>NC_142484.1:6570000-7195000 GCF_049115385.1 Moschus berezovskii
CCACAGCTCTCGTGATCATCACAACAGCCATCATTTATCTCATCAGGGGGCCACAACCCTAAGAGGTACAGACGACCCTCAGGCATATTTTGTAGATGAGAAGACTGAGACTCCAGGAGGGGATGTCCCTGTGTTTAAAACCTCTGATCTAATCCAGAGAGAGACAGAGAGTCCATTGGACCCCTGCTTCCTGGCCCCTCACACCCAGAATGCAGGTTGGCCTGAGAGAACTAACCTGATATTCCTCCTCAGTAAGGCCCTCGGCCAGGGCATGCTGGCGCAGCTGGTCGGGATCCTGGGCACGGAAGAGGCGGCTGAGCAGGGCATAGATGTAGGGGGCCTCAGGGGAGGTCTGCAGCAGCACTGCCAGGCCCCCGTACCAGGCGGCCCGTGACAGGTAGTGGGCATAGAGACGCTCTGTGGACGACAGCAGGCGGAAGGCCTCGCGGCAGTCCAGGCTTGACACGCCGATGTCATTGGGGAGAATGTACTGGGTGTCCGCCATGGGCCCTGCTAAGAACCATCACTGTGATCACAGGCGCCATTTATCCCACACCAGCGGCGTGTACAGCTGAGTCTGCACACTCCCGGTCTGAATGAGGAAGGGAGTACCAGTGCACCCATGCACCAGATATGCCAAGTGAGACTCAGAGATGGTTAGGTGACTCACCCCAGAAGATTACGCAATATTCTGGCAGGCAATATTCGGCCTGTGGCCTCCCAAACTTAAAGACTGAATCCAGCTACCTAGTATTACAGATCGCAGAAGGCAATGGCACCCCACTCCAGTACTCTTGCCTGGAAAATCCCATGGATGGAGGAGCCTGGTGGGCTGCAGTCCATGGAGTCGCTACAAGTCGGACACCGACTGAGCGACTTCACTTTCACTTTTCACTTTCACACATTGGAGAAGGAAATGGCAACCCACTCCAGTGTCCTTGCCTGGAGAATCCCAGGGACGGGGGAGCCTGGTGGGCAGAGTTGGACACGACTGAAGCGACTTAGCAGCAGCAGCAGTATTATTACAGATGGGGAAACCAGGGCCAGGGAGGTGGGGTGCTTGGCTAATAACACAAGGGAGGGGTCAAAAGCGAGATTCTGCATCTCTGGGATCCCAGGCCCCTCTCCGTGGTCGCCCCTCTTCCCTCTCTGATCTCCTAGCCTCCCCTTCAGAATCATCCTGCATGTTCTTCGATTCTGCCCACCACTGTGTTCACAAGGACAGAGTCCCAGCTGTAAGACCCAGGTTCCAAGACTGGCTCAGCCCCAGACTCCAAATGTCAAGTCAGTTTTACTTTTCTACCTCTAGAAGACAGCTTCTGATAATAACCGCAACCTCACTGGGTGGCTATGCAAATTAGATGAGGTCACAAGGTCACCCTGATCGACAGAAGGTACCTACAGCAGTACAAGATTTTCTCTGTACTCTTCAGTTCTCACTGCTGGCAGGATCTGTCCCACTTTTATCCCCCTGCCCTCTCCCTGTGCACAGCCAGGGGACCCTCCCTAGCTGCAGAAGCTCAGAGCGGAGAGAAAACTCATTTTACAGATAGGGAGACTGAGGCTTAGAGACGCCAAGCAGCTTACTGAAAGTCTTGCTGCCTGGTAAGGACCTGGGTGTCTCCCAACCCAGAGTATTCACAACGCCCTCTCTTACTCGGAAAGAGTTTCCAACCTCCCCCGCCACTCCTGAAGCTGCTCCCAAATGGCACAAGCCCCTGGGTTCCGAAAGGGACGTTAACCCTTTGCTGTCCGGAGCGATTCTTGGCTTCGGGGCCGCGATGAATTTGGAAGGGGGGGTAGAAAAGGAATGATCTTGAGCTCGGCCCAGACGCGCCCTGTCCCCCGAGGATGACACATGGTGACCCCAAAACCCGGTCGCCGAGCCTCACCTGCAGCAGCAGCTCCGATCGCACACTCACTTCCTGCTTCCGGCTCCCCCATTCATTGGGGCTCCGCCAACTCCGCCTCCACCAGCCAATTGCTGAGCCTCGGGGCCCGGACGGGCATCGCCTCCAGCCAATAGGGGCTCTGACCCGGGCTCCGCCGGCACGCCGGCTCCCCGCCCCCAGGCGCTAAGGGGGTGGCGAGCGGAATGGCCCCTGCGGCCTTGGCCTTTTGTCCGCAGGCGGTACACGCGCGGGGGGTCAGAAACCTCCGTGTTCAGCCTGGCCCAGGCCTAGTCCGAACAGACGGCGCAGAAAAGGTACCCCGAATCCAGGCGGGGCAGCGTGGCTGTTACGAACCGAGCACCGGCGATAACCGCCGCACTGTCCTGACCCCCGCTCTCCTTTGGAGTTTGCTGAGTCCTCCGACTTCAGTTTTGGGTATAGGAGTCCAGGACCGTGGGTAGTGACGAGACTGCAAAGCCCTCCGTCTAGGGAGTCGAGGCTAAGACCAGTGGGCTCCAGCCGGGTCTGAGATGGCCCCACCGTGCGGGTCGGGGCGGGGGAGGCGGGGGGCGTGAAGAAACGCCCGCAAGTGCTGCCCTGTACCCTCTCCGATTTGCCATGGGCCTGACTAGGGCAGCAGCTAAATATCTTCGCGTCTCAGTTTCTTCTGAACAAGGGGCGAGGGGCCTGGCAGTTTCGGGGTGTTGCCAGGTGCCGGATGGATGAGAAAGCCGACCGCAACCCCAAAAGGCTGCCCAGGGCAGAACCAAGCCTGCATGTCTGGAGAAACTCACAAGAGGGTGGACTGGGTTGGGGAATGGCATGTGGAAGTGCCTAGCGCCTGGCCTGGGCCAAGTGGGGAACATTTTGAGGGTCCCAAATCAGAAATGGAGCAGAGCCAGGCCATCTAAGGTTGAGGCAGGCCTCCACTGCCTGGTAGCTGTGTGTCCTTGGATGAGTCTCTTTACCTCTGAGTCTTGACTTCCTCAGTCAGAAAACCGGGCTAAAAATCCCTGTCTTTACCTGAGGGAAGTTGTAAGCTTGAGGGAAGTGTTGACGCCCCCTAGTGCTGTGCAGAGAAGTGTGGAGGAGAGGGTCTACCCTGAAATCCACACACCCTCCGTGCCAGTTTTTGCCACACCTGTGTCTAGGCCCAGAGCGGCTGTTGTCCACCACCCGCACCGGTTTCTCATTCACAAAAGGTGCCCAAGGCCCTGTTTGGCACAACAGTGCTGACTGTTGGCACTGATAGTGATTATCATGACAGGGAGGAACTCAATAAATTGGTCTATGTCCCTAGAAAATCGCCCCTCTTCTTTCCTGTGCCCCAATTTTTATTGTCTTTAAAACGGGTGTAAAGTCTTCCCTGACACTCGGGAGAGGTTGACATGTACACGGATAGAGGAGGAAGTGCCGTCCAACGCCACCAGTGAGCAGCTCAGGCCAAGGGAAGATCCCAGTACTCCTGGGAAACCCCCAGCCAAGCTGTATTTTCATCAAGACAGCTAATAAGAGCACTTCCTGAAGTTCTATGCTAGCAGCTTGACATGGAGGATCTCATTTAATTCCTGCAAAAAACCTGAGTTAGGATATAATTTAATCTAGAGTACATATGGGGAAACGGAGGCTGATGGGTTCACTAAGGCCACCCAGGAAGTCCTCTGGTATCCCTGAACCAGGGTCTAGCCTTCCACTACGTTGTCCCCTCCACCTGCTCCAACACATGCGTGTGCGCACATGCACACACACACAGAATTACACGCAACAGTCCACTCAATGAAGTCATAGCCACCCCTAGCCTTGGCTCTTTTCCATGGGGATAAAGAAGGGGTAGGTGAGGAAGTAGTATTAAGTACATCCTATGCTACAGTTGCCCTTCATACATTCACAACCACCTGGTAATGGAGGTTCGGTTATTCCATTTAACAATTAAAGAGACGGAGGCTCCAAGAGTTAGAAAGGGGCAGAGCTGTCTGACCCCCTCCACCAACACTGAGTTCTCCCTCTTAGGGCACCTGTGCCTTTTGCTTGTCTCTCCTTCTAGAGTCTGAGATTCCCTGATAGAAATGGCATGCAAGTGTTCCCCTGTCTGGTTCCCAACAGAGTGAGAACAGAGAGCTGGGAAGAACTGGATTCCTACTGTTCTCTCTGTGTGTGTGTGTGTGTGTAGGAGTTGCAATGCTCCCATGTCCACCCCAGCATCCTTATTGGGGCTTCCCCGCTGTGGCCGTGTGAAGCAAGAATCTGATCGCATCCTCATCTCACTACCAGCAAATGCCCTCTGTCCTCTCAACAGCCCCAGGTCTGGTATCTGTGGCTCCAACCAGCTGTGTGGAAGGGGGCAGGTCCCTCCCCTTGGAATCCCTAAGGCTCTGCCTTCTATTAGGGATGATGTCCAGGTCGAGGTGGTACTCAGAGCCTCTTTTTCAGAATTTTATATTTCCACAACCTCCATCTACCTCATCTTTCCAGTTTGCTTGTCCCAGGAAAGGTCTGGGGCAACCCCAGTAGCACCCTGAGCTTGCCTGGGCTCTCAGGAGGAGGTGACACTTAGCCAGGATGAATAGGGATCCAGTTCAGATTTGGTCTCCATGGCAACAAAGGCCCACCAGACGCCAGCCCAACATTCCTACCCCTCATTCATTTCTGCTCCCTCCATAACCAGCTCATTGGTCACCAAGCATTTTCCCTGCCACACTTTGGCCCACGCTGTTCCCCTTACCTGGGTTGCCCTCCGAACTCCTCCCACCCCATCCATCCAAGGAGAGCTGCCTAGTGGTATGGAGGAAAGGGCAGGCTCTGAGGCCAGGCAGGCAGCTGTGGATTAGAATCTGACTTGACCACTTTCTAAACTGTGTGACTTGGACCATGTTCTTTAATCTCCCTGTGAACAGAAATGGTAACACCTCCTTCCCTAGGTTACTGTGAGGATTAAATAAAACCTCTGAGAAGCAGAGCCTGGTGACTGGGGAGTGCTCAATGAACGTAATTATTACCATTAGCACAGTGCGGGGCACACAGTGGGCATTCGGTTGATAGTAACCCTTGTGCACAGCCAACGCTCTGGACCGCGAGTCCTCTCCCTCTCCTCGACCCCGACTGTCCAGAAATGAGGATCCAAACTTCTGTCCAGCATCTTCCCTGTCAGCACGGCCCCAGCCTCTTGTTCCAGCCTCTCTCTGCCCCCTGCAGCCCATGCTTCAGCCACTCTGAACCCCTCACACAGTTCCCTGCATACTTACACCTGAGCCTGTCCTCAGCCCCATTTTTGCCTAGAGCACCCCCTTTCCTGTAGGGATTCCCAGCAGGCCACTGAGGCAGAGCCTTTAAGCCCCTCCAGTGAAGCCTGTCTCACGTCTCACTTTCCTAGCCACCTGTGAGACCAGTTTCACAACTCCTGATGACTCTCTGATCCTAGCACACAGGAAGCCATGCTGTCATTCAGTAATTGGTCTGTCGTTCAGTTACTGGGAACTCTTATCAGGCAGGGAACCAGGTCTGTGTCCCCAGATAACACTTGGCAAGGAGTCCAGCCCCCAGTGGGTATCCGCAGATGTCGGTCCCAGCCTGCCGCCCACCCGGCACTCACTCGGGGGCTGGAGGCGCTGCACGCATGTGGGACACGCGGATTCGTGAGGGCAGCTGAGCAGCAGGTTTATAGAGGAACCCAGGGCGGCAGCGTCGGGGTGATTATCTGGAACTGGGTTGGCAGCCTCAGGGCACAGCCAGCCTAAGCTGGGGGTCAGGGACCCATGGCCCCTTCATTCCCCCAGGGGCACAGTGTAGGCGGCATGATGTGGGATGCCCCTAGAAGGGTGGGGGCAACAGGGCTGGGCCTCC
This sequence comes from Moschus berezovskii, assembly GCF_049115385.1. Lineage (NCBI taxonomy): Eukaryota > Metazoa > Chordata > Mammalia > Artiodactyla > Moschidae > Moschus > Moschus berezovskii. The sequence goes on from NC_142484.1 coordinate 6,575,733, forward strand.
CTCCATCAGCCCAGGACAGAGCTGGTGCTGAGAGCCCCATCATTCTGCCCAGGGTGGGGGTCCAGGGACCCCCTCTGGAGCCCAAGTTAGGAGGGGAAGGGCACCGCCCACCCAACGCGTCCATCTGGCGTGGCGATGAGCCAGCAGGTAGAGTCTCACATGCAGAGCTCCCTGGAGGTGGGGGACCCAGGCGGGCAGGCAGGCGCGGCAAGGGGCTCCGGGGAGCCTAGTCCAGCGGCCCCTGGAAAATGAGGCGGACGCAGCCATGCTCGCCGGTGAGCCAGGCCCCACAAAAGGGGCAGGCGGCGTGGAAGGCGTGGGTGCCATGGGGCAGTGGCGTCTGAGCCCAGTAGCGGGCAGTCTTCTCGGAGCAGACATGGCCGCAGGGTGCAAAGGCGTGGCTGGGCGGCCCGGGGTCCAGGCAGAGGCCGGCCTCCTGGCCGAGCCACAGGGGCACGTAGGGCCCCACGAGGCGGCAGAGGGGACACTCGCGCTCCTGGGGGCCCCGCTCTCGCCGGCAGCCCCAGCCGTGGTAGCCGTGGACGTGGCCGCAGCGGACGTAGACCCAGGGCTGCTGCTTGTCGGGGGCCGTGCGGCCGCGCGCCGGGCTGGGGAAAGCCAGGGTGCTGAGGCCCACGGGGCACTGCGGCCGCGCCGCGTTCGCCTCCTGCCGCTGGGCCTCCAGCTGCTTCAGCGTGGGCGCCCGCAGCAGCCCGGCCGGCGTGCGCCACAGCAGCGTGGCCCCGCACAGGTCGATGAGGGAGCCGTCCTGCAACACGTTGGACTCGTTTTCCACCTGCAGGGGCAGCAGAGGGGCCTTCGTGCCCAAGGGGCTCCTGAACCCCCAGCCATCCGGCAGCATCACCCCAGTCAAGCTACCCATCCATTCCCCTGAACCTCCCTGGAGGGAGCACCCTGGACCCCTGGGGCTGGATGGGGCAGAGGAAGGGAAGGGCTGGGGCAGAGGACCAGGGGAGACTGAGCAGGAAAAGTGGTCCTGGGTAAGCACCATCCCCCAAACACCAAAACCCAAAAAACTAGCAGGGACTTTCAGTGGTTAGGGCTCTACGCTTCCACTGCTGTGGGAGTAGGTTCAATCTCTGATTCTTCTAAATCTTCCAAGATTCGATCTTATCTTGCAAGCCAGGCAGCAAGCCCAAAAAGAATATAATAATCCCAGGCAGGCACCATGCCTTCCTCTCATTGGAATCTGAGCCTTAGTCACTTCATCTGTCAAGTCAGAAAGTCTGGACTCTGGACTGGGGCTTCCCTGGTGGGCCTGTGGTTAAGACTCTGTGCTTCCCCTGATCGGGGAACTAAGATCCCACATGCCACATACTGGCCAAAAACAAGACCTGGACCAAAATGGAAGTTTTCTAAAACATTTTCTCATGCTCATCTTCCCTGATGGCGGAGACCAGAATCTCCTGTGTCCAAAACACCAGGGACTTAGCCCAAAGCCTAAGGGCTGAGGTTAAAAGCAAGGACTCTAGCGCTAGTCTGGGCATGAATTCTGGCCTCAGTGTTTACTAACTCTGTGTCTCTGGTCAAGTAACGTATTGTCTCCATGTCTTAATTTCCTTGTCCTCAAGATGGGTTTTACTTCCCTGTGTAGCAGTGGTTCTCATGAATCAATGTGAAAACTTGAAACAGTGCCTGGGACATAGGAGGCGCTCAGAAGCGGGTACCAGGGAGAGGTTCACAAGCCTAGTTTTACAAAATAACGTTTCCTCAGATCTCCCAGTGGAACTGAGGCCCTGGGAAGATAACCCACGCTTTTCCTTGAGGCTCAGCACCCCTTGCCCATGTGCTTACACCTAGGAAAACCTCTATGTGGCCCCTTTGAGGATCATGGCCATGTGACTTTGGGAAGCCCCATCTTTCTCTAGGACTCCCCCAGCTCCCAACATTAGGTTCCTCCTCACCTGTGTTAGCACTACTCCAAGGCCCTTTCCTGCTGGGAAAGAATAAAGCTAAACTTGCCTGAACGTGACAGACACATTAAAAACCACCAACACTTCAGGCTATAAACTGCTCACACACGGGCCAAGTGTCACCCTCATAAGAGGGTGTGAGTTTTTTCAGCAGCTGACATCCTCAGAGGCGCGTGGAGCTGTACCAGGTGTTTGTGCGTGCTGCTTCACATCACCCCCTGGGCCTCTGGCACTATGCGGGCTACACCTGGAGATGCTGGCCTGGTCCCCTCTGTGGGGCAAATGGCATGTGCCCCCACATGGAGCCTGTTGGGGGCTGCCCTGTGCAGCAGGACTGGAGATCACCTCCTGGCTTGGGCAGGGGGCAGGCAGATCAGGAGGGCCCCGGGAAGGACAAGGGGATGGGGAGGAGGGTGGACAGGCCACCTACCAGCTTCCCCCGCTGCTGTGCCGAGCGGCTGTCCCTCAGAGTATACACATTCCCACAGACCGAGATCTCCCGCCAGACACCCGGGGCCGAGTCCTCAGAGAAGCCGCCTGCTGGGTGCATCACCAGGACCCCGTTGGTGGTTAAGCCGTCCATCAGCCCGTCGGGGGTCCGCCATTTGGCTGCCCGCTCCTGGGACCACACGTGGGATCAGATCACATCCCTGAGTGGCCCCCAGCAGGCCTCGAGCCGGGAGTGCTGCCCCTCTACCCTGGAGCCCAGAGGTGGCCCGGAGAGGACTGGAATTGGCACTGTATGACCTTGGGCATCACCTGACCTCTCTGAGCCTCACTTTGCTCATCTGTTAAGTGGGGGTGCTAGTCCCCACATAGGTTGTGTTATGATTACTGCAGGCTGGTCCATCACCCCTGGAGGCTGCCCCTCCCCAGCCTACCCCTCAGCTCACTGTCATATGCAGCACTGGTCCCTGCCTGGGGGGGCTCACTCACTCCAAGGAAGATGTTGCTGGAGGCATCGAAGCCAGCGGCATAGATACGGGCAGTATAGGGTGGCCGGCGGTCACAGAGGATGCGGCAGGCATAGCGGGAAATGGTGCTCTGGGCAGAGGGGCCCTCGGCAGCCCCTCCCCCAGGGGACGTGTCTGTCACCACGAAGTCAATCATGTTCTCTGTGGATCGGCCAATCTGTAAGGGAGGGGAGGGCAAGCACAGGAATGCTGTGTGGGAAGGTTAGTGCCAAGGGCTTCCCACCCCAGGGCTCCCGGAAGCTGTTCTGTGGGCAGGGTGACCAAACGACAGGGAGTTAACACCACCCCAGTTCCCCAGGTTTCCACACCCAATCGCTGGTGTTTGGGTTTCTCTTTCTCTGTCTCCCCCACAGTTCTGGGAACTGCCCCACTCAATTAAAAACTATCTGATCTGCAGGACTTCCCTGGTGGTCCAGCCCTCCATGCTCCCCAGTGCAAGAGGCCTGGGTTTGATCCCTGGTCCGGGAATTTGATCCCTCATGCTGCAACTAAGACCCAGCATATCCAAATAAATAATTAAAAAAAAAAAACAGTTGATTTGCAGATAGAACAGTGAAAGGGTAACTGACACTCATAGTCTGGGAAAGCTCAAATAGTAGTAGAAAATAGTGAATTTGGAGTAAATATTTACTATATATCATGTTAAGCAGTTCGTGTGCAGATCTCAGTTAACCTTCCCAATGATGCCATGCAGTGGGACTGTAATGGGCCCCACTTTATAGATGAGGAAACCAAGGCCCAGAGAGGTTAAGGGACTCTTGCCCAAAGTCGTCCAGCTACTAACCGACAGAGCTGGGAGCAGAGGCCAAGCAGTAGGACTCTCACACCACACTCTGAAACCCTAAATTGTACGTTTCCCATAGCCTGGGAGTCCAGGCTTGGGTGTGAATCTTGATCCAGCCACTGACTTGCTGTGTGAGTGGGAAGTCAACAGCCCTCCCTCGGGTATCCTGCTTCCTCGTCTGAAGAGTGGTCTCTGCACTGAGGACTCCAAAGCACCTGCCCCCCTGGCCTTTGGTCCGCCAGCCTCCCCCGGGGAACCTGCAGAGCTGAGCATCCAGGCCTGGTGGCGCAGTGGCCAGGAGGCTCGTGGAGGCACCTGAGCCTACCTGGAACATATCTGTGTCACTGTCGTGTGTGTACTCGACTATGACCGAGTGGCTCCGGGACAGTGTGTAGGAGATGCTGTGCTGGCCACGGTTGCTCAGTGCCTGGGGACAGAAAGGAGAAGTCATTTCTCTGGGGATATAGCCAGGAAAAGCGTGAGCTTCTGTGACAGAAGCTGGAGCCTGACATCCAGCAGCCACTCCCAGGGAAGGGGCGGTTCCACCGCTTACAGAGGGCGAACTCTGCAACCAGCCCTTTACACGGGTTATCTTATTTGATCCCTGTGTGCATGGTCATCGCTCAGTCATGTCCAACTCGTCGTGACCCCATGAACTGCAGACCACCAGGCTCCTCTGTCCATGGGATTTCCCAGGTAAGAATACTGGAGTAGGTTGCCATTTCCTTCTCCAGGGGATCTTTCCAACCCAGGGATCGAATCCGCCTCTTATGTGTCTCCTGCATTGCTGGCAGATTCTTTACCACTGAGCCATTGGAAAAGCCCCTATTTAGCCCTACAGCTTCCCAAAGGAGGCATGGTTATCATTCCCATTTTACTGTTGAGGGAACTGCAGCTCAGAGAAGAGAAGAAACTGATCAGATGTCAAATGACTGGAAACAGCAGAGCCCGAATTACAACCCTAAACCTCCAAAGCCAAAGGCGTTGCCTTTGTCATTGCGGTGTGATTGTTATGTCCCCTTCCGGAGCCTTGGCCGCCTCAAATGATATTGACCACTTCCCCACAAGGGATGCGATCTAGTGGTCCAGGAAATACTTTGCAAGCTACGACATACTGCGAGGAGTCTCCCACCAGCCCCATCCTCTGGTTTCCCAGGGTCGTGAGTGAAGACACGTGGGTTCCCCTGCTCTGGAGGGGTCGTGGGCAGGTAGGACTGGGAAGACTGGCTCCCGGGTCTGCTTGGACAGGCTGCTTGCCTTGGAGACTAGCGGTGTTGAGATGTGGTGAATGACATCTGGCTTCACTCCGTTGGCGTGTGGCCGGCGACTCAGCGCCAGGCGGCTTCGGCGGCGGCCCTTGTCCCCACTTGCCAGACACCCATTGTAGCTGTGGATGAGGGGGTAACAAGAAAAGGTTGCAGGGAGAGAGCGACAGCAGGTGAGCCCCTGAGAGACTAGGAGGAACCATCAACTTCTGGGCAGATCCTGCCTTCATAAACAAGCCCTAGAACTACCAGCTAGAAGACCCTACTCTATCAAATTGGTGCCTTAGGGAAGTGAGGTGGGGGGGATGGTGGTCAGAAGATCTTCAAAAGGGTTTTCATTCAATTAACCAGTGTTTTCTGGACTCCTGAACCATGCCTGGTCAGGCACTAGGGGCTGGGGTGGTACAGGTGACATACCACAGGTCAGTTCTGTGCCCTAAGTTGTTTGAGGAGCCTGGATGCCACCTGCCCTGACCCAGGCACAAGCCAAGTGTGTCCCAGGCCTAGAGACAGGAGAAAGGAATTCTGACCCCAGGAGCAGTTTTCGAAGAGAGGGGATACCTATACCGGGCCTTGAAGAACTAGAAAGGAGTCACCTTTAGCAAACTGTCATTTATTACATCACAAGTACTACTGGAAACCAGAAAGGAAGAAAAAAAGACCCACAAAGTCACTATCTCTGCATATCCATACACATCAAACTTCTTCCTTTCCAGCCTTGTCCAGATTGTAGAAGGCAAAGATGGGGTGAGTCATAACCTTGGTCGCTGCCGTGAACCGGAGCCTCCTGTGTTCCTGGTACTTCACATTATTAATTACCTAATGGAATCTGTGTAATGTCCTGCCAGGCAAGTATCTTTCTATCTTTCTTCTCATTTTGTGAATGAGGCAAATTGAGGCTCAGGGAGGAAAAATGACTTGCCTGAGGTCTCAGCCTAGGAAGTGGGAAAAGTCTAGATTTGACCTCGCATCTGTCTGACTCCAGGCTCTTTTGCAGAAGATTCTCAGTAAGGAGGGCTTACCCTGAGCAAAGGCCCTATGGCAGGCAGGGTTTGAGTGATGACTTGGGTGGAAGAGTGCAGTCGGGGAAACTGAACTTGGTGGGAGGGCCCTGAACACCAGGAAGAGTATTCTGAACTTTATTCCATAATCACTGGGGAGCCACAGCAGGTTTGGCAGCAGGAAGTGAAAAGGATGAATAGCTGCCAAATACAGCCAAGGACCACTTGAATCAGAATCTCCTCTGGACTCACAGAGGGAGATTCTGATTCTGTAGGTTTGGGATGAACTTGTCAGTGGGTAATTTTCAATGTGCTCTCTGGATGGCTCTGATGTCCAGCCGGCGTGGGGCTTCACTGCTCCGTGGAGAACAGATGGCTCTCAGGAGGGCCTGTCGCCTTAGGTCTGAGCTCTCCCTCATCAGTGGCCTCATTCCCAGCTGTGATTCCAGCTCTTCCTTTGGGACATGAAGCAGTTGCTTTCTTTGGGGCGGCAGGGGGTGGGGGGGAAGCGGGCAGTGCCACGTGACTTGTACGATCTTAGTTCTCCAACCAGGGATCAAACCCTGGGCCCTCGGCAGTGAAATCGTGGAGTCCTAACCACTGGACCGCCAGGGAATTCCCAACTGGTTGCTTTTCTAATGCAAGCACCCCTGAGATGCAAGCATCACTTTTGCCCTTATAAGCTCTTTCCACATATGGAGGGTAGGGCAGTTCAGGACACAGGCTGAGGGTTCAGATGGACCTGACTTAAATCCTGGCTCTTCTGCTTCTCATATAACCTCTGTGCATGCTAAGTCACTTCAGTCATGTTCGACTCTGTGTGACCCTGTGGACTGCAGCTTGCCAGGCGCCTCTGTCCCTGGGATTCTCCAGGCAAGAATACTGGAGTGGGTTGCCATGCCGTCCTCCAGGGGATCTTCCCGACCCAGGCAGGGATCGAACCCACATCTCTTACATCTCCTGCATTGGCAGGCGGGTTCTTTACCACTAGTGCCACCTGGGAAGCCCTATAACCTCTGTAAAATGGGGCTAATTTTTTCAAGATCTACCTCACAGGTTCATTATTAGAGTTAAATGAGATAAAGCATTTTAAGATGCTTGGCACAGTTTGGCATATATTTAACAAGCCCTTGATAAATGTTATCTATGATTATTATTACTAAAAACTAAAAATAAAAGCACATGGCATGTACATGTCAACAAACAGTAGCCATTATTATTTCTAAATAGTCATCACAGTGATAACATAGTTTATCAGATACTCTCTTCAGGGCAGAGAGAGAGGCCAAAAGGAGGTACAGAAGGGAGGAAGGAGAGGGATCTGTGCATGGGGCAAGCATCCTGGTCAGGTGAAGACCAGGAATGGATAAGGTCTACTCAGCCACCAGCTCACGTTGCTTCCTCTCTCCTGGCCTCAGTTTCCTCCTCTGTAGCACAAGGGTCAGCTGTCGCTTAGTGAAAGTGCACTAAACCTAGAGTAAGAAAGACCTGGGTCCAAATCCCAGCCCTGCCACTTACCAGCTGTGTGCCCTCGGGCCAGTCACTTCCCCTCTCTGAGCCTCGGTTTCCTCACCTCCTTCCTCACAGCATCTTTGTGAAGATTGAAATGAAATAGTGTCCATGAAAGGGCTTGGCACAGGCCTACCTCCCAGAACACTTGGTGCAGGCCAGGCACTGTGCTCCGTGCTTTACAGAAATCACCTCAGTCGTTCCTTCCAACAACCCTCTGAAGTATTATTATTATCATCGTCTCTCCTGGTAAGTGGGGAAACGGAGGCACAGGGAAGTTAAGCCACTCACAGAGTCAGGGTTTGAACCAAGCACTTTTGTTGGAGAAGCAGAGTTCATCCCAGACCACACACACGCGGTGTTTGATAAAAGGCAACTGGTGCTACTGTCTTCTGTTCAGAAACTTAGGTGGGCAGAGTTGTCTCCACAATTTATGAAAAATGGGAAGATAAAACAACAATTGTGAACTGAAGTGGACTTGGTCAACTTTGCCTCTCAGCTGGGAAGGTGAGGAATGACGAAGAGCAGAAGGCTGTAAATGGGGAGAGCTGGGACCCTTGGTCTGGCTGTCTTGTGGGGTGCCTGGTGCCCCACCCCCTCGGACCAGGGAGGCTCACCCCAGAACGATGAGTTCGCCATACTTGATGGGCTCCTCCCCTGGCTGTGCATCTTCACCGGGAGAAGAGAGCACACAAGAGCCCTGGTTCCCCGGGTGCTGGAGGTCTGAGGTTCGGGGAGACCCCACTTCAGGGTTTCCTTCCAGCACCATTCTGGGCAGAGTGGGAGAAGAGAAAAAGAGCTTTGCAGCCTCCCACCCCAGCCCCCCTCAATGCCAGCTCCAGCCTGCTGCAGGCCATCGAGGCTAAGACCAGAGTGACCTTTCACCCACTCTGTTGCTATGGCAACCACTTCACCTCTGCCTCCCCTAAACTGTCAGCGTTGCTGGGATACCAGGGAAGGGAGATGGATGGGGTGGAACCAAGAGGGAGGAGCTGCCCAATCAGAGGGTCAGAATATTTGGCAGAGCCAGAGGGATGGCTCAACTTGGGGTGGCCAGAAGCTTCTTTTTGGCAGGACCTCTGTCTGGGATGTGCTTGGAAGAAAAGCACCCCGGGAGTTGGGGGCCCTTACTGCTCATCTTACATTCAGTTCCTGGGTTTGGCTCTCAGCCCCAGGAACTCTGAGGAACCCTTCTGTCAGGATTTTGGAATCTACCTCTCCATCTTAATCTTTCTGCCCCTTTGCTGGTCTAGGCCTCTATCTGTCTGTCTGTTTCCTCAATGACTCTCTGTCCGCGCCGCTGTCCTTTTCGCCGCCTCTCTACCCGACCTCCTCCCCACCTCCGCCTGTCTGGCCACCTCTGCCTCTCCATTCACCTGCCTCAGTCTCCCCATCTTGTCCTCACCCTGCGGACAGGGCTCTGGACCCCTCCCGGGTGCGCCCCTCTCCCTCCCTCAGGTGTCAGTCTGCAGTCCCCTGGCCGCTCAGGTCTCTGGAGGCCTGTGGGGGCGGCGCTCCCCCCTCCCGCTTGGGCTGCAGCAGAGCCCGTCTCCGCAGGAAGGCTGTTTGGAAAACATCCCCGCGCAGGAGGGACTGCGCCGGGGCAGGCCGGCGCCCCGCGCCCGGGGCGGGCACAATGACAGCCCAGCGACATACGCAGACACAGCCGGCGGCCCCTCCACACAAACACGCGCGGTCACGCATACAGTCCCGCACAACCGGAGCCCCGCGAGCGGTGCCCAGACGGGCGCAGAGCCCACCCTAGACCCGCGACAGCAGGCGCGATCGCGCAAACAGCCACAGGCGCCCGCCCTCGGACCTAGTACCCCCAGCCACCCCGACACTCAAACACGCCCCCAGCGTCTGTTGGGGCCCGCCCGGCGAAGCCCCCGCCCCCTCCGCCTCGGCGGGCTCACCTGGCCGCGCTCTGGCCCCCGCTTGGCGCTGCTCCCTCTGCGCCTCTCCCCTGCTCGGCCCAGGGGCCGCTGCGGCGGGATGGGCCCGGCCGGCGGCGGCTCCGCGCTGCCTTGTCACGGGGACACCCGGGGCCGGGGGAGGGGTACGAGCGCAAACAGTCGCGCTCCGCCCCCTGTCCCCATGCCCCGCCCCCACGGGAGCCCCGCCCCTCTAGACTCCGCCTCTGCCCCAGTCGGCGGAGCCCCGCCCTTTCTCGGGAGGCCACGCCCCTTATCGAGCCCCGCCGCCTGGTCCCCTGGAAGCAACGCCCACCACCTTCCTTTAGGAACGCTCTCTCCCAACTTGGCGTGATCTGGGACTCTCAGGTAAGTGAGACCCCCTTCTCCAGTTCGTGTTCCCCAGACCCCGCCCTGGTTTCTGGAGACTCCCGGGTTCTCCTTGAGACATTGGCGCCCCCTCCCTCATCGCAGTTTAGCACCTTGCCCCCCTGGGCTGGAGGCCCCTTTCCACAGCTTAGGCCAGGGACTCTGCACCTCCTGCCTGAGACCCCGCCTTCCAAATGGGAAAACTGCGGAATTAGAGGAGAAAGGCAGGGGCGGGAAGGAGAGAGAGAATGGAAATACTGGAGGAGACCGAGGTACGGGTGTGCATCAGCGGGGAGTCAGAGGAAAGCCGCCGCGTTTGATCTGTCTTCCAGCCCAGCTGGACTACTTTCTGGGCGACTGCCGGCTGGCTCTGCGCTCCCTCCGGTGTCCAGGAATGCCTCCCTCCGGCCCGCCAGCTTGCGTACCCCACCGGAGGTGCCACAAACGGGATGGAGACCCTTCCGGGCCTGGGTTTGCAAGAGATCTGTTAGTCTGTGGCAGGTGCTATGGGCTGTGCTTTGAACTAAATAAGCCCTTTGATTCTTGGGAGACAGACACTATAACCACCCATTTTGCAGATGAGAAAACAGAGATTTAGGAATCTGACTTGGTCATGGTTATTTTCCCTGAAAGGGATCAAGAGTGGATTTCAGCTGTGTGACTCCAGTCTGGACTCAGCTTCTATATACCTTGTCACTATGACTCGGGACCACAGGATGGCAAGAGTGCACTCAGAGGTGCACAGCAGGAGAGACCCAGAGATGCATCAGGTAAGATCCCTACAGCTCATTATCTCTTGGACTATTTGGAACTGTAACTGTTAGGGAAATTAAAATGGAGGAAGTCTTGCTCAGGCTTTGGAAGCAGGAGAGCAGGCCTCTGACTGATACCGTGCAGGGCCTTTGGGGCTCCTGGGCACAAGGCCTTTGTGCCTCCCATTTCTTTGATTATAGGGAACAGCATTTATTCAGCCTCCATGACCTTTCCTGAGTTCCAATGGCAGATTCAAGCAATTGTTGATTAGGGAAGGGAGGGGATGTGAGACCAAGGAGAAACAAGCAATCAATAGCAGACTTGGGGCAGGTTTCCCAATCAAAGGATACGCACAACAATATCTTTGAGCTATTTTGCAGATACTGAAACCCCCTCGGAGAAGTTATGGTATGCTCCCTACAAACATGTAGACCATAGACCAGTTAAACCTGAAGGTTGATAATGTTGACGCCTACTTACCTCACCACCAACCCATCAGAAGAATGTCCATGAGCTGATCACACCCTCTTTTACTGTAAAACTTGTCACTAGGTTTGGAGGGCGGTAGCCTGCTCTGTCCCCCTTTGCCTGGCAAAGCAATAAAGCTATCCTTTTCTAGTTCACCCAAAACTCTTTCTGAGATTTGATTCTGCACGGTGTTCACAGAAGCTGAGCTTTCAGCATCATGACCTGCTTCTTACCTGCTTAGACACTGCCTAGATTCTGTGCCTGCCTGCAAACACAGGAAGTCAGGTGGGCTTTAGATAAGAAAGGGAGTGGGTCTTGGAATTTTTTAAGCCCCTGGAGGTCTGGCCAACCCCCACCCAGGGTCTAATGATATCCTATGATTGGTGAAACAAACAGCATTGTTAAAGTGAAACCAGGGCTTCATTTTTGTACGCAGACTGATGATGATGTTAGTTTGTGGCCTGGGATGATAAGCAGGAGCCCTCAAACTGAAGTTTGAAGTCTCACCTGTGGAGTGGACACACCGCCCTGGATCCTTTCTCCACTGGGACTCCAGATTGCTGTTAACAAGCGACTTCCCAGTGCTATTGAAGTCTGGGTGTAGGTTGTTGGTCCAGTTTGGTAATGTATATGCTATTGCTTCTCTCCATTGTTTCTATTTATTTTCTCCTAATGACTGTATATTGAAATTAAGTAAAATAATCCTCTATTAAACATTGAAATTGATTATTAGTGTGTAATAAGTGGTTTCTTTTGTAAAAAAAAAAAATCCCTCAAACCTAAAACTAAAGTAGAACTTTGGGCAAAACAATAACCAAGAGTTAGGGGAAGCCCAGAGGATGGCCCTTTAATTTGCATCTGTAGAGTGCATGTTTTATTGAAGAAATCAAGGAGAGCTGCGCAGAGGAGGCATTCTTTGACCCCCACATCAAGAAAAGCAAGTGAAAGTTGGCCCACACACTGTGGAGGAGCACACTTCCTCTCCCTTCCTCCAACTTGTTTATGAAGCTGCCAATCTTTAAGACTCCTCCTGGGTCTTACCACATCCACACACCCCACTAACTCCTCCATCTAAAAATAGTCCAAGATACCAACTGCTTTGCCAACTGTTCTTGGGCTCCAGCAGCCAGAGGAAACAAGAAAGCAGCCGACAGCACACACCCTTTGAGGACAAAAGTACCCACTAATCAAAGAGAAACTCCCTGAGAGGCCACCAGTCCCTGAGCAGGCTGGACTGCTGGGTTCCTGGCAGCAGGTCATACTAATCCTGCACCACAGGATCACTCCCATCCCTGCTTCCCTACCTACATACCAGGTACACATATCTGCAATAGGACATGGGGACACTGGGAACAGCCTTACTCCCCTTTGCACTCCCAGCAAAATTATGATACGGCCAGGTCACAGAGCCAGACAGGTATGGAACTGAGGTTTGACCAGAGCTCTAGTGCTACCACCTGACACCAGATGGCAGGAAGGGCCAAGAGAGGTTCAAAGGCTTTGTCCCAAGAGGCAGAGAGATTTCTCCTGTGGTCAATCACTGGTCTGGGAGTTGTATGGTGGGCACAGCCAGACCAGGAGGGACCTCTGGAATCATGGGATGGGTCTGACTGTGGCATTGCATTTTCCAGGATGGGGAGAGGAAGGGTAAGTTGGAACACCACCAACAGACATAGATTCTCAAGTCCCAGCCTTGGCTTCTGGCTCTAAGTCCCAGGCTCTCTGCTAAGAACTCCAGCTTCTTAATCTCTCTATGCCTCACTTCCTGTATTTATAAAATGGAAATAAATATAGTACCTACCTGAAGTGGGATAAAAATTGACAGTATTGTTTTGAAAATCTTTCCAGCCCTTCTCTCTTCATTCTAGATCTTGACCCTACTGCTTAAAAGGGGACAAAGAAAAGAGCAAAATACAGCCTGCATTTTTTCTTAAAAAAAAAAAAAAAGTTTTGTTTGGCTCCGCCAGGTCTTAGTTTCAGCAGGCAACTAAAATGGCTTAAGGGATCTAGTTCCCTAACCAGGGATTGAACCTAGGAACCCTGCATTGAGAGCACAGAGTGTTAGCCACCAAACCACCAGGAAGTCCTCTGTATTTCTTCAACACTTGGGTTCAAGTGCCCAGAGACAGGCATAAACAGTTTTGAAGAATATTTGTGTATCTAGTGGAGAAAGCATGTTGAAAACAAATAAACAAGCCAACCAACAACAAACTCTTTCTGGCCTGACAGATTTGGAGAGAAGATAAGGAAGAGCTATGATGTTGGGCTCTGCCTCTGAGGTCTCCTTGTAGATAGGGTGGTGCTAGAAAAAGATAGACCCCTCAAATAGATTTAGGCATCCAAACCCTGTTCCTTCACTGTCCAAATTAGATTGGATCGGTTTGTGGAACAACTTATGTTCTAGGACATTGTTGTCAGTGAGTGGAGTTTAATAGGTGGCTGTGCTCAGGGAAAGTGTCAGTCCAGGAAAGCCCAACCCAAGTCACTTTCTTCCCAGGTGACTGTGGGTGGAGGTGCACAAGGCTGCACCCTCTGAGGACCAAGGACAGAGGCTTTAAACTCAGGCAGGGGGAAGGGGGGATGGATTCACTAAAATAATCCACACAGGACTTCCCTGGTAGTCCAGTGGCTAGGACTCCACACTCCCAATGCAGGGGGCTGGGTTTGATCCCTGGTCAGGGAACTAGATCCCACATCTAAGCCACAACTAAGACCCAGCACAGCCAAATAAATAAATATTAAAAAAAAAATAATCCACTCAGTCACCAAGCAAGCAAATAACAAACAAGCCGTTGGGATGGGGCAAGTGCCAGGTTGCCACAATGTAGTATTTAAAATCTTCAGTTTCCATCAAGAAATTGTAAATCATGCAAAGAGACAGGAATGGATGACACATAGACAAGGGAGAAAAAAAGAGGCAGATATTGTCAGGATGTGGGGAAACCGACACCCTCACACTGACAGTAGGACTATAAAATGGTGTAGCCACTTAGGAAAACAGTCCAGCGCTGCTTCTAGCAGTTAAACATTGTTGCCACGTGACCCTGCAATTCCACTCCTAGGGAAAGACCCAAGAGAAATGAAAACATCAGTTCAGTTCAGTTTAGTTCAGTCACTCAGTCGTGTCCGACTCTTTGCAACCCCGTGAATCACAGCACGCCAGGCCTCCCTGTCCATCACCAACTCCCGGAGTTCACTCAAACTCATGTCCATCGAGTCGGTGATGCCATCCAGCCATCTCATTCTCTGTCGTCCCCGTCTCCTCCCACCCCCAATCCCTCTATGCCTACACAAAAACTTGTACACAAATGTCTATGGCAGCATTATTTATAATAGCCAAAACGTGGACAACTCAAATGTTCAATTGTTGAATGGATAAACAAAATGTATATCTACACAGTGGAATATTATTCAGCTGTAAAAAGGAACAAAATACAGAAATATGCTACAACCTTGAAAATAATATGCTAAGTGAAAGAAGTCAGTCACAAATGACCATATCTCATATGATTTCATTTATAAGAAATGTCAGAATAGAAGAATATATAGAGGCAGAAAGTGGATTTGTGGTTACTTAGCTAGGAAGGGATGGAGGAATAGTGATAGCTAAAGTGCATGAGTTTCTCTTTGAGATAATGAAAATGTTCCAAAATTGCTGTGGTGATGGTTACATGCATCTGTGAATATACCAAAAGCACTAACTGCGCATTTTAATGGGTGAATTTATGATATGTGAATTATTATATCTCAATATATGCTTTGTCCTCAGTCATGTCTGAGGCTTTGTGACCCCTGGACTGTAGCCTGCCAGACTCCTCCATCCATGGGATTTTTCAAGCAAGAATACTGGAGCAGGTTGCCATTTCCTCCTCCAAGGGATCTTCCTGACCCAGGAATTGAACCTGCATCTCCTGCATCTCCAGTATTGGCAGGCAGATTCTTTACCACTGAGCTACCGGGAATGCCCCATATCTCAATATAGCTTTTCCTAAAAAAGATCCAGCTAGAACAAAACAAACAGATATGACATTTAGCAAAAGAAACAAGTCTCAGAATTCATACTGTATAATTGTATTGACGTAAATCTTAACAGTAGTCCAAAACAAGCCGTATCAGTTCAGGATGCTTATTTTGGTGGCAAAACTAAAGGAAGGTGAGGGAGTTAAGGGCATGAAAATTAGGCAGAGGTTTTAACCTGGAAGGAGCATAGCTGGTGCTCTGGGGGAGCTGTCCAGGGTGCTGTTTGGTTTCTTGACTGAGTAGCACTCACCCAAGTGCTTGCTTTATAATGCTTATTAAGCTGTACGTTTATATTGCATGAACTTTTGGTGTGTTTATCATATTTTACAATAAAAGCATTTAAAATAAGATGAGCTGGTTCAATCAAACCTCCACATTCTGCAATGTGAATGGGTAAGGAGTAGTTCTAGCTGAAAGGTCAGGATGTGGAGGAGACTGGTGAAGCTGTGGCCAGAATCAGTGAAGAGAAACCCAGGGAGCTGAGAAAGCCAGTGAGAGCAAGTGCACAGAGAGAAGCGAAAACCAGGAGAGGGGCTAAGAAGGGCCCCTAGGACTTCAAGTCTTGCTGGCTTGATTTAACCATTTACCAACCAATCAACAGTGTTATTAAGTACTTGCTTTCGGCCACACCAATGAAGCTGCTTCTCCCTAATCCCCAGTGGTACATCACCAGCAATCATTTTTGTCTCTGTGACATCATTCCCTGGCCACAGCTAAAGGGAGTGAGGATGCCAACCTGACTCAGGCTGGGCCAATCACATCTTGTCTGTGGGGAATTTGGAACAGAGATTCAGAGACAATCTTTCTCTGCTGTAGAGTTGGAGAATCTCGGAAAACTGGTTTTGCTATGCCAAAGCTTCACCCTCAGTGGGCAGTTACCCAGGTCTCAAGAGACACTGAGGGATAATTGGTAACTTCCACTGGCTATAAGAACTGCCTCTTCCATCCTAGGTTGTGAAAATTTCACTTACACGTGTGTGTGCGCTCAGTCACTCAGTCATGCCAACTCTGTGACTCCATGGGTGCAGACACATGTTTTAGATTCTTCTGGTCGGAAATACCTGCTTCCAACTGAATCAGATGCTATTTCCTAAAGAAGCAGATGTGGTGGAGACAGGGGCTAGGTCCAATCTCAGAAGTATCAGAGGAAGTAGCTCCAACTGCAGAGTCCGCATCCCTCTGTCCATGATGCCAGTGGTGAAGATATTGTGCACAATGGGGGCAGTTCTGTCTTTTCAGGACAGTTCCGTGGCATGATTTTCGGTGTGTTCCTACTTGCCTGGCTATAGCACCTAGTTCCCTGCACAGCCTGGAGACTCTGGGAGTTACTCAATATCCTTCATAAGTTTTCTTTCTGCTTAGATTGTCCAGAATTGGCTTCTGTGCTTGAAATTAAGAACCCTGGGTGTGTATGGTAGGGGTGTGTGGGGGAGGGAGGCTCAAGAGGGAGGGGATATATGTATGCATATAACTGATTAACACTGTTGTAGCAGAAACTAACACAATATTGTAAAGCAATTATCCTCTAATTTTAAAAAGTAAATTTAAAATATATATATAAATAAGAAAAAAAGAACTCTGACCTACATCTCTAGAAACCTGAATGCAGCCCTTCCTGAAGAGTGGGAACAGACATCAGTAGCCCAGAAGGAATTGCCTCTCCGCATTTCTTGTCCCTTTACATCTCTGTATGTTGACATCACTCTTCCCTCCCCACAGACCAACACATGTTGCCTGAGGTAGGAAGTGGCTACGCTGCATCTTCCAAGTTTTGATATCTTCTCCTTTCAAGAAGCCAGTCCAGACTGAGAATGGAATTTTTATTTATTTATTTATTTTGGCTACAACATGTGGGATCTTAGTTCCATGACCAGGGATTGAACCCCTGTCCCCAGCAGTAAAAGCATGGAGTTCTAACTACTGGACTGCCAGGGAATTCCCCAGAATTTCCAACTTTTAATAAAAGATTACAAGGGGAGAAACTTTGACCCAGCTTGGGGGAGACGCTTGCACCTAGCCAGTCAACTACAAATAGGCAGGATCATGTCATATAAAAATGGTTGCTGTGAGATAGGAAGCGGGCAGAGCACAACATTTTTAAATGACAACCACTGGAGACACAACATAAACTGGTTAGAACCAGCTAGGTCCAAGATGGCAGATGAGTTGACTTCCACTAGACCTAGAGCATCAGGATAGTCTCATTGTAACACATCAGAATACTAAATGACCACCCACAGGTGCCAGGACAGTCCCAAGGTTAACCATAAAAGGGCAAAAAGTGGGTGGTGACCCAATTCCTAGAACTTTCTGCCCCTTCTCCAGAAAAGTTGGAATAATCCTCCACCTAATTAGCCTATGAAATTACCCAGCCCATAAAATCTAAAATGTGTTAGTCGCTCAGTTGTGTCCAACTCATTGTGACCTCATGGTCTGTCCATGGAATTCTCTAGGCAAGAATACTTGGAGAAAGGATGCCATTCCCTTCTCCAAGGGATCTCCCTGACCCAGGGATCGAACCAAGGTCTAACCACTCCCATATTTCAGGGACTCTGGCCTTCTGAGATGGCCCCACACTCTGTATTTCTCCCAGGACTGCTCTCACTTGCTGAGATGGGCCATATTCTGTGTATGGAACATATATGTCTCTAAATAAACCTGCTATCACTTTGCTAAGACTCATTCTTGAGTTCTTTCCCATGCAAAGCCAAGAGCCCACATTTGGTGGCCCATCTTAGGGACTTGCCTGAGACCTGGGATGTGACCATCCTCTCACGCCCCACCTTTTTCTTGCATGGGCTCCAACCCCATGTGAAACAGAAGCAGAATGGACAGGACACGATACCTGAAAGAATGACATAGCCTGAGGACATAACATAAACTGATCAGAATCAAACAGGTTCAAGATGGCAGACAAATCAATTCTGACTAGACCTCGGTCCTCAGAATATGCTCACTGTAACACAATAGCAGCGACAACAGCATGCCAGCAAGCTCAGTGAGACGCCCACAGGTACCACGACAGTTCCAAGGCCAACCATCAAAGACCAAAAAGTGGGCGGTGGCCCAATTCCTGGAAACCTCTGCCCCTTCCCCCAAACTGGAATAATCCTCCCACTCATTAGCCTATGAAATTGTTGCTTTTCATTCACTAAATCGTGTCCGACTCTTTGTGACCCCACGGACTGTAGCACATCTGGCTTCCCTGTCCCAGGCTGATAAAAACTAACCGCACCACATTTCAAGGCTGTGTTCAGCCTCTGTGATGGCCCACACTCTATCTGGGGAGTGTGTTTCTCTCTAAATAAATCTACTTCTTACCTATCACTTTGTCTTTTACTGAGTTTTTTCTGAGATGAGACTACGAGAATCCGAGTTTCAGTAGGTCCTGAAACCAGATGTGTGACCTTAGTTGGAAGACAGTGGGTTTTAGCTGGGTTCAAGTTCTCGCTACATGTGTTAGTCCCAAACTAAACTGGATTTTGGCTGGGCTTGAGTCTTAGCACGTGCGTTCAAGTCCCAGTCTTGAGGTGAATGGTTTCACATGCATTGGGGCAGGGGTGCATTTTCAGAGAATGGGGAACATCTAGGTCATGGAGTGGCCCTAAATGTGTGCACCACGAACAGCAGTTAGGTGTGGTGAAGTGGGGAGGGCAGGGGCAAGGCCAGGAGGGTGGTTTCAACTTAAGGTCTATCAACCTTTAGGAAGCAAAACTAAAGTTTAGAATTTTACCTTCTGGGTGATGGGGAGCTACTGAGAGGCTTCTGATGATGGAAGTGTTACACATCTGAGCCAGGACATTTTATGTACAGAAAAATTGAAAGAAGAAAAAAATCAGCCTCAAATGTACTACCCCCAACCACTGTCTCTGTTTGGGTGTATTTCCCTTCCACTCTTTCTTCTAAGTGTACACACACAAGCATAAACACACAAGCACAATTGTAATTATACCCTCTATATACAGTATGGCATTTGCTTTGAGTAATTAACATTATATCATGTGTATTTCCATGTACTTAAATATTCCTCCTCAATAGTATTTGAATGGCTAGGAGAGTTAGGGATGGCCTCTTTGAAGAGGTAGCATTGGATTTGAGGTCAGAAGGATAAAAAAGCCAGTCTGGGGAAAAGCCTTTCAAGGAGAAGTAATAGTGTGTGTGAAGCCCTGAGACAGGAGTAGGCTTGGTGAGTTTGAGGATGAGTATAAAGCAAATTTCTTCCTGTGTTTCTTCTTTACTATTGTTGTTTAGTCGATTGGTCGTGTCTGACTCTTTGTGACTCCATGGACTGCAGCAGGCCAGGCTTCCCTGTCCTTTGCTATCTCCTGGAGTTCTCTCAAACTCATGTCCATTGAGTCAATGACACTATCTATCCATCTTATCCTCTGTTGTCTTCTTCTCCTCTTGCCCTCAATCTTTCCCAGCATCAGGGTCTTTTCCAATGAGTCAGTTCTTCGCATCAGGTGGCCAAAGTATTGGAGCTTCAGTTTTAGCATCAGTCCTTCCAATGAATATTCAGGCTGATTTCCTTTAGGATTGACTGGTTTGATCTCCTTGCAGTCCAAGGGACTCTCAAGAGTCTTCTCTAGCACCGCAATTTGAAAGCATCAGTTCTTTGGTGTTCAGCCAAAGAGGTAAAGAATCCTCATGCAATGCAGGAGACCTGGGTTCAACCTATAGGGAAACCTACAGGTTGGAAAGATCCCCTGGAGGGGGGCATGGCAACCCACTCCCCTATTCTTGCCTGGAGAATCCTAGGTTGGGAAAATCCTCTGGAGGAGGGCATGGCAACCCACTCCAGTATTCTTGCCTGGAGAATCCCCATGGGCAAAGGAGGCTGGTGGGCTACAGTCCACGGGGTCACCAAGAGTCAGACATGACTAAGTGACTGAGCACACAGCACACAGCCTTCTTTATGGTCCAATTTGCACATTTGCCTTTGTTTTTTTAATACACTGTCCAGGTTTGTCATAGCTTTCCTTCCAAGGAGCAAGTGTCTTTTAATTTCATGGCTGTAGTCACTGTCCATGGTGATTTTGGAGCCAAAGAAAATAAAATCTGTCACTGCTCCTACTTTTCCCCCTTTTATTTGCCATGAAGTGATGGGACTGGATGACATGATCTTAGTTTTTTCAATGTTGAATTTTAAGCCAGCTTTTCACTCCCCTTTTCACCCTCATCAAGAGACTCTTTAGTTCCTCTTCACTTTCTGCCATTAGAGTGGTATTTTCTGCATATCTGAGCTTGTTGATATTTCTCCCTGAAATCTTGATTCCAGTTTGTGATGCATCCAGCCTGGCATTTCACATGATGTACTCTACATAGAGGGCTTCTCAGGTGTCACTAGTGGTAAAGAACCCACCTGCCAATACAGGAAATGTTAAGAGATGTGGATTCGATCCCTGGGTCGGGAAGATCCCCAGGAGGAGGGCAGAGCAACCCACTCCAGTACTCTTGCGTGGAGAATCCCATGGACAAAGGAGCCCAGCAGGCTACAGTCCATAGGGTCAGAAAGAGTTGGACATGACTGAAGTGACTTAGCACACACATTCTGCAAAGAAGTTAAATAACCAGGGCAACAGTATACAGCCTTGACATACTCCTTTCCCATTTTTGAACCAGTCCATAGTTCCATGTCTGGTTCTAACTGTTGCTTCTTGACTGCATATAGGTTTCTCAGGAGGCAGGTGAAGTGGTCTGGTATTCCTTTCTTTTTAGGAATTTTCCAGTTTGTTGTGATCCATACAGTCAAAGGCTTTAGTGTAGTCAGTGAAGCAGAAGTAGATGTTTCTCTGAAATTCTCTTGCTTTTTCTATGATCCAGTGAATGCTGGCTATTTGATCTCTTGTTCCTCTGCCTTTACTAATTCCAGCTTCTACATCTGAAAGTTCTTGGTTCATGTACTATTGAAGTCTAGTTTGGAGGATTTTGAGCATAACCTTACTAGCTAAGAGTGCAGTTGTTCAGCAGTTTGAACATTCTTTGGCACTGCCCTTCTTTAGGATTGGAATGAAACCTGACCTTTTCCAGTCCTGTGGCCAATGCTGAGTTTTCAAAATTTGCTGACATATTGAGTGCACTTTAACAGCATCATCTTTTAGCATTTTAAATAGCTCAGCTGGAATTCCATCACCTCCAGTAGCTTCGTTTGCAGTAATACTTCCTAAGCCCTACGTGACTTCACACTCTCATGTCTGGCTCTAGGTGAGTGACCACACTATCATGGTTATCCAGGTCATTAGGACTTTTTTGGTATAGTTCTTCTGTGTATTCTTGCAGATTCTTCTTAATCTTTTCTGCTTCTGTTAGTTCTTTACCATTTCTGCCCTTTCCCTTGTGGCTCAGCTGGTAAAGAATCCGCCCGCAATGTGGGAGACCTGGGTTCGATCCCTGGGTTGGGAAGATCCCCTGAAGAAGGGAAAGGCTACCCACTCCAGTATTCTGGCCTGAAGAATTTCATGGATTGTATAGTCCATAGGTTCGCAAAGAGTCAGACACAACTGAGCAACTTTCACTTTGCACTTTGCATGAAATATTCCTTTGATATCTCCAATTTTCTTGAAGTGATCGCTAGTCTTTTCCAATCTATTGCTTTTCTCTATTTGCGTTGTTCTCATAAGAAGGCTTTCTTATATCTCCTTGCTATTTTTTGGAACTCTGCGTTCGGTTGGGTGTATCTTTCCCTTTCTCCCTTACTTTTTGCTTCTTTTCTTTTCTCAGCTATTTGTAAAGCCTCCTCAGACAAACACTTGGACTTCTTGCATTTCTTTTTCCTTGGGATGGGTTTGGTCACTGAATCCTGTACAATGTTACAAACCTCTGCCCACAGTTCTATAGGCACTCTGTCTACCAGATCTAATCCCTGAAATCTATTCATCAACTCCACTTTTCCAATCAAATCATAAGGGATTTGATTTAGGTTATACCTGAATGGCCTAGTGGTTTTCCCTACTTCAATTTAAGCCTGAATTTTGCAATAATGAGTTCAAGATCAGAGCCACAGTCAGCTCCAGGTCTTGTTTTTGCTGACTATATAAAATGTCTCTATGTTCAGCTGCAAAGAAAATAATCAATCTGATTTCAGTAGTGACCATGTTGTGATGTCCACATGTAGAGTGGTCTCTTGTGTTGTTGGAAGAGGGTGTTTGCTCTGACCAGTGTGTTCTCTTGACAAAACTCTTAGCCTTTGCCCTAGTTTATTTTGTACTCCAAGGCCAAATTTTCCAGGTACTCCAGGTATCCTTTGACTTCCTACTTTTGCACTCCAGTCCCCTGAGGAAAAGGATTTTCTTTCTTTATTTTTTTTTAAACCATCTTGTTTTTGGTGTTAGCTCTAGAACGTCTCATAGGTCTTCACAGAGCTGGTCACTTTCAGCTTCCTCAACATCAGTGATTTGGGCATAGACTTGTTTTACTGTGATGTTGAATGGTTTGCTTTGGAAATGAACCAAGATCATTCTGTTGTTTTTGAGACTGTACCCAAGTACTGCATTTTGGACTCTTGTTGACTCTGAGGACTACTCCATTTTTTCTAAGGGATTCTTGCCCACAGTAGTAGATATAATGGTCATCTGACTTAAATTCGCCCATGCCTGTCCATTATAGTTCACTGATTTCTAAAATGTCAATGTTCACTCTTGCCATCTTCTGTTTGACCACTTCCAATTTACCTTGTTTCGTGGACCTAACATTCCAGGTTCTTATGCAGTATTGTTCTTTACAGCATCAGACTTTACTTTCACCGCCAGACACATCCACAGCTGAGCATTTTTTCCTCTTTGGTCCAGCCACTTCATTCTTTCTGGAGGATTTCTCTGCTCTTCCCCAGTAGCATACTGGACACCTTCCGACCTGGGAAGCTCATGTTCTGGTGTCATATCTTTTTGTCCATTCATACTGTTTGGGGGGTTCTCGTGGCCAGAATACTGGAGTGGCTTGCCATTCCTTCCCCCAGCAAACCACATCTTGTCAGAACTCTCCCCTGTGACCCATCCATTCCGGGTAGCCATGCGTGGTATGGCTCATAGCTTCACTGAGTTACGCAAGCCCCTTCATCACAAGGCTGTGATCTATCTATGAAGGGACGTTTCTTCTTTATTCACACTCAGTCCATTCTGACCCCCCGGCAGAAACTTTGATTTAATTTAACTGGGTGTTAAATTTCGTTAAATTGGGTATCCTACAATTTAACTCCATTCTATCTGCCTTAAGATAGTGAGACCCCACAGGTTAAGGTTCCCAGTCGTGGGACTGGGTCTTTGTTGTATCACGCAGGCTCTCTAGGTGCAGTATTTGGGCTTAATTGCTGCATGACATGTCGGAATCTTAGTTCCCAGACCAAGGATTGTCCCCTGCATTGGAAGGTGGATTTTTAACTACTGGGCCACCAGGGAAGTCCCAAGATTGCCCCCAATTTATTTATTTTAAAAAATAATTGTATTTATTTATTTTTGATTGTGCTGGGTCTTCATTGCTGGGAGAGCTTTTCTCTAGTTGCAGCAAGAGGGGACGACTCTCTGGTTGTGGAGTAGGATTCTCTTGTTGCAGAGCACAGACTCTTGGGCACACGGGCTTCAGTAGGGCTCAGTAGTTGTGGCTTCCAGGCTCCAGAGCACAAGCTTAGTAGTTGCAGCACACAGGCTTAGTTGCTCCAAGGCATGTGTGATCTTCCCTGATAAGGGATCAAACTCCTGCATTGGCAGATAAATTCTTTCCCACTGAGCCACCAGGGAAGCCCCTGCCCCCAATTTAGATGCCAATTGCATCTAAATTCACCTGTGCTTCTGACCAACCAAGCAACCAGTGATAAGTTGGAAGTTCCCATAACCCACTCCTTGCGTTTCATCATTTGCAAAAATGGCTCACAGAACTCAGGAAAACAGTTTACTTATATGATTGCCAGTTTATTACAAAGACTACTTCAAAGGGTACAAATGAACAGCCAGAGGAAGAGGTTGTACAGGGCTAGACGTGAGGATGTGGCAAGGAGTTTCCAGGCACAAGACCCTCCCAGCAGCTTCACATGTTCACCAACCAGGAAATTCTCAGAACCCTAGCCTTTTGGGGTTTTATGGAGGCTTCATGAAATAGGTGGGGCTTCCCAGGTGGTTAAGTAGTAAAGAATCCGATCCTCCTGCTGATTCAGGAAATGCAGGAAACACAGGTTAGATCCCTGGGTCAGGAAGATTCCCTGGAGGAGGAAATGGCAACCCACTCCAGTATTCTTGCCTGAAAAATCCCATGGACAGAGGAGCCTGGTGGGCTACGGTCCATGGCAGAACAAAGAGTTGGACACGACTGAGAAAATGAGCACGAAAATGAGCATTAAGTAGGCATGATTGATGAAATCATTGACCATCAGTGACTCAGCCACCACTTTATCCTGCTTCTCCTCCCCAGAGGTCAGAGGTCAGGTGGATGGGTCTGAAAGTTCCAGTCCTCTAGTTATGTGGTTGATTTCCCTAGCAACCAGAACCCACAGGCTTTTAGGAACAACGCTTCATTAACATAAAGTCTCCAGTTGTTGAAAGGGGTTTGTTATGAATAACAGAAGACTCTCCTTTCACCTTTTTGGCTCTTGTCACTTAGGAAATTCCAAGGGTTTTAGGAGCTCTGTGCCAGAAACAGGAACAAAAGACCAACCTAGATTCCATATCCACAGCATCAACCAATCTGGTGTTGAAAATATATATTTTTTTAATTCCAGAAGCTTCCCTGGTGGCTCCGTTGTAAAGAGTCTGCCTGCCAATGCAGGAGACACAGATTCAATCGCTGATCTGGGAAGATCCACAACTAAGATCCCCTTAGTTGCCACAACTAAACCCGTGCTCCACAACTATTGAGCCTGTGCTCTAGAGCCCTGTGAGCCGCAACTACTGAGCCCAAGCACCGCGAGTACTGAAGCCCGCATGCCCTAGAGCCCATACTCTGAAATGAGAGAAGCCCCTGCCATGGGAAATCTGCACACTGAAACCAGAAGTAGCACCCACTTGCTATAACTAGAGAAAAGTCCACACAGCAATGAAGACCCAGTACGGGCATTCATTCATTCATTCATTATTTTTTTAATTCCAGAAAGTTCTGGGACTCCCCTGGTAGTCCAGTGGTTAAGACTACATGCTCCCAAAGCAGAGGGCACGTGTCCAATCCCTGGTCGGGGAACTAACATCCTGCATGCCAATGGCTCGGCCTAGTGACTCGACGTCTCCGTGTTCCAGTTTCCTCATGTATGAAGTGGGCATAATAACAGCACCTACACCTCATAGGGGAGAAGGCAATGGCCCCCCACTCCAGTACTATTGCCTGGAAAATCTCATGGATGGAGGAGCCTGGTGGGCTGCAGTCCCTGGGGTCGCTAAGAGTCAGACACGACTGAGCGTCTTCACTTTCACTTTTTCACTTTCATGCATTGGAGAAGGACATGGCAACCCACTCCAGTGTTCTTGCCTTGAGAATCCCAGGGACGGGGGAGCCTGGTGGGCTGCCGTCTATGGGTTCACACAGGGTCGGACAGGACTGAAGCAACTTAGCAGCGCAGCATACCTCGTAGGGGGCTACCCAGGTGGCGCTAGTGGTAAAGAACCTGCCTGCCAAGGCAAGAGACATAGCGGCACAGGTTTGATCCCTGCGTGGGGAAGACTCCCTGGAGGAGGGCATAGCAACCCACTCCAGTGTTCTTGCCTGGAGAATCCCAAGGACGGAGGAGCCTGATGGGTTACAGTCCATGGGGTCACAAAGAGTAGGACACGACTGAAGCGACTTAGCAACAGCAGCAGCAGAGATGAGAGGCTGTTTTGTAGATACAGCCTGTTTTCCTCTTCTTTTTTCTCATCAGGGTATTCTAGGCCCAAGGCATGAAGTGCAGACCAGGGCCTCTTCCATGTGCTTTACCCGAATTAATTAATTTCCTGTGAGGTAGGTACTATATTTAGCCCCATGTTACTCCTAAGGACAGGAAGCACAGGGAAGTTAATTACTGTGCTCCACCTTTTATGACAAGTAAATCAAAAGAGCCTTCTTGGGTCCAGAGTCTGGATAAGGCTAATGAAGCCGAGTGTTATAAAGAACTTGACAGACATCAGAGGCAGGAACAATCACACTTAATTAGAGGGAGTCCAACATGAATTCAGAATTAAAAATAGATGTGTCTCACAGTTTACCATGTGGTTTTACATGGATTATCTCATTTCAGTAGAGGAGGCAGTACAGAACTGTGGCAAACAGCACAAGGTCTAGAATCAGATAATCCTGATATTGTTTCCCAGCCTTGTCACATACCAGTTATATGTTTGGGGGCCTCTTTTAGTGCCTCAATTTCTCATTTGTAAAGATTTTTACCATCTGAGCCACCAGGGAAGTCCCCATTTGTAGAATATAATAAAACAATTTGTCTCATGACATTGTGAGGATTAAATAAGATAATAATACCCTTAAAGCAGTTAACAGGCTTTCCAGGTAGCTCAGGGGTAAAGAATCTACCTGCCAATGTAGTAGCTACAGAAGATGCAGATTCGAGCCCTGGGTGGGGAAGATCCCCTGGAGGAGGAAATGGCAACCCACTCCAGTATTCTTGGCTGGAAAATCCCCTGGACAGAGGAACCCCATGGGCTATAGTCCATGGGGTTGCAAAGAGTCAGACATGACTGAGGACATAGTAAGTAGTGACCTAAAGCAATTAACACCGTGCCTGGCACATACCAAATGCTAAAAAAAAAAAAAAAAAAAAAAAGAAGAAGAAGAAAAAGAAAAAGAATAAGATGATGTGATAGCTTATTTTACTGGACATAGGTGATGTATCAAATATGTTCTGGGCCTCTTAAGCCTCACAATAGCTCTCTGAAGGTTTTTTCCTTATTGTATAGTGAAGTGCACCTGCTGACTAGGTATACTAAAGCACTTTGCTCATTCAATCCTCACAGCAATCCCAGGTGTAGGTGCTACATATTATAACCCCCATCGTACAGAGGGGGATACTAAGCATACGTTAAATAACTTGATCAAGCTCATAGCCAGCAAGAGAAGCAAGCAGGCGATTTGTTTCCAAGGTCCGTGCTCTTAACCATATTCCCTTTCAGCAACAAGTGAGGAAAACAGGCTCAGAAAGTGAAGAGATTTCCTAAGGCGGACTCCAGGCTATTTTTTTTTTTTTTAACTCAGGGATTACCACCAAATCCAGCAGAGGGCGCCCCAAGACACCGCAATCTGTGGGATTGGCATACTAGGTCAAAACTACCATACCCACAATGCAGTGCGGGCATTAAGGTCCCCTTCCCAGCTTGGCCGTCTGAGGTCTTGCCTGTGTACTCTCCAGAAGGAATATGTGTATCTGAGCCATTCGAGTCCTTCCTTAATCTTAAGGTAGCACGTTAAAAGTTTTTTCCGCTTCATCTTATCCTTGTCTTGCCATTTGGAGGGCGGAAGGATTGAATCAACATTGCTATTTGTCAGCTTTATTTGTCTTACCCTAACGTGAGGACCCTTGACCTTTAACCCAATATGGCGGCGCGCAGAGCCCCCCTCTTGGTGTTGATCTGAGGTTAACTAAGCCCGGGAACTCCGCATCATGTCGAAGCTAAGCCGGGCCACTCGGGCTCTCAGGAAGCCCGAGGCCGAAGGCATGATCCGGACCATCGTGCGGGCAGGCCAGGCCATGCCCGGGCCCCCTCTCGGCCCCATCCTGGGTCAGGTGCAGCCGCGGCAGAAACCAGGCGTGGGAGGCGCGGGAGGGTTGGATCTAGTACGAGGGTGAGGGGTGCGGACTGGGGCAGGGCGGCCTCGTCTCATCCCCCGGCTCTGCTGCCCAAACACTTTATGTCCTAGGGTTAGTTATACCACCTCCTCGAGGCTCACCTTCCTCCTTCCTTCGTCAGCGGGCTGTTGAAAGGATAGAGAGGTATGAAGCACACGAATCATCTGGCACATAAAGCGGTAGTTGAATGTAGGTAGAGAGAAGATGATGGCATCTTTAGAGACGTGAAGACGGAGGAGAGAAGGGATGGAGCCTTCTGGGTGGTAGGAACGCGGCCCTTCCTCCCCACACTTACCTCTATGCTTCCCTCACAGCGAGGCGTCTCCATCAACCAGTTCTGTAAGGAGTTCAACGAGAAGACCAAGGACATCAAAGAAGGCATTCCTCTGCCTACCAAGATTTTTGTGAAGGTGCGGAGTCGGCACTCTGATCCCCAATTTCCTTATTTTCCCCAAGGGCTGGAGCTGGTCACCTGGGGTTGCTACTCGGCTCCCCGCTTGAGGCAAATCTCTTTAAAAAAATTTTTTTTAATTTTGTTTACTTGGTTGCAGCGGGTCTTAGTTGAGGCTTTTTGGCTGTGCTGGGTCTTGGTTGCTGCCTGCAGGCTGACTCTCGTTGCGGTGCTCGGCTTCTCTTGTGGAGCGCGGGCTCAGTGGTTGTGCACAAGCTTAGGTTGGCATGTGGAATTTTCCCTGACCAGGGATCGAACCCGTGTCCCCTGCATTGACAGGCAGATTCTTAAGCACTGGACACCACCAGGGAAGTCCCGCATCTGTTCTTGATGCCCGGCAACCCCTTTCCCCTTTTTCACAGTGGAGACTAGACCATATCTTTCCTGAGTGCACTCTGCCGTGTTGCAGATCTTTTTTTTCTTTTGTCCCTCCAACTTGCCAGGGCTTCCAGAGCAGAGTTGGACCTGGAATAGAGGTGACAGGGACATTTGTTAGAAGTTTATTTTTCCTGTGGTTTTATGGTCAGTTAAAGGGACACCATTGGAAGGTGAGCTGAGGTGGGGCGGGCAGGAAGTTAGTAGTTCCTATTGGAGAGTTGCAGGGACAGGGGAGCCTGGTGGGCTGCTGTCTATGGGGTCGCACAGAGTTGGACACAACTGAAGCAACTTAGCAGCAGCAGCAGCAGGGCTGGGGCATCAGGCTTAGGGCAGGCAGGAAGATTCTCATAACTCTTTTTTTCCCTTAAGCCTGACAGAACATTTGAAATAAAAATTGGCCAACCCACTGTTTCCTACTTCCTGAAGGCCGCTGCTGGGATTGAGAAGGGGGCCCGGAACACAGGTAAGGGGCAGGGTGGGCATCTGTGCTTCTGGGGGCTCTGGAAGGAAGCAGTGGCTCCTGAAGGCCTGCTTGTGCTTTGCTTCCAGGGAAGGAGGTGGCTGGCCTGGTGACGCTGAAGCACGTGTATGAGATCGCCCGCGTCAAAGCTCGGGATGATGCCTTTGCCCTCCAAGATGCGCCCCTGTCCTCTGTCGTCCGCTCCATCATTGGCTCTGCCCGTTCCCTGGGCATTCGTGTGGTGAAGGAGTGAGTATCTGGGGAAGCTCAGTGTGAGAGAAGGGCCTGGAAAGTTCTTGACTCTGGGACAAGGCTGAGGTCCCACTGAGTGGGAGAGTCAGCATCTGTGTTAAAGGATCTTAGATTCTCATTCATTCATTTGGAATATAATTGTTATGCACCCAATGTGTATGAGACTGTTCTGGACACTGGATACAGTCTGGAAGGAGGTAGCCATGCTTGGCCTTGCTTTTAAAGAGCTCCCAGTCCAGAGATGGAGGCAGATCCATAATGGAGCATTATACTGCTGGATGGTCAGCCCTGATAAAAGAAACCACAAGCATCTTGAGAACAGGGAGTAGGGTTCCTGATTTTGCCTGTGTGTCAATGAAGGCTTTGCAGGGCAGTTGACATCCAAGCAGAGCCCTGGGAAAGGAGGTCAGGGACTCGGGACAAGCATTCCAAGAAGTGGAAAAATCCCTGTGAAGAATGTCAGGTGGAAAGAGTGAAGCAGAGAAGTTCGGTGTGATCGGGGTGTATGTATCACACTAGAGATAGAGTGGGACATGGTAGGAGGTGAGGCGAACAGGATCTAGTTGGTTCTCAAATCCAGACCTGATCCTGAGGCCAACAGCGGGCTCCTTCTGGGGCTTCGGAGACCTCAGGACGGTGAGATGTTGGGGGGGAGAGCGTGTGGCCCTCACGCCAGTGGGGGTAGCGCTCAGCCCTCCCCTGGCCTCCTGCTGCTGATGTCACACCCCTGGCAAAGGCTGCTGGTTGCTTATTTCCCAAGAAGAGCGGGGTGAGCATAGAGCAGCGGTGGAATTTACTTTGCTCAGATCTTTACTTGCTCTGGGAATACAGCAGTGAGCGAATCTGATCCCTGCTCTGAGAGACGTACACATACCACCTGATGACTTCTTTGTACAAAATGTTTTTGGGCTCAGAGAACGGGCAGGTTAATCTGGATTGGGATTTAGCTGTTCTAATCCTCCAAGGATAAGGAGGGATTTAAGAAAATAGTAAAAGGCAGAGGTGATGGCAGAGTGGCACTCCTGGCAGAGAAGAGAGATGAGCTAAGGTGTGGGGGCTGGGAGGGTCTTCCCTATAGCTCAGACGGTAAAGAGTCTGCCTGCAATGCAGGAGACCTGGGTTCGATCCCTGGGTCTGGAAAATCCTCTGGAGAAGGCAGTGGCAACCCACTCCAGTATTCTTGCCTGGAGAATCCCATGGTGGGCTACAGTCCATGGGGTCACAAAGAGTCAGACTAAGCGGCTAACACACACACACACACATATGGGGCCTGGGACGTCCAGGAGCAGGGAGGGGCTCTGGGACAGCGACGTGGGTGCTGTGAGCTCCCACCCGTGACCGGCCCCTCACTCACTGTTTGTTTCTCTGTACTTGCAGCCTCAGTTCAGAAGAGCTGGCAGCTTTCCAGAAGGAGCGAGCCCTGTTCCTGGCTGCTCAGAAAGAGGCGGATTTGGCAGCCCAGGCAGAAGCTGCCAAGAAGTGACTCCTGTCCCCCAGCCTCTAGGATTTTGAAGGGGGCCAGTTGAGAAAGCTGTGCCCAAGGGGAGGAAGAGAGGTCACACCAAGCTGATTTTATCTTTCTGACTTTAAATTATGTATGGCTCTATCAGAGGATCAAGCCTGAGTAAACATGTTTTGTCACCCACTTTCAGTTTCTGCTTTGGGACCCCAGGGAAAGGAACGGTACTGACGGTAGCCACCACGGACAGACGTTAGCCCCCCTGGGAAGTAGGAGTTTCTCAGATGTGTAGTCTGAGGTTCAGCCAGGTAGACCAACTTGCCCAAGTTCTGACCTGACAGAGGGAGGAGAAAATCTTGTGTTTTCCGCCTTCCTAGAGATGAGAGAATGGACAGAGCGGGCAGGGACTGTGGATGTTGGGCTTGCTTCCGTCAGAAAGGCTTCCTGTCTCTGGCGGACTCGCAGCCTCAACAGAAACAGGCCCTTTTGAAGACTTCAGATCACCGCCCCAAGCAGGGTTGCTACACAGAGTGCCCTGGATCCCAAGGGCTGCCTCAGACCTGTCTGTTAAACTGACCCTGACTCAGAGTCAGGTGATACCAAAATGTGAATATTGTGGGGTTTATGGCTACAGACCTGCAGAAGAAGCAAAGCATCAGTAGGTTCCTGCCTGCAGTGGGAGAAATTCTTGGAACCTGGCCTTTTGTTTTCCTATTAGTCATAATACAATGGACTCTTGTCCTCACAGAAAAGAGAGGAGTCTAGGGAGAAATGGAATTCACATTTACCAAGCACCTGTTATGTGCCAGGCACGTGGTTTTATACCAAGAAGATTTGGAAAGCTTAGAAAAAACCCTACAGGAAAAAAAAAGCCTCAAGTAATCCCCCCCCCCAGATGAGACTCCTGCCAGTATTTTGCCATTTATCT
The DNA here is from genome assembly GCF_049115385.1 of Moschus berezovskii. Taxonomy (NCBI): domain Eukaryota; kingdom Metazoa; phylum Chordata; class Mammalia; order Artiodactyla; family Moschidae; genus Moschus; species Moschus berezovskii. The sequence continues at coordinate 6,607,399 of NC_142484.1, forward strand.
TTTCTATTTTGTTTTTTCTTTATATGTAATGCTTTAAGAAAAACAAATTTGATTCATATTCTATATACTGTTGTATTCTACTTGTAGCTTGGGAATTATTTAGAATACGTTTTCATTATTTTCTTAAAACAGTTTTTAATAGCTACTTAGTGTTTTGTCTTTTTTTTTTTTTAACTGACAATACCTGTTTTGTCTTATGAGTAGACTCCTGTTTAGTTACCAAGGCCTAAACTGTTGGGTAGTTTGTTGTTTGCATAAAAAAACCAACCAACAAAAAAACACACAGCCCTCTGATGAACATCATTTGGTCCTCTGCTTCAGGATCTCCTAAAACTGCAATCAGTTGTATCAGCTGAGGCTGTGGTCTCATCTGAGGCTTGCCTGGGGAAGGATCCACTTTCAAACTCACGTGGTTGTTGGCAGCATTTAGTTCTTTCTGAACTGCTGGACTGAGGGCCACAGTTTCTTGCTGGTTGTCAAGTCAGGGGCCACCCTCAGTTCCATTCTCCCAAGCTGTATAGTCTTAGGCAAGTTACTTATCTACTCTGTGACTTAGACGCTCATCTATAAGATAGGGAAGATAGTGCCTATCTCAAAAGGTTGCAGGAATAACTCCATATATGGTCAATTAATTTAGGACAAAGGAGCCAAGAGTATTCAATAGGGAAAGGCCTTCAATAAATGGTGCTGGGGAAAGTGGACAACCACATGCAGAAGAATGAAGCCTTAGAAATTAATTCAGACACTTCCCCGGTGGTCCAGTGATTAAGACTGCACTTCCAGTGTAGGGAGCGGAGGCTCGATTCCTGGTCAGGAAACAAGATCCCACATGCTGCAACTAAGGTCCTGCAGGCTGCAACAAAGATCTTATGTGCTGCACCTAAGATCGGGCACAGTCAAATATTTTAAAAAGTAAAAATTCAGAGTAGATCAAAGACTTGAGCATAAGACCTGAAACCATAAATCTAGAAGAAAACATTGGTTTTGGCAATGAGCTTTTTGATTTGATCTCAAAAACAAAGGCAACAAAAGCAAAAATAAACTAACGGCACATCAAACAAAAACTTCTGCACAGTGAAGGAAGTCATCAACAAAGCGAAAATGCAACCTACAGAATAGGAGGAAAAAATGTTTAAATCATATATCTGATGAGGTAATATCCAAAGTATGTAGAGAACTCATATGACTCAGTAGCAAAAAAAAAAAAAAAAAAATTGAGCATACACCTAAACTCTAGTATCATTCCAGAACAAGCAGGTCTCTCCCTGCACATCTCCTTTGGCCACTGCGGCGCTTCTGTTTTTTTTCAGCGTAACACTTAAATCATCTAAACAGACTCTCTATACTTTTCATCTCCCATTCACTCTTTGCTTAAAACATTCTTAGTCTTGTGTCTATTATTAAATACACCAACGACAATCTCTCTTTGGCTTAGAGTCAGCCTGATCTTTTTTTTATTTACATTCTCTCCACCTTTTTCTATCTTTATGAGAGACCACCCAAATCTTACTCCCAGTGGGTTCCCTCTGCCTGGACTAAGTCCAATCAGCCTGCACCTAAAATGGGAAGGTATCTCTAGGGAGGAAGACATCTGGTGATCATCAGCTCACACATGAAGGGCTCTTTCCTCTGTGGAACTTTAGTTCATCTGGTTCTTGTTTTTTCTACGGCTCTATGATGTCTTTGGCAACATGAGTTTTATTAGGGAGAATGGAACTAAGGGTGGCCTCTGACTGACAACCAGCAAGAAACAGGCTCTCGGTCTAGTAAAATTTGAGTTTTACAATCTATTAATGCTTTTCTAGTTATCAGAATGGAACATTGGGTAATAAACTATCACACTTAAGTAACTGGCACTGTATATGACATAATTATACTCCATATGCAGTATACAGCAATGCGTGTGTGTGTGTGTGTGTGTGCTGAGTTGTGTCCAACTCTTTGTGTCCCCAAGGACTGCAGCCTGCCAGGCTTCTCTATCCACGAGGTTTTCCAGGCAAGAATACTAGAGTGGATTGCCATTTCCTTTTGCAGGGGATCTTCCCAACCCAGGGACCGAACCTGGGTCTCCTGCCTTGACAGATGGCTTCTTTACCACCAGTGCCACCTGGGAACCCCCGTATATGCCACTAATGTTTTCTTAAAATAATGATTTTTAATTACATGTGTTCATTATATCAATAGTGTCATTTTATTTCCTTTAGTTCAATTAACTGAAATAGAAAATAGTATTTTGGGTTGTCTACTTTCACTAAAACTTTCCCTGGATTATAGTAGCCTATGATACATTAGGAGGCCCAGATCATAGGCAGTTCATTTTCAGAAAATGTACAAATGTGCCACTCAGCACATTGTTTTATAATTTTTTGCCAAAACAAACAAAATCTTCATATGGCACTACGGCTTTTTGGCTCTTCCAGTTTTCCATTATTTTTCTTTTTCTGTGGCTGTGCTGGGTCCTTGTTGCTGTGTTGGCTTTTCTCTAGTTTCAGTGAACAGGGGCTACCCTCCAGTTGCGGTGCACGGGCTTCTCACTGCGTGGTTTCTCTTATTGTGGAGCACAGGCTTTAGGATGGGCAGGCTTCAGTAGTTATGGCACGTGGGCTCAGTAGTTGCAGCTTCCAGGCTCTAGAGCACAGGTTCAGTAATTGTGGCACTCGGGTTTAGTTGCTCCAAGGCCTGTGGGACCTTTCTGGATCAGGGATTGAACCTGCGTCTCCTGCGTTGGCAGGTGGATTCTTTACCACTGAGTCACCAAGGAAGCCTTCCGATTGTTTTTTAATTTTAGTTTTCATCTATTTTATTTTTAGAGATTCTATTGGTTCTTTTTCAAGTCTGCTTTATCACTGTTAACATTTCATGTTCCCCATAGATGTTCTTGACTTTTTAATTTACTTCTTTGAACATGAAAAAATATAGTTGTTTTAAATCAGTGGCTGACTACTCCAATATATGTTACTGTGTTTGTTTGCTCTGCAAATTCTTCTTCATATTGTCTTGCTTCCTTGTGTGTCTGGTTATCTTTGATTGTGTCCTGCTCAATGCCTGTGACACATTATTTCTGGGAGCTCCTTGAGGCTTAAGATGGATATGCCCTCATCCAGAGAGGTTGGCAATTAGGCCTGCCAGCACCAGACAGTACTGCAAAAGTCCTGATGCTCATCTCATCCCGGTCTAAATAAACATCAACCCTTCACCCAGTTGCTGAAGTCAGGGTACAGGCGCCTCTCATTTCCTCGTCCCCGCTTTAAATGCCTCAGCAAATCATGTTAGTTCTGTGAACAAAGCGGGCTTCCCTGGTGGCCAAGATGGCAGAGGATCTGCCTGTAATCCAGTGGCCCGGGTTCAACCCCTGGGTCAGGAAGGTCCCCTGGAGGAGGGAATGGCAACCCACTCCAATATTCTTGCCTGGAGAATTCCATGGACAGAGGAGCGGGCTGCAATCTGTGGGGTCGCAAAGAGTCAGATACGACTGACTGACTAACACGCACACACACACACACATCTCCGAAGTATCCCCAATCCAGTCCTTTACTTCCGTTCATACCTGGTGAAAGCTCTCATTTCCTCCTGCCTGCACCACTGCAGGAGCCCACCTGGTCTCTCGGCTTCCACTCTTGCCTCCTCCAATCCTTTCTCCACACATTGTCAGAGGGTTGGCTTTAATATGTGTATCAAATCATGTCATTCTCCTGCTTAAATCTCCTCAATGGATTCCTACTGCCTGTGGAGATAAAATCTAAGTTTCCTGTCACGGTTTTAGGCCCTGAATAATCTTTCCCCTCCTCTCGAATGTCTCTTCCTCTTGCTGGCCTGGATCCAGCCACATCGATTTCCTCGCTAGTCCTTAAGCAGGTCAAGGCCTTTCCCATCTCCTCTTGCTTTCCTTTGGCCTGGAACATTCTTACTCCTGTTTCTCATCTTTGAAGTCTTAGCTCGATGTTACGTCCTAGGAAAAGGCTTCCTATCACCACACTCTAAGTCAGGACTCTCTAATTCAGCTGTGGTTCTCTACCAAAGCAGCGGCTCTGTCCTTGACTGCATGTACTGTATGCGCCTTTGAGATTTTATTCACTTTTTGTTGCATTTACCCACGGCTGCTTCGGCCTCTTCAGCTGAAGAAGCTGATGTTGAATGGTTCTATGAAGACCTACAAGACCTTCTAAACTAACATCAGAAAAGATGTCCTTTTCATCATAGGAGATTGGAATGTAAAAGTGGGAAGTCAAGAGATACCTGGAGTAACAGGCAAGTTTGGTCTTGGAGTACAAAATGAAGCAGGGCAAAGGCTAAAGAGTTTTGTCAAGAGAACGCACCGGTCACAGCAAAGACCGTCTTCCAACAACACAAGACGTGACTCTGCACATAGACATCACCAGATGGTCAGTACGAAAATCAGTTTGATTACATTCTTTGCAGCTGAAGATGGAGAAGCTCTATACAGTCAGCAAAAACAAGGCCAGGAGCTGACTGTGGCTCAGATCATTGCAAAATTCAAACTTAAATTGAAGAAAGTAGGGAAGACCACTAGACCATTCAGGTGTGACCTAAATCAAATCCCTTATGATTATACAGTGGAAGTGAGAAATAGATTCAGGGGATTAGACTTGATACAGTGCCTGAAGAACTATGGCTGGAGGTTTGTAACACTGTACAGGAGGTGGTAACCAAACCCATCCCAAGAAAAAAGAAATGCAAGAAAGGCAAAATGGTTGTCTGAGGAGGCCTCACAAATAGCAGAGAGAAGAATACAAATGAAAGGCCAAGGAGAAAGAAAGATATTCCCATCTGAACGCGCAGTCCCAGAGAACAGCAAGGAGAGATGAGAAAGCCTTCCTAACTGAACAGAGAAAAGAAATAGAGGAAGACAATAGAATAGACAGACAGAGATCTCTTTTCTATTCTCAAAAGAATAGAAAGACAAAAGATCTCTTCAAGAAAATTGAAGATACCAGTGGAACATTTCATGCAAAGATGGGTAAAATAAAGGACAGAAACAGCATAGACCTAACAGAAGCAGAAGATATTAAGAAGAGGTGGCAAGAATTCACAGAAGAGCTATGCAAAAAAAAAAGATCTTAATGACCTGGATAATCACGATGGTGTGGTCATTCATCTAGAGCCAGACGTGTTGATGTGTGAAGTCAAGTGGGCCTTAGGAAGCATTACTACAAACAAAACTAGTGGGGGTGATGGAATTCCGGCTGAGCTATTTAAAATCTTAAAAGATTCTGCTGCTAAAGTGCTGCAGTCAATATGTCAGAAAATTTTGAAAACAGCAGTGGCCACAGGACTGGAAAAGATCAGTTTTCATCCCATTTCCAAAGAAAGGCAATGCCAAAGAATGTTCAGACTACCATATGACTGTGCTCATTTCACATGCTAGCAATGTTCAAAATTCTCCAAGCCAGGCTTCAACAGTACGTGAACCAAGAACTTCCAGAAGTACAAGCTGGATTTAGAAAAGGCAGAGGAACCAGAGATCAAATTGCCAACATCCGCTGGATCATGGAAAAAGCAAGAGAGTTCCAGAAAAACATCTACTTCATTGACTGCACTAAATCCTTTGACTGTGTGGATCACTACAAACTATGGAAAATTCTTCAAGAGATGGGAACATCATTCCACCTGAAAAACCTGTATGCAGGTCAAGAAGCAACAGTTAGAACTGGACATGAAGCCAAAAGACTGGTTCAAAATTGGGAAAGGAGTATGTCACCCTGCTTATTTAATTTATATGGAGAGTACATCACACGAAATGCCAGGCTGGATGAAGCACAAGCTGGAATCAAGATTGCTGGGAGAAATATCAACAACCTCAGATATGCAGATGATACCACCCTTATGTCAGAAAGCAAAGAGAATTTAAAGAGCTTCTTGATGAATGTGCAAGAGGAGATTGAAAAAGCTGGCTTAAAACTCAACATTCAAAAAACTAAGATCATGGTATCTGGTCCCATCACTTGTTGCCCTAATAACTCACTGGGAGCGAGTGATGAGAATGAAGACAGAACACGAAATCTGGTGCAATGGGTCAGGGGACCTGCAGCCTCTTTTGGACTGAGGTGCATAGTTCACTCTGAGTCTGGCTTTTAGTCCTAATTCCAGACTACAAGACTTTCTCAGCTCTTATCTTTCTCAAGACACACGTCGTGTTAATCACCTACTCCAAAGTGTCGTGGACTACACTGACATAGTCCAGATTGCCTTGTGTTTACCCCAGGCCATTCCCTTCTGGGCTGGTCTCAGGAACAATTAGCAAGTGCACAGGCAGCATTCATGCCTGGCACCAGCTTGGTGTTCCAAGGTCCATGCTTTCATGATCCCAGTCATACTCCCTTCTGGGTCTGGCCTTGGGGTTTGTAACAAGGAGATTATTCTTAAGGAGAATGTGAAAGATAATCATTAACATAATTTCTTAATACATGCTGTTTTTGCAGGTGCTATTTCTGTGAAATTTCTCAAGGTTGTGAAAGTACTTTATTAGGAATTCCCATTACAATAGCTCATGGCAAATAGATGGAGGAAAGTGAAAGCAGTGACAGATTCTATTATCTTGGGCTCCAAAATCACCATGGATGGTGCCTGCAGCCATGAAATTAAAAGACATTTGCTCTTTGGAAGGAAAGCTATGACCAACCTAGACAGCATATTAAAAAGCAGACATCACTTTGCTGACAAAAGTCTGTATAGTCAAAGCTATGGTTTTTCCAGTAGTCATGCACAGATGTGAGAATTGGACCATAAAGAAGACAGCGCTGAAGAATTGATGCTTTCAAACTGTGGTGCTGGAGAAGACTCTTGAGAGTCCCTTGGACAGCAGGGAGATCAAACCAGTCAATCCTAAAGAAAATCAACCCTGAATATTCATTAGAAGGCCAGATACTGAAGCTGAAGCTCCACTACTTTGGCCACCTGATGTGAAGAGCCAACTTACTGGAAAAGACCCTAATGCTGAGAAATATTGAGGGCAGGAGGAGAAGGGAGCGAAAGAGGATGAGATGGTTGGATGGCACAATGGACGTGAGTTTGAGCAAACTCCAGGAGATAGTGAGGGACAGGGAAGCCTGGTGTGCTGCAGTCTATGGGGTTGCAAAGAGTAGGACCCAACTTAGCTACTGAACAACAATAACAACCCACAATTAGAGTGTAAGCTCTGTGGACTCAGGGATCTTTATCTTTTTTTTTTTTTTTATTTGTTATTTGGCTGCCTTGGGTCAGTTGCAGCATGCAGGATCTCCATTGCTTCATGTGGGATCTTTTGTTGAAGCTCACAGACTCCCTTGTTGTGGCGCATGGGCTCACTTGCTCCATGGCGTGTGGGATCTTAGTTCCCAGGCCAGGGATGGAACCCATGTCCCCTGCATTGCAAGGCAGTCTTAACCACTGGACCAGCAGAGAATCCCCACTTTGTCTGTTCACTGCTGTTTCGCTAAGCACCCAGAACAGTCCCTGGCACATGTAGATTTTGTAAATATTTACCACATTAAAAAATAAGGATGCAGAGCCAGCCCATGAGGTCCGTCTCTATGCCCCCCAAAATCGAACCTTTTCTCTTTCATTCTGCTCCCAGGACAGAGTTTGGTATTGATGGGAAGGAAACTGGCTGAGGGTTTGATCTGGCTTCTTCAGCAATTCTGGGAGTGCCATCTGGGCAAGTTCTTTCCTCTCCAGCCTCAGTTTATCCATGTGTTCTAAGCTCTGACAGTCTGAGTCACAGGGACCTTGCCAGGGAGAGAAACAGAAGCAGATCCTTCTCTGTCCAGCAGGTGGAGCCACTGGCTCTTCAGAACTTTGTGGCTGGGCTCTCCTATTCAATGAACGCTGAGATGGCTTCAGATCAAAACACACACTCTACTATCACCTACGGCCACCACCAGAGAGGTGTTTCTCTATTCTCACATATTTTTAGTTTTTATAATGTTTTTTATTTAGTTTTTCCTTTTAAAGAATCTTTAAATTTCAGAATAGATTCAGAGGTACAGATACGTGAAAAGAGTAGTTTCCATATCAGTTCAGTTCAGTTCAGTCGCTCAGTCGTGTCCGACTCTCCGCGATCCCATGAATCACAGCACGCCAGGCTTCCCTGTCCATCACCAACTCCTGGATACTCCACACCTATTATTTCCTGTACTATTAACATTGTACACTTATGTGGTACCTTTGTCACAGTTAATGATCAAACATCAATACATTATTATTAACTTAAGTCCACACTTTATTCAGGTTTCCTTTGTTTTTGTGGGTTTTTTTTTTTTTTTTGGCCATGCCATTCGACATATGAGACCTTGGTTTCCCGATCAGGGATTGAACCCATGTTCCCTGCATGGGAAGCAAGGGTCTTAACCACTAGACTGCCAGGGAAATCCCTTAGTTTTTAACCTATGTCCTTTTTGCTGTTCCAAGATCATATCTAGAATATATTGTATTTTTTCATCATGTTTCCTTAGGCTCCTGTTGACTGTTGCAGCTTCTCAAACTTGAACTGATTTTGCTCACCCTTGATTTTGAGGACCACGGGGGAGGTTTATAGGGTTCAGTCGACTAAGCAACTGAACTGAACTGATTTCAAAATGATTGCCACAATAAGTTTAGCTAACAAACCAGAGAGGTTTTTAGATGGAACTCTAGCATATGGCTTGAGTTTATGATTACTTAAGATTCCAAGGTGAAAGCTACAACTCTTGAGCCTCTGCGGAACTTAGGAACAAAGTTTTGTGGTAGAAATTGCTGACTTTCTACCCAAATCCTTGGACTGATTTTCAGAAGTGGTCCTCTCGATAAAATATTTCTAGTGTGTCAGCCATGTGTCTGACCCTTTACTTGGTCAGGTGTGGAGCAGGCACAGAGTCCTCTTAGGGATCACAGGAGTGAGATTTTTCCCCTTTGGGCCATGATGTCCGGCATGTGGGGTCTTAGTTCCCCAACCAGAGATTGAACTTGTGTCCCTTGCAGTGGAAGCACAGAGTCTTAACCACTGGACCACCAAGGAAGTGCCTGTAGGCCAATTCTTTAAAGTTGGAAAACAGATGTACAGGAAAGTTAAGGGCAAGACTGCACCTTCCTGTTTCACCCAAGGATGTGTTCAAGGTGGAAAAAAGTCATCAGTTCAGTTCAGTCGCTCAGTTGTGTCTGACTATTTGTGACCCCATGGACTGCAGCACACCAGGCCTCCCTGTCCATCGCCAGCTCCCAGAGTTTACTCAAACCCATGTCCATTGAGTCGGTGATGCCATCCAACCATCTCATGCTCTGTCATCCCCTTCTCCTCCTGCCTTCAATCTTTCCCAGCATCAGGGTCTTTTCCATTGAGTCAGTTCTTTGCATCAGGTGTCCAAAGTATTGGAGTTTCAGCTTCAGCATCTATCCTTCCAATGAACATTCAGGATTGATTTCCTTTGGGATGGACTGGTTGGATCTCCTTGCAGTCCAAGGAACTCTCAAGAGTTTTCTCCAACCCCACAGTTCAAAAGCATCAATTCTGCGGCACTCAGCTTTCTTTACAGTCCAACTCTCACATCCATACGTGACTACTGGAAAAATCATCCCTGGAATATCTTCCTTCCCATAGGACCTCTGAAGTGCGTGGCCTCAGAGCTAGAGGGTTTGGAGTAAGTGGAGGTTTGCAGAATTCTCAATGTTGAGCTCTCAGTTCCTGGAATCCAGCCCCTGTATTTCGCTGGATTGGGGTGGGGACCTTCCCTACCTTGAGAAAGGAACTTGTGAGCCTTTTCAGTCACCACTGACTTCTAATTCACTTTAATAACTTAGTCCTTTCTGTGCTCCTCACCTTATATGAGGTGCCATCTTTGGGAGCATCTTTTGGAGGTCGGGGATGTTTCCTTTAACTCCATTTCACCTGCAGAGAAACTGAGGCTCAGTTCACACTCGGCAAATAGTTGGTGGAGGTGGGATTTGAATCCAGGTCTTTCTGTCTCCTAATTTTCATTCCTGACCCCACCATACTCTGTGGTTGTTGACCCTCAAGCTTGGATGAAGACAGTGTTTTTGGAAACCTCTTCTCTTGACTAAGTTATATTCTGCTCAGGAGTACGGGGTCTGCTCTAGCTCCCAGACCTGGAGGCGAAGAGGCCCCTGCTCCTGCCTAAGCCTGCCCTTCTCAGGGAATCTGGGATGGATGATTTGAGATGATGATTCATGGTCTCTGTGGGCAGAGGGGACAGGCCAGGGCTTGGACACAGATGACATGGGGATGTCACCCACCTGTGCTTCTCACTACCTGTGGGGGCAAATTCCCTTTTACCTTAATTTCTCCATCAATGAAATACACCTGTCCAGAGGCTTTATTGTAGTGAATAAGTGATATAAAAGTGTCAGCTGAAAGCTGCATGCAGGGCTTGCGGAGAGGTGGAGAGGTTACCATCTCCAATGAGAAGATCTCAGGCCTTAAATCCAGGGAACTTGCCTGCCTGTAGGGCCAGGCTGAAGAAAGAAACTCATGTCCTGAAAATTCACACTCACGTCCAGGAAACTGCCTAGCCGGATCTCCTACCCACCCCAGACCTTTCTGCCCCCTCCCACACTGGGAGGACTGGAAGTCTGGACCAGATACAAGACTCCAATACCATCTAGCACTGGATGCCAAAGCATCCTGAAGCTAAGACGCAGCATCTGTTTCGGCTCCCAGCTCTTAGCGCAGGGTGGACCACACGTAGAATGCTTAGTTGTTGCGTGAATGAATGAGCACATGAGTGAACAAAGAAATGCCAGGGCTGTCAGCGCATCTGAAGTTTCCCTCCTGACCCCCAGGCTCCTGTTGGGGCCTCTCAACCTTGGTGAATCCCCACCCTACCCTTTTCACAGAAGAGCTCGACACCAGGAGTACCGAAAAGGCAAACTGGACTTTATTATAAAGTTGGCTACAAAGTCACCGCAGCACCACGAGGTGGCCACCTGGGCAGGCCCAGGCAGTCGGGCAGCCGGGTGAGTCCCGCACCAGGTACACGCACTCGTGCAAGCACACGTGTGACGGCGGCAGGTCTGCCTTCCTCCATCGGAAAGGAACGTAGCGTCTCTTCGCGCCCCCCACCCCAGGCGCGGGGCGCAAAAGTCACAAGAAGGGCCGCCAGGGCGGCAGAGTCCATCGGAATTGAAATCCCGTTACTGGTGTGTAGAGAATTCTACGTGGGTGTCAAGAGCCCCTCAGGGCACAGGCTGGCCCGGGTGGGCACTGCCTTTCCCCCACCAAGATCCAGGGGTGACTTGGCCCCCAGGAGTGGAGAACTGGCCCAGGCCCATGGGGCAGCGCGGGGTGGGGGAAGTGAGACTCCCCCATTCTCCGCTTGAAATCCCATTCAAGGAAACTCACTACGAGTGAATACAGATTGAAATGGAAGCTGGGATCGTTTGATGTCTCTAAATTTTAAAAAGAAGCTCCCCTCCCTTGTCCTCCCACCTCCCCCCCCCCAAATCCTGCAGGGCCTGGGGAATCAGATCTATCCCCCTCTGGCCCCCAGAATCCCCCCAACAATCCCGGGGGGGTGGAGAACGGCTCCACGTCTTGATGACAATATGCCATACTTGACGACGTTAAGTCACAGACTTATTCAAAACGTTGGTTCCCCTCCACTTCCATCTGCAGAGAGATAGAGAGACGTACTGTCAGTTAGGCTTATTAGGAGATACACTGAGGGTGTGATGGGCTTCAAATATATTGGTCTCGTGGACTGATCACCAGAGGCTCAACAGATAAAGGAGCAGTTTGGATGAATGGAGTGAAACTATGGCTGTGGTTTTGGAAAGGATGGAGCCATAGCAAGGACTCTCTCATGGAGCCAAAGGCTGAGTCCCATTGTCTTTCTCAAATTCCTGTCAAGTCTCACTTTGTATTCCCTTTAGGGGACAAATAATACTGGCATAGAGTACTAATCCTTCTTCCATCAATTTGTTGTGTAACCCTAAGCAAGTTTCTTTAACTCTGGGACCTTGATTATCTTCATTTGTAAAATGGGTTGGGATAGCAGACCTAGGTCCCTCATAGAGTTAGGAAGCACAGACTATTATTCAAGATTCTTTTGTACTTTATCCCACACCCAACCTCTGCCCTCAAGGCCTGCTTATCCAGAACTTCCATATTATTTTCCACTCGTACTTGCTCTATACAGCAAGTCAAGTTATCCTAACAACTAGAATAATAAATATCTCACTAATAAAACTGAGGTACAGAGAGGGGAATTTACTTGTCTAGTTCCACCCAGCGCCTTGTTGGCAAGACAGGAACTTGAGTTCTTGAACATTTTGGCTGGACTCACCTTTATGGAAGCTGTCTTGAACTTGGCTCTGGAGTTGATGCAACTCATCAGTAAACCCATCGTAGGGGAATGCTGAGACACCTGTCTCAAAGGCGGTTTCATATGTGGCCAGGTCCTCCAGGAAGCTGCGGTCTTCTGGGGACAGGTTGTTGCAAGGCGATGGGGCCCCTCCTGGGACCGCTGCCTCGGGATCCTCAGACTCCCATTCCCCATTGGGGTCTGGGGTAGAGAGATCCATGAAGATGTCTTCCACGGGCGTCTCCTCCAGGAACAGATCAGGGTCAGTCAGGAAATCCAGATCCTGGCATTTCCAGGGTTTCAGTTCCAGGCTGAGCACTGGGGGACCAGCCCCCGACAGGGAAAGGTTAGAGTCCAGGGGCTCCAGCCCCCCGAGTGGTTCCAGCCCACCCGTGCCAGCCTCAGCCGAAAAGGGTCGGTCCATGCCCTGAGCCAACTGGCTGATCTGTTGAATGAGACGGTCTATCTCACTTTGCTCCTTCTCAGAATAGTGGAAAAAGCTCTGCTTGACTGGCGAGGCCTCAGGTGTAAGCAGGCCTTCGGGCACCAGGGGGACATCCACAGAGAGGGGACCCCGGAGCTGGGCTAGGGCCAAGAGTGTGCAATCCCCATTACCAGGGCTGCTAGGACTTGGGGGCAACTTCTCATAGAGAAAACTGCATCCCTCCTGGGCGAAGTAAGTCTTGCTGGAATTGGGGCTCAGCTGTTCTGGGAAAGTTTGCCTGGGGCTGCTCAGGTGTGCTTGGAATGATGTGCTGGGAGAAGATAGCTGCTCCTGGGCAGGGCTGCTCAGAGGCTCTGGGAAGGTGGCAGTGCTGGGAAGCAGCTGGGCTGGGAAGGTGGAGGTGCGAGGATCTTCATAGCTTCCGGCTGAGGTTTCAGTCAGTTGTCCTTGTAGTGGGCTAGTCAGCGGATCTGGGAAAGTTGCACTGTTGGGCGTCAGTTGATCAGAGAAGGTCATGGTGCTTGGAGTCAGCTGTTCTTGGAGAGAGCTGGATGGAGCAGGCATGTGGGTCTGGAAGGGCTCGTGGAGGCTGAAGAGGAAGGCACAGCCTCCTGGCTGGTGGGGCGTGTAGGGTGGAGTGCACACAAGGTCCTTGCTCAGGTCTGCTTGAAGAGAAGGCTGAGGGCCTGATGGGAATGTCAGGTAACTGAAGCCAAGGTCTTTGGGCGGTCGGGGAAGCTCTTCTGATGTTGAGACAGCACCTAGTTCAGGAACGCTAGGGAAACTGGTGCTTCTGGGAGGCCCCATGGTGAAGAGTGGATTAGGGCTGGAGCACTGCTCCTGGGAGAAAATGTTCTCCGGAAATGAGGGCAACATGGTCGGGGTGCCCAGGACATAGGCTGCCTGGGTTTCTTCAGAGTTCAACTGCTGGCGGAGGCTCCAGGCTTCCATGTCACTGGAGAGGAAAGAAGAGGCAGCTGGTAAGGGTTTGGTGTCCATTCCCAGAGTTCTCTGATTTGTATCTCTTCCTCTACCTCAGCTGCCTCCCAGTCCCCTGCCTTGCAGCTCACCTGATTGGGTAGTTATTGGCGGTAATGGGGCCCTCTGGTCCTTCTGAATATAAAAGGCAGTAAATCCATGCCCAGCCTCCAGGCTTAGCCAGCAGTCTTACCACCATCTCTGCCTGAATATCTCCACTCTCAGCCACTGAGGGGAAAGAAGAGATGCAAAGTTAGAACAACCATCAGACAGCACCACCCAGACTCCCCACTTGCTGACTGACCTCTCCACTGAATTCGGGTAACCATAACACCCTCTTTTCTGACTGCCCTCACCTGCACCATTCAACACCCCATTTTGACCTCACCACTCAGAGTCCCCTAGTTCTGATTCTATTCTCACCTTGACTCTTTATCCTAGTGCTCACCCTATGGCATTCAAAACTTTGAGCCTCTGATATCTCCCCAACTTCAGTCTTGGTCACAGCCCTTCTTGGTCAGGCTTTCCATGCCCTTCCCCACTCCCTGTCTTTTCCTCAGCCTCTCTGGACACTCACACAAGCGGTAATGTTGAGCAGAAGCGTGGCCCAGGTCCTCAGGGTGTAGCAGTCCATACCATGATTTACAGAGCAACTCACTGCGCTCAAAGCCCAGGTAGATTAGGACACTGGGAAGGTGAAAAGGATGAGATCAACTTTCTGTTTTCCCTGCTTGATACCCAGGCATCTCCCTCCCCCACCCCCAGGTCTTCTACACCCTTAGATTTCATTCTCCCTACCCCTGACTCCAGGAGCTAGGGTCCCCTCGTTCTGACCTGCTTTTCTTCCGGGGTCTGAATGCTCTGGGCTTACCTCTCTGAGATATCCAGAAGGGCCAGGTCCTTAGCATGACGACTCTGGAACATGGCCAGGAAGAGTGAGGCTGGGCCAGGGCCAGGGCCAGGGCCAGGGCCAGGGCGGGGTCTTGTCTCCAGTGGGGCGCAGAAAGCTGTGAACACAGGATTTCCTGCCCAATAGGCCCCAGGTGGGTGAGCGTGGAATCGACCTCGAATAAGCACCAGTTTGTTGCCTGCACTCTGGCGCCTGAGGGACTTGGAGGTGTTGAAGCGACAGCGGAAGAGGCGATCTGGGTGAGTAAAAAGAAAAACTAGTGAGAGCGTGAATGGCTGAGAGACAAAAATGGGAAGAAGCAGGGCAGCAGGACGGATATTGAATTGAGAAAGGAGGGTGTTCTCACCAGTATCCAGGGCAGAGGGCAGGGCGAGTTGCTGGCGCACAGTTAGGTGGTCAGCTGGATCAATGATGTCGTAGATACTGTCACCCTGGGCAACCAGGTCCACCTGGAGAAAAGTAAAGGAGAGATGACCATTAGTGAAGGCAACAAAAGCCAGTGTTTGGCACAGAGCATCTTGTAGGGTATAATTCCCCTTTCCCAGTAATTCTCAGACTCTCAGAAGGGGAAAACGCATCCTGTCCCTATCTGCACTGCAGTCCAAGCTGAAAGGATCCTCAGCACTCACCATGGAGTGGCCCAGATGCTCGCTCACACTCTCAGACAGATATAGCAGCTTCCCCTCTGCTGTGAACACAAGCAGAAATCCAGGTAGTGCTGCCACTATGTCTTCAAGCTCTTGAGCTGAGAGAAGCCCTGTGGAGCCCGCCAGAGGAGTGCCTGACGAGTGAAAAGATAGAGTGAATCAGGAGTAAGACTAGTAAGCAAAACAGAACTGAGAGACTATTGGATCGAGTTTCTCATGGACCTGCTTCTGCACACACCTGTTGACCTACTGCCCACAGCTCTTGCCCGGGGAACCTGTTGCTGGATCTCTTCAACTAGCGAACCCTTCTAAGTCGGGGCTGAGGGTTTGGCGGGTCTGTGTTTCAGGACCACGGACAGCGCTCTAATACCAGCCGAACGTTCAGCACCGCGGGCAGCGCCTTGCAAACCGGTGGTGCTGTCAGCACCGTGGACAGCGCCTCACCGGCTGCCCATGAGCCCTTCCACGATAGCGAACAGCGGCTGTGCTTCCCCAGGCTTTGGCTGCTCCGTCCCTGCAACTTCCCAAGCTCCCGTCCCCTGGCTCCCGGAGCGCTTCCGCGCCGGTGAGGACTGGGACCATTCTGTCCTGGCTCTCCTGCTCCTGTAAGTCTGGCTCTAGGGACACTATCCAGGCTCTCTAACATTTATTCAGTACTAAGGTGAGGTTTGGACAGAACTCAGGAGGCAAAGTAGGAAGTCCTGAGTTCTCCAAGTTCCTTCTCACCCTCAGCTCGCAGACACGCTTCCCTAGATCCGCGGCAGTCCCAGCGGGTTTCCTCAGCTTCCCTCTCCCTGAGGCTTCCCAGGTCGAGTCTCAGTCCCGGTTTGCTCACCTCCTGCGAAGAAGACGCCCTTGCGAGTATAGATGCAGGCAAGACTCATAATGTGCAGATAGGACAGCCGGACCTTGTCCGCTTCGGCCAGCGGCAGCAGCTCCTTGAGGTTCCGGATCTCAGCGTTGATCTGGTCGCGGCGCGCCTTGGAGGCGCCCTTGGTGGAGCGGTACATGACTAGCGGCTGCGGAGCTCCAGCTAGGGCGCTCCGAACACCTGCGTTTCTGTCCCGACGCACCGGTGGCTTCCTCCTCCTTGCTTTCCCGTCTCTCGCTCAGGCTGTTTCTCTCTCTGTCTCTCCTCTCCTGGGCTCCGCTCGGTTGCGCTGCCCCTTTCGCCTGCCTGGTTCCGCCTTATATAGCTCCCGTCAGGCGTGGGGGGCTCGCTTTAGAGAAAGGGGGGGCGGGAGGCTGGGCTAAGCAAGCTGCAGCGGGAGCGGCTGGCTGAGGTAGGGGGGAGCGCGCTCCTCCTCCCTCCCAGGCTTCCGACGTCATCCCGTGACGTAGAGCGAGAGCGGGAGGGGTGCCGGGGGGGGGGGAAGGGGAGAAACGGAGACTGCGGAGGGGGGCCACGGCTGGCAGCAGCTCAGCTCAGAGGCAGGCGCTACTTTAGGAAGGCCTGAAAGGGGGTGAAGGGACCCAGGTGTCCGAGTGTATTCTGCTGAAGGGCCAGGGCCAGGGTTGAGGCTGTCTGAAGCCCCTGGCAGGAGAGTCTGAAGAGGGAGGTTGGGGGTGAGGGGCGGGGAGGGAGTGTGCTGGTCTGACAACGACTTTTCTAAGGAGGTAAGGGAATGGAGGAGAGCAGAGCAGTACGCAAATTCCCCCTCTTATGTGCCAAAGGTCGAGTTCGTCTGGGGCAGGGGTGGGGACGGGGAAGGATCTTTCTTGGCCTCTGTATGATAGGCCACAGCCAGGGTTTCTCTCTAGGGATGACTCAGTCTGGGATTCCCTTAGTCATTTCAAAGAGCAAGTCTCCTCCCCCTCCTTTCCAAACCCGAGGCTTGGTGATTTCGCACGGGGGCGGGGGACGGGTCTCATGGGGGTCTAAGTCTCTAGGATGGATGGGGAAAGGGTCCTGAAGGGTAGGATCCAGCTGAATTTGGCCTTGGTTCTATTTTCCCACAGTCAAGAATAGGAACACCTACACCAACGCAGCAGTCTGCAGTGACTCTCCGTTTCTCTGTCAACTAATTAACCTCAGCCACTGATGGGAGAAACTGAGGCAGGGTCCCAGTGCCTGGTGAGGATCTGGGTTTATCCCTTCCCCCATTGCCAGCCCCCAGAGCCAGCTGCTCCCCTCTCCCCGCCCCGATTGCAATCCTCAGTGTCCCCGCGGGCCGGGGGCGGGGGCGGGACCGGGGGAATCCCAGCTCCATATTAGGACAGGAATCCTCCGGCGGCAGCCGCGGCGGCAGCGGCGGGCGGGGCCTGACTGCCTCCGCACGGCTCCCGAGGGTTCCCCCCTGCCTTCAGCGGGGAGGATGGGGAAGCAGCAGAGAAGCGAGGGGACCGTGCCAGACCCTCTGCGCGATCCATGCACATAACAGAGACCCCTTAACTAGGGCAGGCTGTCCACATTCCCCTCCAACCCCTGCTCAGCCATCGGCGGTAGGATTCCAAGCTGTCTCTCCTTCAGTTCTCCACATCCCACCTCGTCGCTCCATCTCACTGGGGTGAAGAGGGCTCACCCTCTTTTCTTTGTCTCACTGCCTGCTTGGTGGCCTATCTTAGCTTTGTGTGCCCTCTACTCCTCAAACGTTCCCCTTCTGCTCTCTCCAGCCTCTCTTCTTTGTCAACTTTGTCTCCCGCATCATGTTGCTTTTGCCCTATCTCCCTCTTTTCGGCACGCATGGGGTTTGAAGGGTGCCTTTGTTTCCCCAAATCAAAGGAGAAGGAAATAAGCTAGGGGATGTTTTATCTGAAATTGAATTCTGTGGGATAGGAGTGTATGTGAAATCACTTGAGGGGCTGGGGATGAGCCCACTTAAAATTTGGGGGGAAGGGATTGGCCTGATTGTAGAAAGTCCCAGAGGAAGCATGGAGATAAACTTTGACACCAAGGGGTCTTCACTCTTCATGGAAAAGGGTGGTGGCCTGAGAGGTAGACTGGAAGTGAGGAGAAGGCTGTCATAGATATAGCTCTCTGGGCCCCCCATCCTGACCTCTTGTGCATTTTGGCAGAGTGGGGGCTATCCACATCAACCATCCTGTATTCAGTGGCACAAGTGAGATGGAGGGAGGGGTATGACTGTCTACCTGCTACTATCTCTAACCCTATTTATCTGGGTGACAGAAAAAAGGTTCCTTCAGAAAGTATGTCTCTTCCACTTTCATCTCTGCCTGACCCCTAACGTACCCACACACCCCTCGATCAAGCTTCTTTTTGGACAAGCCCTTAAAGATGTCCTGAAGTAGGAAATGGTAACCCACTCAGTATTCTTGCCTGGAAAATCCCATGGACAGAGGAGCCTGATGGGCTACAGCCCATGGGGTCACAAAGAGTGGGATCCAACTGAGGACACACACCACCATTTATCTTTGGACCCCGTTCTTGTATGAGAATCCCGGGCAGGGTTCCTGTTTCCTCCACTCACTGGTCCTCTATCGCTGACTGAGACATTCTTATTGTTCATCTCCAAGTCGAGAGCTATCTATTGTTTGGGTCCTGCTGATCTCCACAAGCAGAGCAGACCCGCGGTGAATGAATGGCGCGCTCGCCGCTGTCCATGGTTCTGAACCATCACCAGCTATGTCATACGGACCTTGGATGGGTCTGCCTGGGACGTTAGAGCTTGAGTCCATACAGACTTCACAGTGAGGCCCCAGCTGGCTGTCCCCGTCTCCTCTGAGAATGAATAAGGGAGTGGATTGTAGGGGCCGGGGCGGGGGGGCGAGATTTCTGAATTATAGGAATGAAGTAAATGGGGAGGGAACTGAACTTGAAAAGAGCTCTTGGATTTTTCCAGAATGGACTGGAGGTGGGGTCAGGGGAGGAACTCTGAAAGAGAAGAAGGGCCTAGAAAGAGACAAGGGAAGGGGCATAGAAGGGCTCATCCTAGTTTACCCACTCTGAGTCAAGTTGAGAAGCTCTGTATGCCCCAATGTCTTCTCTCCCCAGGCCAACTCCCACTCCCTTTGCCTCCCACCTCCGTAAAACTATTTTTAACTGTGAAGAACCAAAAATAGCTTGGCAGCAGCTTCAGGCCGTGGGAGAGGAGCTATTTATATCACCAGTGATGGTTCCAAAATAGCAAGCAGGAGGAGGGGGGCGGCTGGCACGCTAGAGAGCTCCTGGCTGATGCTAAAAATACTGGCAGTGTGAGTCATCCTGGCCTGGCTGAGTCACCCCACTCCCTCCCCAAGCAGCAGGCAGCAGCAACAGAACAGGCTAAGAATTGGAGGTCTGAGATGGGGGAAGTATCAGAGCCCATTGACTATAGGAAAATGGGCAAGGGAGTGAATTGAGAGAGGGGCTTTTGGGTGAGTTTGTAGAAGAAATAAAAGGAGCAGGAGCCACCCACCTGAACCCTCTGTGTGAGCCTGCAGCATTTCCAGCTATGCACTGCTGCTTAGTGATGCTTGGGCAATTGAAGGGAGGGAGCCAGGCTGTGAGAATGTGCATGTGTGTCTGTCTGTCCTTTTGATTGTGACTGTATTTGTAGGTTTCTGTGTGCCTGTTTGCATGTGTCTTTGTAGCTGTGTTTCTGTAGACCTTTTTATCTGTGCATTTGCTTATGCCTGCACCTATGTCTGTCTTTTTTAAACACATCTATGACTTCCTGGGTTCTATGCAGTTCTATGTTTGTGCCTATATGTATTTGTATGTTTGCAGCTTTCTGTGTGCCTCCTTGTCCATGTTTGTGTCCCCCTCTGGGTTGGCGCTATGCCTTTCTCTCTCAGCACCTGATGATGTGTGTGGATTTACATGCATCCCTAGCCTCAGTGCTCCTTCCGTTGCTCAGATGTCATGTGTTGGGCTCTTAAACCATTTATGCCTTAATCACCTCTCTCCACCTAGCACCTTCCTTCTTTCCAGCCCTTGGAACCCCAACCATTTGTGAAGGTCTCTGTTGCATGCAATCTCTAGCTAAAAGGTGGAGGAAAGGAGCCCCATATGACCTCTCCCTTTTCTCTTGAACCATCCTGAATCGTCCCTGGCCTGCAGGAGTAAGTGGTTTTCCATCACTCCATATTTGGGGAACTGAGGGAAGAGAAGGGCTTTCTTTAGTTCTAAAAAAAAAAATTCTGGTGTGGGCACAGGCATGCGCAGCATGCACACACACAGAACTGGAAGAGAGAATGAGAGAGAAAAAAATATCAAGGTCCCTTCTTTACTGAGACAAGCTCGCATCTGTTGCCATGGCAACCCCGCCCACTCCTTCCCCGAAAAATCACCAAGAAGAGGTGATGGCATCGAGGAGGGATTGGTTGATTTTTTCCTTTATTATTTTTTCCGAAAAAGGGCTTTTTATAGCAAGAACAGGCCGTGAGATCCCTTGCCCATGTCTTATATGGCTTTACTGGAGACCTGGGGGGAACATCACCCCTCAGCTTCTATCAGAAAGGAGAAGGTATAGCTTTTCCAGAGATACCAACGAGGATAACTTCCTGGGAGGGAGTTGGAGGGTGAGTGAGGAGTCTGTTTCTTTAAAACAGCATGGAGGCTCCTGGTTAAAGCTGTTCTTCTAGAGACTCGGGGCAAGGATCTTGACAGAGGACTGTCAAAATGTATCCTGTCTGGCTGTGGACAAATGTGTCTAAGAGAAGGATAAAGAGAGATGGGGGAGAGAGATAAAATATATGAAAGCAGGAATGAGTCATTGGATGGGTCTTCAGAACAGATGACAAAATGCCAAAGGATGCGAGCTATCAATGGTGGTCAGGCCAGACAGGTAGACAAGATGGCTCAAGAGAGATCCATTATGACAAATGGTGGTGCTGCAACTCACCACCAGACCACAGGTGTGCCTACTTGACTTGGACCCCAGGGAAATTGGGGACATGGCTGAACAGCATAGGGGAGCACTGGAGCTCATCTTTCCAAAATCTAGTCCAAGCCTGAGTCTCAAATGCATCCTCTAAAGCCTGGCCACCAGCCACTGCAGCCACATCACTTTCTTGAGTGAACTGTAGCTTCCTGCCAAATGACTGGATGGTGGAAAGAAGGGATTCCTTGTTTCCTCCTGTGCTTGGCTTGCTGCATAAATGGGGTCACTTGGGGCTGGAGGCTGGAAAGCCCGACCAAGAATCTGATTCTAGAGAGAAACACCTCCTCCCTTCCAGCCAGCTGCTGCCATCCTCAACAGGCAAGGGCATGGCCTAAGGAGGGGTTTAGCTCTACTTGACATGGTGGAACAAAGACATGAAAAGATTTGCTCAGATTTGCTCTGACCTATTAGACCTGCTCTCAGGACAAATTCAGTTGGTATTACTATATGCACTTCATAGTGAAACTGAGCCTCAGAGACAATGATTTACTCAAGTCACCCAGCAAATTATTGGGGAAGCTGAGTCTTAACCCCAGCTCTTGTCCCCAAGTCCAGGCTCTTTCTCTTACACCTTGGGGTAGAGTTGAGGTCATTTTGACCTGCATGCCAAATCTAACTCACTGAGAGCTTTTGCAAATAAAGTTTTATTAACACACAATCACTTATTTACATATTGTCTTTGGCTGTATTCACCCTACAATGGCAGAGTTGAACAGTTGCAACAGAGACCATGTGGTCTGAAAACCTAAAATATTTACTAACTGACCCTTAACAGAAAAAGTACTTTCTTTTGGAGTAGAGGATGAAATCACACTAGGAATATCTTTGCTTGCCTCTCTCTCTCTCTCACCTAGAAGCTCTCTGGGCCCAGGGCATACTAAAATGTCATTGCATCTCCTTTCACTCTTCTAAATGCTATAGAGCAGTAGTGTCCTTGTAGTCCATAAGAGTGAAGAGATTGGGAAGCCCTATGGGCTAGGTCCTTACTAGCTTCTAGTCCCTCTGTAGCTGTGCAGATGTAGCCTTCCCATGCAGGAGTGATGTTCCATATCCTATTCCCATGACAACCTGTGTTGGAGTTAGCAATGAAGAGTCAGGACACTCCATTCCATCCTAACCCAACCACAGCCTCAGGACCACATTTTGGGTGGTGATTAAGGTATTAACAGGAAGACATAATGTGCTGGTGGGAGGAAAATGACAGGCCTGTGGAGTCTCGGACCTTCTAGAGCCTCCAGTCTAACGCAGGGGAAGAATCTCTATACACTTTGTCAGAGAGATTTAGTAACTTGTGCAGGGTCAGGCAGCTATGAAATAGAATGCGATCAATCCAGAATTCGAACCCAAATTTCCTGATGTCTACTTCTTTCCACTTTCAACTGGGTGTCCTTTTGAATCCATGAGTTTGAAACCATATGAAGATGAACAGCTTCCCAAGTACCTCCCCCATCCTGGGTCTAGAGTCCACCCATCTGCAGTGAAGACATAACCCTCGTGTAGAGCTGCTTTGTGCAAAGGCTGCCTCTTAGCAGGCTGCTTTCTTTCTCTTAAGGCCCTTTCATTATGTTACCACTCCCCCAATTCTACTTGTCTAGGGAAGCATTCAGAACATTTCGTCTATTTATGGTTATGAAATCAACAAATCTCATGGGAAGAGGGTACATGCTGGTACCCACCCACTGAGATGGTCAGAGCCAGGTGAGTGGGCTGAGCAGAGAAGGTGAGGGGCAGGGAACGCAGAGTGGGTGGAGGGAGAGGGTGTAGCTCAGGTGGGAAAAGATGCAGCTTTCCCCGGCAACGGCCTGAAAGCAGAGCCGAGAAAAGAGGGCACAAGCAATGCAGTGTGGAGCATGTCAGACCAGCCATGTTCCAAGTTGAGAAGGAAGATCCATCAACTAAAACTACTCTTTGGATGCAGAGAAGGCACCCATCACTCCCCCAAGCACGAATGGGGAGACAGGAGTGCAGGAAGTCTGCCTTGCCCTCACGGAGCTGGAGCTGTGGGGGAGGAGACAGACCCGCCACACATTTATGCATTAGTTCAGCCCAGTTTCAGGACCCTCTCCATCACCACTCTCCAGCTGGCGAACTCCTCCCTGTCCTCTTGTCCTCTGGTTTGGTCCGGGGCCCCTCCTCAATGCCCCACACGCCCCTTTTCTCCACCAGGCTCCGTGCCTGGTCTCTGAATTCTCAGCATCCAGCAGAGGGTCCAGCCCACAGCAGGGCCTCAGGTATGTCATTCATTCAAGCACACACACCTGAGGGCTGAGTTTGTGCCCAGGCTCTGTTCTAGGCACTGGCGATGCAATGGGTTAGAAACACAGTCTTGATCTTCACTCATGGAGCATCCAGGCTGGTGAGAAAGTGAGAACTCAGTCAAGCCATTTAGGTGGAAAGACTGCTGTGAAGGAGGCATGCAGGGTGTTTGGAAAGAGCAAAATGAGGGATTACTGAGCCTGGGAGTCTGGGGTGGCTTCCCAGAGGAGGTGTGATTAGGTTGAGTTGCCAGGTCTCAAGTGACTGATTGACCAGGTTCCGCTGTGCTGAGCCGGTGGGGTGGAGTGGGCAGACTGCAGCATCACAGGATGCTTAGAGGGCCAAGTGGCATTAAGCCACCCGAGCCACAAAGGAAGCCAAAAAAGAAGCCACCCAAGCCTGGGGCCATGTGTATGTATGCACAGCGTGGGGGGGGGGGGCAGCTGCTGTTAAGGGCAGCTGATCCCCACTTTGACCAGAAAGTTTGACTCCCAGGGCAGGACTGAGATGAAATGGCTCAGTCTTCAGCAGAGGGGTCTGTGGGCAAAAGGCCAATAAATTCTCTGTGGAAACGCAGGTGAGTGGGAGGGAGCCTGAGGCTCAGAGAGGCAGGAGAGGGTGGAGGCCAGGAGGCAGGCTCTGGAGTGAGACACCTACTCAGAGTCCTGGCTCCTCCACATTGGGCAAGTGAATCAACCTCCTGTGCCTTAGTTTACCTATCTGTCAAATGGGGATGTGAGAACAGTAGCATCTACCTCAAAGGATGATGGGAAAATTAAATGAGTTAAATCATTAAAGCACTTGGAATCATACCTGGCATACAAAAGAGGCACAACCAGTGTTGAAGGATGGAATCTCAGTCACTGCTAGCTTCGTGAAAATAAGATTTAGAACAAGGTTCTGGAGGGACCACACGGCTGGTTCTGGAGGGAGCACATGCCCTGTCACCGCGAGTGTGGGGACAGGGCCTGGACACCCACCGGAGTTTCACAGCCTTGGCTCGGCTGGGTCTGAGAGCACCAGCTGGGGTGGGGCAGGCTGGGGGCTGCAACAGCTTCAAAGAGAAGCAGAGGAAATGACAGCTAGAGGCCTGGAGAGGTACACAGTCCTCCTGGGGCTCTGGCTGGTCCCAGTGCGCTCCTTCCCTGGGCTGGCCCCTGCACAGCTCAGCAAGTTCAAGGACAGAGGCCCTGGCTGTGCTCAGTGCCCAAGCTCTCCCTGCCATTTTCCTGGAAGTCAACCTGATTGTGTTCCCTCCCAGCTTAAGGCCCTCATGGCTGCCATCTCTCCCTGTTACTAGAGGTCCTCCTGGGCCTCGCACCTCTTCTCCCCACAGATGCCTAGGCCACTGTAGGCTCCAGGTTCAAGGGTTTCCTCGTTATCATCTCATGCATCTTTAACATGAGCGTTTACGGATGTGACACTTACCTATGCCTTATATACCTAATCATGCATTAGCTCATTCACACACCTCACGGGGGCCAAGTGACACCCGGGCTATTGTTATTTCCACTGGAACCTGAGCTCAGCAGAGAGGAAGTCTGCAGGGAGTGCCCCATGAAGTCTCATAAGAGACCAATGGGGTTCAAGGCTGGGGTGACCATGGAAGAGCAGTAGGTCTGGGCCCAGGCCAATGACAGAGAGAAGCCCTAGAAGCAACCAAGAGACCACCCAAAAGCAGAAGCAATGATGACCCCTGGGAACCTGGAACTGCAGGGAGTTGGTCAAACCATGGCAAGAAGCGGGTAGCAGCAGTTACGGTCTATCGACAGAGAAGCTTCTGGAACCAGGAAAAGATGAGCCCTAGATGAATGGGGAGGGGACACCAGGAAGCTTTAGGAGAAAGGACCACCTTGTTGAGGAGAAGGCTCCTGACTCACCCAGTGCAGACAAGGGTGGGCTGGAGGAGCCTTCTCCAAGGATTCGAAGGTCTGGGATGACTTGGAGGTGGGCTCAGTGTAGATGTCGGTGGATCATGTTTGATGCAGGGGAAACAGTCCTGGACAGGAGGGTCTGGAGACATGAGTTTTGGTCCTAGCTCCACCACCAGCCTACTGGGGTGTTATATAAGCCCCATCAGTTCCCCTATTCACAAAATGACAGGTGAGTGGGTTGAACCCCTTGGCTTGGAAGGGCCTTCCCATCTCTGGCACTCTGAGCATCTCTGTGCCCAGGGCCCAGCTGGCTAGTGCCTCTCTGGCATGGTTTTCCTTCTTCAAACCCAATCCACCGGGGGCTATTCTCACAAGTCAGTGCCAGGAGCACTAGAGGACTCACCGTTGGGGGATCCAACAGGCTCCAAGGGGTAGAAAACAGACCCCAGGTCGCCCTCGGGTGGTCAGCGCAGCCTGCGGCTGAGGCAACTGCTACTTCCAGTACTGTTTAGCTTCAGTCTGGCGGGAGGAAGAGAGCCCCCAGAAGTGTCCTGCAGACCATCACAGAGTGTCCACAGCCTGAGAGGGACCCTGTTCAGCGGACCCCAGACTCACAGCTGAAGCGGGGGCCCCTCAGAGATCATCCACCTGGAGCGACTCGGGCCTCATGCAGAGAGCGGAGTAGCCCAAGCGACACGGCCCATCTTAGTAGAGGGGGAGCCTGAACCAGGAACCTGAGCCACAGCACAATGGCCTTCCGGGCTCCTCTCAAAGGCGGGTCTCTGAGATCAAGGTGGAGAGACAGAGAAGGGCCAGGAGGCAGGATTCTGGGTCTTAGTCTCAACAGCGCACTGACTCGCTGCGTGACCTTGGCAAATAACATCTCTTGGAGGGCTGCTTCAGTTTCCCCTTCTGTGCATTGAAGGTGTGGCCCTGACAACGGATGCCCCTTGAAATAACCATTTAAGTCCAGGGCTAACTTCTCCAGAACATGAACCTCTCTCCTTTGCCAGAGTTGGTGCCCACCGTTGGGCTGTATCATACCCATCTTTGGGTCTCCAGCCCTTGTCCAGAGTAGGGGCCCAGAGATGTCTGGAACCTACGCAGTTCCATGCATACTTGGGCATGGTCAAGTACTTCACAACTGTCTTCAGTGAGTCCTGGTCAAATACCCCTGCAGGTGTTGCAGAGAGAATGCAGGCATCATCAGGATTGGGTGGGAGGAGTTCAAAGAGCTGGGTCCACAGGGCTCTGGCAACCCCAGCCAGAGCCTGCAGGCCACACCTCCATCCAGAAGCCAGCTCTAAGCAGTATGGAGAAGGCCTGGCTCCAGAAAGTTCCAAAGAGCTGGTGGGTTGCCAGAAGCTTCTGATGACAGCAGATGTTTGTAAGCAGCCACCTGGTTGTTTGGTCATGGAGTCCACGGGATCCAGAAGCTTGTCCAAAGTAATCATCCATCCAGAAAGTCTACCTAGGTCTGGAC
This sequence comes from Moschus berezovskii, assembly GCF_049115385.1. Taxonomy (NCBI): domain Eukaryota; kingdom Metazoa; phylum Chordata; class Mammalia; order Artiodactyla; family Moschidae; genus Moschus; species Moschus berezovskii. The sequence continues at coordinate 6,634,104 of NC_142484.1, forward strand.
TCTAAACGAAGCAGCTGGTGCTACTGCCGGGAGAGTTGTCTGTCCCCTCGGTTGGGTACAGGGCAAGAACTGGAGACTGGCACACGCTGCCAGCTGTTTTCAACATTAAGCCCCAGGGGGAACGACTTTGGCTAGGAAGTCAGCATCCCTGGGCTCTAGCCCATGTCATCCAGGAACATGCCATGTGACCTTGGGCAAGTCCCTACACCTCTCTGGGCCTATTTCTCTTTCAGTTTAATGAGAGGGTTGGAGAAACTGCTGAGGGTCCTTCCAGCTAGGATCCTAACCTGACCTCAGGCTTGTTCCCAAGGAGAAAAAGACTAAGGCAGGCAGCTGGAGGGAGTGTGGGACTTCAGAGACCCAGGGTGGCCCAGCCAGCAGCGAAGTCCTCACCTGGCATTTTCCCTCAGTGGCCTTGTCCAGAGAGGATCCTCAAACGCTCTAGGCCTGGCGTTTTGTTTCCTTCCAAGGCTCCTATGGAAGGAGAGTCTGCCTGTTGGAGGGAGATGGAGGGGGGGGGGGCGGGGCAGGGCGGGAGGGGAGGAGGCAAGGGCAGGCCCTCCTTTCTCCAAGGTTGGAATGTCCCCAAAGTGGGTTGAGGGCGCTAAGATTGGGGGGGTGGGCACGGCCCCGGAGGCTTCCCGGGCCCAGGCCCCGGGGCTCGCGGCTCGGGGGCGGGGGCAGCTCTCCGGCTCTGGCTGAGCCGCCACTCCGCCGGTTGCCTTTAAAAGGCGCCAGCGGGCGCGCATCAGCAGAAGGGCTGCGGCTCTCTTCCAAAATAGGCAAGAACTGGGAGGCCGCGAGAGATGAGCTGCGAGCATCGCAGACGTCACCCGGGGCCTCCCTCCCCGCCGCCTGCATCAGGTCTCCATGGCAACGGCGTGCCGCGGCCGCAGATGAATGAGCTCCAGCGAAGAAGGGAGGAGCGCGCGCGCTCCGTCTCTCGGGCGTCCAGGCGGAGCGACTGCGCCAGGAAAGGGGTTGCGGACCCGGCGCGGGGAGGAAGGGGGCGCCCTCGCATTCAAACGACTCCAAGACCCATTCATTCCCTGCTGATTCTACTACGTCTTGGGAACGCGGGCGCTGCTCAGTCCATTCAGGGACCCCTGATCCTTTGGTTCAGACGTCCTAGGCTCCCAGGGTTCCCCTTTACCCCCATCTACCCTCTCACTCCCTCACCTCTCTTCTGCGCCCCAAACTCTGCGGAAAATAGGACATCGTGTGGCTTAGCGCCACCGCGTGGCGGGTAATGTCGCTGCGGCTGGCGTGCTGTGGCTGAGGTCTCACCGTCTATGTCGCCCTCTGCCGTTTGTGAGGGGGAAGAGCATAAAAGATCTCAGTCTTGGAGACCCCAGTGAAGCCATTACAGAGAGCAGCATGGAGTAACTATGGAGAACAGTATGGAGACTTCTTTAAAAACTAGGAATAAAATTACCATCTGACCCAGAAATCTCACTACTGGGATATACCCTGAGAACCGCAATTCTGAATGACACATGTACCCCAATGTTCATTGCAGCATTATTTGCAATAGCCAGGACACGGAAGCAACCTACATGTCCATCAACAGATGAATGGATAAAGAAGTTGTAGTACATATATGCGAGGGAATATTGCTCAGTCATAAAAGCAATGAATTCGAGTCAGTTCTAGCGAGGTGGATGAAGCTAGAGCCTGTTATACAGAGTGAAGTAGGTCAGAAGAGAAAAACAGATATCGTATATTAACATATATATGTGGAATCCAGAAAAACGGTACTGATGAACCTATTTGTAGGGCAGGAATAGAGACTCAGACATAGAGAACAGACTTATGGACACAGCCGGGGAAGGAGAGAGTGGGACAAATTGACAGAGTACCATTGAAATATAAATTCCTCTATGTAAAACAAATGAAGTTAAAGTCACTCAGTCGTGTCCAACTCTTTGTGACCCTATGTCACATGTATATATAGACCCTATGTCTATATAGCCCATGAAATTCTCCAGGCCAGAATACTGGAGTGGCTAGCCTTTCCCTTCTCCAGGGGATCTTCCAAACCCAGGGATTGAACCCAGGTCTCCCTCATTGCAGGTGTTCTTTACCAGCTGAGCCACAAGAAAGCGAAAGTGTTAGTGGCTCAGTCGTGCCTGACTCTTTGTGACCCCATGGATTGCAGCCCACCTAGCTCCTCTGTCCATGGGATTTTCCAGGCAAGGATACTGGAGTGGGTAGCCATTCCAAGATTCCAGGGGATCTTACCGACTCAGGGATTGAACCCAGGTCTCCTACACAGCAGGCAGATTCTTTACTGACTGAGCTACTGGGAAGCCCCAAAACGGATAGCCAGTGGGAATCCGCTGTATAACACAGAGAGCTCAATGCTTTGTGACAACCTGGAGAGGTGGGAGGTGAGAGGGAGGTTCAAGAGGGAGGGGATATAAGTATACCTATGGCTGATTCATGTTGATGGCAGATACCAACACAACATTGTAAAGCAATTCTCCTCCAGTTAAAAATAAATTTAAAAATAATTAACCATGGAAGAAAGCATGGTAGAGTGATGAGCCAGAAGGAAATAAAAGCTCAGATTCAACACCCCCCAAAATAAGACTCCAATGAACAGTGGAGGTCACCATTATCTTCATTACCTCCACCATAGTTTGGTCTTAGGTCAAACAACAGGAAGAGAACACAGCTCCGCCCACCAACAGAAAATTGGATTAAAGAGTTACTTAGCATGGCCTCGCCCATCAGAACAAGACCCAGTTTCCCCCACAGTCAATGTCTCCCATCAGGAAGCTTCCTTAAGCCTCTTATCCTTATCCATCAGAGGGCAGATAGGATGAAAACCACAATCACAGAAAATGAATCAAACTGATCACATGGATCACAGCCTTGTTTAACTCAATGAAACTATGAGCCATGCCATGTAGGGCCACCCAAGATGGATGGGTCATGGTGGAGAGTTCTGACAAAATGTGACCCACTGGAGAAAGGAATGGCAAACCATTTCAGTATTCTTGCCTTGAGAACCCCATGAACAGTATGAAAAAGCAAAAAGATAGGACACTGAAAGATGAACTCCCCAGCTCGGTAGGTGCCCAATATTTTACTGGAGAAAAGTGGAGAAATAACTCCAGAAAGAATGAAGAGACAGAGCCAAAGCAAAAACAACATCCAGTTATGAATGTGACTGGTGATGGAAGTAAAGTCCGATGCTGTAAAGAGCAATATTGCATAGGAACCTGGAATGTTAGGCCCATGGAACAAGGTAAATTGGAAGTGGTCAAATAGGAGATGGCAAGAGTGAACGTTGACATTTTCAGTTCAGTTCAGTCGCTCAGTCGCGTCCGACTCTCCGCGACCCCATGAATCACAGCACGCCAGGCCTCCCTGTCCCTCACCAACTCCCGGAGTTCACTCAAACTCATGTCCACAGAGTCGGTGATGCCATCCAGCCATCTCATTCTCCGTCGTCCCCTTCTCCTCCCGCCCCCAACCTTTCCCAGCATCAGAGTCTTTTCCAGTGAGTCAACTCGCCGCATGAGGTGGCCAAAGTACTGCAGTTTCAGCTTCAGCATCAGTCCCTCCAATGAACATCCAGGATTGATCTCCTTTAGAATGGACTGGTTGGATCTCCTTGCAGTATAAGGGACTCTCAAGAGTCTTCTCCAACACCACAGTTCAAAAGCATCGATTCTTCGGCGATCAGCTTTCTTCATAGTCCAACTCTCACATCCATACATGACCACGGGAAAAACCATAGCCTTGACTAGACGGACCTTGGTTGGCAAAGTAATGTCTCTGCTTTTTAATATACTATCAAGGTTGGTCATAACTTTCCTTCCAAGGAGCAAGCGTCTTTTAATTTCATGGCTGCAATCAGCATCTGCAGTGATTTTGGAGCCCAAAAAAACAAAGTCTGACACTGTTTCCACTGTTTTTCCCTCTATTTCCCATGAAGTGATGGGACCAGATGCCATGATCTTTGTTTCCTGAATGTTGAGCTTCAAGCCAACCTTTTCACTCTCCTCTTTCACTTTCATCAAGAGGCTTTTGAGTTCCTCTTCACTTTCTGCCATGAGGGTGGTGTCATCTGCATATCTGAGGTTATTGATATTTCTCCCAGCAATCTTGATTCCAGCTTGTGCTTCTTCCAGCCCAGCGTTCCTCATGATGTACTCTGCATATAAGTTAAATAAGCAAGGTGACAATATACAACCTTGACGTACACCTTTTCCTATTTGGAACCAGTCTGTTGTTCCATGTCCAGTTCTGACTGTTGCTTCCTGACCTGCATACAGGTTTCTCAAGAGGCAGGTCAGGTGGTCTGGGATTCCCATCTCTTTCAGAATGTTCCACAGTTTATTGTGATCCACACAGTCAAAGGCTTTGGCATAGTCAACGAAGCAGAAATAGATGTTTTTCTGGAACTCTCTTGCTTTCTCCATGATCCAGCGGATGTTGGCAATTTGATCTCTGGTGCCTCTGCCTTTTCTAAAACCTGCTTGAACATCTGGGAGTTCACGGTTTACATACTGCTGAAGCCTGGCTTGGAGAATTTTGAGCATGACTTTACTAGTGTGTGAGATGAGTGCAATTGTGCGGTAGTTTGAGCATTCTTTGGCATTGCCCTTCTTTGGGATTGGAATGAAGACTGACCTTTTCCAGTCCTGTGGCCACTGCTGAGTTTTCCAAATCTGCTGGCATATTGAGTGCAGCACTTTCACAGCATCATCTTTCAAGACTTGAAATAGCTCAATTGGAATTCCATCACCTCCACTAGCTTTGTTAGTAGTGATGCTTTCTAAGGCCCACTTGACTTAGGAATCAACAAATTAAAATGGACTGGAATCGGTAAATTTAACTCAGATGACCATTATATCTACTACTGTGGGCAAGAATCCCGATAAAGGACAGAAATGGAATGGACCTAACAGAAGCAGAAGATATTAGGAAGAGGTGGCAAGAATACACAGAAGAACTGTACAAAAAAGATCTTCATGACCAAGATAGTCATGATAACGTGATCACTGACCTAGAGCCAGACATTCTGGAATGTGAAGTCAAGTGGGCCTTAGAAAGCATCACTACCAACAAAGCTAGTGGAGGTGATGGAATTCCAGTGGAGCTATTTCAAATCCTGAAAGATGATGCTGTGAAAGTGCTGCACTCAATATGCCAGCAGATTTGGAAAACTCAGCAGTGGCCACAGGACTGGAAAAGTTCAGTCTTCATTCCAATCCCAAAGAAAGGCAATGCCAAGGAATGCTCAGACTACCGCACAATTGCACTCATCTCACACGCTAGTAAAGTCATGCTCAAAATTCTCCAAGCCAGGCTTCAGCAATATGTGAACCATGAACTCCCAGATGTTCAAACAGATTTTAGAAAAGGCAGAGGCACCAGAGATCAAATTGCCAACATCCACTGGATCATGGAGAAAGCAAGAGAGTTCCAGAAAAACATCTATTTCTGCTTCGTTGACTATGCCAAAGCCTTTGACTGTGTGGATCACAATAAACTGTGGAACATTCTGAAAGAGATGGGAATCCCAGACCACCTGACCTGCCTCTTGAGAAACCTGTATGCAGGTCAGGAAGCAACAGTCAGAACTGGACATGGAACAACAGACTGGTTCCAAATAGGAAAAGGTGTACGTCAAGGTTGTATATTGTCACCTTGCTTATTTAACTTATATGCAGAGTACATCATGAGGAACGCTGGGCTGGAAGAAGCACAAGCTGGAATCAAGATTGCTGGGAGAAATATCAATAACCTCAGATATGCAGATGACACCACCCTCATGGCAGAAAGTGAAGAGGAACTCAAAAGCCTCTTGATGAAAGTGAAAGAGGAGAGTGAAAAGGTTGGCTTGAAGCTCAACATTCAGGAAACAAAGATCATGGCATCTGGTCCCATCACTTCATGGGAAATAGAGGGAAAAACAGTGGAAACAGTGTCAGACTTTGTTTTTTTGGGCTCCAAAATCACTGCAGATGCTGATTGCAGCCATGAAATTAAAAGACGCTTGCTCCTTGGAAGGAAAGTTATGACCAACCTTGATAGTATATTAAAAAGCAGAGACATTACTTTGCCAACCAAGGTCCGTCTAGTCAAGGCTATGGTTTTTCCCGTGGTCATGTATGGATGTGAGAGTTGGACTGTGAAGAAAGCTGATCTAGGTTGGTATTTTGGAGTGAAGGGATCATTGTATTATCTAGTTTTGTTGTAAATATTTCCCACATGATTGGGTTTTATTAACTAGTTGCTCTGTTTCAAGTGGAAATTTCATGGCGATTCAAACCTTGTACTGCAGCCACAGCTCCTGTCTTCCCCATTATTCTTCGAGGATGCCGAAAGTTGGAGTGCTAACTTAGAGCTCGGCGGAGTTGCTTTTGAAAAACGGGACATGGACAGCCTTCTGGAGACTGACAATTTGCTTTATTCTTCAGGCTTTATTGTATAGTTTTACAAGGGAGTAGGACTTCAAAAACCATAGCAACATGAGGAAAACCAGAACATCTGCGGAATGTTGATAACATAAGGTTTACTAAACATACTGTCTCCACCTCTAAGCTTAATCAGTTTCCCAAGCCCCCAGGTTAGCTATAATCATGGCTCCCGGCTTAGTTTTTGGTCATCTCAAGGACTACAGGCACAAGGAATGTTCCTTAGGTTAAATGGAAAGAGCAGGGAGTGTTCCTTAAGCTAAACAGAAAGAGTTGTTAAGGGTCAAGGGATGAGATGTTTATGAGAACGCTGGAGACATGCCGAGTGAGGCCGGCCCTCCGCCAAGGCCTCTGGTGAGGACCTTCTCCTCAGGCAACCTCTTCCTCAGTTTCTCAACACTAACTGTTAAAGGGACTCCAAGGAACTCAAAGGGACTCCAATGCCTGAAGCTAAAAGCGCTGCTGCCAGCGTGGTTTAGGTGTTTCAGGATTTACACTGAACCATAGGCTTCCCTGGTGGCTCAGAGGTTAAAGCATCTGCCTCCAATGCGGGAGACCCAGGTTTGATCCCTGGGTCGGGAAGATCCCCTGGAGAAGGAAATGGTAACCCACTCCAGTATTCTTGCCTGGAGAATCCCATGGACAGAGAAGCCTGGTAGGCTATAGTCCACGGGGTCGCAAAGAGTCGGACACGACTGAGCGACTTCACTTTCACTATAGGCTACAAGGCACGTTGTCTCCATGTGGGTGACAGTAACTCCACTTACCAGACAGGCCTTCCAAGGCCTGTCGATGGCCACCTTGTCACATTCAAGGGACGCAACTCAGTCAGCCCCTTCCTTCCATCCTGGATGCTTCTGCTGTTTTCCTGCAAGCTCATTAACAGGATTGGCTGCCATGGTGGCAGTTCTGAAAGGGCTAGAAAAATCCATCCGGAAGTGACTTTTAACTAGACTTTTCCTGATGTGTCACCAAGTAGCCTCTCCTAAATGCTTTCCTACTGTTTCCTCCAAATGCTGATTGATATTAGGGTTTTCTTCCTGACCCCAAATTTTCTCTTACAAAGTATGTTTACAGTTGCCCGTATCAGTTCAGTTCAGTTCAGTCGCTCAGTCGTGTCCGACTCTCCGCGACCCCATGAATCACAGCACGCCAGGCCTCCCTGTCCATCACCAACTCCCGGAGTTCACTCAAACTCATGTCCACAGAGTCGGTGATGCCATCCAGCCATCTCATTCTCCGTCGTCCCCTTCTCCTCCCGCCCCCAACCTTTCCCAGCATCAGAGTCTTTTCCAGCGAGTCAACTCGCCGCATGAGGTGGCCAAAGTATTGCAGTTTCAGCTTTAGCATCAGTCCCTCCAATGAACATCCAGGATTGATCTCCTTTAGAATGGACTGGTTGGATCTCCTTGCAGTATAAGGGACTCTCAAGAGTCTTCTCCAACACCACAGTTCAAAAGCATCGATTCTTCGGCGATCAGCTTTCTTCACAGTCCAACTCTCACATCCATACATGACCACGGGAAAAACCATTGCCTTGACTAGACGGACCTTGGTTGGCAAAGTAATGTCTCTGCTTTTTAATATACTATCAAGGTTGGTCATAACTTTCCTTCCAAGGAGCAAGTGTCTTTTAATTTCATGGCTGCAATCAGCATCTGCAGTGATTTTGGAGCCCAAAAAAACAAAGTCTGACACTGTTTCCACTGTTTTTCCATCTATTTCCCATGAAGTGATGGGACCAGATGCCATGATCTTTGTTTTCTGAATGTTGAGCTTCAAGCCAACCTTTTCACTCTCCTCTTTCATTTTCATCAAGAGGCTTTTGAGTTCCTCTTCACTTTCTGCCATGAGGGTGGTGTCATCTGCATATCTGAGGTTATTGATATTTCTCCCAGCAATCTTGATTCCAGCTTGTGCTTCTTCCAGCCCAGCATTCCTCATGATGTACTCTGCATATAAGTTAAATAAGCAAGGTGACAATATACAACCTTGACGTACACCTTTTCCTATTTGGAACCAGTCTGTTGTTCCATGTCCAGTTCTGACTGTTGCTTCCTGACCTGCATACAGGTTTCTCAAGAGGCAGGTCAGGTGGTCTGGGATTCCCATCTCTTTCAGAATGTTCCACAGTTTATTGTGATCCACACAGTCAAAGGCTTTGGCATAGTCAATGAAGCAGAAATAGATGTTTTTCTGGAACTCTCTTGCTTTCTCCATGATCCAGCAGATGTTGGCAATTTGATCTCTGGTGCCTCTGCCTTTTCTAAAACCTGCTTGAACATCTGGGAGTTCACGGTTTACATACTGCTGAAGCCTGGCTTGGAGAATTTTGAGCATGACTTTACTAGCGTGTGAGATGAGTGCAATTGTGCGGTAGTCTGAGCATTCTTTGGCATTCCCTTTCTTTGGGATTGGAATGAAGACTGACCTCTTCCAGTCCTGTGGCCACTGCTGAGTTTTCCAAATCTGCTGGCATATTGAGTGCAGCACTTTCACAGCATCATCTTTCAAGACTTGAAATAGCTCCACTGGAATTCCATCACCTCCACTAGCTTTGTTGGTAGTGATGCTTTCTAAGGCCCACTTGACTTCACATTCCAAGATGTCTGGCTCTAGGTCAGTGATCACATTATCGTGACTATCTTGGTCGTGAAGATCTTTTTTGTACAGTTCTTCTGTGTATTCCTGCCACCTCTTCTTAATATCTTCTGCTTCTGTTAGGTCCATACCATTTCTGTCCTTTATCGAGCCGAAGGGAATGGCAAACCACTTCAGTATACTTGCCTTGAGAACGCCATGAACAGTAACAAAGGGCAAAATGATAGGATACTGAATGAGGAATTCCCCAGGTCGGTAGGTGCCCAGTATGCTACTGGAGCTCAGTGGAGAAATAACTATAGAAGGAATAAAGGGATGGAGCAAAAGCAAAACCAATACCCAGTTGTGGATGTGACCAATGATAGAAACAAGGTCCGGTGCTGTAAAGAGCAATATTGCATAGGAACCTGGAATGTTAGGTCCATGAATCAAGGCAAATTGGAAGTGGTCAAACAGGAGATGGCAAGAGTGAACGTCGACATTCTAGGAATCAGTGAATTAAAATGGACTGGAATGGGTGAATTTAACTCGGATGACCATTATATCTACTATTATGGGCAGGAATCCCTTAGAAGAAATGGAGTAGCCATCATGGTCAACAAAAGAGTCCGAAATGCAGTACTTGGATGCAATCTTAAAAATGACAGGATGATTTCTGTTCATTTCCAAGGCAAACCATTCAATATTACAGTAATCCAGGCCTATGCCCCAACCAGTAATGCTGAAGAAGCCGAAGTTAATCGGTTCTATGAAGACCTACAAGACGTTTTAGAACTAACACCCAAAAAAGATGTCCTTTTCATTCTAGGGGACTGGAATGCAAAAGTAGGAAGTCAAGAAACACCTGGAGTAACTGGCAAATTTGGCCTTGGAGCACAGAACGAAGCAGGGCAAAGGCTAATAGAGTTTTGTCAAGAGAATGCACTGGTCATAGCAAACACCCTCTTCCAACAACACAAGAGAAGACTCTACACATGGACATCACCAGATGGTCAACACCGAAATCAGATTGATTATATTCTTTGCAACCAAAGATGGAGAAGCTGTATACAGTTAGCGAAAACAAGACCAGGAGCAGACTGTGGCTCAGATCATGAACTCCTTATTGCGAAGTTCAGACTTAAATTGAAGAAAGTAGGGAAAACCACTAGACCATTCAGATATGACCTCAATCAAATCCCTTATGATTATACAGTGGAAGTGAGAAATAGATTTAAGGGACTAGATCTGATTGATAGAGTGCCTGATGAACTCTGGACGGAGGTTCGTGACATTGTACAGGAGACAGGACCAAGACCATCCCCATGGAAAAGAAATGCAAAAGAGCGAAATGGCTGTCTGAGGAGGCCTTACAAATAGCTGTAAAAAGAAGAGAGGCAAAAAGCAAAGGAGAAAAGGAAAGATATAAGCATCTGAATGCAGAGTTCCAAAGAATAGCAAGGAGAGATAAGAAAGCCTTCCTCAGTGATCAATGCAAAGAAATAGAGGAAAACAACAGAATAGGAAAAACAAGAGACCTCTTCAAGAAAATTAGAGATTCCAAGGGAACATTTCATGCAAAGATGTTGCCCGTATAGACAGACCCTTTCTGCCTCTTGACATGAATGTCCTCTGGAACAGAACTTCGCCCCAGAAAGTCTATAGCGGGAGGACTAATTGGTAAGTTCCTTATCCACTCACCATTCCACCATGGGGGTATGGTCATCCATGTGTTCCCACCAGCCCCATACCTGTCCCTGAGTGGCTCCCAGGGATGGCCACCAGGGTGTGCCTCTCAGCTGTGGTTTCTATGGCTGTTCGGTTCTGATTTCCACCAGGAGGAGCTGAGAACTGTCTCATGAGCATTATCTCTTTTTTAACTTTTAAAATTTTACTTATTTATTTTTTATTTCTGGCTGCACTGGATCTTCACTGCTGTGTGGGCTTTCTCTAGTTGCAGTGAGGGCTACTCTCTAATTGCAGTGCATGGGCTTCTCATTGTGGCGGCTTCTCTTGTTGGAGAGCACAGGCTCTAGGTGCATGGGCTTCAGTAGTTGGGCTTAGTTGCTCCAAGGCATGTGGAATCTCCCCAGACCAGGGATGGAACCCACATCCCCAGCACTGGCAGGCAGATTCTTATCCATTGTACCACTAAGGAAGTTCATGAGCATTTTCAGTTGGAGTTGTATCAGTAAATTCTTATAAGCCAACCATTTCCACGTGGTGTAGGGAGGCCACTTGTTGAAGATAAAAATTTCCACGTTATTCCTACAGTCAGTGGGGCCAACCTTTGTACATTGTATCTGCTGAGATTTGATAATCCTTGAGGTTCTGTAGCAGTTAGTTATTGCTTTATAACAAACAACCCCCAAAGGTGGTAGCTTAAAACATTGCACATTTATTATTGCACACAAGTCTCTGGATTAGCTGGGCAGTTCTTCTGGCCTGGGATGTATTCACTGGTCAGCGGTGGATTGGGAAGGCAGCTCTGCTGATGTTGGCTTGGATTTCCCATGTGTCTGGGGATAAGCTGACTGTAGGCTGGTCCAGTATAGTCTTGAATGGAATGGATTCTCCTCCACGTCATTTCTCATCCTCCAGCACCCGAGCTGGGCTTGTCCACACGGAGATGGCAAGGTTCAGTTCAGTTCAGTTGAGTCGCTCAATCGTGCCCGACTCTTTGCAACCACATGGACTGATGGCAGGGTTATAGATAGAAATGGCACACAAAGCCTTTCGAGACCAAGGCACGGCATTGTGCTACCTTGTCCACATTCTCTATGGCCAAGCCCATCACGGGCTTCCCAGGTCGCATTAGTGTTAAAGAATCCACCTGCCAAGCAGGAGACGCAAGAGATGCAGGTTCAGTCCTTGGACTGGGAAGATCTCCTGGAGAAGGAAATGGCAACCCACTCCAGTATGCTTGCCTGGGAAATTCCATGGACGGGGAGCCTGGCGGGCTGCAGCCCACAGGGTCACAGAGAGTCGGACATGACCAAGCACTTACATGTTGTTTGTTGTGGGAGATTTGGTGCCGTTGGTAGTAAAGCCCCTTACAAGTTTCAACCCAGCATCGGAGTGAGAGGAGACTACAGAGTTTCAGGGCAAATAGTGTGACTCCAGAGAGGCCAAAAATAGGGGCCACAAATGCAGTTAACTCACCACAGACCCCATGATTTTCCCTACGACAGTCAATCATGGTGACAATAAATTATGGCCTGCTCAAAACTTGACTTATAATAGTTCACTATTCTATACTGCATTCTCAGAATTAATATTTACCAGGTTCTGAATTTGTGTTATTAGGGGAATTCCCTGATGGTCTAGTTGTTAGGACTCTACCCTTTCATTGCTGGGGCCCAGGTTAGAGCCCTGGTCAGGGATCTAAGATCCTGCAAGCCACAGAGTGGAGCAAAAAAAAAAAATGTTTGTATTATTAGATTTCACAGGTACCACTCTTACACAGAAAAGTTTGAATCCATAGAATTTCATTTACTAGTATCTAGAAACCACTCCAGGCAGCTCACCATTTTCCATGGACTATGTGTTCATCTGTAAGTAAAAGAAAATCAGCTCAAAGTGACTTAAAAATAATCAAATGTAATATTTCACACCCTCTGCCTTTTCTAAATCCTGCTTGAACATATGGAAGTTCAGGGTTCAAGTATGCTGGGCAAGATTGAAGGCAGGAAAAGAAGGGGAAGATGGAGGATGAGATGGTTGGATGGCATCACCAACTCGATGAACATGAGTTTGAGCGAGCTCCAGGAGTTGGTGGTGGACAGAGAAGCCTGGCATGCTGCTGTCCGTGGGGTCGCAAAGAGTCAGACAGGACTGAGCGACTGAACTGAACTGAATATTTCACAGACAGGGAGATCCAGAGGAAGGGTGATTGACTGAGACTTCTGAGGATATCACCAGGGACTTAGAATCTCCCCATCTCTCTGTTCTGCCAGGCTTAGCATGCGGTTCATCATTTGAATGGGAGAAGCTGACTTCAGTGGTTCCAAACAGTGCACCCAGGTTAACAATAGTTAAGGCTTCCCAGTTGGCGCTGGTGGTAAAGAACCCGCCTGCCAACACAGGAGACACAAGAGAAGTTGTTCGATCCCTGGGTCGGGAAGATCCCCTGGAGGAGGGCACAGCAACCCACTCCAGCATTTTTGCCTGGAAAATTCCATGGGCAGAGAAGCCTAGCAGGCTATAGTCCATTAGGTTGCAAAGAGTTGGACACGACTGAAGCGACTAAGCATGCATGCATGCATCACAGTATTCAGAGGAGAAAGAGCAGGTCTTTCTATTCCTGGATCTCTTTCTCAGAGGAGAGGGAACTTTCCCCTGAAATCTCTGATACTGGTTATTTTCCAATTGCACCTCCAAACCCATGTACCAAGTAGAAAATGTTCTTGATCTGATTTTTATTTATTTATGGATTTTTGTTTCCTTTTTTTGCTACACTGGGTCTCTGTTGCAGCACACGGGCTTTCTCTAATCATGGCTGGCAGACTTCTCTATGGCAGACACATCGACTCTAGAGACCTCGGGCTCAGCAGCTGCAGTGTGCTGACACAGTTGCCCCGAGGCAAGTGGGATCCTAGTTCCCCAACCAGGGATCAGACTCACATCCCCTGCATTGGAAGCTGGGTTCTCAACCACTAGACCACCATGGAAATTCCTACTCATTTATTTCTGGTTACACAGATGACACAAGAGAATAAACTGTACAAAAAGAGCAAAAATACAAAAGAGCAATCGAGTGGAAAGTCACTCTAGCAAACACTCTTGTTCATTTATCCAAGAAATCTGGGTTAGCTCGCCATTCACATACTCTTTTCACAATTCAAGATTCATTAGTCTGTGTACAAAACTGTTTGTACAGTATGCTGTTGTGATAACAGAACAATAATTTGACCATCTTCCCATACCTGTGTTCCCTTATTCCAAAGACAGTAAATAATAAATGAAAATCTTTGTGTCATGACAAAGATCTGGTACATGCAAATTTAAGTTTAAAAAATAACTTAGAAGGTGCAGATTCTGGACACAAAAGAAATTCCTCTGAGTTATGAACCATGTCTTGTTCCCCAAGACTCAGATGGAAAGGCTTCTCAGGTGGTAGGAATCTTGTTCAGATGGGTTAGAAAGACAAATCAGGTTGCAAGACAAACCAGGGGTTTCCTTGTTGTGTCTGCACTTCCTAAGTTGTTGTGAGTTTAGTTGTGCTTTTTTTTTGATTGTTTAAATATAACTTCAAATGGCAACTGTCATGGTCCAGCTTCTTTGTCACTTCCCCCAGCTAACTAAACAAGGAAATGGCAAGAAAGGCACATATAATATCTCTGACATAAAATCCAGAAAAGAGCTCCCAGTGAATAACACCTCCCAGTGAATCACCAACCTTGACTTCATCAAGAGGACATTTGGGATGCTTTTCATTTACTTCAGCCAGAAAAGTACCTTGGCATGACCTCCATCTATAAGCAGGTCCAGCCAATCATCCACTATTTTCTTTCTGTAACTCTGGTGTCCTTCAGAGATTCCTGTACTTTTTATCTCCACAGGCAAAATAGATCAGTGTCATTTCAACAGATTTTAAGTCATCAAATACTGAACCATTTTGCACCAAAAGAGCAGTGCTTGCACTTAAAAATGTAAGGTTATTTCTTCTACCATCTTTGAAGTCGTAAAATCAAGGAATAGTTTATTTGAAAGGGGGCTCAAGTCCCCAGAGTGGGTTTTCTCTCTTGGCTTCAGAACTTGACTTGGGAACTGGACAGTCAGTGGACTTATTCAGTTCAGTTCAGTCGCTCAGTCGCTCTTTGGGACCCCATAGACTGCAGTACGCCAGGCTTCCCTGTCCATCACCAACTCCCAGAGTTTACTCAAACTCATGTCCATTGAGTCGGTGATGCCATCCCATCATCTCATCCTCTGTTGTCCCCTTCTCTTCCCATCTTCAATCTTTCCCAGCATCAGAGTCTTTTTCAAATGAGTCAGCTCTTTGCATCAGGTGGCCAAAGTATTGGAGTTTCAGCTTCAACATCAGTCCTTCCAATGAATATTCAGGACTGATTTCCTTTAGGATGGACTGGTTGGATCTGCTTGCAGTCCAAGGGACTCTCAAGAGTCTTCTCCAACACCACAGTTCAAAAGCATCAGTTCTTCGGCGCTCAACTTTCTTTATGGTCCAACTCTCACATCCATACATGACTACTGGAAAAACCATAGCTTTGATTATACAGAACTTTGTTGGCAAAGTAATGTCTCTGCTTTTTAATATGCTGTCTAGGTTGGTCATAACTTTCCTTCCAAGGAGTAAGCATTTTTAAATTTCATGTCTGCAATCACTATCTGCAGTGATTTTTGAGCCCAAAAAATAGTCCGTCACTGTTTCTCCATCTATTTGCCGTGAAGTGATGGGACCGGATGCCATCTTGCTACAAATCCCATCCTTATCAATAGAGGGCGCTGAAGAGCGAGTGCTCCGCTCTTGCAGGCAGTTTTCCCACAAGAAGCTCCTCTGGGGTACAGCTTTCTCTGGCATCTGGCTCATGCAGAATGGTTTTCCCCGTGACCAGCTCCTGCTGAAGTCAGCTTCCCCAGATCCCAGTTTCTGAGCAGGTGGTGGCCAGCAGTGCCTAGCAGCCAGCAGCTGTCCCTGGCATATCCTCTGGCAGCTTTGCAGTGTTGCCAGAAAAGCACTCTAGCAACTTCTCACTGCCCTCTCCGTTGAAATCTGGCTCCCGTCTGGAAGCCAGGGGGCAGGGACCATGCTTCCTTGGACACTCTATCTTAGCACTGGGGTGGAAGCTGCTCCCTGTCCCTGCTGACTCTTTGTTCTTTAGAGTTTTTTTTAACTCTTGCTAGTAAGTTCTCTGGGCTTCCCTGGTGTCTTCACGGTAAAGAATCCACCTTCCACTGCCGGAGACATGGGTTCAATCCCCGGGTCGGGAAGATCCCCTGGAGGAGAGCACAGCAACTGACTCTAATATTCTTGCCTGGAGAATCCCATGGACAGAGGAGCCTGGCGGGCTACAGTCCATGGGGTCGCAAAGAGTCAGACACAACTTGGCCACTAAACAGCAACAGTAGAGTAAATCCTCTATTATTCCAGCCCCTAGAAATAATTGTTTATAATAAACTTGCCCTGTTCAAATCACTGTGTGGACCCTGCCTTCTGATTGGACCCTGGCTGATAAAACAATGTCACAGTAACCTCTGATATTCAGTAAGGTGTGTTTCTTTTTCAAACTGAGACAGGCTGGGACCTGGGACCTCAGACTCTTTGCTGCAATACTTGCACCTGGACAAACGTCTCTTCAAGCAACAAAAATACAAAGAAACTAAGGGACTAAAAATAACTGCATGAATGTGTGGTTGGGAAAAATTATGGACAAGATACAAAAAGACCAAAAAAACTCAACTGTCACTTCTGAAAGGCCAGGAGCAAAAGCAAGATACTGTGCATGCCCCTTGCACACAATACCATCAAAGGCATAGGTAGACCACTTAAGCCATCCCTCTGACCCGACCCCTGGGCACGCCTCTACCCTCACTCTATACAAGGAACCAGCTTGCCCCCTGCCCCGGGGAAGCAAGCAGGGGGAATTGTTACTTGTTTTTGTTCCCTCTTGCTGCAATAGAGACCCCAATAAAGTCTTGCCTGAATTTTTTTTTTGGACTCTTTTTTATCAATTTCTATTGATTGGGGAAGGCAGAGAACCCTGGTCAGTAACAAAACTGTCCTTAGTTATTCTCCCTGATTTTTTTCCTGGATGAATTTCAAAATCAGTTTTCAAAAGCTATGAAACAACCGTTAAGATTTTGGTTAGGACAGTCTTGAAATAGCATGTCAAGTTGTTGACAATGGGCGTCTTTATGATTGTGAGTCTTCCTGTCTGGAAACATGAATTAGCCTGAAGAGGAAAGAGCATGTTTTCCCAGGCAGAGTCACAGCTGAGACAAGCTTCCTGGCTGCCTCCCTGGGCCAGTGGGAAGTTTGTTTTCCCTCTTTACAAAGCAGTTGCGGTCTTCAAGTGTCCTAGCTTTGTGCAGGGGTCCCATTTCCAATGCATCCCCTCTCAAAACCTGAGGTTTCATTATGAATTCCCAAATGGTGCAGGGGTAAAGAATCTGCCAGCAATGCAAGAGCCCCAGGTTTGATCCCTGGGTTGGGAAGATCCCTTGGAGAAGGGAATGGCAACCCACTCCAATATCCTTGCCTGGAGAATTCCATAGACAGAGGAGCCTGGTAGGCTACAGCCCCAGGGGTCTTGAAAGAGTCAAGGCACAAATGATCAATTAACACTTTCACTTTTACTTCATTTTTCCAGAAAGTGAAATCACTCAGTCGTGTCCTACTCTTTGAGACCCCATGGACGGTAGCCTACCAGGCTCCGCGGTCCATGGGATTTTCTAGGCAAGATTACTGGAGTGAGCTGCCATTTCCTTCTCCAATTTTTTTTTTTTTTTTCCAGAGTGTAGGTAAAAAACAGGTCTTCCCCGTTGGGGAACCTGCAAGCAAGTACACCCTGTGGAAACCTTAGGCAAGGTGGAGGTCAGGTCACCTTTTTAGGTAGCATGCTAATGTAACAAGTCAGAATGCTTAACGTTGATGTCCCTATAATTACCTGAAAGAGTTTCTTCCTGTGTTTAAGGGAAGATACTTCCGGGCTGAGTGACAGCCTCGGAGGACCCCCTAGGGTGTGAACGCTTACAGCATTCCTGGCCCCTCTCCCTTCCTGCTTATGTCACAACTGAGACCTGACCAGGTTCCTAACAGCCGTTCAGACAGCCACTCCCCAAACACCAAATGCCACCTGGCTGCTTAACAGACGGGCTTGTCAGGGCCCATGGAGACATGTCTCCTTAGGCAGAGCCTTATGTTAGTCGATATCACGGTGCCTGGCTTTTCAGAAAGAAAGAGCATAGAGAAAAAAAGAACTTGACTACCCAGCCCCCCAAGACCTTAAAACTGCTTGTCTGGCAGGGCTGTGGACAGCTTGGAAAACAGCAGGAACTGTAGCCTCCTGAGATTCTGTGGGCCATGGATGCACGGGCACTGATGGGTACCATGGCAGGACCAATCCTTCCCAAGGTAAAACAGGGTCCTAAGCTAAATTTTTACTCATCTTTCTCCTTATCACACTGGAAAATTGTAGTCATTCAAGCACAGTCTCAGAAACAAGACAGCCTGAGTGAAAGTCCTGGCTCTGTCATTTTCAACCTGTGAGATCACAGACAAGTGACCTAATTTCTCTATGCTTCACTTTCCCCATTAGGAAAATGGGGACATTGACAGCATTGCTTTCTCTCATAAGGTTGTGCTGATTAAATGAGTATAACGGAAACATACAAAGAGCTTAGAGTAGTAACCGGCAGGTAGTAAATGCTCAATGAATGTTATTTTTAAGTCGTCAGGAGCCCACTCAGGCAGGATCTCTCGGACTGGGCACAGATTCAGCTCTGTCTCTGAGCACAGCAGGAAGCCATCCAGAAGCAGAAGCCGGAAACTGACATAATCCAATTTTCATTTTGAAAAGGTCAGTTTAACTCTCAGTGCCTAGATCTTGGTTTCTAAATACCATTCTCCAGTGAAAGCAACAGGGCTCCTTGGGGGAATGACTAATTCAGGAATACAAACATATGCGTGCTCAGTCTTGTCCGACTCTCAGCAACCCTGTAGATTGTAGCTCTCCAGGCTCCTCTGTCCATGGGATTTCCCAGGCAAGACTGCTGGGGCGGATTGCTATTTCCTCCTCCAGGGGATCTTCCTGACCCAAGGATTGAACCTGCGTCTCCCACATCTCCTGCATTGCAGGAGGATTCTTTACCACTGAACCACCAGGGAAGCCCTGTTCAGGGATAGGGCAGGGAAAACACAAGCTGAATCTGGAGTATTGACTAGTATCAGAAAGCAGGGCAGTGCTCAGAAAGACAAAAGGATGGGGGCATCTCAAAGGGACACAGGAGGGGACTTCCCTGGTGGCCCAGTGGCTAAGACTCAGCTTTCAATGCTAGGGGTGTGGGTTTGCTCCCTGGTCAGGGAACTAAGAGCCCACATGCCACGTAGTGTAGCCAAAAAAGTATAAAAAACACAGAAAAACAAACCCCCAAAGGGACATGAGAACCAGCTTGAAAGAACTCCCAGTAGCTGAGCAACAAAGTAAGTAACAGTACAGGATTATAAATCAAAGTAAAAAGATATTGACTCATACCTATGCATGAGTCCATAGTGATATAAATAAATCGTGGGACAAGAGACAAATCTACCTTACAGAAGAATTCCAAATAACATATGTGGCTCCTCCCCCTTCCAAAAGGTAGAGCTTATCCCCACCCATCTGTGGGCTGAGCTTGGTGACTAGTTTCCAAAGAATAGAGTATGCATGCACTGTGGAAATAATAACTTTACAAAGGATAAACCTGACAATGTGAGCTTAACCGAGTGATCCAAGTTCACATCGCCAGTGATGTCATGTTGATTTCCGGTACTCCCTGATATGTGGTGAGAAGGCACTTCACCGCTAGGGAATTTTCCTCCATAGCGTCAGTCTAGCTATAATCAAATAGAAAAACCCAATTTGGGGGACATTCTACAAAACTTCTGACAGTACTCCTCAGAAGTGTCAAGGTCATGAAAAATAAGGAAAAACTGAGGAAAGGTCACAGGCCAGCAGAGGCTGGGGAGTTTAGTTTATAGCACTGTACCAATGTCAGTTCTTAGTTTTGACAAATGCACTGTGGTGATCCGTTCCGTTCCATCGCTCAGTCGTGTCCGACTCTTTGCGACCCCGTGGACTATAGCCTACCAGGCTTCTCTGTCCATGGGATTCTCCAGGCAAGAATACTGGAGTGGGTTACCGTTTCCGTCTGCAGGGGATTTTCCCGACCCAGGGATCGAACCCGGGTGTCCCGCATTGGAGGCAGACGCTTTAACCGCTGAGCCACCAGGGAAGCCCCGCACTGTGGTCATGTAAGGTAATATTTTAGATTGAGGGTATATAGGATTCTGCACTGTCTTAAAAGTTTTGATAGGCCTTCCCTGGTGGTACAGTGAATAAGAATCCACCTGCCAATGCAGGGGAGAGGGATTCGATCCCTGGTCTGGGAAGATTCCACACGCCTAGAAGCAACTAAGCCTGTGTGCCACAACTACTAAGCCTGTGTACCTAAAACCCATGCTCTGAAACCAAAGAAGCCACCACAATGAGAGGCCCGTGCACCTCCACGAAGACTAGCCCCTGCTCGCCACAGCTAGAGAAAATCTGAGTGCAGCAACAAAGACCTACCTCAGCCAAATAAATAAATAAATAATTTTTACTAAAGTTTTGATAAACAACAAGGTCTTACTGTACAGCACAGGGAACTATATTCAATATCCTGGGATAAAGCATAACAGAAAAGAATATGAAAAAGAATCTATATATATGTATAACAATCACTCTGCTTTACAGCAGTAACACAATATTGCAATTCAGCTACACTTCAATAAAAAATTCTGTGTTTTTTTTAAGGTCACCTTGGCAACAAGATATAAAACACCTGAGCATAAAATTAACAAGATGTGTGCATGATATTTATAAAGAAGATTTAAAAACTCTACTAAAAGACATCAAAAACAGACTTGAGCAAATAAAAGAGGCCTATCCTTCTTGGCTAGGAAGAGACAACATCATAAAAATGTCAATTCTCCAAAAATACTGTATACTTTGAACGTAATCCCAGTAAAAATACAAACAGGATTAAAAAAAAAAGTTAAACAAGCTAATTCTGGAATTCAGTAGGAAAAATAAGCAAACAAAAATATCAGGAATATTTCTTTTTCTTTCTTCTCATTTATTTGGCTGTGCTGGGTCTTCATTGCGGTGCCCAGGTTTTGTCTAGCTTTGGCAATGTGCCTTGTCCTGTGCAGGATCTTAGTTCCTCAGCCAAGGATCGAACCCACGTTCCCTGCGTTGACAAGGCAGATTCTTAACTACTGGACCACCAGGAAGTCCCGAGAATATTTCTGCTAAAGAAGCGAAGTCAGGAGGTAGTGTTCCTGCCAATGATCAATAAATGGAATATAACCTATAAACATTTTGAATCACTATGTTGTACACTTGAAACTAACATAATGATGTAAATCAACTCTATCTCAAAAAACCACATATGGCATAGCTATAATAATGAAAATACAGTGGTGTTGGCACATTAATAGACAGATCAGGAAGCTTAAAAGCACATTCAGCTACATGTGAGAATTTAGTATATAATATAAAGAGCATTTAATATTAGTAGGGTAAAATTGGGTGATTCACCAAACAATGCTGGAACCCAACTGGAAAAGCATTTAGGTTAGATCCTGTGATGGTCAGTTATATGAATCAACTTGGCTCGGCTATATTCCTGTTATTCAAGCAAACACTAATCTAGGTGTTGGCTGGGAAGATATTTTGTAGATGTGATTAGCATCCACAACAAATTGACTTTAAGTAGGGCACCAGAGATCAAATTGCCAACATCCGCTGGATCATGGAGAAAGCAAGAGAGTTCCAGAAAAACATCTATTTCTGCTTCATTGACTATGCCAAAGCCTTTGACTGTGTGGATCACAATAAACTGTGGAAAATTCTTAAAGAGATGGGAATACCAGACCACCTGACCTGCCTCTTGAGAAACCTGTATGCAGGTCAGGAAGCAACAGTCAGAACTGTACATGGAACAACAGACTGGTTCCAAATAGGAAAAGGAGTGCGTCAAGGCTGTATATTGTCACCTTGCTTATTGAACTTCTATGCAGAGTACATCATGAGGAACGCTGGGCTGGAAGAAGCACAAGCTGGAATCAAGATTGCTGGGAGAAATATCAATAATCTCAGATATGCAGATGACACTACCCTTATGGCAGAAAGTGAAGAGGAACTCAAAAGCCTCTTGATGAAAGTGAAAGAGGAGAGTGAAAAGGTTGGGTTGAAGCTCAACATTCAGAAAACAAAGATCATGGCATCTGGTCCCATCACTTCATGGGAAATAGAGGGAAAAACAGTGGAAACAGTGTCAGACTTTATTTTTTTGGGCTCCAAAATCACTGCAGATGCTGATTGCAGCCATGAAATTAAAAGACGCTTACTCCTTGGAAGGAAAGTTATGACCAACCTTGATAATATATTAAAAAGCAGAGACATTACTTTGCCAACCAAGGTCCATCTAGTCAAGGCTATGGTTTTTCCCGTGGTCATGTATGGATGTGAGAGTTGGACTGTGAAGAAAGCTGATCACCGAAGAATTGATGCTTTTGAACTGTGGTGTTGGAGAAGACTCTTGAGAGTCCCTTGGACTGCAAGGAGATCCAACCAGTCCATTCTAAGGGAGATCGATCCTGGGTGTTCATTGGAAGGACTGATGCTAAAGCTGAAACTGCAATACTTTGGCCACCTCATGCGACGAGTTGACTCACTGGAAAAGACTCTGATGCTAGGAAAGGTTGGGGGCGGGAGGAGAAGGGGATGACGGAGAATGAGATGGCTGGATGGCATCACCGACTCTGTGGACATGAGTTTGAGTGAACTCCGGGAGTTGGTGATGGACAGGGAGGCCTGGTGTGCTGTGATTCATGGGGTCGCGGAGATTCGGACACGACTGAGCGACTGAAGTGAACTGAACTGAACTGAAAGGAGATTAGGGCTTAGTGGTAAAGAATCCGCCTGCAATGCAGGAGAAGCAGGAGATGCCAGTTCCATCCCTGGGTCGGGATGATCCCCTGGAGGAGGAAATGGCAACCAACTCCAGTAGTGGAAAAGATCCCATGAACAAAAGACCCTGGTGGGCTACAGTCCATGGGGTCACAAAAAGTCAGACACAACTGAGCAACTGAACTGAACTGAACTGATCCAGTTAGTGGAAAGTCTTTAAGAATAGAACTAAGGGACTTTTCTGGTGGTCCAGTGGCTAAGACTCTGCAACCCCAATGCAGGGGGCCCAAGTTTTATCCCTTGTCAGGGAACTAGATCCCACCTGTCATAACTAAAAGCCCACATGCCACTACTAAGACTCAGCACGGCCAAATAAATAAATAAATATTAAAAAAGAAAAAAAACAGAACTGAAGTTTCCCTGAGGAAGAAGTTCCTCCTGTGGACTGCAGCATTAGCTCCTGATGGAGACATTGATCCTGCCCTCCCTGATGGCCTGCTCTAACGGACTTATTATTTATCTAGCCAGGCCCCACAATTGTATAAGCCAATACTTTGCAATCAATCAATCAATTTATTAATCAGTTCTGTTTCTCTAATGGACCCTTGACTAATACAGAACCATACTTTATGCTTTATACCAGGATGAGTTCTGGATGATCAAAAATATCAATCTAAAACATCAAAATGTAATGAGAAAATATGGGAGAATATTGAAAACTATTCTTAGAGTTCAGTTCAGTTCAGTCGCTCAGTTGTGTCCAACTCTTCGTGACCCCATGGACTGTAGCACGCCAGGCTTCCCTGTCCATCTTCAGTCTTAGAGTGAGGACAGTTTTGCTAAGTATGTTACAAAACTTAGAAGGAATAAAAGAAAAGATTGATAAATTCAACTACATAACAAGTAAAAATATCTATTTGGAAAACCCACCATCTTGGGAATTTCCTGGCAGTCCAGCAGTTACGACTCTGAGCTGTAACTGCTAAGGGTGCAGGTTCAATCCCTGGTCAGGGAACTAAGATCTCACAAGCTGCTCTAGGGGGCAAAAACAAACAAAAATAAACCACAACCATCAATCAAATGACAAATAACAAATTGGGACAATATTCACAAACTTGTGACAGACAACAGGTTAATTTCCTGCTAGTCATCATTAACAACAACACCAACCCAATAGAAAAAAGGGCAAAGAAGATAAAGAAACAGCTTTCAGGGGGAACAAAAGACCTTTAAATATATTAGCTCAAAGCATATGAAATTGACAATCCTGCCTGCTTTTGAGCTATAAAAATGGCAAGTTTATGTGATTAAATCCATGCAAAATACTAAACCACAAGAAGAAGATCAACGCCAATTAAAATCATATTAAGATACCATTTTTCACCTACAGTTTCATTAAAACTGATAACATCCTACCGACCAGAGTGGATGTAACAGGCACCAGCATACAGTTGGCAGAAGAGTGTAAACTGGAAAGATTGCTCTGAAGGGTAATTTTGCAGCATCTATTAAAATTATAAGTGTATGTATCCTCAAAAGTAATTCTACTTCCAGGAATTCAATCTACAAATATGCTTCCAAAGGTTGTTCAGTGACACATTATTTAAACAGCAGAAGGTTGGAAACAATCACCTCTGAATGTACAAAGAAGAAGACTACTTAAAACGTGTATTTGGTGAACAATGAATGACTCTGCAGTTTTTGTGTTTTGGTTTTTTTCAAGGTTAAGGAGTCGGGCAATATGATTCCAAGAAAAATGCTCCTGACATTGCACAAATAAAATGCTGGGGGAAATATAAAAACATCTTTTTAAAATGTGTTTATTTTTGTCCATGCTGGGTCTTTGTCTCTGAGAGGGCTTTTCTCTAGTTGGGTTGAGCGGGGACTGCTCTAGCTGCAGTGCTCAGGCTTCTCACTGCAGTAGCTTCTCTTGTATAGGCTCTAGGGCACCCGGGCTTCAGTAATTATGGCACATGGGCTCAGTAGTTGCCGCTCCTGGGCCCCAGAGCACAGGCTCAATAGTTGTGGCTCATGGGCTTTGCTCTGTAGCACTTGGGGTCTTCCTGGATCAGGAATGGAACCTGAGTCTCCTGCATTGACAGGAGGATTCTTTACCACTGAGCCACCAGGAAAGCCCTAAAAACATCTTTTTGATGAATGGTTAAACAATAGGAAAAGTAAGAAAAAAAGCTTATTTTTAAACTTTTTGGTTATAAAAAGTTTCAAACCTACCGAAAGATAGACAGGATAGCACAAAGAATATCCAGACATCCACACTCTAGGTACAACAGTTGTTGATATTTTGCCACATTAAAACATTTATGCAGTAAAATAATATAAATATGTAATAAAGTGTAACAAATAAATAAAGTGTAATAAAGTCATATCTGACTCTTGGCGACCCCATGGACTGTGGCCCGCCAGGTGTCTCTGTCCATGGAATTTTCCAGGCAAGAATACTGGAGTGGGTTGCCATTACCTTCTCCAAAGGATCTTTCGAACCCAGGGATCAAATCCAGATCTCTAACACTGCAGGCAGATTCTTTACTGTCTGAACCACCTGACGGGACCAGATGCCATGACCTTAGTTTTTTTAATATTGAATTTTAAGCCAGCTTTTTCACTCTCCTCCTTCACCCTCATCAAGAGGCTCTTTAGTTCCTCTTCTTTAGTTCCACCAATTAGAGTGGTATCATCCATGCATCTGAGGTTGTTGATATTTCTTCTGGCAATCTTGATTCTAGCTTATAACTCACCCAGCCCGGCTTTTCGCATGAGAGCTCTATGTATAAGTTAAATAAACAGGGTGACAATAAACAGCCTTGTCATACTCCTTTCTCAATCCTGAACCATCAGAAGTATGACAAGGCTGTTTATTGTCACCCTGTTTATTTAACTTATATGCCGAGCACATCATGTGAAAAGCCAGGCCGGATGAGTTATAAGTTAGAATCAAGATTGCCAGGAGAAATATTAACAACTTCAGATGTCTGAATGATAGCACTCTAATGGCAGAAAGTGAAGAGGAACTAAAGAGCCTCTTGGTGAGGGTGAAGGAGGAGAGTGAAAAAGCCAGCTCAAAATTCAATATTAAAAACCTAAAATCATGTCATCTGGTCCCATCTCTTCATGACAAATAGAAGAGGAAAAGGTGGAAGCAGTGACAGATTTCATCTTCTTGGGCTCTAAAATCAGTGTGGACGGTGACTGTAGCCATGAAATTAGAAGACAATTGCTTCTTGGCAGGAAAGCTATGACTAACCTAGACAATGTGTTAAAGAGGAAAGATGTCACTTTGCTGACAAAGGTCTGCATAGTCAAGGCTATGGTCTTTCCGGTAGTCATGTATGAATGTGAGAGCTGGACAATAACAAAGGCAGAGTGCTGAAGAATTGATGCTTTTGAACTGTTATGCTGGAGAAGACTCTTGAGAGTCCCTTGGAAAGACACTTGATCAAACCAGTCAATGTTAAAGGAAATCAACCCTGAATGCTCTCTGGAAGGACTGATGGATGCTGAAGTTGAAGTTCCAATACTTTGGCCACCTGATGCGAAGAGCCGACTACTTGGAAAAGACCCTGATGCTGGGAAAGATTGAGGGCGGGAGGAGAAGGGAGCAACAGAGGATGAGATGGTTGAATGGACATGCGTGAGCAAACTCTGGAAAGGACAGAGGAGCCTGGTGGGCTACAGTCCACGGGGTCACAAAGAGTCAGACATGACTGGGTGACTGAACACCAAGAAATATATATATTACTTACCTATAAAAAAATAAATGAAATAATGCCATTTGCAACAACATAAGTGGACCTAGAAATTATCATACTAAGTGAAGTAAGTCAGACAGAGGACAAATATTATGATATCACTTACATGTGGAATCTAAAACAATGATACAAATGAATTTATCTACACAACAAATAGACTGCTTTGTAAATAGAAAACAAACTTATGGCTGCTAAATGAGAAAGCAGGGGAGGGATAAATTAGGAGTTTGAGATTAACAGATATATATATATTCCCATACATAAAAAAACAAACAAGGACCTCCTGTATAGCACGGGGAACTACATTTATATCTTTTGATAACCTCTAATGGAAAAGATTTTGAAAATATATATATATATATTGCTGTACATCTGACACTAACACAATATTGAAAATCATCTATAATTTAAAAAAGAGGGTGTTTGGTCCGACAGAACTGAGAACAAAGGCCTCAGAAAATCAGTTCTCCACTAGGGGCAGTTTTGCCCCAGGGCACATTTGGCAATGTGGAAGACATTGATTATCACACCTGGGAGAAGGTGCCACTGGCATCTAGTGAGTGTGCTCTCTAATAATGCTAAACATCCTCCAATGAACAGGACAGCTCCCACAACAATTACTCAGCCAAATATCTGTAGCACTGAGGCTGAGAAACCCTGACCTATAGAAACTCCTGCAGAAGTGCCCAGGAGACATAGGTAGAGAGTACAATACCACTCAGAGCCATTGCTTAAAGTAGCATAAAACTGGAAACAAGTCAAATGCCCACGACATTTATCCACCAAGATAAATACCATGCTGTAGAATACTACACATCAGCGAACAGTGAGAGAACAACAGCCAAATGTATCATCATGAATGGATCTCAAAAATGTGTTGATTTTTTTTAAAAGCAAATTGTGTTTATATGAAGCTCAGAACCAAGTTAAACAAAAATTAGTTTTGGATGGATGCCTCCAAAAGACTGTGTTAAAATTCACAGCAACTGCAGTGACCTTTAAATAGCTTATTTGAACACCTTCCTCCTCTGTGTCCTATGTTAGAAGGAAATGATCCTTAGAAGGACAGTATTGACTCCTAGGGCATTTGAGGGCTTTTTTTTTTTTTTTTTTTTGGTAGTCAGAGGATGGTAATCAGTGGGTGAGGACAGGGATAATATTCAATCAGTTCAGTCCATTCGCTTAGTTGTGTCCGACTCTTTGCAACCCCATGAATCGCAGCTCGCCAGGCCTCCCTGTCCATCACCAACTCCTGGAGTCCACTCAAACTCATGTCCATCGAGTCGGTGATGCCATCCAGCCATCTCATCCTCTGTCGTCCCCTTCTCCTCCTGCCCCCAATCCCTCCCAGCATCAGAGTTTTTTCCAATGAGTCAACTCTTCGCACGAGGTAGCCAAAGTATTATCTCCAAATGCACAAGACAGTCCCACACAAGGAAAACTTGCCTGCATCCTGCACAACTTGTAACTAACGTCCTGGGCATTCATGTGGGTGAAAAAACACTTTTTACAGAAATTAGCTAAAAATAAATCTTAGACCAAAATGTAAAACACAAAGAGATAAAACATCTAGCCAAAAGTGTTTACCTACAATGCCAAAAGAATGATCCATGAAAGAGAAAAATCAGTAAGATGGACTGCATTGTAACGAAAACCTCTGCTATGTGAAAGGAATTGCTGAAAGAATGAAGAGACAAGCCACAGAGTGAGAGAATTTGTAAGCCATGCATCTGATAAAGGACTTGTATCCAAAACACACCAAGAACTCTCAAAGCTCAACAGTAAGAAAACAAACCACGCAACTCAAAACAGGGCAAAAGATCTGAACAAAGACCTCACCAAAGAAGGTCTCAGATCAGATCAGTCGCTCAGTCATGTCCAAAGGTCTACAGCTGGCCAGTAAGCATGTGGAAAGATGGTCGTCATAACACATCATTAAGGAAGTGCAAGTTCAGACAGTAAGAAACTACTACCTACCTACTGGAATGGCTACAACCTAAAACAAAGACAATATTAAACGCTGGCAAGGCTGTGGAACAACAGGAATGCTCATTCATTGCTGATAGGAATACAAAATAGTACAGGCACTTGAAAGACAGTCTGGCAGTTTCTTACAATACTAAACATACCTATACCACATGACCCAACAATTGTGCTCCTGGGTATTTACCCAACTGAACTAAAAACGTATGGACACACAGAACCTGAACGTGAAAGTTTACAGAAGCTTTATATGTGATCCCCAAACACTGGAAGCAACCAATAGGTGAATGGAGAAACAAACTGTGAAAATCCAAAAGATGGAATAGTATTCAATGACAAAAAGAAATGAGATTATTAAGGCACAAAAGACATGAGAAATCTCAAATGCATATTGCTACATGGAAGAAGATAGTCTGAAAAAACAGTATACTATGTGATTTTAACTATATAGCATTTCAGAAAAGGCAAAACTATACTCACAGTAAAGAGATCAGTGGTTGCCAGGGGTTTGGGGGATGGAGGGGAGGAGTAAATATAAAGCACAGGGGTCTTTTAGGTCAGTGAAACTATTCTACATGAAACGGTAACGGTGGACACATGACACTATGCACTTGCCAAAACCCATGGACTGAACAGCACAGAGTGAATCTTAACGTAAACTACTGACTAGCTATATCAGTTAGTTCATCAATTGTAACAAAGGTACCACACTAGTTCACGATGTCAGTAATAGCAGAAACTGGGGGGTGAAATGCGAAGGTGAATATGTGGAACTCTCTGTCCCATTGCTTAACTCTTCTGTGAATCTAAAGCTGTACTAAAAATAAAGCCTATCACTTAGTTTTAAAAATCACGTTTATAATTTTCTCTGCCTAGACTAACCACATTTTACATACGGATGCAATGTATTAATGGTAAGGTTCAAATACACACAGCCCTTTTTGGTAACACAGCTACTCTTTACATAGAGGAACAGCTGCACGTGGCTTTGTTTGGAACTTTGCCAAGACTTGGTCACCATTTCAGAAAATCACATCGCCAAGGGCAAACTAGCAGCCTCCAAGTGGCCGGTCTGCCTACACTGCATGTGCATTACAAAAACAGTAGCTATATAAAGAGGGGCCAGCATCAGATTGCTTCACTGTGCCTGAGCATTAACATATTCAAACAGACATTATTCTTTATCCTGGGTAGTACAGTCAAGTATTTCACTGACATTAATTTTTGTGTGTATAGATAGGCTTTACGATAGGTGAATTTCATTGCAGCATAGTAACAGAATGCCTATTAGGAGGATGATTGGACTTTCCTGGTGGGACAGTGGATAAGAATCTGCCTGCCCATGCAGGGGACATGGGTTTGATCCCCGGTCCAGGAAGATCCCACGTGCCTCTGGGCAGCTAAGCCCATGGGCCACAGCTACTGAGTCTACATTCTAGAGCCACAACTACCGAAGCCTACAGCTCGTGCTCTGCAACAAGAGAAGCCACCGCAATGAGAAGCCCGAGCACCACAACTGAAGAAAACGCACGCATAGCAACAAAGATCCAGTGTGGCCAAAAATAAATATGTACATAAAATAAAAAAAAAAAAGACTGAGTCTGACTGCGTGGAGAACTCCTCCTTCAAAATGAAATCCACACTCCTTACTCAGTGCTCGGTCATAACTAGACCGGCTGTTGCAGAGACTCTGTCCCCTCCTCCTGTCCTGCCTGCCAAAGGGATCTATCTGTATGTCCCTGAACGTGTTGACATTCTCATGTCCCTGACCTTGGTACGGGCTGTTCTCTTGGAGAAACGCCCTCATCGTCTTAGCTTGCTGCTGCTGCTGCTAAGTCACTTCAGTCGTGTCCGACTCTGTGCGACCCCATAGACGGCAGCCCACCAGGCTCCCCCGTCCCTGGGATTCTCGTCTTAGCTTACTGCCTCACAAATGCAGTGTTTCTCAAACCTCAGTTCCACATGTCTTTCCATGGAAACCTGTGTCTCAGCTGTGCCCCCACCTGCAGCCCCAAATGGGGCTTCATTTTCTATAAATCACTCATTTTTCATAAGTAAATTCATGTTAATTTATATTAAATGTATAAATACATTCATCTTCAAGGAAAAGTATCTATTATAATAAATAGGAAATCAGCGTAAGTAGCCCTAAAAATAAAGTAACTATAAAAACATAGAATGAAAGTTTTAATAAAAATTGTTAATCTCTATTTAGGTAAAATTGTCAGCAAAAGCTCTGAAGTCAGTTGTGTGTGTGTGAGAGAGAGAGAGAGATTACGTAAATAGAGATTAACAAGTGTGTTAGAACCACAGTTGAGACTTTCTTCTTTGTCATATTCTAAAAGGTTGAAAGCAAATTGAAGACACAGTAACTTTCTCAATCACTGTAATTTAAAGCTGACTCTGTTCTCTCTAAAATCACTTGCATATCACTGCAATCCATTTGTTTACCAAACATTTTTCAAGCATGTGCTATGTACCAGGCAGCTGCTCTAGACGTTTGCAATAAACGCCATACTAAATAAGCACAGTCTTTGCCTCACAGACTGGAGAAAACACACACACGTAACCAGGAAATGGCCATAAAATGTCATTACTTATGAAAATAATTTGTGACAAAATTTCTCCAGCATCTCCATTACCCAGGGCAACTGCAGAGAAAACAAACCCTCTTGTCAATTATATGAGTTAGAGAAAATTAATTTCAAATGTGCAATGGTTTATCATCTTTTCAAAGTTTTTCACGGAAAAAGACTGGGAGTTGAATGCATCTTAATGTGTGATACGATGTGACGTGGGATCGCTGAAAGTCATATTTATTTATTAGCTGCACCCAGCAGACAGTATGTGTGTGTTAGTCGCTCAGTCCTGTACAACACTTTGTGACCCCATGGACTGTAGCCCACCAGGGTCCTCTGTCCATGGGGATTCTCCAGGCAAGAATACTACAGTGGGTTGGCATTTCCTCCTCCAAGGGATCTTCCTGACCCAGGCATCGAAACTGTATCGCTCATGTCTCCTGCATTGACGGGCAGATCTTTTACCATTAGCGCCACCTGGGAAGCCGGCAAACGGGATCTTAGTTCCCCGACCAGCGATCGAACTCGCTTCCCCTGCAGAGGCCGCGGAGTCTTAACCACCGGACCACCAGGAAAGTCCCTAAAAGTAAATTTTTTTTTTAAGTGGCGGTGATGGGAGAGCACCAGATAAGAGTAGGGAGTGGGCCTGGACTCTCCTCTGGGTCTCCCTTTCCTCCGGAGCCACTGCTCCGAAGCTTAGCCACACCAGGAAGCCCCTCTGGACGCCCCCGAGGGACTCAACCCTCCGCTGTGCGCCCCAAAGTCCCGGCGATTCCCCAGGCACCCGCTGGAGAAGGTTCCATCTGTCTGTCTTCCAGACCTGCCCGCGGGCTCTGCCAGCTCCGACATCTGGCCCTCCCCTCTGCCTCCCGGGGGCACCCAGCTCAGCGCAGCCCGCCAGGACCGCCGGCGACAGACAGTCTCTCCGGCTTCCCCCGGGGCTGGCCGCGCTCGGGTTACCACCCAGTGGTCTTGCTCGTTAGCGAGTGCTAGCACCGCCACTGCACCACCTCCGTCTTGGCGAAGCCTGGAGAACTCCGCGCCAGGTCAGCTCCACAGCACTCGGTTGGGCAGGGGGCCGGGGCGGAGCGGACACCCCTACGACCTCCCCCCACCCGCCCGCACGGGTCGGGGCCCGGCGCCCGCAGGTCCGGGAGAATCTTCCCGGGTCACAGCCTCTCGGGCGGCACGGGGAGCGGCTGAGTCCGGGGGCCAGGAGGTCAGGCCCGGCGTGGGCTGGAGTCTGGAGTCCCTTGTTCTCCGGGGCCGGGAAGGGTGGGGCCCCCGCTGTCCCCGCCCCGGGGGCGGAGCCGAGGTCCCAGCCTGCGGTACTTGAGACCCGGCGAAACTGACGTGGGGCTCCCTGTTCAGCTTCCGCCTTCCACTGCCTGGCCTCGGACCGTGGAAGACCAGACCCCGCTTCCCGTGTCCACCACCGGCCAGACCCAGCCTCCCGGGTCCCCGGCTTGGCCCACGGGCCCCGGGGTAGCTGCAGGTGCGGCGCCCGCATCTTTCTCCCACCCGGGCTCATCCCGCCGTGCGGCCATGGCGCGAGGAGACGCCCCGCGGGACAGGCAAGTTGGGGACCATGTAGGGTGCGGCGTATGGGGATCCGGCGGCCGTGGGCAGTGCAGAGCCGCCCCCTTTGAGCTCTCTAAAGCGCGAAGAAGACCAGTTGGAACTACAGTTCCCGTCAGCCCCCTGCCTCGGGTGCCTGAGTCTGGGTGATGGGGGTTGTAGTCCGCTCTCCGAGCGGGGTGGCGGGAGAGTGCTGGTCTGGGAGGCGGAGGGGCCGCCGGAACGGGAAGTCCTCCGAGTGACCTTCTGTCTGATCCTCACAGCTACCACCTGGTCGGGATCAGCTTCTTTATCCTCGGGCTGGGCACCCTCCTCCCCTGGAACTTCTTCATCACAGCCATCCCGGTGAGACTCGTGGCTGGAGTGATAGATCCAAGGCCACAACCACCAGCCGTCCCTCCAGCTGCCTTTCCCCACCACGCTGCCTGTGAGAGTGTCAGTCTCTCAGCCGGTCCGACTCTTTGCGACCGCAATGAACTGGAGCCCCAGCGGGCTCCTCTGTCCATGGGATTTCCTAGGGAATCCTCATTGTGTCCCCTTTGTCGGCTGAAACAGAGGGCCGCAGAGAGGAGAGGTCCCTCTCTCATGGCTAGGTTCCACAAGCTCTCAGGAATGCCCAGATCCTAGCACAAGGCGGGAGATCCTGCGGAGCCAGCAAGGAGCTACCCACCCACCTCCCCTTTGTCATTATTCCTGGGCTGGTCACTCCAAAAGTGGTTATCCAAGCCTTTGATTTTCTTTGAAATAGCATGAATTACTTTCATTCATCCAATGTACACCCAGAGTTCCTGGCACTGGGGTTACAGGAGGAACCATAGCTGAGGAAGATTTCATCCTCACCAAGCTTACATTATTTCAAGGGAAGGCAGGAATCCGGGGCTTGTGTTCTCTTTGGTACGGGGTTATTCTTGTATATTAAAAGCAACAGCTTTCCAGATGCCTCTTCAGTGCCCAGCTCTGTGCTGGGCCCTGGAGACCCAAAGATGAATCAGCCCCTGGTCTTGAGAGCAAGATAGGTGCCAAGGAAATGTTGGTAATGTAACATGAAATGTGCCATCCCAGGCTTGGAGCATAGTCCAGTAGGTCCCCAGGGGATAGAGAAATTCCTTCTGATTAATAAAAAGGTGATCTGTAACTTGGGAGAAGGGTAGGTAAAGCATTTGTGTTGGGAAGGTGAGTGGTCAGAGAAGAGAGGGCATTTCAAACAGAGCCAGCAGCCTGGTGAAGGCAACGAGAGGCAGAGAGTGCCAACCTGTACAGAGAAAGGGCCAGAGCTTGGGGTGCCTGGAGCTTAGCAGGATGGAACAAGAAATGGGCCACAAAGTGGAAACTAGTTCTGAAAGGCCCCAAATGCTATTCCATAACCTTAGGGCTTTGCCCTGCAGGCCACAAGGGGCCATGGGTGGGGAGAGGGGCAGTTAAGCAGAGTTGTGGCAGGATGTGTGTTCCAGAGAGAAAGCAGTTGGTCAGCATCTGATCCAGAGCCTGGCTTACAGTCGGAGCTCCATAAATACCCAGGAATCTAGAAACTGCTGCAGGAGTGGGGGTGGGGACCGCAAGCGAGGCACCAGAGAGGAAGGGTGATCCAGAGATGGAGCACGGCCCGAGTCGGGGGCTCTTAGGGCTTGGGCTCCGTGCACGTTCATCGAGCTCCGACTACATGCCAGGTGCTGGGGACAGTGCAAGGACAGACAGTCCTGCAGAAGTTAGCTGAGCGATCCTGGGCGTGGGAGGAGGCAGAGGAAGAAGGCTGGGGGATTCCCGAGGGTAGGTAGGTTGTGGGGTAACCCTGTACACTACCCCCTGGCCTCCTGGCAGTACTTCCAGGGGCGACTGGCGGGGGGCAACAGCACCGCTGAGACCCTGGGCACCAACCACACAAGCCCTGCAGATACCTTCAACTTCAACAACTGGGTGACTCTGCTGTCGCAGCTGCCCCTGCTGCTCTTCACACTCCTCAACTCCTTCCTGTACCAGTGGTGAGAGCCCCGCCCCCCGGGCTCAGTCCCAGCCTGCCCCCTGGGTCCCGGCCCCCTTTGCTGAGGCAGCTCCTCTGGGCCCTGGGGCAAGCCCTCCCATCCTCCCTCCCCTCCCTCTGTCTCTCTCCCCAGCCCCCACTGTCCAGCGCTGGGATGAAACTCTTTGCCCTCCTCCCTCGCCTGGCCTGAGCCCAGCGATGCCCACTCTGCCCTCTCCCTCTTCCAAACAGCATCCCCGAGACGGTGCGGATTCTGGGCAGCCTGCTGGTCATCCTGCTCCTGTTTACCCTGACGGCGGTGTTGGTCAAGGTGGACATGAGCCCCGGGCTCTTCTTCTCCATTACCATGGCCTCCGTCTGGTTCATCAACTGTGAGCACCTCGGCCCCTCCCCACCTCCCCACTCTGCCCCTCCAGGACTTCAGCTGAGCCTCTTTTTGTAACTGAAAGGGCCCAAGGTATTGAAGGGAAGACAGAAGAAACCTCACCCATGTCCCCAGTGAGAAACTGAGGCCCAGAGGAAAGGAAAAGTCACTCATCCCAGGCCCCGCAGTGACCTGAGAGCAGGTCTTCTGGCCCCCAGCCCCTCACACCCAGGGCTGCACCTCGGAAGAGAAATGCATGTGGGGTGTTACACCAGAATGCCCAACTAGTCCAGAGTCCCCTGTGCACCCAGCCGACACCCCCTCCAGGGAGCCCTCGGGGCCTGCTTAGTTGAGCAGCAGACCCCAATCCTGTCCTTCCACAGCCTTCGGTGCAGTTCTGCAAGGCAGCCTGTTTGGACAACTGGGCACCATGCCTTCCAAGTACAGCACCGTCTTCCTCAGTGGCCAGGGCCTGGCTGGGATCTTCGCTGCCCTTGCCATGCTTATATCCATGGCCAGTGAGTAGATTTGGGTGGCAGTTTGGGATTCTGGGGAGCAGAGCATGTGCTCAGGGTGAGAAGTTTGGGGCTGTGGTGGAGACAGAGGTGATGGGGTGATGGGGGAGCTGGGGATTGGGTGTGGGGCTCTTGAGTCCTACCATGAAAGAATGATGGGTGAGGACTGGGTTAACTTGGGGCCCAGGGAAGGATTCCTGAGGCCAAAACTGGCCTGTGGCAGTAGGTTGAGGTTGAGGGAATGAGAGAAGGGATTCAGATAGACTTGGTTCTGAACTCCATTGTTCTCTAGCCGGGGCATTGGATAAGGCCCTTACCTGTGTTCGCTTCCCAACCTGAATGATTCTTGAGGCTCCATACTCAGATTGTAAAGAGCGTGCATTTATAATGAACACACATTAACTGCTCAACGTGGGACAGAGTGAGAGGCGCAGAGGGCTGGGCCAGGGCCCCCTGCACAAGGGTCCTGAGTGTCAGTGGGAGGAGTGGAAGAGGCCGGGAGCTGAATCTGAGACGTGTGTACTGCGAAGTAGGACAAGCTCCCTGCGGGGGCTGGTGGACAATCTCCTGCCTTCTGCAGCTGAAGTCTCTGCACAGGTGGCGTGGATGCCCAGACGTCCGCCTTGGGGTACTTTATCACACCCTGCGTGGGCACCATCATGTCCATCGTGTGCTACCTGAGCCTGCCCCACCTGGTGAGTCTGGTATTGGGCTTGAGGCCCACTTCGGAGCATCACAGATTCTGCCCTGAGTCTGAGGCCCTGAGAGAAGCCAAAGGAGGCAGAGGGGCCCAGTCCTGATCCCCAAAGGAGTCAGCCACTGGGGGACCCCAGCCTCTAAGTCAGCAGGGTGGGGAGGGATCCAGGCACCTCAGCCCAAGCCAGGCAGGGACAACACTTTCCTTCTGCAGAAGTTTGCCCGCTACTATCTGGCCAAGAAACCATCGAAGGCGCAAGGTCAGGAGCTGGAGACCAAAGCTGAGCTCCTCCAGTCGGGTGAGCCCGGGACCCTGCTGGGGAGGTGGAAGAGCCAGGGGAGGCTGGAGCCATCTCCACAGGGAAGCATTTCACCTCTGTCCCCAACTAGAGCCCTCATCTCTATGAGCCTCGAGTGAGCAGAGGCAGACGATCTTGAAGGGAAGTCAGTGGGATTGAAGTCATCCCTTCAATTGCCCTTTGGGGCTCAGTTTCCTCCTTCACAAAATGGGGAGGCAGCAGAGCTTCAGGCCTGTAGGTCCTAGATCCAAGTGTGTCTGAGTTTAAATCCTAACTTCATGACATCCAAGCTGTGTGACCTCAGTCAAGTCACATAACCCCTCTGAACCTCAGGGTTTGTTTGTGTTTTTTATAAAGCAATGGTAGTGGAATAATCCATCTAAGGTGCTTAATGGTGCCTGATATATATATACTTAATAAACAGTGAAAGTGTCAGTTGCTCAGTCATGTCTGACTCTTTGCGACCCCATGGACTGTAGCCCACCAGGCTTCTCTGTCCATGGATTCTCCAGGCAAGAATACTGGAGTGGGTGGCCATTAGGGAAGATCCAGGGGATCTTCCTGACCCAGGGATCGAGCCCGGGTCTCCTGCGTTGCAGGCAGTTCTTTACCAAGTGAGCCATCAGGGAAGCCCAATAAATAGTAGGTTGGCATATTTCCATTAATTCTCTCGGCCTGCACCTGGACTGGTGGAGGGTCACTTGTTTTAACTGCTTGGAATCTCCCCTCCTCCGGCCTGGTTGTCACAAGCATGACCCTGCCCTCTCCTCTTGTCCCAGATGAGAAGAACGGGATTCCCAACAGCCCCCAGAAAGCAGCCCTGACTCTGGATCTTGACCTTGAGAAGGAGACAGAGATGGAACCAGAGGAACCCCAGAAGCCAGAAAAACCTTCAGTTTTCATTGTCCTCCGGAAGGTTTGGCTTGCATACAACGCCCAACCCTCATCCCTGGGGAAGAGAGCTGCTCTCTCCAGCCTACCCCCGAGACTCTTAGAACGGACTAAGGCCTCAGTACTCAGCTTGTCTACCCCGGGGTGACAGGGTCGTGGTGGGACAGGGACACCCTGGGCCGGGCCCCAGTGTCCCGCTCCCGGGGCCAAGGCTTGGGTGGAGGGGCTGGGGCTGCATGCTGGGCTCCGGGCCTGGCCACCCGCTCACACCCCTTGCTCCGGCCCCCAGATCTGGCTGACGGCGCTGTCCCTGGTACTAGTCTTCACAGTCACCCTGTCTGTCTTCCCAGCCATCACAGCCATGGTGACCAGCTCCGCCGGTCCTGGGAAGTGGAGTGAGTGCTGGGAAGCGGGAGAGGACAGAGCAATGGGAGTGGATGGGAGAGCGGGGAGTGGGCAGCCTGGACCAGGATGAGCCCCCTCTGTCCACGCCCCCCCAGGTCAGTTCTTCAACCCCATCTGCTGTTTCCTCCTCTTCAACGTCATGGACTGTCTGGGACGGAGCCTGACCTCTTATTTCCTGTGGGTGAGCATCTCTACTGGGGTGATCGGATATTTGGAGAAGCAGTCAGGGATCAGAGTGTGAAAGAGCGCAGAAGGCTGTCTTCCCAACACTGACTGGCCCTGGTCTGGGTTTGGTAATGGAACAGCCAGTTAGCACAGAGCACCGGCCCCTGGAGGCATGCAAGCCAGGGCTTGGACTGTGAATTCTCTGAAAGCAGAAGCCATGTCCAGTTGACCTCTGTCTCCAGCATCCAGCTGAGGGCCCAGCCTCTGGTGCGTGGAGAGTGTTTACACAGAGGTTCCTGCACCATGTGAGAGGTCAGACAGGATTCCTAGTATTTGGATTGTTTTTCACCACGATGCTTCTTCTTTCAATGAAATCTTCCAATGACACACAACAAATATAGTAGATCAAAGAGGAGCTGCTCTGATCGGGTCTGGATCCCCAGTTTCCAATCCCACCTGTCCCAAAGGGTTCTTTGGAACCCCCAGGGGTGCTCAGTGCAACCAACTTTGAAAACCATAGATGTTTTTCTAGTCTGCCACTGAAAAAGCACACACTGGCGCTCAGGAGAGGCAGAGGCTGGGCACTTATGGGCAGGGTGGCCTTGGCCCTGCCCCTCGCTCTCCAGAGGCCCCCGTGCTGGGTCCTCCCTGGCTCACACGGGGTAGGTCAGGGGAAGTGATAGTTGAATCTCTCAGGGGGTGGCCCGGAGCAGAGGCCCTGCTCCCAGGGACCGCCCTCACCCCCGCCTTCCACCGCAGCCCGACAAGGACAGCCGGCTGCTGCCCCTGCTGGTCTGCCTGCGCATCCTGTTCGTGCCGCTCTTCATGCTGTGCCATGTGCCCGAGAGGTCCCGACTGCCCATTCTCTTCCCCCAGGACGCCTACTTCATCACTTTCATGCTGCTGTTCGCTGTCTCAAATGGTTACCTGGTGTCCCTCACCATGTGCCTGGCGCCCAGGTCTGGGAGATGGGAAGGCGAGGGGAGGGCTTGGGAGTGGGAAGGTGGGCTCACTCTTGGAGAGGGACAGCCGCCAAGAGTTCAGCTTCCAGCCAGCCCGGCCTGAGCTGTTTCTCCAGGCCTCACTGGTGCCCCGCCATCAGGTCTGGCCCTCACTGATGAACTGGCCCCAGGCCAGGAGCTGAGGAGCAGGGGACTTGGCTGGGAGGTTCCTACCTAGTAAAGCAGCCCAGGCCGATTCTGGGGCCTCCTCTCTGGTCCTGTTTCCCCCTCTGTGAGTGAACAGGTTGCCTGTCATTCCTTAGGGCCCAGCTACTCTCCCATGTTCGCAGTTGCAGGGGACCCAAGGTTGAGGTCACAAGCAGAGTTCCTGGGCTGCTCACCCTGGGGACAAGGGAGCATAGAGGGTACAGGAAGACCAAGTAGGGGACATTTTGCCAAGAAGGAAGGCAGGGGCATCTGGACCCCAGGGGCATGAGAGACGTCTGTGTCCAGTGGCCCCAGTTTACAGATCAGGAAACTGGAGTCCAGAGGGAAGGGCCTCATTATAGTGGCTCGGAAGTTGGGCCAGCCCAGACTAGAAATCATTTGTCCCGTTGTTAGAGGGGCAGAGGGCACGGGGCTGGGTCCAGGTTGAGCCCGACATTTTTCTCAGAGCTCCTCTCCTGTGTGTTCCAGGCAGGTGCTGCCACAGGAGAGGGAGGTGACCGGCACCCTCATGACCTTCTTCCT
This sequence comes from Moschus berezovskii, assembly GCF_049115385.1. NCBI lineage: Eukaryota > Metazoa > Chordata > Mammalia > Artiodactyla > Moschidae > Moschus > Moschus berezovskii. The sequence goes on from NC_142484.1 coordinate 6,673,705, forward strand.
GGCGCTGGGGCTCTCTTGTGGCGCCTCCCTTTCCTTCCTCTTCAAGGAGCTGCTCTGAAGCGCTCCGTCGAGGGCTCTCCCAGCATCTCTCTTCAGAGCTGAGGCCCAGCGCTGGGGGAACGACGGGCCAGGCTCAAGCCTCCACCGGGCCAGGTGGGCGGGGGCCCTGTGGCCTGAGGGCTCCAGCAAGAGATAGGCACAGCTCTCCTTCCAGGGCTGGCGCCCACCTGGAGAGCTGCTAGGAAGAATTCACCGCCTGCCATTCCAGGCCTCACCCAGGAGTGGAGCTGACGCGCATCTGGATGCACATAAAACCTCATTGAAAGGGTGATCATCAGGGAAAAGAGGGCTGAGGACCACGGCCCATCCTCACCGTCAGGGCTGCGTTTGTTAATCAAGACAAACCCACTGGCTAGTCGCCAGGACTCAGAGGCCACAGGTGGAGTCTTGCCAACCATGTGGCTGGTGTGGACGCGGCCTCAGAGTCCGTGTGGGGGTGGGGGCCAGTCCAGGGCAGGACCTCCTCTTCTTTCCAGGCCTCAATGACCCCTTGGTCGGGTCTCTCGGACTTCAGAACAGAGGAATCCAGGGAGGTTGAGGGGACGGGGGAGAAGGAGTTAGGGGTCTGAGGGATTTCAAAGGACCCTCCGGGCCTCAAACAGTGCCTATGTCACCAGCGCTCACTGTGTCCACCGCCCCCCCCCCCCAGCCTACCTGGGCCCGGGTCCTGGAACTGCAGATAGCCTGCAGGCATGAGCTGCATTTTACAGTTTGCAAAACTCTTCTGACCCTGCCCTTTCACTGAAGCCACGTTGAGGCCCTTGGAGGGAGGCTGGCAGGGACTGTGCCCCTCTCTGCACAGGTGAGGAAACCCAGTCCCGGGGGGATGACCAGTTCTTGGCAGAGCCAGAACCCAGTCCCCACCTCCCTGCAGGTGCTGTTCTTCCTGCCCTCTGCCTGCTTCCCTTTTCCTCAAGGGGTTCAAGGCGAGAGCCCTGAACACTTACTCCACCTTTTTTTGCTTGTTTTTCCCTTGGACCCTGCTCCTGGGTCTAATAACAACGGTCTTCATTTGTACAATGATCTCACTGAATCTTTATTTCCAAAGCGCTTTCAGTTTTGTTGACTTTGATGAGCTGGGTGAGGTGGGGATGACTGTACCCATTCAACAGATGGGATGACCAAGGCCCTGAGAAGGGAAGGGATTTGTGGGCATCCCTGGGCTGGGCCTTCCTGGCCACATGATGGCCAAGGGGGTACTGGCCTGTAAGGAGCACTGGGCTCCCAGACAGACTGCCTGGTTGCATAGATAACTATGACTCTCTCCCTGCACCAGCATCCTCTGCTTCCCCAGGCTCCCCCTTCTGAAATGGAACCTCAGAGATACAGTCAGCCAGCTCTGCAGAGGGATGGAGGAAAAGGTCTGCTTTGCCACATATCTGTACTACCCTGCCCAGGGCAGAGAAGAGCAGGGTGTTTGGGATTACCAGCATGGACCTTTCTGCCCATTTGCCCTCCTGCCTCCCATGGCCACTCAATGAGCAGCTATTATATACCAGGTGATGAGTTAGCGCCAGGCCCTGCTCAGAAGCCAGAGGCTGCTTTGCAACCAAAGAGGAAAGTGAGGCAAGATATGACCTTGGGGACTTCCCCAGTTGTCCATTGGTTAAGAATCCACCTTGCAATATAGGGGATGCTGGTTTGAATCCTGGTTGGGGAGCTAAGATCCCACATGCCCAGAGGCAACTAAGCTTATGCTACAGTTAGAGAGCCTGAGCATTACAGTGAAAGATCTGGCATGCCGCAATGAAGATCCAGTGCAGTAACACACACACACACACACACACACAAGATACGATCTTGGGAACTGAAATAAAGACAGGGCCAACTCCAAGTGAGGATTCATTCCTTCAACCATTAGTCATTGTGCCAGGTGCTGGGTGGTCTGATGACCCTGAAACAAAGGAGCTGTGACCCTGCTCCCAAGGCCATGGGAAATAGAATGTAACTTGTGATAGGGCTTATAAGGACCCTGCAGAATGTGTAATATGAGATGCTAGAGGAGGGGGCCATTGACCTCACTGGAAAGTTCGGGCAGGCATCCCTGAGGAGGTGTCATCTGAGCTGGCTGTTGAGGGATGAATATGAGTTTGCTGGGCTAAGGTAGGGGAGGGGCAATCCAGGCAGACGTACCAGAAAATGCAAGGCATGGATGGATATGGAATATTCAGGGAACAGTGGGGACTTCTGGCTGCAGGGCAGGGGGTGTGGGGAGTCCCTGGGGTGTGAGAGAGGGGAAGAGGAGAGGATAAGGCTGGGACATTCAGCTGCAGAGAAATGATGAAGGGCCTTAGGGGTGAGGCCTAACCAGGGAATTAGAGAGAGGAGGAGACATAAAGGAGAAGAGGCGGCTCCCTCTACAGAAGCCATTTAACTTGGTGTTAAGTGCATGTGCCCTGACCCAGTGGAGAAGGCAATGGCAAGTCACTCCAGTACTCTTGCCTGGAGAATCCCATGGATGGAGGAGCCTGGTAGGCTGCAGTCCGTGGGGTCGCTAAGGGTCGGACACGACTGAGCGACTTCACTTTCACTTTTCACTTTCACACATTGGAGAAGGAAATGGCAACCCACTCCAGTGTTCTTGCCTGGAGAATCCCAGGGATGGGGGAGCCTGGTGGGCTGCCGTCTATGGGGTCACACAGAGTCGGACACGACTGAAGTGACTTAGCAGCAGCAGCAGCCCTGACCCAGAGTCCTGGGTTCAAAGTCAGGCTCTTTCCCAGCAGTGGGAACAGGGATTCCTTAAGACCGGAGTCCTGGAGAAAGCGCTGGAGTACAGGTTGACATTTACTAAATGGTAGCTGTAGTCCTGGGATATTTTGTACAGACCACTAAGCCTAACTGTACCCTTTGGCTGGGACTGGAGGGAGCAGGACCCCAATACTTCCTAGGTCCTCTTCTCTTCTTCACCTTCAGAGGCTACTGTTGTACTCAAAAGCTCCCTAGACCTTCCAAACCCAGCCATCCCAGGGAACCCAATGGTGCTGGTCCGTGGCCATCTGGTGCAAGCCCAGGTGGGGCTGAGAAGTGGAGGATCGGTCCAGAAAGAGAACACCCACCCCTCAGATGCCCTTTTAATGTCACAACCTGGAATTCCTTCTTCCAGGCCTCCTTCCTGGTATACTCAGCCCAACTTTCTCATCAGATCAGGATGCAGCTGGGTTTAATGTTAGAGACAAATACTTGAAAATTTTTTAAAAATAAAATAAAAGGGGACTTCTCTGGTGGCCCAGTGGCTAAGACTCTGCGCTCCCAGGGCAGGAGACCTGGGTTTGATCCCTGGTCAGGGAACTAGATCCCACTTGCTGCAACTAAAGATCCTGCGTGCCACAACTAAGACCCAGGGCAGTCAAATAAATAATGAAACCCACTTTTTAAAAAAGAAACAAATACTTGGGCTGAGGGGCTACACTTGCTGGTCCCTCTGCTGATGCCCAGCGGCCACTTCCCTACCCAGCCACTGCCACCTCCCCAGCCTGACACAGCTCTGCCAACAGGTCCAGTTTCCCTCAGAAGCAGCCAGTGTCTGCGAGCAAACAGTTGGAGAGGGCTCTATGTGGAGGGCACTGAGACAGGCTCATGGAGGGACGCAAACATTGGAAGGCCAGTCCTTATCCTCAAGCTGCTCCGCCTTTCATGAGATTGACACTTCCTGGTTTTGAAAATGGATTTGGCTTTCCAATTAGAAGTCAGAGGTTGGACTTCTAATGGTTGAAAAAGCATTGGCCGGTGGTTGAGAATCAGCCTGCCATTGAAGGGGACACAGGTTAGATCCCCAGCGTGGGAAGATTCCACTTGCCGTGGAGCAACTAAGCCCGTGGGCCACAAGTACTGAAGCCCAAGCACCCAGAGTCCGTGCTCTGCAACGAGAGAAGAAACTGCAATGAGAAGCCTGAGCACCACTACTAGAGAAAAGCCACACAGCAACAAAGATCCAGCACAGCCAAAAATAAATAAATTTCATTAAGAAGGAGTCAGAGATTGTCAGAACGGATTTTTAAATGATTCAGCTGCGTGCTGTCTACCACCTTAGAGTCAAAAACACATACAGACGGGAAGTGAAAGGATGGAAAGAAGGCATTGTGTGCAAACGTAAGCAAATGGCAGATGAGGTGGATATACTAATATCAGAAAAGCAAAAGCACTAATTCAAAAATCATTCAAGAGACAAAGAAGGATGCTATATATTTATGAAAGAGTAAGTCCATCAAGAAGATACAATAATTATATACACACCTAACAACAAAGTCCTAAAAAATATGGAGCAAAAATTGACAAAATTAAGGAGAAATAGACATTTACACAATAATAGAGACTTCAAGATTCCACTTTCAATAACGGATAGAACTAGAGAGAAGATCAACAAGGAAACAGAGGACTTGAACACACATGAACCAGATAGGCCAAAGAGACCCATACACACAACATTCTACCTAAAAACAGCAGAGTTTACCTTCTTCCCAAGTGCGCATGGAACATTCCCCAGGAGAGATCATATATTAGGCCGCAAAACAAAGCTGCAATAACTTTTAAAAGAGTAAAATCACACAAAGCATCTTTTCCACTCACGGTGGAATGAAACTGCTGCTGCTGCTGCTGCTAAGTCACTTCAGTCGTGTCCGACTCTGTGTGACCCCACAGACGGCAGTGCACCAGGCCCCCCCGTCCCTGGGATTCTCCAGGCAAGAACACTGGAGTGGGTTGCCATTTCCTTCTCCAATGTGTGAAAGTGAAAGTGAAGTCGCTCAGTCATGTCTGACTTGTAGCGACTCCATGGACTGCAGCCCACCAGGCTCCTCCGTCCATGGGATTTTCTAGGCAAGAGTACTGGAGTGGCTTGCCATTGCCTTCTCCGGGAATGAAACTAGAAACCAATAATAGAAAAACTGGAAACTTCACAAATATGTGGAAATTAAACAACATCCCCCTAAACAATTAATCAGTTAAAAAAGAAATCAAAAGATAAGTTAGAAAATGCTTTGAGACAAATGGAAATGGAAACAACATATGAAATTTTATGGGATGCAGCAAGAGCCATCCTGAGAGGAAACTTACAGGTGTCAATGTCTACATTAAAAAGGAGGAAGGATCTCAGGCAAATTATACCCAGAACTAACAGAAGGAAAGAGATGCTAAAGATTAGAGAGGAGATGAACAAAATGGAGGACAGAAAAACAACAGAGAAAAAATCAATGAAACCAAATGTTGGTTCTTCGGAACAGTCAACAAAATTGACACACTTTTGAGTTGTTTAAGAAAAAAAGAGATTTTAAAATGACTAAAATCAGAAATGAAAGGGGTCATTACTATTGGTTGTACAAAAATAAAAAGTATTATAAGAGAATACTATGAACACTTTTATGCCAAAAATGAGAAACCTAGATGAAATGGACAAATGCCTAGAAACACACAAACTACCAAAAGTAACTCAAGAAGAAACAGAAAATCTGGATATGTCTATATCAAGGGATGAGACTGAATCAGTAATCAAAAACCTCTCAGGAAATTCCAGGACCAGCTGACTTTACAGACAAATTCTACCAATCATTTAAAGAATTAACACCAACCCTCAAACTCTTCCAAAAAATACAAGAGGAAAATACTTCCTACTCTTTATATATGACCAGCATTACCCTGATGCCAAAGCTAAATAAAGATATCACAAGAAAACTACAAACCAAAATACACCTTATAAATATAGGTGTAAAATTCCTCACAAAACATTAGTAGACTGAACCCAGCAACAAAGTAAAAGAATTATACACCATGACCAAGTGGGATTTATTCTAGAATGAAGGTGGTTCATTGGAATGAACCTAACATTGGACCTGGAATGTTAGGTCCATGAATCAAGGTAAATTGGAAGTAGTCAAAACAGGAGATGGCAAGAGTGAACATCAACATTTTAGGAATCAGTGAACTATAATGAACTGGAATGGGCAAATTTAATTCAGATGACCATTATATCTACTATTGTAGGCAAGAATCCCTTAGAAGAAATGGAGTATCCCTCATAGTCAACAAGAGTCCAAAACGCAGTACTTGGGTGCAATCTCAAAAATGACAGAATGATCTCTGTTCGTTTCCACGGCAAACCATTCAATATCACAATAATCCAAGTCTATGCCCCGACCAGTAATGCTGAAGAAGCTGAACGGTTTTATGATGACCTACAAGACCTTCTAAAACTAACATCAAAAAAAGATGTCCTTTTCATCATAGGGGACTGGAATGCAAAAGTAGGAAGTCAAGAGATACCTGGAGTAACAGGTAAATTTGGCCTTGGAGTACAGAATGAAGCAGAAGAAGTTTTGCCAAGAGAACTCGCTGGTCATAGCAAACACCTTCTTCCAACAACACAAGAGAAGACTCTACACACGGACATCACCAGATGGCCAACACCGAAATCAGATTGATTGTATTCTTTGCAGCCAAAGATGGAGAAGCTCTATACAGTCAGCAAAAACAAGACCAGGAGCTGACTGTGGCTCAGATCATGAACTCCTTAATGGCAAATTCAGATTGAAATTGAAGAAAGTAGGGGAAATCCACTAGACCATTCAGATATGACCTTAATCAAATCCCTTATGATTATACAGTGGAAGTAACAAATAGATTCAAGGGATTAGATCTGATAGACAGAGTGCCTGAAGAACTATGGACGGAGGTTCGTGACATGTACAGGAGGCAGTGATCAAGACCATCCCCAAGAAAAAGAAATGGAAAAAGGCAAAACGGTTGTCTGAGGAGGCCTTACAAATAGCTGAGAAAAGAAGAGAAGCTAAAGGCAAAGAAGAAAAGGAAATAGATACCCATCTGAATGCAGAGTTCCAAAGAATAGCAAGGAGAGATAAGAAAGCCTTCCTCGGTGCTCGCTTCGGCAACATGTATACTAAAACTGGAATGATACAGAGACGATTAGCATGACCTCTGAGCAAGGATGACATGCAGATTCGTGAAATGTTCCATACTTGTATTCATGTTGATGTATGGCAAAAACCACCACATATTGTAAAGTAATTAGCCTCCAATTAAAATAAGTAATTTTTTAAAAAAGAAAGGCTTCCCTCAGTGATCAATGCAAGGAAACAGAGGAAAACAATAAAATGGGAAAGGCTAGAGATCCCTTCAAGAAAATTAGAGATACCAAGGGAATCTTTCATGCAAAGGTGGGCACAATAAAGGACAGAAACAGCATGGATATAACAGAAGCAGAAGAGATTAGGAAGAGGCGGCGAGAATACACAGAGGAACTGTACAAAAAAAGATCTTCACGACCCAGATTACCACGACGGTGTGATCACTCATCTAGAGCCAGACATCCTGGAATGTGAAGTCAAGTGGGCCTTAGGAAGCATCACTATGAACAAAGCTAGTGGAGGTGATGGAATTCCAGCTGAGCTATTCCAAATCCTAAAAGATGATGCTATGAAAGTGCTGGCATACTCAATATGCCAGCAAATTTGGAAAAGTCAGCAGTGGCCACGGGACTGGAAAAGGTCAGTTTTCATTCCAATCCCAAAGAAAGGCAATGCTAAAGAATGCTCAAACTACCGCACAATTCTCCTCATCTCACACACTAGCAAAGTAATGGTCAAAATTCCCTAAGACAGGCTTCAGCAGTACGTGAACCAAGAACTTCCAGATGTTCAAGCTGGATTTAGAAAAGGCAGAGGAACCAGAGATCAAATTGCAAACATGTATTGGATCATCGAAAAAGCAAGAGAGTTTCAGAAAAACATCTACTTCTGCTTTATTGACTATGCCAAAGCCTTTGACTGTGTGGATCACAACAAACTGTAGAAAATTCTTCAAGAGATGGCAATACCAGACCACCTTACCTGCCTCCAGAGAAATCTGTATGCAGGTCAAGAAGCAACAGTTAGAACTGGACATGGAACAACATACTGGTTCCAAATCAGGAAAGGAATACTTTAAGGCTGTATATTTTCACCCTGCTTATTTAACTTACATGCAGAGTACATAATGGGGAATGCCAAACTAGATGAAGCACAAGCTGAAATCAAGATTGCTGGGAGAAATATCAATAACCTCAGATACGCAGATGACACCACCCTTATGGCAGAAAGGGAAGAGGAACTAAAGAGCCTCTTGAAGAAAGTAAAAGAGGAGAGTGAAAGAGCTCACTTAAAACTCAACATTCAAAAAACGAAGATTATGGCTTCTGGTCCCATCACTTCATGGCAAATAGATGGGGAAACAATGGAAAGAGTGACAGACTTTATTTTCTTGGCTCCAAAATCACAGAGGATGATGACTGCAGCCACGAAATTAAAAGAGGCTTGCTCTTTGGAAGAAACGTTATGACCAACCTAGACAGCATATGAAAAAGCAGAGACATTACTTTGCCAACAAAGGTCCATCTAGTCAAAGCTAAGGTTTTTCCAGGAGTCATGTATGGATGTGAGAGTTGGACTATAAAGAAAGCTAAGCGCCGAAGAATTGATGCTTTTGAACCGTGGTGTTGGAGAAGACTCATGAGAGTCCCTTGGACTACAAGGAGATCAAACTAGTCAATCCTAAATGAAATCAGTCCTGAATATTCATTGGAAGGACTGAAGCTGAAGCTGAAACTCCGACACTTTGGCCACCTGATGCGAAGAACTGACTCACTGGCAAAGACCCTGATGCTGGGAAGTATTGAAGGCAGGAGGAGAAGGGGACGACAGAGGATGAGATGATTGGATGGCATCAACAACTCAATGGACATGAGTTTGAGCAAATTCCGGGAATTGTGATGACAGGGAAGCCTGACGTGCTGCAGTCCATAGGGTCGCAAAGAGTCAACATGGCTGAGGGACTGAACTGAAGGTGATTCAACACACAAAAATCAATCATTGTAATACATGACACTAATGAAATGAAAGGGGAAAACCACATGATCATCTCCATTGATGCAGAAAAAGCATCTGACAAAACCCAATATCCTTTCAAGATAGAAATACTCAACAAACAAGGCATAAATAAGAAGTTTCTCAATCTGAAAAAGTGTTTATGAAAAGTCCACAACTAATGTCATGTTTAACTGTGAAAGAGTGAAGTCTCCCTGAGATCAGGAAAAAGACAAGGATGCCTACTTTTTACTATTTCATCTATTCAACTTGGTACTGGAAGTTCTAACCAAAGCAATTGGGCAAGAAAGAGAAATAAAAGGCATTCAAGTTGAGAAGGAAGAAGTAAAACTATCCTCAATCACAAATGATATACACACGTACAGAAAATCCTATTAAATAAACAAATTCAGCAAAGTTTCAGGGCTCAAGGACAATACACAAAATTCAGTTTACTTCTATACGTATAATTTTTTAATTTTCCTTACTTAAAATTCTTTTAATTGGCGGATAATTCATTTACAATATTGGGTTGGTTTCTGCCATACATCAACATGAATCAGCCATCAGTTCAGTTCAGTCGCTCAGTCGTGTCCGACTCTTTGCGACCCCATGAATCACAGTACGCCAGGCCTCCCTGTCCATCACCAACTCCTGGAGCTCACTCAAACTCATGTCCATTAAGTTGGTGATGCCATCCAGCCATCTCATTCTCTGTTGTCCCCTTCTCCTCCTGCCCCTAATCCCTCCCAGCATCAGAGTCTTTTCCAGTGAGTCAACTCGTCGCATGAGGTGGCCAAAGTATTGGAGTTTCAGCTTTAGCATCAGTCCTTCCAATGAACACCCAGGATTGATCTCCTCTAGAATGGACTGGTTGGATCTCCTTGCAGTCCAAGGGACTCTCAAAAGTCTTCTCCAGCACCACAGTTCAAAAGCATCAATTCTTCGGCGATCAGCTTTCTTCACAGTCCAACTCTCACATCCATACATGACCACTGGAAAAACCATAGCCTTGACTAGATGGACCTTGGTTGGCAAAGTAATGTCTCTGCTTTTTAATATGCTATCTAGGTCGGTCATAACTTTCCTTCCAAGGAGTAAGCGTCTTTTAATTTCATGGCTGCAATCAGCATCTGCAGTGATTTTGGAGCCCCCCAAAATAAACTCTGACACTGTTTCCACTGTTTTTCCATCTATTTCCCATGAAGTGATGGGACCGGATGCCATGATCTTTGTTTTCTGAATGTTGAGCTTCAAGCCAACCTTTTCACTCTCCTCTTTCACTTTCATCAAGAGAGCTTTTGAGTTCCTCTTCACTTTCTGCCATGAGGGTGGTGTCATCTGCATATCTGAGGTTATTGATATTTCTCCCAGCAATCTTGATTCCAGCTTGTGCTTCTTCCAGCCCAGCGTTCCTCATGATGTACTCTGCATATAAGTTAAATAAGCAAGGTGACAATATACAACCTTGACGCACTCCTTTTCCTATTTGGAACCAGTCTGTTGTTCCATGTCCAGTTCTAACTGTTGCTTCCTGACTTGCATACAGGTTTCTGTACGTATGTTCCCTCCCTCTGAGCTTCCCTTCCACCTCCCACCCCACCCCACCCCATCCCTCCAGGTTGTCAGGGAGTACCTGATTTGAGCTCCCTGCGTCATACAGCAAATTTCCACTAGCTATCTATTTTACATACGGTAATTTGTACGTCTCCATGCTCTCTCAATTTATCCCACCCTTTCCTTCCCACACTGCATCAGGTCTGTTCTCTATGTCTGGGTCTTCACTGTGTGTGTTTATGTGGTCAGTTGCTCACATCTGACTCTTTCCACCCTTCCGACTGTAGCCCACCAGGCTCCTCTGCCATAGGATTTTCCAGACAAGAATACTGGAGTGGGTTTTCATTTCATTCTCCAGGGTATACATACAATTTGGACATAAATTTTGATGTCTAAGGTTTGTTTGGTTTATTTTATTCCCCCCCCCCGCCCCCACATCAAGCAATTCTCTGACATCAGCTAAGTGTCCTACAAATGCAACTCAATTCTGACACTATCTACCGGGAGACAGCTTCAGATTCCACAAGCTGGGGCCGCAAAATAGCGGCCTCCTGCTCCTGGTCACTTCCTAACTCAACAACCTTGGTTCCCTACTGCCTGTGGAGCAGCAGGCAAACACCTTAAACCGACATTCCTGGCCCTCTGTGGGACGACCGAAAGCTCCTTCCAAAGATTAACGGCGCTGGAACACAGTACCCATGGCAGTAATTGCCTTCTGCACAGCCTCTCCTCCTCTTATAGGGTCCATGGGTCAATCATTCCGGAAACACTTATTAAGCGCCTTCTGTGTACAGTGGTGTTAAGTGGGTGTGGTTGGGTGTGTGAGGGAGGGCAGCAGGTGTGTGCAAGGTCTCTGCCCAGAGAGAAGTGCTGGAGGAAGGGGAATCGGTGCGCTGAATAATTTAATGATTTAAAAGATCTAACATCGCCTCCACTACCACCAGTTCTACTACTTTAGACAGAGCAGCTCCTCCAGAGGGGGTCTTTTCTAGTTCTTGGACCCCAATTTGCATTGATCAGAATTCTGGCTCTGGTTTTTTGCTGCCATCAAACCCTTGGCCCTTTTCCTATGGAGAAGGAAAAGTACAGGTCCGACTTCCTCCCACTAGCTCCACATACTTGGAGTACGAACCTGCCGTAGCTGCACGTTGAACAAACACAGAGAGGAGACCCGGCGCAGACTGAATTGTGCCCCATCTCCAATTCAGTTGTCTTAACCACTGCCCCAGACACCAGGATGTGAAAATTAAGAACCACCTCCAGCGTAAAACACGAACGACGAGGATGGGATTCGAACCCACGCGTGCAAAGCACAATGGATTAGCAGTCCATCGCCTTAACCACTCGGCCACCTCGTCCCACGTAAGGAGTAGTCTTCTACATGCCCTTATCTCTCATCCCGGCGTGTTCCGGGACCCCTGCAGTCATTCCTCAATACGGACCTGATAAAATTTAGAGGGAGAGGCGGCGGACAGAAAAGGGCTTTCGTGTTCCTTTCCGCCTGCCGCAGCCGGGAACCGCGCCATCCTTCACCATTCTGCAGTCAAGTTCGGTCAGTTTCCGCTCCCCGATTCTAGGGCGAGAGAACCGAGGTCTGAGGACGCACTTAGTCCAGGAGGTCGCGCACTGACCCAGAGGAGGGGGTGCAGGTCCCCCGGAACACAGCAGGCGCGGTGGCGGGCAGTTTCCAGCGTTTGCAAAGCGCGCGGCGCGGACCGAGGCTGCAGTAACTCCTCCCGGGGAGCAGGGGGCGAGCTGGCTCGCCGGAGGCCAGCGCCGGCGGCCAAGTGGGCGGGGCTGCGCGCGGGGCTCGATTCGCCTCGGCTCGCTTCGGCCGCGCTCGGCAGGCTGCGGTAAATCCGGGCTTGCAGAGGCTGGCAAAAGCTGCGGCCCGGTGGTCCCTGCTGCGCGCCCCGAACTCCGAGAGCCATGCAGCTGTCCTACGCCATCCGATGTGCCTTCTACCAGCTGCTGCTGGCCGCGCTTATGCTGGTGGCTATGCTGCAGCTGCTCTACCTGTCGCTGCTGTCCGGGCTGCATGGGCAAGAGGAGCAAGACCAATATTTCGAGTTCTTTCCCCCGTCCCCGCGGTCGGTGGACCAAGTCAAGGCGCAGCTCCGCACCGCGCTGGCTTCCGGAGGCGTCCTGGACGCCAGCGGCGACTACCGCGTCTACAGGGGCCTACTGAAGACCACCATGGACCCCAACGATGTGATCCTGGCCACTCACGCCAGTGTGGACAACCTGCTGCACCTGTCGGGCCTGTTGGAGCGCTGGGAGGGCCCTCTGTCGGTGTCGGTGTTCGCCGCCACCAAGGAGGAGGCGCAGCTGGCCACGGTGCTGACATACGCGCTGAGCAGCCACTGCCCCGATATGCGCGCCAGGGTCGCCATGCACCTTGTGTGTCCCTCACGCTACGAGGCCGCCGTTCCCGACCCCCGGGAGCCGGGGGAGTTTGCCCTGTTGCGTTCCTGCCAGGAGGTCTTTAACAAACTGGCCGGAGTGGCCCAGCCGGGGGTCAATTACGCGCTGGGCACCAACGTCTCCTACCCCAATAACCTGCTGAGGAATCTGGCTCGTGAGGGGGCCAACTATGCCCTGGTAATCGACGTGGACATGGTGCCCAGCGAGGGGCTGTGGAGAAGCCTGCGGGAAATGCTGGATCAGAGCAAGCAGTGGGCGGGCACAGCGCTGGTGGTGCCTGCCTTTGAGATCCGTCGAGCTCGCCGCATGCCCATGAACAAAAACGAGCTGCTGCAGCTCTACCAGGTGGGCGAGGTGCGGCCCTTCTATTATGGGCTGTGCACCCCCTGCCAGGCGCCCACCAACTACTCCCGCTGGGTCAACCTGCCAGAAGAGACCTTGCTGAGGCCTGCCTACGTGGTGCCCTGGCAAGACCCCTGGGAGCCATTCTACGTGGCTGGAGGCAAGGTGCCCACCTTCGACGAGCGCTTTCGGCAGTATGGCTTCAATCGTATCAGCCAGGTGCTCTTAAGGGAAAGGGAAGGGGAAATGGGGCAGGAGGGATGGGGGAGTCAGGGAGGTCTGGATGGAAAAGAGGCAATGAGGCAGAGGGGATCATAGTTTCGGAAGTGGTTGAATGGTTGGAAGATCCAGGGTGCCTCCAGAGAACTAGGAATGCTGGAGCGAGCAGGGATGTCAGTCTCTGCTCTAGGAATGTCATCACACTTTCTGTGATCTGTCTCTCCCTCCACAGGCCTGTGAGCTGCACGTGGCGGGATTTGATTTCGAGGTGCTGAATGAAGGTTTCCTGGTTCATAAAGGCTTCAAAGATGTTTTGAAATTCCATCCCCAAAAGGAGGCTGAAAATCAGCACAATAAGATCCTTTACCGTCAGTTCAAACAGGAGTTGAAGGCCAAGTACCCTGACTCCCCGCGTCACTGCTGAGCCCTTCCCCCACCTAGTCTGAGAAGTCTCAGGCCCCTCCCTCTTTAGGCTGCCCCTCAGGCCTGACTGGGGTAAGAAATGTCACTCCACTTTACAGTGGTGGCTGTGGTGTTTGAACACTGGACTTGAATATGGGGTGCTGGGGTCAAGTCCTAGCTTAACCACTAACTAGTTGTGTGGCCTTGAGCAAATCCCGTTCTCTCCCTGAGCTTCAGTTACCCCGTCTGTAATGGGGAGGTGAGAAATACCTACCTCACAGAACTGTTGGGAGGCTCAGAGGAGATGCTATATGTGAAAACACTCTGTAAGCTTCGTACAAATGTGAAGTATTATTAATATTATTAGTATTATTATTGTTATTATTATTAACAGTCTTGGGTGGGTGGGCAGTAGGAGAGCAAAAAAGTATGAATGGGGCAGAGCTGAGAAGTCAGTAGTTAACAAAAGGGGCGTTTTGGAAAGAAATCAGATGAAGGCGTTGAATTTAGTTCTTAGGTTTTCGGCAGCTTCTTGGTAGTCTAGGCCTCCGTCCCAGGGGCTCTGGAGAAGGAAAAGGTCTGGTAGGTTCTGTGTGTTAATAGTCCGAGATCTGTACCCTTGAATAGGCTGGGCTGGGTAATTTGCCTACCGACTACAATGTGTAAATAAATAAGTGTTGACACCTATAGTTGGCTTCATTACTCTCCTGAACCGGGCGGGGATGGGAGAACAGGTCGCAGGTTCTCCCCTTTTCAAGCCGGGGGAGCTGGCTGCGGACCGAGGCGCGCGGGCTTCATGGCAAAGAACGCACAAGGGCCTTTCCTGCCTGTTGAAAGCCTGTGTAAATTTCGACCGGTTGCTATGGAAACCGGCCCGCGGTATCCCAGCATGCCTCACCCTCAGCTGCCCAATTGTGAGAGCTCCGATAGGCGCCTCCTGATGACGCATGCGGAAGCGCGGCCAGGCCCCCGCCCCAGGAGGAGAGAGACCGGCCCAGCGCTTCCGGGAGCCCGGCGGCGGCGCCCAGTGGCTGCATCCTCCGGCACCTCTCAGGGAGTTTTGGACGTGAGGTCAGAGGCCCCACTCCCCGCGGGTGCGTAACGCCAACCCTGGCGCCTGGTTTGCCCTCTCCTGTCAGTCGGTCGGAGCCGGCCCAATCTCCAGGGCCGAAGCGGAGACTTAACCGGCCGGACGCGTGCGGGGACCGCGGGACCAGAGCTGGCAGCGGAACAGCCAGTGATTCTCCCGCCCGCGCCTGCACGTACGGAGATGGAACTGGGCGGGAAGCTCTCGGTGCGCGGTGGAGGGGCTGGGTTGGCTTCTTCGAGACTGGGGCAGAATCTTCCTTCCTAGGAGGCCTGCCCTCGACTTGCTCTCTTTCTGAAAGATAAATTGCAATATGCACAGTGCCTTACGATTTACTTTGCCATTCCTTACCGCTTGCAGCCTTTACAAAACTGAGAGTGGCAATGGTTATTCTCTTTTTATACCCAGGGTAATTAGTAGACTCAGAGTGCTGGAGAGACTTTTCCCCAACCCATCACCCTTTCTGGTCTAGAAGGATAGGCCTTACCAGTGAAGAGGAATTGCAAAGTTTGGAAAATGCAGGAACTGAGGCTTGAGATTGGGAAAGAGGCTGGTTTGGTGAACCGAGGCTTTCAGGTCAGGTTGAGATCATTTGTGAAATCATTGAGGGATGTTTTGAAATTTTGAAAGTGTTAGTCACTAAGTCGTGTCTGACTCTTTGCGACCCCATGTACTGTAGCCCACCAGGCTTCTCTGTCCATGGAATTCTCCAGGCAAGAATACTAGATTGGGTAGCCATTCCCTTCTCCAAGGGATCTTCCCCACCCAGGAATCAAACCCAGGTCTCCTGCCTTGCAGCCACATCTTTACCATCTGAGTCACCGGGGAAGCCCACTTTGAAACTTAGGTGAATTACTTTATTCAAATTGATGTTTGCTAACTTTGCAGAAGCCAGAGGCTGCTGAGAAGTAAAAGTCAGTCCCTGGCAACCCACTCCAGTGTTCTTGCCTTGAGAATCCTAGGGACGGGGGAGCCAGGTGGGCTGCCGTCTATGGGGTCGCACAGAGTCGGACACGACTGAAGCGACTTAGCAGCAGCAGCAGCAGCAGCAGCCCTACAGAAGTTTTTGTTTAATTTTGTATTTGCAAATCCTCCAGTCATCAAATGAGTCGGTACAAATGGGTGAATAGAGTGCCTGTGCAGCCCTGCCCTGGTGAGGCTTACAGGCTGGTTGGAGAGACAGACATGAGAATGGGCAATTAGAAACGTAGATAAGTCAGGAAGGGTGACTGCACAGAGCTAAAGGAGTGCAAAGAAGCCTAGAGAAGGTATCTCGGTGAAACAGAAGCCCCCAGGAGGCAAATAGATGATCTGTTGAGAAGACGGTTCATTCTTCCTCTTGGGTGATCTTTTGGCCACACTTGTCACTGTCACTTCTCCTTCATTCTGAAATTCTCTCTCCCCAGCTTTGAGTTTTTCCTCCTCCATCTCTACTAATTTTCTTTTTTGGAGGGGTCTCATCATCTGCCCCTTTGGCGACCCTGGAGTTCCATCACGAGCCCCTTCTTACTCCACACATTCTGCCTTGCTGGTTGCACTCTCTCCCAAGGTCTGAAGAACTCACTATATGTGATGACCAGGTCTCTACAGCCCAGATTTCTCTCTGAGGCTTAGACCCGTGTGCCCCCAATCCTGCCCTTTCTCTCCTTTCAGGGTCTTTGCTCATGCCATTCACTCTCAGAATGCTTTCTCTTCCTCAGCCAGCTCAGCTCATGGGTCTGGCCCATCTTCCTCTGTAAGCCCTCACTGCTGCAGCAAGCTCCAGGTTTCAGTTAGCTGCTTCTCCCATATGCTGTTGGTCTGAACTCTTCTGCTTCCTGGTCTCTCTCTCCCAGGAACTTATAAACTCCTTAAGATCAGAGACTCTCTGTCTGCCACACTTGAGCCAAGCTCCTACCATAGTG
The DNA here is from genome assembly GCF_049115385.1 of Moschus berezovskii. Taxonomy (NCBI): domain Eukaryota; kingdom Metazoa; phylum Chordata; class Mammalia; order Artiodactyla; family Moschidae; genus Moschus; species Moschus berezovskii. Next base: position 6,690,552 of record NC_142484.1, read on the forward strand.
TCTGATGGTAACTAGCATATATTAGATTTTTCGATAAATCAGTGAGTACAAGAATGCTTAACAGTGCTGAGAAGTCAGGATAGGCACTGAAAACTATTGGCACTGGGCACAAGGAGGTCATCTGTTAACTCTACAGGATCCGTTTCAGCTGAGAGCGATGATACAGACAGACTGAAACAAGTGGAAGGTGAAAGAGCAGGAAGAGCAAGTGTTCACAGGACGTTGTAAAGATGGGGAGTGGGTAACTGAGTGGGATGAAGTTTGGTGTTTCTGCTTTTTCCGTATGTTGAGAAATACCTAAGCATGTCTGAAGTTTCCTAAGAAAGAGCTGCCAAGAGGGAAAATGAAGCATGCAGAAGAAAGAGTGGGGTCTTAGAGGATGCAGAAGGAGATAGGATTTGAGCATAGCGAGAAGACCCAAGCATTGTAGAGTGGGAAGAGAAGTGGAGGGCTTTACAGGCAGAAGGAGCAGCACGGCAGGCAGCAGGGGCTGGGGAGGAAGTGCGTGGTGTATTTGAGAACTGGCCATTAAATGTGGGGTGAAGAAGCTGGACAGTGGTTCAAGTCTAGCCTGTGCAGGGCCTTGAAAGCCTGGGTCAGAAGTTTGGGCCCAGTCCCGTAGGCAGTGGGGAGCCCATCTTGGCCTTTCCCATCTTACGGATCATCACCTTGGCCAATATTACAGGGAATTGAAATCACCAGCAGTGTCCAAGGGGATGGGCATTTCCGTGGCTCCTAGATTTCCGGGAGATGTGTAGATGGCTCCATTTGTACCTGCCCCACCCCGCGTGTCCCCAGGGCCCAGCGAGTCCAGGCCAGTCCCTCCCCTGGTTGTCCCCATCCGCAGCGAGGCTGGGTTTGACTTCCTGAGTGACCACTTTGCTGCTCGGAGCTGGGGGCAGGGACGAGTGATGGCCCCACTGCTCCTCCCAGCGCCCAGATGCCTGGCCAGCCTCCAAGCAAGGACACAGAGGAGATGGAGGCAGAGGGCGACTCAGCCGCCGAGATGAACGGGGAGGAGGAGGAGAGCGAGGAGGAGCGGAGCGGCAGCCAGACCGAGTCTGAGGAGGAGAGCTCAGGTGAGCCCCGCCCGCCCTGGAGCACCCCGCCCGCCCCCCGCAGCCAGCCCTGACTGGCCTCTTGTCCCAGAGATGGACGAGGAGGACTACGAGCGGCGCCGCAGCGAGTGTGTCAGTGAGATGGTGGACCTGGAGAAGCAGTTCTCGGAGCTGAAGGAGAAGTGAGCGAGGGGCCCGGGGCCAGGCTTCCAGGAGGCAGTGGCGGGCCTGGCGCCGGCCAGGGCTGGCTGGGGCCGGCGTGAGCGAGGGCCTGACCCGGGGCGCTGGGCACGTGTTTTGACGGATGGGCACACGGGCGCACGGCTGCCTTTCGCCTCCCAGGTTGTTCAGGGAAAGACTGAGTCAGCTGCGGGTGCGGCTGGAGGAAGTGGGAGCTGAGAGGGCACCCGAATACACGGAGCCCCTGGGGGGGCTGCAGCGGAGCCTCAAGATTCGCATTCAGGTGGCAGGTCTGTGGCCCGTCCTGTGTCCCTTCCCCTCTCACCCCTGCCCTGCCTCGCCCGCCTTTGTGGGCAGCCAGGGCCCTGGCCAAGCCGGGCCGCCCATCGCCCTCCGTCCACAGGGATTTATAAGGGCTTCTGTCTGGACGTGATCAGGAACAAGTATGAGTGTGAGCTGCAGGGAGCCAAGCAGCACCTGGAGGTGACTGTGGGTGCGCCGGGTGGGGAGGAGGTGGCCGCCAGCCCCGCCCAGCTGAGCCGCTGCGCCTCTTGCAGAGTGAGAAGCTGCTGCTGTACGACACGCTGCAGGGCGAGCTGCAGGAGCGGATCCAGAGGCTGGAGGAGGACCGCCAGAGCCTGGACATCAGCTCTGGTGAGGCCAGCAGCTGGCCAGCGCCCCTGTGATTTCAGTGCCCGTTCCCCATCTGGGCCTCAGCTTCCCTGCCTGCACGGGGGTGGTTGTAAGAGGACCTGCTCCGTGGTCACCGTGGGGACTGATGGAAAGCAGACGGGGAGGGCCTGGCCCAGTGCCTGGCGCGCAGTGGCAGCTCAGGGGTCCCCTGCCCCCATGCTCCGTTTCCAGAATGGAGGTATCATTCTGACACACATGTGCCTGCCATGGCCACAGTGTGTCCATTCACACAGGGCCCTGGGGAGGGAGGGATTAATGATCTTACATCCGTGTCCGTGAAACAGATGAGGAAACTGAGGTTCACAAAAGCCCAGTGACCTCTTTCCCAGGATTGAACTTGGCTTCCAAGCCCAGGCTTCTCTGCACTGCCCTGGGGAGGTCGATGGGGATGGGCTGGCCTTGCCCACGTGAGGGACGCAGGCTCCAGGGGTGGGGCGTCCTGGGAGGATGGCACCCCAATGCTGACTCTGGTCTGGGGCGCAGAATGGTGGGATGACAAATTGCATGCCAGAGGCAGCTCGAAGACATGGGACTCCCTGCCGCCCAGCAAGAGGAAGAAGGCGCCTCTCGTTTCCGGTATCCTTCCCCATACAGCGGCCTGAACTGGGCAGGAGGTCAGGGTGAAGGCACGTGGGAGACAGAGGCAGACCAGACTCACTTAAGGTCATCTGGCCTCCTGTGGCCGTATCCAGGCAGATTCAGCTGTTGAATTTTCTTCAGGGTCCTCCTGGGCTGTGTGGACTATGGAAAAACAGAAGCATTCATCCAGAGATTTCCCCATAGTTTTCTGAGTGAGGCCTCCTCTCAGGCCCTCTGGCTTTCTCACAGTGTCCCGGGCATGTCCCAGGCTCTCCTGCCCCCATGCCTTTGCTGACTTTCCACTCCCCTCTTGGATGCCTTTACCTGTCTGCCTGCTCGGTGCCAATCAGTTGTCACCTCCTCCATGAAGCCTCTCCTGGTTTCCCCGACAATGGCTGTGGCTTCCCTCTCCTCTGCACCCCTGTACCTGAACTGGGGCACATGCCTCCCTTCTGGACACAGTCACCTCTGCCGCCCCCCAGATAGGTATACATACCTCTCTGTATTTATGCCGCAACCAGATTATCAGGAAGTTGACCTCCTGGTGATGGGGTCAGGTTCAAGCAGGGAGGGAAGAATCTGGACAGCAGAGACTTGAGTGGGGGTGGGAGGTGAGGGTGTGGAGACGTCACGGGGACAGAGTGGCTGGTCCCCAGACAGGCGTGTGAGACCAATGGTTTTCAGGACATCGGGAGGGTGGTTTTCAGGACAGAAGAGATGAGAGTCCCTGTGTAGGTGGGAAAGGGGCCAGACAAGGGAACAGGGGTGCAAGATCCTTGAATGGGTGGCCTGGCCCTTGGCCTTCTGACCTTGAGGCTTGAGAGCAGGTGAGGAGGGAGCCAAGGGGTGGTAAGATTGGGGCTGGATGCCCTCTGTGGACTGGGTGAGATTGAAGTAGGCCGCAGCCACGCACCCCACCCTGCCAAGAACCCAGGAGTCACAGGGCCAGAGGAGGAGCCTGAGTGCTACCCCAGGTGCTCGGCTCCCCACACTGCCATCCAGGGCACCGCCCCTTCTGAGTGCTGCTGCCTCCCACGCCCCAGGCCGGGGCGGGCCCATCCCTCGCCCCCTCCCCCAGGCTTCCTGCTTCCTTGACCCCCGTCTCAGGCCCCTACATCGTGTACATGCTGCAGGAGATCGACATCCTGGAGGACTGGACGGCCATCAAAAAGGTGGGCACAGCACTGCCTGCCACAGGGTGTGGGCTGGCGGTGCGGCGCCCCCTCCCCAACCAGACCAGCTTTGGTCTCTGTGCGGGCCTTCCCCTGGGGAGCTCTCTTGTCAGCCCCCGGCACCCTCTGCCTTCAGCCTAGGTGCCCTGGCTTTGCTTGGCCTCCCAAACCTCCTGTTTGTGTCAGCCCCTTTCTTGTTCCCAGGCAAGTTTTGATGGGCTTGGAGGGAGGAAGGAAGGCAGCTGGGCTGCCTGGGTCTCTGAAAAGAGCACGTCCATCCTTTGCCTAGAAGGGGCCTTAATTTCCCCTCAGCCCCTCTTGTGCAGCGCCCCATCCCAGAAAGGCTGCTGTGGAGGGGGGACTTGCTAAGCTGCAGGCAGCCTCTCAGCGGGGTTTTCTTCTTACCCACCCAGGCGAGGGCAGCTGTGTCCCCTCAGAAGAGAAAATCAGATGGTAAGAACCACCAAGGGTGTCCCACCTTCCACCACCCCCTCCCCCAGGCCACCTCCAGGAAAGGCGCCTGAAGGGAGGCAGGGGCATATCGGATCGGTTAGGACTCTCCGGGTTTGAGGGCAGCTCTGGCTTCGAGGTCACGGTGGGAATTGTAGTGGGGTTGGGGCCAGGTCTGGTTAGGGAGGATGGAATGCTGAGCCTCCGCAGCTGGCCTGGGGGCCTGGAGAACCACGATCCCATGAGTAAGGGGTGTGGAGCTGCCCTGTCCTCCCGGCCTCGCCTGCCCTGGGCTGGACTGAGGCCACTCCTCTCAGTCCCCCATATGAAGTGCCTCCCTTCCTCTTGGTTTGCCTTCCTCTCACCTGCAGTGATTTTTCCCTTCCTGTGTACCCCCAGGACCTTGACCCTGCTCTTCACAGCCAGGGGGGCCCCTTGGAGCAGCTGGCACCAAACCCAGGACTTGAACTTTCCTGCTGCAGAAAGGCAGACCTGCAGGCCCCTCAGGGTCTGCCCAGCCAGCTCTCCAGTGCTGCTCCGGGGTCCTCCGCTCCAGCCGTCATTGGTCTGGGCTCCTCCTCTGCCATCCCTGGGGCCTGAACAGCCAAGGCCTGGAGCGCCCAAGGCCAGCCAGACGGTCTCCTCCCTCCCCAGCCAGTCCACCACCGCCCCCTCCCGAAGGTCGCCCTCCAGAGCCCTCCCTGACAAACATGTGCCTGTCTTAAGCCAAAGCAACATCCTTTCTTCGGACCTTGGACCCCAATCACTGAGTTGGGTCCCACTTCGCAGGAACTCTGAGCCAGAAATTATATTTGGGGGGCCTGCATGTCCTGGCTGTTGCTGGAGTGACAAGGCAGGCTCCTCGGGTCTTCCTTCTCGAGGAGGTTCCTGGTGTCTGCCTCCCACATTTCAGGGACTGGAATTAAAACCTTTCCTGGGACTCTGGCATGACCCGCATGTGTCTAATTTACCTTGCAAGGGAATCAGGGCTCTCGTGTGAGAGTGCTTGAGACAGGCAGTCTGCTGGGGGCCCTGGTATCTCCCCCAGTGAGCGGAGCCTACCCCCTCTGACTTGGGGTATAGGCTGGGGAAGGGGGCATTCCCCCACACATCTCTGAAGCAACTTGTGGCACAGGCCAAGCACATGGCCTGGGTGCTCCGTGCTTAGAGACTGGATCATGTCTGCACCCGCCCCAGTCTCTTGGCAGATTGGCAAGGCAGACTGGCAGAGCCAGTGTGCGTGGGAGGCAGCCAGCAGCAGCACCATGTGCTGACGACCTCACAGCCAGACTCCCCCCTGTTTAGCGCTGCCTGTCAGAACCACCCCCGAACCTCCACTAAGGGAAGGGGTTAGTTTCCATGGAGACACAGCATCCTTTCTCCATGGCAACCTGAAATCCCCAAAACCAAGTTAAGCTCAGGCATGAGTCATCTGTGGCCAGTAGGGGGCCCTCTCCCAAAAGGCTGACCTTAGGGCCAGGGACAGATGAGCAGTTGACCAAAGACTTGAAGGTGTCCCAAGGGCGAGGACTTCGGAGACCTTGGTGGGCCCTGCTTAACCCCTTCCTGCCCACCTGTGTGGTTCGAGGAGTCTGGCAAGGCTGCAGGACGCGCCTTGTGGAGGTGGCAGCCCCGCAGCTGGAACCCAGGCAGGCCACCTGCATGAAGCAGATCCCTGCCCCCAGAGGCTGGGCCCAGAGCAGAGGAAGCAGGCACTGCCCGGGCTGAGTGGACACACAAGAGTTAACTGGCGGGTGTGACAGGGCGAACCGCCCTCAGGAAGTGTTACTCACCACTGGGAATGTGAGTGCTCTCGCCTCGGGGGCTGGCTTCTCTGAGTCCCGGGGAGAGACCGGAGGAGCTCCCAGCCATGGAAACCCCCGGGGAGCCAGGAACAGCCCCCCTCAGAATCCCCCACCAAGCCAGCTTCGCTTCTGGGCACCTGGAGAGAGAAAAGTTAGTGAAGTTGGAAGGGCAGCCCCGGTGGGGTGTTGTGGAAGGTGGGGAACCGGAGCTGGGTCTGTCCCAGGGCAAAGGAGGGGGGAGACGGTTGGGCAAAACCCTGCTCAGGTCTGGTGCCCCCGCCCCCCACCCCCGCCAGGCCAGCCCAGGACCCGCGGTACGATGTGCCTGGTGCCGGCAGGGCGCAGGCAGGTGGATCGCAGCGGCCGGGGCGCACTGTGAGCCTGCGGGAGCGCCTGCTGCTCACCCGGCCTGTGTGGCTGCAGCTGCGGGCCAACGAGGCTGCCGCGTTGCACGTGCTGAGGACCGAGCCCCCCGGGGTGAGTCTCTCCCCACCCCTGGAGCTGGAGGCTGAGGGTAGCGGGGGCGAGGGGCTGGACACAGAGGACCCGAGCCTCCAATCCCTGTCTATTCGCAGACATTCCTGGTACGGAAGTCTAACAGTCGCCAGTGCCAAGCCCTGTGCGTGCGGCTGCCCGAGGCCAGTGGCCCCTCCTTCGTCTCCAGCCACTGTATCCAGGAGACCGCTGAGGGTGAGAGGGACTGGCCTGGCCTGGCGGGAGGGGCTGGAAGTATCTATCGGTTTGGGGTGCAGGGGGGTGCCCCCAGAGAACAACCTCACTTCCCATTCCTCAGGCGTCTCCCTGGAGGGCTCAGAGCTCGCGTTCCTAGACCTGGTCCAGCTGATCTGTGCCTACTGCCACACCCGGTGAGCCTGCCTGCAGGGCACCTGCTCTCCACAGGGCCCTACTTCCCTTCCTGGGACGCCTTGTCCTCCTCACCCATGGGCGCTCCCTGTGCCCGCTGCCCAGAGCTTTCCTCACTGCCCACTTTTTGCTCCCCTCTGGCCTCAGGGACATTCTTCTCCTCCCGCTTCAGCTCCCCAGAGCCATCCGCCAGGCAGCCACCCACAAGGAGCTGGAAGCCATCTCCCATCTGGGCATGGGTAAGGGCTCCCGAGCTACCCACTGCACAGATGGACAAGCTGAGGCCAAGAGGGAGAGGGAAGGCGAAGGCACACAGCCTGAACCTGGGCCTTTCCCCAAGTTGAGTCCCCTCCTGAGCCCCCCTACCCCCATCCCGAGGCCCAACCTGTTTCTCTTCCCTAGAGTTCTGGAGCTCCTCCCTCAACACCAAGCCTCAGCCAGGCCCACCAGAAGGCCCCCCGCTGCCCCGGCTGAAGCCCCGGCCCCCACAAGAGCTGGACCAGGGCACCGGGGCTGCCCTGTGTTTCTTCAACCCCCTGTTCCCGGGGGATCTGGGCCCCACCAAGCGGGAGAAATTCAAGAGGAGCTTCAAAGTGCGCGTGTCCACGGAGACCTCCAGCCCCCTGTCTCCCCCAGCTATGCCACCTCCCCCAGTCCCGGTGTTGCCAGGGACAGCCCCCAGCCAGACAGAAAGGTTGCCCCCTCGCCAGCTGCTGCGGAGGGAGAGCTCAGTGGGGTATCGTGTGCCAGGGGGCGCCGGCCCCAGCCTCCCGCCGCTTCCCTCCCTCCAGGAGGTGGACTGCGCCTCCCCCAGCAGCTCAGAGGAGGAGGGGGTGCCGGGGTCCCAGGGGAGCCCAGCGACCTCACCCCACCTGGGCCACCAGCGGCGGCGGCGGCCCCTGCTTCGGTCCATGAGCGCCGCCTTCTGCTCCCTGCTAGCGCCCGAGCGGCAGGTGGGTCGGGCAGCTGCGGCGCTGACGCAGGACAGACACACAGCCGTGGGCCAGCTGGTGCAGGACCTGCTGACCCAGGTGCGCGCCGGCCCCGAGCCCCGGGAGCTGCAGGCCATCCGCGAGGCCCTGAGCCGGGCCCGAGCCATGCTGAGCGCGGAGCTGGGCCCGGAGAAGCTGCTGCCACCAGACAGGCTGGGTGAGCCTCCAGCCCGGGGTCCGCTGGCGCAGCCCCGTCTCCAGAATTCAGCTCTCCCGCCGTCCTCTCCGCCTCTCCAGGGCCGGCCTGTCTCTCCTCTCAGTCTGTTCTTCGTGTACACCCGCCTTGTCTCTGCACCATTCAAGCAGCTTCTCCCCACCGCCTCTCTCCCAGTCTCAAAGATCCCTCCTCTTTTTCATCCCTCTCCCCTCCCGATCATGCCCTCCTCCCCGGGACTCCCGCCCCACCCCAGTTCCTCTGACCCTTGCCTGCCTCTCCCCCACAGAACACGTCCTGGAGAAGTCGCTGCACCGCTCAGTGCTCAAGCCGCTGCGGCCCATCCTGGTGGCCCGCCTGCGGCGCCGGCTTTCAGCAAACAGCTCCCTGGGCCGCCTGGCTGAAGGCCTCCGCCTAGCCCGGGCCCGGGGCGCCAGTGCCTTCGGGTCCCACTTAAGCCTGCCCTCCCCGGTAGAGATGGAGCAGGTGCGTCAGAAGCTGCTGCAGCTGCTTCGCGCCTACTCACCCAGCGCCCAGGTCAAGCGGCTCCTGCAGGCCTGCAAGCTGCTCTACACAGCCCTGAGGACCCAGGCGGGTATGCCCCCTCCCACCACCTCCCACCAGCCCCTGCCAAGTCAGAAGCAGGCCACCGGGCAGAGGCTCTAGGAGTGGCACAGCAGGGAAAACAAAGATGGGGAAAAAAAAAAAATATATATATATATATATGTATGGATCCAACCTTCCCATTCCACAGATGGTAAAACTGTGGCCCAGAAAGCAGAGCAAGCATCCACTCCCCATTCACTGCCCCTGGTTGCCATAGAGACCACGTTGCCTGGCAGGCAGAGGGAGGGTCGTTGTCTAAGATAAGTAGCAGATGATCCTGATCCTGTGGCCTCATCCACAACCTACAGGGGAGGGCGCGGGGGCCGACGAGTTCCTGCCGTTGCTGAGCCTCGTGCTGGCCCACTGTGACCTTCCTGAGCTGCTGCTGGAGGCCGAGTACATGTCAGAGCTCCTGGAACCTGCCCTGCTCACCGGAGAGGGTGAGGGACCCGCTTCTGTCTGGGTGGGGCTGGGGCGCCCTGACTGAGCAGGGGAGGCGGGGAGGAGCAGTGGCTCACACCGAGCCTGAACTGCAGCCCTCCCCTCGTGTCATAGGTGGCTACTACCTGACCAGCCTCTCGGCCAGCCTGGCTCTGCTAAGTGGCCTGACCGAGGCCCACGCCCTCCCCCTGAGCCCCTCGCAGGAGCTGCAGCGCTCACTCAGCCTCTGGGAGCAGCGCCGCCTGCCCGCTACCCACTGCTTCCAGGTAATGGGACTGGCCAGCCCCAGGGGGCACCTGGCGTCATCTGGCGCGGTCCCCTCCTTCGCCTAGTGAGACTCAGGAAAGGCAGGAAAGGGGAAGGGCAGTTCTGCATTACTGGGCGACAGACAGCGCCCCATATGGAATACCCGTCTGAGCCAGCCTTTCTGGATGGTGCGTTCCACCAGCTGACACGGCTCAGTGCTCTGGTGGCCCACAGTCTTCACAGAAACTGAAGTGGGATCATTATTATGCCCATTTTACAGATGAGGAAACTGAGACATAGCATGGGAAGGGAAAGGGACACAGGCAGGCTCAAACACCAAATCCTGGCTTCTGACTGCCACCTGGACTCGGGCTTCCAGCCCATGCCCCCTTCACCCTCAGTCCCCCCACCTGTCCCCCTGGCTCAGGCGAGGTGCTCTGAGAGCCAGAGAGTATCTCTGCCGTTCTCCTTCCTTCCTTCCAGTCAAGGGACCCTTCCTTCCTTAGCCTTGGCTAAGAGTCCAGATTTTGTAGCCAGATTCTGGGTCCAAATGCTGGCGTTTCTGCTCTCTGGCTGTGGGAGTTTGGGCCAGTTGCTGCTGCTGCTGCTGCTGCTAAGTCGCTTCAGTCGTGTCCGACTCTGTGTGACCCCATAGACGGAAGCCCACCAGGCTCCCCCGTCCCTGGGATTCTCCAGGCAAGAACACTGGAGTGGGTTGCCATTTCCTTCTCCAATGTGTGAAAGTGAAGTCGCTCAGTCGTGTCTGACCCTTAGCGACCCCACGGACTGCAGCCTACCAGGCTCCTCCGTCCATGGGATTTTCTAGGCAAGAGTCCTGGAGTGGCTTGCCATTGCCTTCTCCGTTGGGCCAGTTAGGTATCCTCTTTGTGCCTGTTTTCTCGTCTGTAAAATGGGATAATAGTACCTACAACCAGGGGTTGCTATTGGATGAAATGGGTTAATTCAGAAAAGCACTGAGGGCACAGAGTAAGCTCGACCTGTGTGGGATTGATAGGCTATAGAGGCCTGCTGGGCCGTCCTTCCAGCCCGTGGCTCTGACCCACGAGCCCAGAGACAGCCCTCTCATCCACAGAGCCCCCCTCAGAGCTCACCTTATTCAAAAAGCTTTGGCTGCTGGTTCTACCACTGGCTCTGTTCCATCCACCCCTGTCACCGCAGAGTCTGGACTGCGACCTCGAGCCTTGCAGGCAGGACTGAGTTCTTGTTCTCGCTTCTCTCTGCACAGCACCTCCTCCGCGTAGCCTATCAGGACCCCAGCAGTGGCTGCACCTCCAAGACGCTGGCGGTGCCCCCAGGAGCCTCGATTGCCACACTGAACAAACTCTGTGCCACCAAGTTCCGGGTGACCCAGCCTGATACTTTTGGCCTCTTCCTGTACAAGGAGCAGGTCTACCAGTGCCTGCCCCCTGGAGCCCTGGCTCACAGGCTCCCCACTGCTGGCTACCTCGTCTACCGCCAGGCAGAGAAGCCCAAGACCCCGGGGGCCTCACCTGGGGCTGCCACAGGGGAGGGTAGTGGGGGGCCAGAGGCAGGGGACAGGGAGGAGGAGAAAGGGGGCCGGGGAACTGGGGACACCGAGGCCAAAACCAGCCCCAGGGATGGCAGGGGAGAATCTGAGACAATGGCCGAAGGGGCCGAGGGCCGGGCCAGGGGAGGCCCCGCTCAGCCAAGGGGGCCAGAGACTGAGGAGAGCCGGGCTGCAGAGGAGTAGCTGGGAGTGGACAGAAGGGCCACGTGGGGCAGGACACTCGGAGCCTGCCGGGACAGCCTTGCAGAGCGTCAGCCTTGCCGGCCCAAGCCACAGCCCCCAGAGCCTCCCTGACTCCGCTTCCAGTCTGCCGCCACCTCTGACCCTCCAGCACACCGATCACACCTGCTGGCCACATCCAGGGCACTTGGGTGAAGCCCAAGGGGTCTGGGGGGCCCAGATGAAGGCCCTTGGCCTCTCCTCCTGCTCCCCCAGCTTGAGGCCAGGCAGCCCACAGTGAAGAGTGTGTCCAGCAGGGGAGAAATCCACCAGGGGCCCCACCTCTGGTGGCAGTGGGGAGGGGTGGGTGGCTCAAGGCCGGGAAAGGCCCCACCAATTTCCAGGTGTCAGGAGGATTCAGAGAAGCAGCAAGGCCTCACGGCTGAGTCCTGCCCACACCACCTGCAGAACAAGCACCTCCGAACCTCAGTGTCCTCGCCTGTAAAGTGGGGGTGCTACTGCTGCCCTGCCGCCTCCCAGAAGCCTTCCCCAGTTCAGAACAGATTGTTCGTTGCAGAGCAGAGCACAACTAGGGAAAGGGGAGAGAAAGAGGTTGAATATTAGCAAAAGCCCCAGCTTGCATATACACACGCCTCTCCAAGGGTCCATTCCCCACCCTCACCTAAGGGAGAGGTTCTCCAGGCGGCCCTGGGGGACGTCTGGGGGGTCAGGCTCAGCCAAGGGAGCATCCCTGTCCCAGTCTTTCCCCAAGAGAAGAAGTCCTCCCAGGCATGCTGCTGTCCCAGGGGAAGTGGACAGGTGAGACAGCCTTCTGAAATGGAATGAGGACCTGAAAACGGTCTCTTCCGCACTGAAGTCTCTTGGACCTCACAAGAGGTTTTCGGGAGACAGGGTCTGATTTATTACACACCAAGGTTGGGGAAAGTGACTCCTAAGATGCCACACAGTGGACCATTAGACCAAACCAGGAGTCAGGTTCCAACTATGCCTTGTGTTCTAAGCCACCAATAAATTAATCCTCAAGGTTTAGGTCTTCTCCAATGGCTCAGTGGTAAAGAATCTGCCTGCAGGGCAGGAGATGTAGGAGGCGGGGGTTCGATCCCTGGATCCGGAAAATCCCCTGGAAGAGGAAATGGCAGGCAACCCACTCCAACATTTTTGCCTGGGAAATCCCACGGACAGAGGAGCCTGGTAGGCTACAGTCCATGGGCTCGCAGAGTCAGACGTGAGCGACTGAGTGGGAGGTCCAGGCAGACAGCAAATGAGCAAAGAAAATACCAGAGACCACCACAAGAGGGCACACGTGGCCCAGGAAGCAGCTGAGAGGGCGACCTGATAGATTGCAGCTCCAGGGCTGCAGTGGTGTATGTGGTCCTAGGGTTTGCAGTCTTGCAGCCTCCAAGCAACTAAGGGGCAGTGCAAGAGCCAAGCCTTCTGGCCCTCAGTTCTCTTGGGAGTCTGAGGTCTGGATGAGGCTGACCTCCAGGGACCACTCCCTGGGAAGGAACTAGGCCCCAGTGGAAGGAGGACCCTAGCCAGTCTCTGAGGGGCTCGCTCGGGCCCTGAGCACAAAGGGACACCGGCCCACATAGCAGACATGATGGCTGTGAAGGAGAAATCACAGCCTTCGGGATTTCAGACCCTCCAGGTACAGTCCGGGTGCAGGACTCTCAAATTTCTCACTAGGCCATTGGCAGCTTTCTGCCAACTTCCACCCCCTCCCACAGACACACACAAGCTTCTCACTGGCGAGGGTTCTCCCTTAACTCTTTTGTATGTTTTCCCCACCAGTCCCGCACCCACCCCAGTGCCTTGTACAGTGCTGGGCGCTCCACAGGCGCTCAATAAATGTTGTCCACTGACTGGAGTTTGATAACTAAGAGTGAAGGGCGGTGAGGTGGGAAGCTAAGGGAGGGCTGGGTTCTGGGAACCAAACACAGAATGTTTCAAGTTCAGTCCCAGAGGAAGGTCCTGGCATGGTTGTAGGAGGTGTTCAGAGAGCCCCAGGGCCGGATGTAGAGCCAGTCTCATGGAAACTATGACTGGTGGAGGCTTCTAGGCCCCTGCAAGGGGGCCTCTGCAAGCCCCTCCCACCCCCTCCAGAGCTCAGTCCTAATTCTTGGCTCTGGGAATTCAACATGCCCCCAGCAGTGGCTCATTGGAGCATTGCCAGGCCCTGCCTGCCGCCTGAATCTCCCGGTTTATCTTCTGAAGAGATTCTGATGGTTCAGGGGTCCTGACCAGGTAAATCCGCATGACCAAGGGTCATCGGACAGGGCCTGGGGCTCCAGGGAAGGCAATGATAGGTCAGTCTAAGATTGACCTCACTATTCCCATTTTACAGATGAGGAAACTGAGGCTTGCTCAGGGAAAGTGACTCGTTACAGGGCAAAGGACTCAGACACCAGGTTCCATGGATCTTCAGATTCTAGAGTCCTCCCAGAGAGAAGGACTCGTGTACTCATCCACTCAGCAGCAACCCATCGTGCTGGAACCGCTTAAGCACCCACAGCCCCCGCTGGAGGGAGTCAGGTGTGATGTGGGCAGCCTAGTGTGCACTCGGGTCTGTACTGCCCCCAACTCCCATCCCTGCCACCCACCTATGACCCTCTGGAAGAGGAAGTCAGGGCTCTGAGAGGGGCCATGCTGAGCCCAGCGTCCGCTGCTGCAGGGCAGGGCTGACCCTGATGCTTGGATCTCTGGAGGAGCAGCCATCGTTTCCTCACTTGGACTGTCACACTTAGCACCTCACAGTAGTTCTCTGAATTTGTTTACCGTCTGTCATCCTCACCCGAAGTCCAGAGCCAAGTCAGCCTTGTTCCCTGCTGAATCTTGGGGTTCTCGAACAATGCCTGGCCAGGAACTGGCACTTGGTAAGTGTATCCGGAATAATTGATCCAGGAAGACTCAGCTTATACCGTTCATCCTGGTTCTTGGGTCTCGGGGCAGCGGTGCAGCCTCCATTGCTGCCACTAGGGGGCGAGCGTGCCCTGTTCCCCGTCATTGCCAAGGTCCCGTCTCTCCCGAGGCCACCCAGGGACCCAGGGCACTCCCTTCGAGGATGGCGCAGGGCCTGGTGCCAGGAGGGAAGCAGCACTGCAGAGGGACCCTGGGACCGCCCTGCGAACAGGATCCTGCTAGCGGAGGTTGGGAAGGGAATGCGGGAGCGGCCACATCCCCTCCAGGGCTCTCTTTCCGGGCAGGCCCAGGAGCCAGGCCCGTGGGGTGGCCTGAGAGAGGACCCTGCCAGGGGTGGGGAGGAAGGCGTCACTGAGATCCACAACGCCCTGACTCAACTTGAAGACAAAGCGATGAACACCCTGTATGGCCTGGGGACCACGTTCATGTGACAACCTGATACACAAAACACCCTGACTCATTTGTACACGGGCTGTGTCACACCTCACCTGCCAGGGGCACTTACCGGAATGGCTGGGCACCGCCACCCTTAAGAGGAACAGCCAGGGCGTTAGGAACAAACACCTTGACACTGTGAGCTGTTCGTGGCCTGCGGGACGGGACACGGACACACACAGCCCCGCCCCTGAGCCACACCCTGACACGGATGTCCCTGGGTCTGCGAACTCAGAGATATTCCCGCAACACCCTCCCTTTCAGGTTCAGAATGTGACTCCCTGACACACATACAGAGGCACAGAGACACATGGTGAGCTGCTCCACAAGGGCTCCTTGACACACACCGACCCCTGCCGGACTGCCACGGACACACCCGCGGCCCTGGCTCCGACAGGCTTCCTCCTTCCTGCGCTGCACAGGCGGAGAAGTGTAGACGCTCACACACAAGTGCAGACACAGACGTGGACCCACATGGCCGGGGCCTATCCCTGCCGCCACTCAGCCGCCCCACCCCACGGTGGACCCCAGTGGGGGTTGTGAGTTGCTGAGAAGACCCTCATGGGGGGTGTGGCGACCCCACTGGCCAGGCAGGAGGCAGAGGCCGGCAGCACTGGGCGGGGAGGCCTGAGCTCATCAGATTCCAGTCTGAGTGATTCATGGGAAGTGCCTGGGGAAGGGGGGGGCGGAGGACCAGTCCAGGGGCATGGGGCTTGGGAGGCCCAAGTGGGCCTGGGACCAGAGGGTCTTGGGACCAGAGCAAGCCTCTAGTCTTAGACGGGGGAGGATTCCTGTGGCGGGGAGGTGGCCCCGGCCTGAAGGGGTGTCTGCTGGGTCTGGCTCCTGGACAGGGCTTAGGACACAGAACTGAGTCGCAGAATGAGACAAACAGTCCCTCCCGCCCAGCCCGCCCAGGTCCTGGGCCCCTGACCCCATGCCTTCCTGGACCCAACAGCTGGGTGTCTTTAGCAGGGGTTAGGCCAAGGATGGCGGGGCAGGGGTGGGGTGACCTTCACAGCCATGTCGGGTCCCTTGGGCCCTCAGGCAGGCAGCCCTGTGGCCCCCAGACGCCTTGAGTGGCTGGACCAGCCTGGCCCAGTCGGGGCCCACGGGGTTACAGACCCTTGCTGCCCTGCCAGGCAAGGCCTCTGCCAGAGAGAGCTGAGGATGCGCCTGTCCCAACACCAGGGATGTTTTCCTGCCAGAGTCCTCAGCTCCTGCTCCCCCTCGAAGCCCCCTGCCTCCCAGGCAAGGACCCAGCTCCCCCTGCAGGGTGACAGGAAGAGAGGATGGGGTTGGGGACAGGCCGAGGGTGCAGGAAGTGCCTTTCTTGGAACTCGGCACCAAAATAGCCCACTCTGGGTCTCAGCGTCCCACAGGGGAGGTGTGTGTCACCAAGGAGACCCTCGCCAGGGCGGGGCCTGAGCTGACCTCAGTCTGGCTCCTGCCTGCCTCTCTCCCACCCCTCCCACCCCTCAACAGCCCTCACCAACCCCCCCGCCTTGGGCTCTGCTCCACTTTGAAGTCCTAACATAAATATCATGTCTGCTTGGGTTCCCCTTCCCGGCCTGGTCACAGCCCCCAGACCTGGCTCCCACCCCAACCAGCCCTGAGGCTTCGAGCCAGGGGAGAGGGGGAAGGCCTAGACCACCCAGGGAAGGCGGTGAGCCAGAGACCCTGGGACAGGACGGGGGAGACAGAGAGGGGGAGACTCTAGAGGGGGAGACACCGAAGAGGGCCGAGAATAGAGCGACAGACCCCAGAGACCAACAAGGGGACCATCCCGGGGACAGGAGAGGAGACAGAGGGACCCCAGAGACAGGCAGGGGAGCTGGAGACCCCGACAGAGAGGCAGGAGAGAGGAGAAGAGAGGAAGACACCCTGCAGTCAGAGGGGGGAAGCGGGACGTGGAGGTCCCTGGGGACTTGATCGGGCAGGAAGACAGTGGATGGAGAAACGTCCCTGGAGATGGGAGGACCAACCATCCTCATCAGCGGGGCCGAGGAGGAGGCTCCAGGGACAGGGGACTTGCAGCATTGAGACCAGGCAAGTCCTCATAAAACCGGGCAGAGAGGGTCACCCTGGCAGCTGGCCTTTCCCAGACACCACAGGGATCAGAGTGTTCACTGCCGCAGGTACCCCGCCACAGACGAGGCAGCTGTGGCCTAAGAAAGGCCAGCCAGGATGTCCCTTGAGCACACAGCAGGGCCAGGACAGGGCCGCTCAGTGGAACCCCCCAGCCAAAGGGCCCCAGAGAGGAACAAATCAGTCCTCTGGTGGTCCCAGGACCCCCCCACCGCACCACTTCCCTGCCTCGGGTACAGGCCTCCTGCGAGCCTGGTCTCTCTCTGGGGTGGCGGGAACACGACTGGGCTCCTCTATCTCTCATGGGGGCTCCAGGACTTGTGGCCCCCTGGCCAGATGTGGCCAGATGTTCAGGTCCGGCCTTGGCCAGGAGAAGGAATGGGGCTCCAGCTGGGCCCAGGTTGGGCCATCCCAGGGCCGCCATATGCTTCCGTCCTCAGCTGTGGGCACAGGTGCAGGCCCTCGGGGACACAGCTGTGCACACCCACAGCAGTACCAGGCTTGTCGAGCGCGCATGCATGCACACACACACACATGCACAGTGGTACATAAACACCAAGGTGACACCCACAAACACACTCACAGTCTCTATGGCAAAGCCACCTCCACCCGGCCTCAGCCCCTTCCAGCTGTCAGAATCCTTTACCCCCAGGGGCCAGGCCTGGAAGACACCCCTTCTTCCCGGGCCCCACCTTCTCCAAGCCTCTCTCTCTCCCACCCTGTCCGGTCCGGCAACACCCGCCTTCCTGTGGGGCTCTCCTATCCAGAAGCACACAGGGGGTGGCACCAGCACGTGGGGCAGGGGAGGGGCCCGCCATCAACCCCCCTCCCTCCCCGCTCCTGCCCTGGGACTTCTCCCACCCAGGACCAGGCGCCTCCCGCCCACCCGTTGGCCCTTCCTCCCGAAGCCTGAAGGCTGGGGTGGTTTGGGAAGAATTTAGACATGGAGTGGGTGGGGCAGGGGGACAAAAGAGGAAGGAGGAAAGGAGGTGATTCGTACACAAAGCAATGTGCTGGCTCAGCGGCCCGTCGTGCCAAGGCTCTCCAGGACGCCTGCCCAGGGGGCGCCCCCCAATCACACTCAGCCCCCCCATCCTGGCTGTTCCACCGGGCCCTCTTTGGGCCAGCCCCCTCTGCAAGCTGCCTTCGCCCCCACCTCCATGGGCCCCGCACACTGCCTCCAAAACCACCGCCTGGCTTGTCCCAGGAACTGGAAGCCACTGCTCCTCCTGGAGAAGTGGGCTTCTGTCCCCACATCCCTCCTGAGGTGAGCTCTCCCCATAAAGGCCACGGTGAGAGCAGGGAACCCCAGCCTCCTGACTCCCAGCCTGAGCCATGTCTGGTGTCCTGAGCTGTCCCCGCGCCAGCCAGGGAGACACACTGGCCTCAGGCCCCAACAGAGAAAATCAGCTGGGTGGTAACAGGGAGACAACAGCCATGCTCCCTGCCAGGGGGTGGCCCGAGCCAGCTCACCCTCCTGGGCTACACTCCTCACAACCCCTGAGTCACACTCTAACTGTGCTGCCCATCATGGTGGCAGCTTATCATAAGTGAGCTATTCTGACACTACCTATGCCCAGCCAGGCTTCCAAACGTTTTCTCATCCGCACGCCCGCCTACTTAGCCTCCTACCTATCCATCCACTCGCTCATTCCTCAGTCCTTCTGTCTGTCCATCTGTCCACCCATCCATCCGTCGACCCGTTCTCCTCTCTAAGCCACACTTCCCTCTATCCATCCTCTGAAGCATTCATTGCACCAGCATCTTCTCTGGGCTCTTGGTGAACCAAGATGAGTCAGGCTGAACAGGACTGGCCGGAAGACCACAACAAGCCCCTCTCTACCCCTCACCCAGATCCACGATGCTTGCCCACTGCATTCCCCGTTCTGATTAGGGTGTGAAATTCTTGGGCAGCTTCCACCTTACCTCTCCTAACCTGGCCGGGGGCACAGGTGAGTGCTAGATGCCCGCCCAAACTGGGCACCCTGGTGCATCTCCAAGTCTCGTGCTCTACCTATCCAACCCTTAGCCTGGTGGCAGTCAAGGGTGGCCCCTGCCCCCCACCCCCGCCAGCCCTCCTGGCTCGGGCTCCCCTCCACTTGCCCAGCCAGGCCATCTGGAATTTGGCGCCTGTCCCTCGTCCTCCTGGGTCGCTTGCCTGCTCCCCAGTGCCTCACCCCCACTGAGGCTGTAGTCCTGACCTCAGATCTGACCCACCCACTTGCCAGACGGCCTGCAGCCTCCCCTCAGACGCCCCAGCACTGGCCACTGCCCGAATCATGACTGGGCCCGCCACACCCTTGGACCAGGCTCCTGTCCGCCCCTGAGGAGCCTCCAGAGGCTGCCTCCCCCAGCTTGCCCCGCCTGCTGCCCGGCTCTCCAGCCAGCTCCCTCCCCACTCCCAGACTATTGCAACAACCTCTTAACTGGTCCCTCGCCTCTGGCCCCCCTCCATCCACCGCACACCAGCCACAGGGATTTCTCATCATCCCGCCTCTGCCCTGTGCCCCTGTGATGGAGGCCAGCGTCCCAGCTCCACCACCTCCCAGGCCAGGCCTCTACCCCCTTTCTCTCTCCGCTCTCCATTGTCCCTCTCATCCCAACCCCTCTCCAGACCCAGCAGCGTCCTTCATGTTCTCCAAACTCACTGGGGGCTCTCCCAACTCAGTAATTGTGTTTTGGCTCTGCCTTCTCCCCATCATGCCTGCCTTTCATCCTCACTTCTTGACATCACACCCATCTGTCAGACCACTCCAATGACTCTTCGGGGTGCTGCAGCAAAAAGGAACTGGAAGAAGGGTCTAATGCCTTGGTTCTAGTCCCAGCCCTGCCACCGACTTGCGCTGAGACTCCCTGGGCCTCCTATGCAAAAAAAAAAAAAAAACTTGTTGATTTCCAGGAATCTCCCAGGTCTAGGATGGATGACATCTGGGGGAGGCTGGTGAATATGGGAAGCAGGTGGGCTTTGGCTGCAGGTAGAATTCCACCACCCCCACTGTGTTTCCCTGAGCCAGGTTCTTCACTTAGCTGAGTCTCATTCCCACATTCCTTCCTTCCTTCCTTCTTTTTTTTTAAACGTCTTTGGTTTATTTGGCTGCATGCAGCATGTGGGATCTTAGTTCCCTGACCAGGGATCAAACCCAGGTCCACACAGTGAAAGCATGGAGTCCTAACCACTGGACAACCAGGGAATTCCCATTTCATTCATCTGTTCATTCAGCAAACCTCACTGAGTGGCATCTGTGGGCCAGGAACTTTCCTGGCTTGGGGAATACAATAAGAAACAAGACAGTGACCCTACTGGAATGGAGGTTCCGGTCTCCTGGGCAGGGATTCTCTACCTGGGGCAATGCTGCCCTCAGGGGACATGACATTTGGTGATGACTGGAGTCCTTTGATTGTCCCACCTGGAGGAATGCTACTGGCATCTAGAGAGAAGCAAAGGATGCTGCTAAACACCTTGCAATGCACAGAACAGTCTCCACAATGTATCACTACCCAGCCCTGAGTCTCAATCATGCCGAAGCCGAAAAACCCCGGCTACTGGGGAATTCAGAAAGTAAAAAAAGTGAAAGTATTAGTCTCTCAGCTGTGTCCAACTCTTTGTGACCTTATGGACTGTAGCCCGCCAGATTCCTCTGTCTGTGGGATTTCCCAGGCAAGAATATTGGAGTGGGTAGCCATTCCCTTCTCTAGGGGATCTTCCCAACCCAGGGATCGAAGCCAGGTTGCCTGCATTGCAGGCAGATTCTTTACCATCTGAGCCACCAGGCCAAAAAGCAAACCTATACTATGTCAAATAATGGTAAGTGCAATGGAGAAAAATGGAATAAGACCAAGGTATGGTGGGGCCAGGGGAATGTGGGATTCTGATGCTTGAGCTGAGACCTGAAGAAAGTAAAGAAGCAGAGACTTCATCTCTTGCAGGAAGAGTGTTCTAGGCAAAGGAACAGCCAGTGCAAAGGCCCTAAGGTAGACACGTGGCCTGGTGAGCTTAAGGAACAGCCACAGGCCAGAGTGGCTAGAGCAGCAGGAATGGGGGAAGGGAGATGGATGAGAGAGGGAGTTTGCAGGGAGATCACAAGGGCCTGGGGGCCGTATTTGGTGAAGAATTTGGCCTTCCTTCTGAGTGAGATGGGGACCGCTACAGTTCTGAGCAGGAGAGTGATTGGATCTGACTTCGGTTTTAAAAAGATCTCCCTGACAGAAGGGAGAAGGCAAGAGAGGGACCAGAGGAGAGGCTGTTGCAAGAATCTAGATGGACAAGTGTAGCAGCTTGGGCCAGACGTGGGTGGCAGAGAAAGTGGTGAGAAGCAATCAGATTCTGGATCTATTTTGAAGGTGAAGCCAACAGGATTGCTGAGAGATTGGACGTGGGGTGTGGGAGAAAGAGGAGTCAAGGATGATCTCAAGGCTTTGGGCATGAGCCAATGGAAGGATGAACGGCCCCATATTGACTTTCCTCCCCCGAGAAAGGGGATAAATCTCTACTTCACAGTTGGAAACCTTGAAAGAACCACCTTCCTGGCATCGGGCAAGCCCTTCCGAAGCCTTGACTCTCCAGGCGACTGGCCGCGTCTGAAGGGCCAGCCCTGCCACTGCAAGAAGGTTAGCAAGGCTGCCCTCATTCCACCTCCCCCACCACCCAGATTTGCTCAGAAGACTAAGGAAATTTGTCTTGTGCTTTGCAGCTGACAAAGCACATTTGCGCACACTGAGTGCAGTGATACAATAGTCCTGCTGAGTTGAAGGGCCCTGGCACGTTCCCTGCATTTTGTAGGTAATGAAAATGAAGACCCAGAGAAGGTTAGCCACTTCCTGCCGTCACACAGCAGGTCAGGGGCAGAGTGGGAAGCCGAGCCGGTCCGGGAGCAGCACACGGAGGCGCAGAACTTCTCCGTGTTTCCAGCCCTAGCTCAAATTCCTGCTAGGAGCGCAGTGGGTGTGCAGGGGTTAATCTGGCAAACAACTCCCGGGGGACCGTCCTGAATGATGGTGCTCAGCACGCATGCCTCTAGAGGCTTCCAGGAGGGGCGGGAAGAGGACCCCGGCCAGGCCTACAGAGCAGGCCCTGGGGGCAGGGAGGGTGCCACACATGTGATGCCTGTGTCACACACATGTGTGCATCATTGTGTGCCCCGTGCCCATACACGGCCTCTCCCAGTCGGTCCCAGCCAGCCCCGCTCACCCTGCCCGGCCCCCTCCCCCACGCACCCAGCCCTCCTGCAGCAGGAGCCCTAGCGAAACATTTCCTGTTTAGGGGCCGCCTCCGCCCCTCTCAGCCCAGGTTCCCAGGGCCCCCGGCTGAGCAGAGGTGAAGGGAGGGAAGCCCTCTGCCCCTCCTCCTTCCCCCCAGCCCCCACCCCCCGTCCAGCCGGAGCCAGGAGGCTTGAGGGCAGAGGTGGCGGCAGGAGCCCAGTAGAGAAATGAGGCCGGAGGATGCCGGCGACTGCGTGATCCAGGTGGTTCCCACACCCCGGGGCTGCACGCGACTCCTCTGCAGGCGGAAACTTCCCGTCTTAGGGTCCGTAGATGCCACCTCCCTTTCGCAGGGACACCTAAAGCGTCAGCGTGTCAGAGCGGAGGCCGATCTGGGACGGAGGGACAGGGTCTGAGAGAGCGCACACACGTGTGTGATGAGAGGGCCTGAGTCAGAGCGTGTTTCCACCCACAGGACGGGCGGCTGTTCACGGGTGTGATGAGGTCGGTGTGTCCCCACTCGGGTCTCCGTCAGTCTCTGGGAACGGCCTCACCCCACCGACAAGAGCCCAAGACGGCGCAGGACGTTTCTGGGGGTCCTCCCGCCTCCTACCCGGATTCCCCAGCCAGTTAGCTGAGCCTCCTCCCCTCCCCCGCCCCCACCCCCAGCACCCCACCCCACCCCTGCCCCCCGCCCGACGGCTTCCTGCTCTGGCGGCCCCGGGGGAGCGGGAGCAGGGAGCTGGCAGCGGCCCCAGCCCCACTCCTTACAAGGCCCGAGCCCGGCCCCGGCCCGCCCCCGGCCCGCCCACCAGAGGCCCCAGTCCCTCCCCCTGTCAAGAGCCGCCGCCGGCCGGGCCCCGGCCAGTCGGGGGGCGTCGCGATGCTGCTGCGCCTGCTGCTGGCCTGGGCGGCCGCGGTGCCCACACTGGGCCAGGCCCCCTGGGCCACCGAGCCCCGCGCCGCCTGCGCCCCGGGCAGCTGTTACGCGCTCTTCCCGCGGCGCCGAACCTTCCTGGAGGCCTGGCGGGCTTGCCGCGAGCTGGGGGGCGACCTGGCCACCCCGCGGACCCTCGAGGAGGCCCGGCGTGTGGACAGCCTGGTGGGCTCCGGGCCGGCCAGCCGGCTGCTGTGGATCGGGCTGCAGCGGCAGGCCCGGCAATGCCAGCCCCAGCGCCCGCTGCGCGGCTTCACGTGGACCACAGGGGACCAGGACACTGCCTTCACCAACTGGGCCCAGCCTGCCACGGGCGGGCCCTGTCCGGCCCAGCGCTGCGCCGCCCTGGAGGCAAGCGGCGAGCATCGCTGGCTCGAGGGCTCTTGCACGCTGGCCGTCGATGGTTACCTGTGCCAGTTCGGCTTCGAGGGCTCCTGCCCCGCGCTGCCCGAGGAGGTGGGCCAGGCCGGCCCAGCCGTCTACACCACGCCCTTCCACCTGGTCTCCGCGGAGTTTGAGTGGCTGCCCTTCGGCTCTGTGGCTGCCGTGCCGTGCCAGGCTGGCAGAAAAGCCTCTCTGCTCTGCGTGAAGCAGCCTGAGGGTGGCGTGGGCTGGTCGCGGACCGGCCCCTTGTGTCCCGGTTCCGGTTGCGGCCCCGACAACGGGGGCTGTGAACACGAGTGCATCGAGGAGGTGGACGGTCGGGTCTCCTGTCGCTGCAGCGAGGGCTTCCGGCTGGCAGCGGATGGGCACAGCTGCGAGGACCCGTGTGCCCATGCCCCGTGTGAACAGCAGTGTGAGCCTGGAGGGCCGCAGGGCTACAGCTGCCACTGTCGCCTGGGTTTCCGGCCTGCCGAGGATGAGCCGCACCGCTGCGTGGACACCGACGAGTGCCAGATTGCCGGCGTGTGCCAGCAGATGTGTGTCAACTACGTCGGTGGCTTTGAGTGCTACTGCAGCGAGGGCCATGAGCTGGAGGCTGATGGCATCAGTTGCAGCCCCGCCGGGGCCATGGGTGCCCGGGCATCCCAGGACCTCGAAGACGGGTTGCTGGATGAAAGAGAGGAGGAAGAGGATGAAGAGGAAGCCTGGGAGGCCTTCGATGGTGGCTGGACAGAGATGCCTGGGATCCCGTGGATGGAGGCCACACAGTCATCCGACTTTGACCTGGCCTATAGACCTAGCTTCCCAGAGGACGGGGAGCCAGGGATGCCCTACCTGTACCCCACCTGGCCACCCCCACTTAGTGCCCCCGGGGTTCCCCACCACTCCTCAGTGCTCTCTGTCACCCGGCCTGTGGTGGTCTCGGCCACGCGCCCCCCACTGCCTTCTGCCCACCAACCCGCTGTTATCTCTGCCACACGCCCACCCTTGGCCCCAGCCCCCCAGCCCCCAGTGATCCCTGCCATACACCCAGCTTTGCCCTCTGACCACCAGTTCCCCATGATCTCAGCCAATCATCCAGACCTGCCTTCTGCCCACCGACCCCTCATTATCTCTGCTGCACAGCCAGGACCGACCCCTGCCCACCATCCCCCAGTGGCCTCAGCCAAATATCCCAAGCTCTTCCCCGCTTACCAATCCACCATGTTCCCAGATACCCAGGTCATTGATACCCAGAACACCACGCCTTTGCCTCGAACCCCAGCTAACCACACCCCTCTGGTCACCGCCTCCAGTCCCCCCCAACCCCCTGTGACCCGAGATGTCCCGATCCTCAAACCCCAGGCCAGCCACCATCCCGTTACTTCTACTGTCCAGCCTTCTCGGACCACTGCTTTCAGGTCCCCTGTGTCCCCTGCCCATCAAGTCCCTGTGCCTGCTGCCTCCCAACCCCCAGCCTTCCACACTCCTCTGCCCTCTCACAGCTCCACTAGCCAGACCTCTCTCACCAGCGCTCCACACCCCCACGCCAAAGCCCCACAAGTCCCAAGGGAAGGTACTGCTGACCCCAGTCTGGCTCTGTGGCTGCCCTCGGCGGCCCCCACATCAGCTCCTCCAGCCCTGGGGGAAGCCAGTCCAGCTGGCCGAAGCCGGAGGGATGACCGGTGGCTCCTGGTGGCACTCCTAGTGCCAACATGCGTCTTCTTGGTGGTCCTACTTGCACTGGGCATCGTGTACTGTACCCGCTGTGGCCCCCACGCGCCCAACAAGCGCGTGACTGACTGCTATCGCTGGGTCACCCACGCCGGGAGCAAGGGCCCAACGGAACACGCGCCCCACCGGGGCAGCCTCACAGGGGTGCAGACCTGCAGAACCAGCGTGTGATGGGATGCAGCCCCCCCCCATGGGGTGAAGGGGAAGGGGCATGCATTGGACTCATGGCCCAGGCTGCACCAGGGACCCATGGGTGCTGCCCAGCTGGACAGAAGGCTTGCTGCTCCCCAGGGCCCAGCCAGGCTCCTCTCTCAGTCAGCCACTAGACTTGACTCTTGGGAACTCTGTTTTCTTGGCCCAGTACTCACGGTGGAGGAGACGCCGAGGCCCCCAGGACCTCAGGGGGTGGGTGCTGGGGACTTCTCTAATAAACGGGGTGCCAACCTCACCCAAAGCTTCTGATCCCCATTGGTGCCTGAAGGGAGGGTCTGGGAGGATTCAGAAAAAAAGAAGGGTATCTTCCTTCAGCTTGTTTGGGCCCCCAAGGAAATAAGGTAAGACTCCTTAAGGGAGGGTATGTTTTAGAGATTCTCAGGGAAACAGGAACCCAGAGAAGGCAGAACCTTGCCCAAGGTCACACAACGAGCCTAGGAGTGGGAGGTTGGGCATGAAGAGAATTTCATGTTTGTTCCTCTTTTAACCAAAACTCTTAGAAGGTGGGACTGAGTCTGAAATGAGGGCTTCTGCTGACCTGGAGCCAAACTGGGGCTTGGGGGTCAAAGGTAAGCTCTAGGCCTGGTGATTCTGGGGAGTGCAGGGGGCCCAGAGGGTGAGCTTCTCTTGACTTTCTGTTGGTACCTTTCTTCCTCTTCCTGAAGGCTGCAGAAGTTGGAGGCTGGGGCTCAGATGGTTTGAGTCTAGGATGTTGTCACCCCTCTGGGTTGTAGGTGCTCAGGAGGCACTCCTCGGGGAGAGCCTAGAAGGCAGGGCTGAGGAGAGTCAGGAACCCCGGGGGAGAGATCCCATACCCAGCTCCCTGGGCAGCCTCCTCAGCAGGGCCTCTGTCGCTTGAACCACACCGAGCCCTTCTGTGTGCATGGTGCTGGGTCAGGGAGACCCCAGACTGAGAAAGTTTGGGGCTGCTCCAAGCTGAGCTGTCCCGTGAATGGGAGGAGGGGATGGTAAAAAAAAAAACAAATCATCACAGCCTGTGGGGACCCAGCAACCGCCCTCATCCTGGGCTCGTTGCCTTGGGGATTGCGAGAGGCGGGACCTGGGAGGGGGAGGCGCCCGTTCCCACCACCTCTGTAATTTTTCAGTTGCAGCTTCTAAGGGACCTCTAATTAGGACGGAAGAGAACCACCACGACCACCCGGGCAGGCGAGGAGGGGTGGTCCAGAGCTCCCTTCCCTACGCAGCGCCCTTTGCTACCCTCTGACCCCCAGGGGCTGGGCCTGGGCTGGAAGGTTCAGCTGGGCCCCACGGGACCCGGAGAGGAGAGATGGGTGTTGGGACGAATGGGGGCGCGCGGTGGGGGGCAGTGCGGAGGGGCGGAGGGAACGCTGCGCACCGCCCCCCGCTCCGCTCTCACGTTCCTCTTAACTCAAACCAGACGCCCCCACCAGATCCCGCCCAAGCTTTTAACGTCGGAGGTGCAGCCAGAGAGGTTCACTGGATGGGAGTGGGGGGTCGAGGGGTGTTCCAAAGAGTTAGATCGGAGGAGAAGGTAGGGGGCACGGCCTGTGGGGGTGGCAAAGCCCGCCAGGACGTGAAGGACTGGAATTCCCTCCTGTGACCCTGGGCAGACGATCCAGAGGGCCTCGAGGGCAGGAAGGAGTTAAAAGCACTGCTGTCAGAGGGCGGGGATGGGAGTGGGGCAGGGGGCCCAGAGCCGGCTTTTTGTCATCCTATAATGAGCACCAGATGCGGAGCTGCGTGCGGGCCTAAACAGACGGCCTCCCAGGGCAGAGCCCCCACTAGCGCTGCTTTGGGGCTCCGCCTAGACCCGGAGCTGCGTTCAGGCTCCGCCCACTGACTCCGGCCCCGCCTCCTCCAGGCTCGCCCCGGGTCTGAGCTCTCAGCCGGGTCTCCAAGAGCTTCGAGCCACGCCCACCCACGGCCGGCTTGCGTCCCCTCGGGAACTCTCCGGAGGTCACGCCCACCAAAGCCGCAAGCCTCGCCCCCTGCCAGCTCAGAGATTCTTCCGAATGGTTGCCCCGCCCCTCCGCTCTTCAGCTCCGCCCAGGCCGAGGCGGTACTAGGTCCCGCCCACCTGGGCCGTAAGCCCCGCCTCCTAAGTGCGGCTTGCACTGGGAGACTGGCAATTATTATTATTATCTTTTTAATTTTTGAGACTGGCAATTATTAGTTCTCGCTTCAAGGTGCT
Organism: Moschus berezovskii; assembly: GCF_049115385.1. Taxonomy (NCBI): domain Eukaryota; kingdom Metazoa; phylum Chordata; class Mammalia; order Artiodactyla; family Moschidae; genus Moschus; species Moschus berezovskii. Next base: position 6,717,579 of record NC_142484.1, read on the forward strand.
CTGAACTCCGTCCAGAGTTAACACATTTTCTTCACGCAGCCCCTCCCTTTGCTGATCTGAGGACTAGGTCCACGAGTGCAGGGAGTCCCGCGGAGACACTAACTCTGTCCGGGAGAGAGCTGAAAACTCCGCCTTCCACGAGTTTACTCGTTCCCTTGCTCTTCAGGCAACGCCCCGACCCCGTTACAAGCCACGCCCCCTCCCCGAGTACCACCCCCAAATCGCAGGGCGGGCCGCAAGCCGGTCTCCCCAGGGAAGAGCTCCGCCCACATCTGGCTAACACACCTTCCCTTCACACTGAGATAATGGCCCACCTCTAAAGAGCCCCAGGTCCCTCCCGCTAAAAATGCCCGGGAGTCCCGCCCACCCAGAGAGCGCTCCTCTCTCGGGCTTTGAACAAGAGCATCAACCACGCAGAGAGTGGAACCCGACCTCTAGGCTCGGGTTCCGCCTCTCGTTAATTACAGCCCCACCCACCGTCAGGCCCCGCCTTCTCGGGACTGACGATGCGGACGCTCCGGACCCGGGACTCTCCGAGGTCGCTCACTGCCTCTGGGTGTGATCAAAGCCAGGATGCCGTTGGAGCCGGCCCTGGCGCTCTCTCCTTCCCTGCCCCCGGTTTCCAGTCGTCTAGGTCGCGGGTTCTCTGGAGTGCGCTCGGAGTCAGTTGTCAGGAGTCCGGCGGATGGCGTCCAGAGTGGGCCTTTGGCGCCACCTGTCTTCGGCGCTTGCAGCCACCAGGAAAGCACAGCGCTGCTCAATGGACAGTTCCTTCACTGGTTAAATGTTTGTGTAACTCTAATATCTGCCCAGGACTCCCCCCAGCAGAGCAGTAGATCTGCTCTCATCGTATTTGGAAGACGCCGAGAGGCCTTCACCCTGGCCCTCAAGCTGAGTGGTCTCTGTGTCTTTACAGCAGCTGCTGTCCTTCCTCTTGAATCCCATTTCCCAGGGAAGAAAGCGCAACCTCTCACCTGGGGGCCAGGAATTGTTAGGGCTAGGTCGCTCCTCCTCACTAGCTTGAAAGTGTCCACACTTTTCTTGGGGGGAGGTGTGTACGGCGGGAGGGAGTGGGTTTGGGCTCAGAGGTCCTCAGCTGGGATCTGAGAATCACAGATTTTGGAGTAGGATTGAACTCAAGGCTGTCCTCTTTATCAGTGCTCATCTCTACATTTGAAAATATTAGTCTGTTGACTCCCACACTAGTTGAGGACTCCAGGAAGCCAGGAGATTCGAGTTCAGTGCTAGGAGCTCAATAAAATATTATTCAAACAATATTGGGACAGACCAGGGAGCCAAAGTTGAGGGGAATGAAAGTAACACCTACTGAGCACAACTAGGTGCCAGCACCCCCTGCTTCAGAGCAACCCTGGACAAACTCGGGGCTCAGGTGTGGGATGGCTTCCAGGGAAGATTCCAGTCCTGGTGTCCTGACCTCTCCCAATGCGTGTGGGGCTTGGTGCCAAATAATAATGAAAACAATAGTAGATGCCTGCAGCACTTATTTTATGCCTAGCCCAATTCTAAGGGATTTGCATTTAAGAATCGCTTAAGGACCATAACATTAAAAAATATTTAAGAACTAACAATCCCAAAGAAGGGCTAGTTTTACCACGGTTTATGGATGAAGAAGCTGAAAGCACTTGCCTGAGTACTTGTGTTAAGCCCTGCCTGATTTGACCAAGTTAGTAAATGGAAGTTTGAATCCAATTCTGTGATTTCACCCCTAGAGCAGAGGCAGTGAATAGTGACAGCCATGTCTCTGGTCCGGAAATGCCCGCCGCCCAAGGAACTTGCTTTTGGGGGCAAGGCTGCAAGATGTAGGCTCCCAGGCTGATCATGCTGTGATTGGATGTGTGCGGGGGAAGCCTTCCTCACAGTCGATTGTGGTTTTGATGAATGATAATGCTAACGGAGGCATTGCCTGTGACCTGGTAGGATCCAGACAAGGGGCCCAGAACAGGTGCAGCTTTAGGGTCTCTAAGATTGGCCATGATTTTAGCGTGGGTTTGGTTGAGCTTGGGAATGTCTCTCCAGGAGACACATTAGCAGTGGTTGAGACCAGGCACCCGGCACCAGACAGGCTTGCTTCCATTCCAGTTCTACTGCTTGAGGGTTGCAGACTTTAGGCAGATTCCCTAACCATTCCTCATTTGAAAAAATGGGCATACTATAATACCCATGATAGCCATAATAATCTGCTGGAGAAAAGAAAGAACTCTACGAGGAGAGACAGGAGTCTTTCTGGAAGCTGGTGAGGACCTTCAATGTGGCTGCATGAACCTCCTACAGGAAGTGCTATCTGTTTTAGCTGGCAGAATCCAGAAACTGATTGTGGGAGAGCTGAATCCCCAGAAACTGACATCTCACACCCATCAAGTCCCTACAGTAAAGGTTCCCAAACATTGTCAGTTTACCATGTCCTGAGTGTCTCACTTGATTTTTTTCATGGAGTCCCTCGGTCACCCAACAGTTCCATTTAGTAAATAGTTAAATATAAACAATGTAAGAAATGCTTGTGTTTTAATACCTCAGTAGTCATTTGAGAAAATAATATAGAGATATTGGAAGGTACAAAAATATTTTATTCTTAAATGACCACAGTTGCTTGCCGGTGGGGTGTGTGCACCACTTCTCAAAACTTGGAACCCGACTGGACATCGTCACCTTCATTTCCTGTTCGGCATTGACTTTCGCTGCAGTACTTGCTTTTTATCATGGCAGATGCCAAAAATCCAGCTGTGCAAAGAGATTATGTCATCGAAAGGAATGTAGTGCAATCCGATGTTGAAACCGTGAACAGCCTCAAGCTAGCAGCTTGCCAGTTGTCTGACAGATGTCCAGTGTCTCTGTCTTTCCCTCAAAGTTCTATAATATTTCATGGCACCCCATGAGTTTGCTGCAGTGCATGGGCCCTACATCAAAGAAAGGATCCTGTTAGATGCCAGGATTCTGACTGAGGACGCGTACAAGGACGGGGAAGAAGGCGTGTGAGGCTGGGGTGCCTGTAACCCTCCCCCTCGCTCTACTCTGTTGCCAGGTTGGTCCCATGGTAGCTAAGGAGAAAATGGAAAATAAAAACAAAATGGGTGTGGGTGGTGGGCAGAATCAAATTAGGAGGATATATCACACCCAAGAGGAATGACAGAAGCCTATGGAGAAGAGGCAGACCCGGCTCTGGTGGATGAACTCTTAAAACCAGGCAGCCAAAAAGTAAAGGTTTAAGTCTTGACTCATGGATGGTCTCAGAGGGCGTTATGGGAAGCTGGGTTTTCTTGCTCTAATGCAGGCATCCGACAGAAGCTTTGTCAGAGGACTCAGTGCAGCCCCGACTAAGCACTGGCCCCATGTTGGGAAGAGTCAGGCTTCCTTGGAACAATAGAGAGGAAAAAATTCCAAGGCTTCAGAGAACAGAATTGTAACATCGTCTATCCCACTTGTGAGCTGCCTACCGCACAGACTGACACGTCACCAGGTCCCAGAGATTCTCTACTCTCAGTGGCCGCTGAAAACAGGCTGATTAAAAAAGCCCCCAGAAACAAAGAGGGCTTTCCTGGTGGTTCAGATGGTAAAGAATCCACCTGCAGTGTGGGAGACCTGAGTTCAATCCTTGGGTTGGGAAGATTCCCTAAAGCAGAGTTTGGCAACCCATTCCAATATTCTTACCTGGAGAATTTCCATGGACAGAGGAGCCTGGCGGGCTGCAGTCCAAGGGGTCGCAAACAGTCGGACACAACTGAGTGACTAAGCACGCGTGTTCACACACAAAAAAAGTGGTACAGTGGTTAAGACTCTGCGCTCACAATGCAGGGACATGGGTTTGATCCCTGGCTGGAGAACTAATATCCTGGGTGCCATTCGAAGCAATCAAAAATTAAAAAAAAAAAAAAACTTCAAAGGACTGATTAAAATGGGTGCTCCACCTGTATATTTCAGGATAATAATCTCCCCTTTCAAGGTTCTAACCTTAATCACATCTGCAGAGTCCCCTTTTCTGTATAAGATAACATATGCACAGGTTCCAGGGATTAGAACGTGGGCATATTTGGGGCCATCATTCTGCTGACCATACCTGGGGACCAGAAAAAGGGTTCCAGGTTGGTGCGAGATCCCTTTAGCCACAGCAAGCTGGTCCTGTGGTGGAGCACCCAGTGGGAGAGATGATAAAGTCTGCTTTTAATTGTCAGCTTGCTTTGTCAGTGAGAACTTGCCACCACCTCCTGCTGCCGTCCAAGCAGCGGGGAGAGGTGCTATTGCTCCCGATTTACACAAACCAGTCATTCCTGGTCACATGGCTATGGGACCGAAGGGGACAATGTGCGGATACAAGCTGTCACAGCGTCGGGAGTGAAGGCCTGGGTCAGGAGCTGCTTCTGTGTTTCATGAGATGATGTTGACCTTTTCATCTAGGAAGCATCAGACCCTGTACAAATTTATGTCTAGCTACTCCTCCCTATTGGGGTCCCTTGAGGTTCTTTCCTGCCATCTGATCATAATTCAAGTCCATCTCCAGCCATCTGGGGCTATTTAATAACTTTGAATCCCCAAAGGAGAGGAGGTCTCAAATCCTCACCTTCCAGGGTTACCTTGGCCCCCAGCGAGTCAGCATCCTTTCATGGAAAGCAAAACAGAAGGGAATCTTTATAAGACACTGGAAGCTGTGGGGTTAATGTGGGATGAAATTCAGGCCTGGAAACAAGCAGAAGCTGGGGTGGATTGGAGGACGGAGCAGGGATACAGGGGCAGTGCGATCAGGCCACTGCTGGATGATTGTCTCCAGCCAGTCTCAGAGTCTTTGAGATTTTGCCTAGAATTTATATTCCAAGCATCCATTTGCCCTTTCTTGCACCACTTGCCTGTAATTTTGTTGGTTGAAGAGCAGGGGAAGGCTCTGTATTACAGACCCAGCAGCTTGGTTGAAAGCAGCAGGCAACTGCTAAGTGGCAGTTTCTCTCCCTAATAAGGAAATAATAAAATAATAGATTTTTATTTTCTTCCTAGTGGATGCTGTACCACAGAACTTGCTCACAAAGGACCCACCTTGGGTTATTTTCCTGGTTCCTGAATGCGTAACTTTGGACATTTAGACACATGCCGAGCCATGTATCCCCATGTGAACGAGGATTATTATAGGGGGAAGGGTTTGAATGGAGGCCAGGGAACCCGCTGGCCACTAAAAACAAACACATTTGTCCAGTATTTATCAAGACGCTACTATGCATCAGACGTTCCACAAGGGCTCAGGTCCACAAAAGTAACCAGAAGGAAAGCAGTAAGAATATGTCAGATACGGAGGGGGTGGGGGCAGGGAGAGAAATAGGTGAGGGGGATGAAGAGGTCCAAACCTTCAGTTACAGCATAAATGAGTCATGGGGCTGAAACATACAGTGTGCAGAATACAGTGAATAATTATGTAATAGCTTTGGATTGACAGGTGACAGCTAGACTTATCATGGTGATTATTTTGAAATGTATACAAATATTGAATCACTATGATGTATGCCATGAATTAACAGAGTACTGTAGAGCAATCATACTTCAAAACCAAACAAACCCATAAAAGAAGAGATCAGATTTGTACTTACCAGAAGTTGGGGGTGGGAGGAAAATGAACTGGAAGAATATAGTCAAAAGGTACAATGTTCCAGTTATAAAATTAATAAGTACTAGGGATGTGATGCCCAGCATGACAAGATAATTAACACTGCTGTACGCTATACATGAGAGTTGTTAAGGGAATAAATTCTAAGAGTTCTTAGCATATTATCACAAGGGAAATATTTTTCTATTTTTTTGACATTGTAAGTCAAATCATTATGCTATACACCTTAAACGCATACAATTGTTGTTGTTCAGTCACCCAGTCGTGTCCAACTCTTCACGACCCCATGGACCAGAGCACACCAGGTTTCCCCGTGCCTCACCATCTCCCGGAGTTTGCCCAAGTTTATGTCCATCAAGTCGGTGATGCCATCCAACCATCTCATCCTCTATCGCTCTCTTCTCCTTCTGCCTTCAATCTTTCCCAGCATCAAAGTCTTTTCCAATGAGTCACCTCTTCACATCAGGTGGCCAAAGTGTTGGCGTTTCAGCTTCAGGGTCAGTTCTTCTAAAGAAGATTCAGGGTTGATTTTCTCTAGGATTGACTGGTTTGATCTCCTTGCAGTCCAAAGGACCCTCAAGAGTCTTCTCCAGCACCACAGTTCGAAAGCATCAATTCTTCGACGCTCTGCTTTCTTTTCTGTCCAGCTCTCACATCTATACTTGACTCCTGGAAAGACCTGTATGCCAATTATATCTCAACAAAACTGGAGAAAAAAGTAATAAAGGTGACACCACTCAGGGCCCTGCCCAGGCAGGAGAGGGTGGTGATCTGAACCAAGACAGAAGCAGAGTTCGGATGGGAGGAGACAGTAAAGTTGAGAGGTGGCTGGAGAGTGGATTTGGACCAGATCCAGTGTCTGGCTGAAGATGAAGCTGGGAGGATGGTGGCCTCCAAGTTTTGGCTCCCCCTGGTGGTGACTTTCGTGGAGGAGGAGACCCACGAGAAGCAGCCTCTTGGGAAAGATGGATGAAAATCAATGTGGGCTCTGCTGCATTTGCAGTATTTGGAGGTCACCCAAGTGGGTTTGAATCAGACAGGAGGACACTGGGATGCCTGAATCAGATCTCCAGGCAGAGGGTCAGGTTGAAAATGGAAACTGGAGTTTCCATTTTACCCCATGGTTGGGGGTCTCTGAAACGACAAAAGCTGCCACCCACCTTCTTGCACAAGGGGAACTCTGATTCTCTTTTTGGTTTTTTGGCCACATCACTCAGTTTGTGGGATCTTAGTTCCTCGATCAGGGATCAAACCTGGGCCCGGGCAGTGAGAGTACCGAGTCCCAACCACTGGATCACTGGGGAATTCCCCTCCTAAAACAGGATTAGGGATCCTATGGTCCTTGTCCCCCATTTCTTCTGCCTGAGTTTGTCTGTGGAAAATTTTTAGCCAAAGATTAAGTTTAATGAGAGAAGTGAGAACTTGCAGAAACAAAGGAAAACGGTCAGAGGAGATCCAATCACAATAGTTTAGTCATTAAGCATAGACAAGGACATTTAGCTCCTTCTCAAGGGCTGTAGGTGATATTCTGAGCCATAGCCTGTGAGCTATCTTGTAGATACCGAAACCCCCACCAGGTGGAGGAGTTAACCATACGATGACCAGACTGTGGCCATAATGTAAGCTGCCACAGAGGGCTGCCTCAAGAAATGGAAACAAACCGATCCTGGAACTGAAGATTTGTTGTTGTTCAGTCGCTAAGTTGTGTCTGACTCTTTGCAACCCCATGCACCCTACAGCACACCAGACTTCCCTGTCCTTCGCTGTCTCCCAGAATTTGTTCAAATTGATGTCCATTGAGTCAGTGATGCCATCCAACCATCTCATCCTCTGTCACCCCATTTTCCTCCAGCCCTCAATCTTTCCCAGCATCAGGGTCTTTTCCAATGAGTCGGTTCTTCACATCAGGTGGCCAAAGTATTGGAGCTTCAGCTTCAGCATCAGTCCTTCCAGTGATATTCAGGACTTCAGGATATTCATTCATTCAAATGATATTCATCCTTTGGGATGGACTGGTTTAATCTCCTCGCTGTCCAGTGAACTCTTAAGAGTCTTCTCCAGCACCACATTTTGAAAGCATCAATTCTTCGGCGCTCAGCCTTCTTTATGGTCCAACTCTCACATCCGTACATGACTACCAGAAAAAACAGCTTTGATTATATAGACCTTTGTCAGCAAAGCAATGTCTTTGCTTTTTAATATGCTGTCTAGGTTTGTCATAGCTTTTCGTCCAAGAAGCAAGCATCTTTTAATTTTGTGGCTGCAGTCAGTGATTTTGGAACCCCCAAAAATAAAATCTATCACTGTTTCTACTTTTTCCCCAACTTTTGCCATAAAGTGATGGGACCTGATGCCATGATCTTAGTTTTTCGAATGCTGAATTTTAAGCAAGGTTTTTCACTCTCCCCTTTCACCCTCATCAAGAAGTTTTTTTTAGTTCCTTTCTGCCATTAAAGTGGTATCTGCATATCTGAAGTTGTTGGCATTTCTCCTGGCAAGCCTGAGTCCAGGTTGTGAGTCATCCAGCCTGGCATTTCTCATGATGTACTCTGCATAGAGGTTAAATAAGCAGGGTGACAATATGCAGCCTTGCCATGCTCCTTTCCCGATTTGGAACCTGTCGTTCGATTGATGTCTGGTTCTAACTGTTGCTTCTTGTCTAGTGTGCAAGCTTCTCAGGGGACAGGTCAGGTGGTCTGGTGTCCCATCTCCTTAAGCATTTTCCACAGTTTGTTGTGATTCACACAGGCAAAGGCTTTAGCATAGTCAATGAAGAAGCAGCAGATGTTTATGTGGAATTCCCCTGCTTTTCCTATGATCTGACAGATGTTGGCAATTAGATCTCTGGTTCCTCTGCCTTTTCTAAATCCAACTTGTACATCTGGAAGTTCTCAGTCCATGTTGAACTGAGTTCAGTTGAAGCCTACCTTCAAGGATTTTGAGCATCATCTTGCTAGCATGTGAAATTAACTGTTCTTTATCAAGGTGATGCTGGTCAGACCACTGATGACCAATTTCAAGATGACAGTCAGAGCTGACTGTACTGTTTTTACATGTAGCCCCATCCCTCAGCCTATACAAGCTTTTGCCACTGATTGTCAGTGGAGGGGAACTGGTTCCCAGACAGGAGTTGACTTTCACCCCTTGTTATCATCTTCCAAAATCAACTCTCTTGAGAATTGGTTTTCAAGCTGTGGAGCCATCAGACCTGGATTCAGTCTGGATTCACTCCAACTCCTAACTTCCTAAATATCCAGAGTCTGAATTTTTCAATGACACTATGCTTGTTTAGTAAGTGTTTTTTAGAGTTGTGAGCTTGATCTTTGTTAAAATATTAGCCTAATATTAAAATATTAGTTATAACACGTGTTTTATAACACATAAATTGAAATTCTTTTACTGAAAAAAATCAGTAGTTTAGTCAGTTTTGTTTAATAAGTTTTAGAAACAGCAGCCAAAAAGAAGAAAAATGCAACTGTCTTTTCCCGGCAACGATGAGTTACAGAAAACTAGCCGGTTTGGGTTTCAGCTGACATTCTGGGCAGAAACTCCCCCTTGGAGCAGAGGTTCGCATCCTCTGACATTTGGTGCATGGTTATCAATTTGACCACTCTGTTCTCCTTTGTTCCTGTCAGATCTGACTTCCAGGAGCTTTATACCTTCACCCAGCAAGGCAGAAACTTGCTTTCCCTGCCCTGACTCAGGGTCGGGTCCTTGCCCTTTCCAGCCACCTCAGCGATGACTTCATACTTAGGAACTCTGGAGGACCAGAGCGCAGTGGGTGTGATCTAAGAGGAAAGATGACCGTCACAGAAACTGCAGCAGCCTGCCACCTGGGGGAGGTTCTGGGGGTCCAGTCGTCCTGAGTCTGGACCCACAGAGGAGGCACAAAGCCTCATGGGTTGCTCTGGATCAGGGAGGCAGCCTACATTTCCCTGGGTGCTCTTCTCGGGGCTGTTAGCCAAGGAAGATAAAGCTCCACTTCCAGGGAGGCTGGGTGATGCAAAGCTCCTTTGACAGCTCTGGGCCACAGGATGACATGAAATGGGCCACCAGCCCATCCTCAGGACCTTGTGACCTCAGTCACCCTGGAAATGTTGGTAGCATCTGAAGGATCATTCACTTAATACGTATTCACTGGACATCAATTATGTGCTAGGCGCTGTGCTGGCTTCTGGTGTGTGTGATTGTGCGTGTGTGTGTGTAATATGGAGTGCCTATTTATAATGAATAAAAACAGTCTGAATGATGATGACAGCTAAATTTATTGAGCAATTATTATGTTGCAAACCCTTTTCTAAGCATGGTGGCATATTGTGTTTTTCTTTATTTTAGTATTGTGATGATTTTATTTATTTATTTATTGAAGTATAGTTGATTTACAATGTTGTGTTGGTGTTTTTGTTGTTGCTGTTTTAGTAACTAAGTCATGTCCAACTCTTTTGCGACCCCATGGCCTGTAGCCTGACAGGCTCCTCTGTCCATGGGATTTCCCAGGCAACAATACTAGAGTGGGTTATCATTCCTTTCTCCAGGGGCTCTTCCCTACCCAGGGATTGAACCCATATCTCCTGCACTAGAAGGCAGATTCTTTACCGCTGAACCACCAGTGTTGGTGGCATATAATCTTATTTAATTCTGGTGATAAGCCTTGGAAGTCAGCAGATTCTATTATTACCTACTGTTCTGCAGCTGAGAGAGGATAAGTAATTTGCCTAGGGGCACTGGGGTCTTAGTGGCGAAATTAGAGCTCCATCAGATTGAAAGGTCTACACCTGTGACCATTTGCCTTCCATAACTTTAGTTCTAATAGAAGAAACAAACCATAACCTCATGCGTACATAAATAAAAATAATTGCCACCTCTGCTGAGCAGCAGAAAGGAAATGCAGAGGGAGCTGAGGTAGGAGAGTGGATGTGTTCAGACAGAGCTGTTGGGGGTCAGGGGGAGAGCTGGAAAGAAGGAGGACTCCAGGAGCTAGAATAGCGGGTGCTGAGACCTGGAGGTGGGAAGGAGACTGGCTTGTTGTAGGGTCAGGTGCGGGGCCTCGATGGCTGGGGGAATAGGGGTCTGAGGGCCAGGGCAGGTGTCTGGGTTTCCCTTGAGGCACTGGTGTGTGTATGTATATATATATGAAAATCTAAAATTATCTTTTATTTATTTTAAATTTATTTTCTATTTAAATAAATACATTTTTTAAATTTATTTATTTATTTTTGCACGACAAATGGGATCTTAGTTCCCTGTCCGAGGATTGAACCTATGCCCCTCGCATTGGAGATGCAGAGTCTTCACTACCAGGACCGCCAGGGAGTCCTACCCTGGTATATTTTGAGTATGGTGAGGTGTGATTGGGTTTACACATCAAGGTGATTCTGCGAGGGTTGGAGGACTTGCGAGAAAGGAGAGGCCTGTAGGAGTCCAAGGCTGATGATGGAGGAGGATGCCCTGGGGGGACCTGGGGCAGTGTGGTGGCTGGGAGAGGCCTGGGAGCTATTTAGAGAGATGTGTTGTAGGCAGGATCCTGAATGCAGATTTCATGTCAGGGGTGAGGGAGGTGTTCATGGATCAAATCCTATTAATACAACTTCCGAATCTTCAAAATACTCCAGTTGGAGCGGGGAGAAGTTCAGTTCAGTCGCTCAGTTGTGTCCAACTCTTTGCGACCCCATGAATCACAGCATGCCAGGCCTCCCTGTCCATCACCAACTCCCGGAGTCCACCCAAACCCATGCCCATCGAGTTGGTGATGCCATCCAGCCATCTCATCCTCTGTTGTCCCCTTCTCCTCCTGCCCTCAATCTTTCCCAGCATCAGGGTCTTTTCCAATGAGTCAGCTCTTCGCATCAGGTGGCCAAAGTATTGGAGTTTCAGCTTCAGGATCAGTGCTTCCAATGAACACCCAGGACTGATCTCCTTTAGGATGGACTGGTTGGATCTCCTTGCAGTCCAAGGGACTCTCAAGAGTCTTCTCCAACACCACAGCTCAAAAGCATCAATTCTTCAGTGCTCAGCTTTCTTTATAGTCCATCTCTCACATCCATACATGACCACTGGAAAAAACATAGTCTTGACTAGACAGAACTTTTTTGGCAAAGTAATGTCTCTGCCTTTTAATATGCTGTCTAGGTTGGTCATAACTTTCCTTCCAAGGAGTAAGTGTCTTTTAATTTCATGGCTGCAATCGCCATCTGCAGTGATTTTGGAGCCCAGAAAAATAAAGCCAGCCACTGCTTCCACTGTTTCCCCATCTATTTGCCATGAAGTGATGGGACCGGATGCCATGATCTTAGTTTTCTGAAGTGGGGGTGTGTGTGGGTGAAATAAGAGTGATGGCTATGACACTGGGCACTGGAGACAAAGGGATCTGTTGCACCAATCTCTCTACTTTTGTGGTGCTTGAAATTTTACATAATTAATGCAAAGTTAAAAAGAAAAAACAAGAAAAAGATTGCTACACAAGTGTGAAGTTTAAGCAAGAGTGCTGACTATTTCCTGAGATGGAAAAGAAAGAGCGGAGCAGGGCTGGAGGGGGTGAAGATCAGACATCCTTTCTTTTTTATATATATATTTTTTAAAGTTTATTTGGCTGTGCTGGGTCTTAGCTGTGGCACACAGGATCTTTGATCTTTGTTGCAATTAGTTGCCCAACTAGGGATTGAACCTAGGCCCCCTGCATTGGGGGCGCAGAGTCTTAGCCACTGGACCACCAGGGAAGTCCCTCAGGCACCCTCTGTGTGGCACCACTCTCTCTCTCTCTCCATCATAGAACAGAGACAGAGGCTTCTGGGATTTAGGGACAAAGCTCTGGTCCCCTTCCTCAGCCATTATTCTCCTTTTGAGAATGGCTTAGAATGGAGCATCCTGGTTCACTGTTGGCGCTCATAAAGTCCAAACACATGAACAAAACACACCAGACCAGGAGAGGGGAGCTATCCAGTGACTGTCCGTTAAGAGGTGGACGTGGGGATTTACCTGGCAGTCCAGAGGTTAAGACTCTGAGCTTTCACTGCAGGGGGCACAGGTTCGATCCCTGGTCGGAGAATTAAGATCTTTCACAGTGTGACCAAAAGCTAGAAAGAAACAGATGGAGCTGGGTTCAGAGCCTGTATCAGTTATCCACTGCATGAAACAAACCACTCCAGAATGCAGTGGCTTGAAACAAGGATTCCTTATTTCTTTCCAGTCTGTAGGTCTACAGTGTGAGCTGGGATCAGCTCATTGGTTCGTCTGCTAGTCTCATCTGGGGGGCATTGTTGGGGCTACAGTCCTCTGTGGCTCCACTGGGAATGACCTGTCTGAAATGGCCTCACTCCTGTATCTGGAAGCTGATGCTGGCCCTTGGCCGGGGCGTGTGACCACTCACCTCTCAGAAGGTCAGGCTGGGCAGCTTCACTGCATTGTGGTCTCCAGGCTCCTGGAGGGTGTAGGTGGAAGTTGCAAGCCCTCTAGCAGCCCGGCCTTCAAAGTGGTGCAGCCTGACTTCTGCCACAATCTATTGGTCAAGGCAAGTCATAGGCCAGCCCAGATCTAAAGAGTGAGGAAATAGATGCCACCTCTCGATGGGAGGCACTGCAGAGTCTGCGTCCGTATTTAATCTACTGTAGGCCAGAGTGTCCCAATAAATGACCGAAGCTTGTCATTCTGCCCCCAGTAGGCCCACATCTCATATACCACTACCTTCTCCCTGAAACAAGCATTATAAAACGGTTGGTGTTCAGGATTTCCCTGGCAGTCCAGGGGTTAGGACTCTGCCCTTTCATTGCTGGGGGGCAACCCCTGGTCAACCCCACAAGCTTCAAGGAGTGGCCAAAAAAAAAAAAATCTGTTGGTGCTCATTTTGCAGACCAGTCTCTAGACATTGATTGGTTAGGAATGGCGTTTGGCTCATGGGCTGATTCCATGTTTCTTTTAATTTATTTATTTGGTCTTAGTTGCAGCACATGGGATCTTCAATCTGTATTGCAGCATATGGGATCTAGCTCCCTGACCAGGGATTGTACCGGCGCCCCCTGCGTTGGAAGCACAGCGTTTTAGCAACTTGAGCACCAGGGAAGTCCCCGATTGCATTTTTGAAGATGGCCGCTAATACATCTCCCACCTCACACGCTAATCTTGTGATGTGATGGTGACGAGCCTCCATGGAGAGGTGAGGGTCTTACGTTCCCTCCCCTTGAAACTGGGTGGACCTTTGAAATAGGTTTAACCGATAGAAAGGGACAGAAGTGACTTCGAAGGCGAGATGACAAAAAGCAATACAGCCTCCACTCTCGTGGTGAATTTGTCCTTGGACCCTAGCCACCAAGCTATAAGGAAGCCCAAGTTTGGAGATGCCCTCTGTGGGTGTTCCAGCCATTAGCCCGAGTTAGGCCCTCAGCCATCAGCCAGCATCAACTGCCAGACACGTGAGTGAACGTTCTTTTGGATGATTCCACTCCTGGCTTTTGATTCTTTCAGCAGAGGCCCTAAATGTCATGGAATAAAGATAAGCCATCCTCATTGTGCTGTGTCTGAATGTGTGACCCACAGAAATCAGGAGAGATAATAATGATGATTGATTTTTTAAAAATAATTTTATTTATTTATGTATGGCTGGCTTATGCTAAAGTTGAAACTCGAATACTTTGGCCACCTCATGCGACGAGTTGACTCACTGGAAAAGACTCTGATGCTGGGAGGGATTGGGGGTGGGAGGAGACGGGGACGACAGAGAATGAGATGGCTGGATGGCATCACCGACTCGATGGACATGAGTTTGAGTGAGCTCCGGGAGTTGGTGATGGACAGGGAGGCCTGGCGTGCTGTGGTTCATGGGGTCGCGGAGAGTCGGACACGACTGAGCGACTGAACTGGACTGAACTGGACTGTGCTGGGTCTTCCTTGCTGCACTGGCTTTTCTCTAGCTGCGGTGAGCAGGGGCTACTCTCCTTTGCTGGTGTACAGGCTTCTCTTTGTGGAGGCTTCTCTTGTTGCACAGCGCAGGCTTTAGGGTGGGCGGGCTTCAATAGCTGCAGCTCCTGGGCTCTAGAGCACAGGCTCAATAGTTGTGGCTCATGGGCTTGGTTTCTCCATGGCATGTGGGATCTTCCCAGACCAGGGATCAAACCCATGTCTCCTGCATTGGCAGATGGATTCTTTACCACTGAGCCTCCAGGGAAGACTGATTATTGATGTTTTAAGCCACTAAGTTTTAGTGTAATCTGTGTTGTAGCAGTGGATAGACAATAATGTAAGCTGTTGTAACAGAGACAAGAAAAAACAGTGGCTTAAACAAACCAACAGTTTACTTCTCTTTTTCACTAAGAGGGTCTGGAAGTAGGCAACCCAGGGGTGATATGGACACACCTATGATGTCATCAGAAGCCCAGGGTCTTTTTTTGTTTGGTTGGTTTTTTGGCCATGCCATGCAGCATGCAGGATCCTAGTTCCCCAGCCAGGGAAGCTTGGAATCCTAACCACTGGACAACCAGAGAATCGTTGTCTTCCCAGGGTCTTTTATCTTGCTGTTCTATTATCCTCAGCACATGGCTACAATTCTCAAGGTCACCTCCTGATCCAAAGTAGCTACTGGAGTTCCAACGATCACATCTGCCTTCCAGGCTGAAGGCAGGATGAAGCAAAGAGGACAGGACTAGCCTTCACCAATATTGTTTCCATTTCGAGGAACATTTTTAGAAATTCCTTCCAAGACCTTCTCCTTATATCTCATACATATCCTAAAATTAAGTCACACAGCCACACCATATGTGCAAGGGAGGCTGGAAATGTTGCCTTTTTGCTGAGCTCATCGCCATGTAAGGTAAAACTGGGGTTCTGGTGTTGAGGAGGGGAGGAGAATGGATAGTGACTGGTGGGCTGGTGGTTGGTGGCTGATGTGTTAGAGCAGGACAATGGAAGAGGGGTCTTCCCATGTGGGGGAGCTGGGGCTACACGTTGGCCCCCAACCTGCTGCAGCCTCCTTGAATGTTTGGGGACTGCGGAATTTTCCATCTAAGTTGCTTCTGAACAAAGGATGGACTTCATTCCTTGCGAGGCAGTGGGCTGATGTACGTGGAAAGCTCTGGTCTCTAGCTTCACCCTCCCCAGGTGAACAGCAGGCAGCTGGACTTTTGCTAAAAATCTAACGTGCAGCACTGAACTTATCACTTCCTGCTCAACCACTTTCCATGGCCGCCCCTGTTTACCGGCAAATTCTTGGCATTGATGTTGAAGGCTTCAGTCACCTCTTCCACAGCTCTGCTTTGACCCCTACTTCATGCCTGGCACCCAAGCCTTTGTGTGGGTAGCTCCCACTGTCCAGAACACCCTCCACCCATCTCTGCCTGGAAGAAACCCACCCACCTTTAGCACTCTCATGGTGCCTTTGCATGGACTAGAAAAGGCTGTCCTTTATCTGGGCTTCCCAGGTGGTTCAGTGATAAAGAATCCACCTGCCAATCCAGGAGATGCAGGAGACATGGGTTGGATCCCTGGGTGGGGAAGATGCCCTGGAGGAGGAAATGGCAACCCACTCCAGTATTCTTGCCTGGGAAATCCTGTGGACAGAAAAGCCTGGTTGGCTACAGTCCAAGGGGTTGCAAAAGAGTCAGGCGTGACTGACTGTGGATGCACCCCCTTTATCCAGGTGGATGCAGCTTCCAGGGCTTGAGGAGTGGCGCAGAGGTGGGATTCCAAGCACACGTGCCCCTTGCCCAGCAAACATCCTGCACAGTTGTACAGAGAGATGTCACTTTAAAGACCTCCCTAGGGAGGGAGGGAGGGAGGTCCTTCCTTTACCAGCTCTGTCCTTGGACTCCACGCCTTGATCTGGGGCTGGCTGTTTCCAGCTTTGTGTCCTCTGACCTGCTCAATGCCCATTCCCCCAGACCCATGACACCAACAGCCATCAGGGGAACTGAGTTTGTGCCACAGGCCATACCTCTCTTTTCCCACTTTGAGGACCAGTCACCCCTCCCTTGGGCTTCCCAGGTGGCACTAGTGGTAAAGAAGCTGCCTGCCAATGCAAGAGACATAAGAGATGCGGTTCAATCCCTGAGTTGGGAAGATCCCCTGAAGGAGGGTATGGCAACCCACTGCAGTATTCTTGCCTGGAGAATCCCATGGACAGAGGAGCCTGGTGGGCTACAGTCCATGGGGTCACAAAGAGTCGGACACGACTGAGAGACTAAGCACAGCACCACTCCCTTAGTCTTCAGCACATCCAGCGGCAGAATGGAAACCCCTGCTGGGCTGGAAGAGGGGCCACTTGGATAGTCCCTTGGAAATGACCCAGATGCCAGTAGATTGGAGTCAGCTACTCAGAGCAACTCAAACCCGATCTCAGAGGCCCCAGCCCCGGCGGGGAGCTCACCCTCTCCTGGGGGTGATGCAGCCACCACCACCCTTGGCACACCACCGCCCCCCCCAGACCCTGCCTAGCCCACTGTTTGTTGTGGTGGCCTTGAATCCACCACCCAGAAATGCATGAGAGAAGACCTTCCATTTCATACCTTTTATTTTATCTGCATCTTCTCTGCCTTCTCCCTCCCCCACCGGCTCCTGAGAGGGGGTGGAAGCCCCAGTTGGAAGGGAAGGGACTACTCTCACCTCCCTGTGGGAGGGACGGTGTCCCCTGGGCCAGGCCCCAGTGATGGAGGAAGCAGGGGCCTCCTTGGCAGAGCAAGGGCATCGTCCAAGAGGCTGTGGCCAGGGCTGAGGCCCCTCGGATGCCCTGCGGCCCTGAGCCCCGTGGGTCATCAGGAAGGCGAAAAGCAGAGAAGTCAGGGGGCGATGAGAGGTATGTGCGTGGCTGAGAGGTGGACACGGACGTCAGGGGCCAGGAGCAGAGACTAGGGAAGGTGGGCTCGAGGTGGGGCCCTGAGAAGGAACCCCGGGTTATAGGGGCGACTGGGTGTGGGGGAAGGGTGCACCAGGGAAAACAGTGGGGTGGGGTGAATGGGACAGGGTTGTGCTCCAAGAACCAGGCTCCCAGTAGAGGAGCCGCGCTTCAGGGTCTGATCAGGGGCTGGCCCTGAGCAGAGGCCTGGAAGGGGAAAAGGACAGGGACCCTAGGAGGGGAGCTGGGCCGAGGCCGTGGTGCTGCCATAGCCAACTCTCCAGGTTCGTGGATGCCAGCCCAGCTGGGCGTGGCCCCAAACCACCAATTTGTGCTTCTGGGTTGCTTGAGGGCCCCCAACGTGGCCTCCACCGTGCCGGGAAGGGTCCACAGGCAGCCAGCCCTCTGCATTGGGCAACTGCTGTCCCCAGGACTCCTCCTCCAGCCCAGGTTTTCTGGAAACTTCTTTTCCTGCCCAGCCTGGGAGGCCCCCCGAGCTAGATCACCTGCCATCACAGGGGGTGGGACATGGTGGTGGTGGTGGCGGTGGAGGGGAGCCATGCTGGGACAGTTTCTAGACTCAACTGCGGGGCTGTCCGTTCGCCCCCCAGATGACCAGGGGTCACCATTGCAGGGTTAGCCTGTCTAAGGGCTCCACCCCCACCCCCACCCCTCATGTGCTGGTCTGTTTTCCCTCCCGGTTTGGACAGCAATCACTCAGGCATGGAAGCCCCTGGGGTGGAATGGTGGGGAGAGGGCCAGTCTGGGGGCCATGTGGGTCTCAGAGAGCACCCTGCCCGTCCCCCTGGCAGCCGCTGTCACCGTGGACGATGAGCACCGGAAAGTACAGGGCGTCCTCATAGCACGGCGGGCTTTCCAGGGGCTCTGTGTCCTCGCCGCGGCGCCCCAGCGGCCCCCCGCTCAGGCTTCGGAAGACCCCCGGGGTGGCCCGACCCCCGGCTCCCAGCGAGAGGCGGCTGCGGCTGAAAGGCAGGCGGGGCCCGCTGGGCCGGGCGGGCGGCAGCGAGTTGCTGCTGACGGAGCGGCGGCAGCGCTGGCAGCCCCGGAGGTAGGCGCCCGAGCCGGCGCCCATGACCACGGCCTCCGAGTAGCTGGGCACCAGCTGCCGGTTGGAGCAGATGTGCCACTCGAGCTCGGTGAAGTCCACCGTGGCCACCCGGGAGAGCGGGGGCCCGCTGGGCATGGCGCCGGGCGG
Source organism: Moschus berezovskii (assembly GCF_049115385.1). Taxonomy (NCBI): domain Eukaryota; kingdom Metazoa; phylum Chordata; class Mammalia; order Artiodactyla; family Moschidae; genus Moschus; species Moschus berezovskii. Next base: position 6,736,212 of record NC_142484.1, read on the forward strand.
GGGCGAGCTGGCGCCGAAGAGCTTCTCCACCTGGTAGTGGACGTGGGCCGTGCCGTAGGCCGCCACCACGCGCAGCGGCCAGGACAGCGTGGCCGCCGACACCAGCCAGAAGACCCAGGCGCGCGCGTACCAGGGCGGGCTGCGCGGGTCGGCGAACACCATGAGGGACTCGCGGAAGTCCACGTCCTTCAGGTGCATGCCCTCGCGGGCCTCCAGGTAGTCGTCCAGGCCCTCGTTGGCGCTGAAGAAGCGGGCGCGCTGGGTGAGGTACGAGGCCTCGGCCTCGGCGCTGCCGAAGCTGAAGCACTTGGTGAAGCGCAGCCGCGTGGCCGCGTGCTCGGCCAGGCCCACGAGCTCCTTGGACACGTCGCGGACGCCGTGCGCCGAGTAGTCGAACTCGCCCCGCGCCGTGCGGCTGTCGGCCCTCTCGTGGTAGACCTGCGTGGTGGTGTAGGCGTCGCCGTTGCGGTAGCGGGTGATCTGGCGGGTGCGCCGCACGTAGTGGTAGCTGGTGGCCTTCCACCAGACGCAGGGCGGCGCCTGCTGCAGCCGGCGGATCAGGGCAAGCACGGTGTTGGCGTCGGTGCGCGGCGCCTGGCAGGACCGCACGTGACAGTGCCAGCACTCGGCCAGGTAGAGGAGGTAGAGGAGGGAGACGAAGGCCAGGGGGATGTACAGGTAGCCGTCGGAGCAGGGGCTGGCCGGGTAGGTGGGCGGCGGCCCCCCGCCTCCGCGGGCCAGGGCGGCCTCCGGCCCCAGGACCAGCCGGGGCACCGTGGCCAGGCGACACCAGGCCACCACGGCGCCGCAGGCGTGGATGAGCAGGGTGAGAAGCAGGCACTTCCAGTGCGACTCGCGGCACAGAGAGCTTCCCAGGGACTGCTTCAGGGGCCGCTGCTGCAGAAGGGGCAGAGAGAGGCAGGCCCGGGTCAGCCCGGGCCTCCAGGGGTCGGGGCTTCGCTCACCACTTTCCAGAGGAGGAAACCGAGGCTCTGCGGGATGGAGGAACTCGCTCCTGGCCTCACCCCTCTAGCCAACTCCCAGTAGAGCTGCAGGACTCCAACTATGTGCCCTGAGCCTGGCCTCCGCCGTGCCCTGTCCCCTCTCAGTCGGGGCATGTAGGAGAAAACAGATTCATCTCTGCCACAAGAGGGAAGGATACCCCAGCCCCCCAGCAACTGGCTGTTGAGAAAACTGCTTTCTGGTCCTGACTTTACTCCCGATTTGCTGTGTGATTGCAGCCATATCCCTGCCCTCTCTGGGCACTGATTCCTGGACCTGGGGGTGTGGGGAGCCAGGGTGGCAGGAGGTCCTAGGGGTGAAGAGCCCAGGGGTGGCCTTAGGTGCCCAGGATTGGGTGCTGGCTCCATCACTGACTATATGACTTGGCTAGTCCCCTCTTCCTCTTTGAACCTCAGTTTCCTCATCTGTAAATTGGGGTTGTTTACAGTCAACTGTGGTTGTGACGAGTCAAGGAGATCCTGTGTGTGAAGATCTTAGCATAGGGTCTGGCCAATGGAATAAATATTATTACCATTACCCTGCAATCTCTCTGGTCCATTGGTCTAACTAGGGATGGCAGAAGACTTGGGAGAGGCTTTTAAGTAAATGAGAGAGAGGAAGAGAGAGAGAGGTGTGAGTCTGGAGGGAGGGGAGCAGATGGAGCACCGTCCTCCTCTCCCCATCTGCGCTAAGGGAGGGGGCGGGACACAGCTGCTGGGCATCAGGGACCAGTCCCTGGCCCAGGGACTCGGGCATACCTCCCTGGCAGAGCTTCCAGCCTGGCCCCCACTTTATCCCCAGATGCCCAAGGAGAGAAAAAGAGGGAGGAGAGAAAGGGTGAAAAGGGGAAGAAGGAAGAGACGGTCTGCAGGAAACAGCATAGGTGGGGTTAAGGGGTCACCGTATCCACCACAGTCCCAGCAGGCCCCGAGAGACCCAAGAGGAGAGGAACTGTCCCCAGCCCACCACAGGTGTGATACCACTCCCCCGACCCGCAGAGGCAGTCAGGTGCACGTACCCTCATCCACCCCCAGGATTCACCCCACCCCACCCCAAGTTCATCGAAGAATCCACCCACCAGGAATGTGATCGCTGCCTGTTTATCCGACACACACCAGCCCCTCACTAGTGCCCAGGGTACAACCCCCTTCCCCATGGTGACATGGTGCCAAGGTGTGTGTGTGCACTTGCCCCCCCACCGGGCCCACCCACCACAGGACACACAGAGGCACATACATGTTACACACTCACTGAAACCCAGGGATACATCTTACCTATCACAGTGCACATCCCCCATCCCTACCCCTACTGCAATCTGACACCCACACCCTACAGACTCTACTCGGAGAGACCCACCCACAACAGGGCTGCACTCACACGCACTCACTCATTAGCACTTCACCCAAGCCATGGGGCCCCCCAGTCCCTCACCTGACTATAGGGCACATATGTCCCATTCAAGGTATAGGGAGCACCCATTGACATCCACACACCCACAAGCATCCTACATTCACCCAAACACACACATAGATCCACTCACCGCCTATCACCCCGACACCCCACACTGGGCCCCACACCCCTGCAGATCCTCTTCCTCCTTAGGACTGAGGAGGGGCCATTCTGAGGGTCCCAAACAGCAGATTGGGCCCTGGATCCTCACCTCTGGGAAAGGGAGAAGGGGTACCCGGAGGCCACCTCCCTTCTTCTCCCCTCCTCCCTCTGCTCCCCGCCCCCCAAGTCCCTGCTACTGCTGCTGCATTGCAGGCTCCGCCCGGGCACCTCATGAACGGCGGGGGGCCGGGCCGGGGGCCCTGACCCGGGGGCTCTGGGGAAGAGGGGCAGCGCTGCAGAATGGGGACGCGCAGGGGCCCGGTGCTGACGTCACAGGAGGGCGAGGCCGAATGAAGGGGCGTCGGAGACAGGAGTTGTTCCACACATCCCTTCCCAGCCGCCCCACCCCGACCTCCACGCGGGCCCCTAGGCCCGGAGACTCCTCGCAGGATGCAGGTTACCCTAATGACGTCATTGATCATAGGGGTTCCGGACTTCGCTCCGCAGCCCCTGCTTTGCCGGTAGCCCCGGCTCTTGTCGCCCTCTCCCCTCTGCAGCCCCAGCTCCGGCCCCCCATCACCCGGCGCCGGTACCTCCTCCCGCAGCGGCTCGCCGTCTGGGATGAGCTCGGGCACGTCCCCGCTGTCGCCACCGCCGTCCTCGGGCATGGTGTCCTGGCTGCTTGGGCGGCCCCCGCCCGGGCCCGGGGCATGATAGGGGGGAGCGCGGAGGGCTGCGGCGTGGCCCCGGAGGGCGTCCGCTCGGCTCAGCGGCCGCGGAGGGAGTGCGCGGAGCTCGAGCGCCGCGGCGGCGGTGGCAGTGGCGGCGGCGTTGGCGGCCGCGGTGCCCGGCGCCCCGCCCTCCGCTGACCCCGCCCCCACGGCACCCACGGCGCCGCCGGCAGCGCCTGGCACCGCGGGCACTGCCCCCGCCCCCGAGAAGCCCAGGCTGGGCGGACGGACGCCTGGGTTCTCCTCCTTCCGCGCTCGCGCTTGCGACCTTGGACGAGTCCTTGCTTTCTGGGGCCTGAGTTACCCCCGCTGTAAATAGAATCTCGAGGGTGGGTGGGTGGGTGCCCGCGGGGTCCTATCTCTGGGGAGTAGGCCCAGATCTAAGTCCACCCAGCCCCATCTCTGAAGCCTCGCTTGTGGCGATGGTACAAGGGGCAGTTACAGACTTGAATGCTGTGGTGAACCTCATTAGCTGGACAGAGGCGCTGGGCTCTACTTGAAGTAAGCAAGCAGGAGGCCAGGACACCCGGGCCCTAGGCTTTGTGACCTTGAGTTGGCACCCTCCACCCCAACCTCAGTTTTCTCACCTATGAAAGGGCCACAGGAAGGTGTTGGATTCAAGGCACATTCATCATGCGGAACAGGGGCGTGGGATCGGTCCTGCACGAGAGGACCCCCCTCCCAGGTACTGGTGGCCCCAGTGCGGCTCCCTGACCCTCAGGGGCCTCAGACCTTCACATCTGATCTTGAGTCAGAGCCTAGGCCCCAAGGTAGACAGTCAGTGGGTAGGACATAGGGAGCTGCAATGCTAGGTGGATTTTGTTTTGTGATTTTTTTTTTTCCCAAACAGCAACTCGAAGATCATTCTGTTCAACACCCCTACACATTTAAAGATGAAGTAACTGAAGTGGTAGAGAGGAAAGGACTGAATCAGAATTTCATCCATTTATTTTTTTATTTATTGGTTGCACGTTTATTGGTGTCTTCTATATGCAAGTACTGTGAAATATTCATAAGCATTGTGAAGACAGGTGTAGAAGTGGAGAATGACACAGGTCCTATTCTCATGGAATTTACATCCAGGGCAAACTACTGCAGCCAGAGGGAGCCTGGAGCCTGGCCTCCAGCATCCATTCCAAGCCAGGTCAGGACTCTTTCACTTTGTCTCTCTGAGAGACACAAGTTGAACTGACTCTTAAAGGATAAATTAGGTTTGGGACAGGTGGATGTGAAGGGTAAGGACATCCCAGGTGGAGGGGACTTCTGGGCAAAGGCACTGTGATTGGACCACGTGGACTGAGTTTGGAGAGCAGGAAGGTCACCTGGTGTACCTGGACACTGGGTAGCTAACTAGAGGCAGGTCAAAATGACCTGATCTTGCTTTGGAGAAGTAGTGGCTGGAAGTCTGTGAGAAGGGAGACCCCTGAAGACTGTCTTCAGGAAAGTTGGGAATGAGAGAAAGGAGTCCCTGAGGTTATGAGTGAAGCTTGGGGGTCTCACTTCGAGATGACTGCAGGGGTGAGAATGACTCAGGAGTTTCATCTGCAGCTTCTGGAGACGAACCAGCACACCTCCACTGACATCTTCTGGACCACGGGAGAGTTGATGGCACAAGCCTAGTGTAGGATCCTATTCCAACTATTACCACCCAATTTCTAGGACTTCAGACCCGGACCTCGGTTTTCGATAGGTGCAATGGGTGTGTGTGTGTATGTGTGTGTGTGTCAACAACCCAGGCCGGTGTAATTATGTGTGTGGTGTGTGTGCGTGTGTCTACCCGTGTGTGTGTATGTGCGTGTGTGTGTGTAGAACCCGGGCCCTCCCAGCACCAGGCCCCTGGGGTCTGCAGGATGGCAGCAGTGGCGGTAGGGAATTTCAGCACCAGACGACGGACAGCACCCGCGCGGAAAGGACGGGTGGGAGGCGGGAGGAGGAGTCAGAATCCCGGAGCTCGCTAGGCCCTGCGGTCACTGCTCAGCCCAAGTTCCTACCAACAGCAACTCCCCGTGCACCCCTCACCGCCACCTCTCCCGAACTCGGCGCCAGTACTGGGAGCAGAATGGAGGACGCAGAAGGAAAGTTAACACTGAGAAGGAGAGGCAAAAGCCCGAGGGACAGGGCTTGATCACAGTTCCACCGTCCCAGTCCCTCTTGGAGTACGTCTCGCGAGTGAAACTTCCTTCCCGAACTCCAGCCTCAGCCTGTTGTAGTCGTGGCAGGCCGAGCGTCAACTGCCCCACTGCGCAGGCGCGGAAAGAATTATAACTTTAGCCCATCTATTGGCTGCTCCGCCTCGAACTAACAAACCCACTATCCAATTCGAGAGAGGCTCCAATAGCTCCGCCTATCCCTCCTCCCGGAAGTAGATTACTGCCGAATCCGCTTTGGTGAGGGTGCGCCAGCAGCCAATTGGGAGAGGGGAGGGGCGAGTCAGCGCTGCGGAGGAGCCAATGGCAGGCGGCCGAGGATGACGCCGCCGACATGGCTGCTGTCGTCGGACAGTTCGGGGACGTGTCGGGCTTCTCGGTAACCTCGATCGGTGCCCAAGGAACGGAGCAGCTGCCTCGCTAGTATTCGTACCACGAGGCGACTCAGCGGGCCCTCGGAGAGAGCGAGCATCAGGGCCATGGCTTATCACTCGGGCTACGGAGCCCACGGTGCGTGGGGCGCGGGGCGGGCGGGGCGCGGGCCGACCCGCTCGAGGTCGGTCGGCGGCGCGGCCCGCTCACCCTGAGGGAGAGGGGCAGCCGTGACTGCTACCCAGGGCGGCGGATGTCATTCGGATTCCTGCCCCGTGAGGCTCGGCCACGCGTTCCGGACTTCGCACTCTGCCCAAACCCGAGATCAGATCGGGCGGTGATAGCACTGCTGGAATCTCCCGTGTCCGACTCGGGCATGAATGGGGTCTGCCTCCCAAACTTCCCTTCCCGGCCATGACCCTGGTAGGGTTCCTCACCAGTGCCTAGGGCCTCCACGTTACCCAGCCGTCGCCTTTCCCACCCTTGTTCAATGCGGGGATATCCTCCCAGTTGTCTTCACCGAGCAAATTCAGTCTCCAAGATTCAGTTCAGAGATCAGTTCCCTTCAGGAGGCCCCCAGGAACCTTCAGGCGGGCAACCACTTCCAGGGGCTGCCTCAGTTCTTTCTTTACCCACATTTAGCACCTCCGGAAAGAATTCCTCCTGACAGTTCTTACTCCTCATCCAGCTAGTGTCCCTTACTGATTGCTTGGTGCTCCCAAGACCCATACAGGGCTGTCCAGCCTGGGGAAGGGGCGGTGGTTTGGGCTTATGCTTGGTATTCCTGTCACCTGCAAACCCACAGGCTCCAAGCACAGGGCCCGGGCAGCTCCGGATCCCCCTCCCCTCTTCGATGACACAAGCGGTGGTTACTCCAGCCAGCCGGGGGGCTACCCAGCCCCAGGAGCCGACGTGGCCTTCAATGTCAACCACTTGCTTGGGGACCCAATGGCCAACATGGCTATGGCCTATGGCAGCTCCATCGCATCCCATGGGAAGGACATGATGAACAAGGAGGTGTGGCCCACCCCCAGGGCAAGGGTGGCAGGATTTCTGGCCAGGGCTGGGGCATCATGGAATCCCACCTAATCCACACAGCTGCCCTCAGGGAAGGAGCAGACAGAGAAACACCCTGAGGTTCTGGGTGCAGCTCATCCACAGCCTCCTCTCTCCCCTCCTAGCTGCACCGTTTTGTGTCCGTGAACAAACTCAAGTATTTTTTCGCTGTGGACACAGCCTATGTGGCCAAGAAGCTAGGGCTGCTGGTCTTCCCCTACACACACCAGGTGAGCTGCCTAGCAGAGGAGCTGGTGGGCCCCCTTGCCTCCCACCTCCTGCCCCAGAGCCTGGCCCCAAGATCTCAGCCCCCTCCTTTGCTCTCTTGTGTGCGCCTCCTCACCTGGCCGCTGCCGCCGCCTCCAGAACTGGGAAGTGCAGTACAGTCGTGATGTGCCTCTGCCCCCACGGCAAGACCTCAACGCCCCCGATCTCTATATCCCCAGTGAGTCTTTGACCGGGGCTGGGGCATGTGGGGGGATTTGTGCCTTGAGGCACCAACGAGGAGAGACAGGCTCATGTGTTGGTTCAGCATCGGGCTCTTGTGTGTGGCCTTTTGTCCCTAGACACCAGCTAGACAGAATGGGGTGACCAGCCGCTTCCTGGGTGTGCTCCCAGGATACTCCCCTTTGCGACCTCCCTGCCACCTGACCTGGACCATGTCCCTCCCCAGCCTGGAGCCTGAGGTCTAGACCTGGCTCTGTGACTTCCAGCTATGGACCCTCAGGGGGCTCCTTTCATGCTTCTGAAGAAGCTGGAATCAAAACAGTTCCTACCACAGAGCTCTGTGGTGGACATTCAGTGAGGGGATGTGTGTGCTCAGCCAGCACTTGGCACACAGGAGGCGTGCAGTAAATATAAGCTGTTATCACTGTACTACTTGTCCTCCAAGGCCTGCTCCAGCATCCCCTCCTCTGAGGACGTGGGCACTCCCTCTGGGTTCCCACAACCACCTGTCCACATGGCGTGGGTCAGGCCGTCCACGCTGCACTGTGGCTGGCAGACTCCGTGTCTGACTCCTTTCTGTTCTAAGCCCTGCACAAGGCCCGGCTCCTGGTGGACATGCTGGAGGAGGGGCGTATGCCCCGGCCGGCTCTCGGAAGGGCAGCCAGACAGCCCAGGTGCCCTGGGAGAGCCACAGTTCCTCTTCCCTCCTTCATTCCATTTCCCTCTCGGAGTCACTGCCATTCCCGTTTTACACACTGAAGCCAAGGCTCAGAGAGGTTTGAGTGTCTTTGAGGACACACAGCTCACAGGTGGTAGGGCTGGTTTCCTGACTCCAGACACTATGCCTTCTTGTGGGTACATCAGTTCTAGAGCTATCAGGGGGCAGAGGACAGGACTGATGAGTTGAAATTGCTGTGAAAAAGGCAGCTGCCATCTGAGCTTTTGTGAAAATAGCAGAGGTGACTTTGGCACACGAGGTAGTTTCTGAGACACAGCAGGAAACTTTGGTGAGTTTCCTAGTATAGGAGAGGGCTTGTTGGTCCTGAGAGAAGGGTCAGGTAGCACTTACACAACAGGAAGGCTGAGCAGGAAAAGGCATCCCAAGCAGGGCACTGGGGGTCTGAGGGTAGAGGTGAAGCATGTGGGGATATTCAGGGTAGGAAGTATGGGGTGTCAGTGGCTCTGAATGCTTAGAGTTGGGGTTTGGGGGCTCTGGTTGAGGAAACCAGGCTGGTGGCATCTCTCTGGTTCTTGGCAGCAATGGCCTTCATCACCTATGTGCTGCTGGCTGGGATGGCACTGGGCATTCAGAAAAGGTCAGTGCCAACCCATCCTGATTCCCACCACTTCCCCACTCCTGACTCCTCTCCCCACCTCCCTGGGGGAGTCTGTGCCAGCTCCCAAGTCCGTCCGTGCCCCCAGTCTCGCCCCTGCCTCAGGACGGCGGGCTCGGGACTCCCTTCACCCTACCCCAACATGGCCACAGGTTCTCCCCAGAGGTGCTGGGCCTGTGTGCAAGCACGGCGCTGGTGTGGGTTGTGATGGAAGTGCTGGCCCTGCTCCTGGGTGTCTACCTGGCCACCGTGCGCAGCGACCTGAGCACCTTCCACCTGCTGGCCTACAGCGGCTACAAATATGTGGGGTGAGCACCTGTGGGCCGAGCAGGAGGCCGCCTGCCGCCCAGGGTTCCTGGCCTGCCCAGTGGTAGCCTCCAGTTGTGACTGGATGCTCTCTGCCCACCCAGCTCTTCTCTACTAAAGGGAGTGCCTGTTTTCAGCAGCCTCCTCAGGAGCCCAGTAGCGTTGCTCAGGAGGTCAGGGGAGAAGTGTGAGCCGGGGTGGTGAGGGGGTCGGGTCTTGGATCCAGGTCCAAGGACTGAGTCCTGGCCTTCCCAGTTCATTCTGAGTCTAGGTCCCTGGCAGGGGGTGGGGTGCAGATTGGGGGTAAAGGGCCCCAGTGATGGTAGCCGGGGTCTAGGCTGGGCTCTTGGGCAGTCTCAGGCCTGGACCCTCAGAGGTCTCCAGTCTTTTCTTCCTCCCTCCTGCCCCTGCCCCCTGTAGGATGATCCTCAGTGTCCTCACGGGCCTGCTCTTCGGCAGCGATGGCTACTACGTGGCGCTGGCCTGGACTTCGTCCGCGCTCATGTACTTCATCGTGAGTCCGGGGCTGGCCCCTCTTTGCCTGGGGTCGGAACTGCAGACAGGCTTCCTCCTCCCGGCCCAGCTTCAGCTCTCTCCTTTCTTCCAGGTACGCTCTTTGCGAACAGCAGCCCTGGGACCCGACAGCATGGGGGGCCCAGCCCCCCGACAACATCTCCAGCTCTACCTGACACTGGGAGCTGCAGCCTTTCAGCCCCTTATCATATACTGGCTGACTTTCCACCTGGTGCGGTGACCCCCATCCCCGCTGGCACTGATTTTTCCATACATTGAAGATTCGATTTCCTTGATTCTGTTTGACCCTTGTTTCTGGGGCTTGTGGGGGTGATTTGCTAACACTTCTCGGTCTTTGCATTGGCCAGGGGACAGGGACCACCACTTTTCTCCAAGGAGGGGGATCCAGGGAGGTCTTCCTGGAGTTGGTGGCCTTGATACTGCCTCGGAAGGCATATGGAAGTGTTTCAACAGAAATTGTTGTTTATACGTGGCTGGGAAACTGAGGTGGAAGCAGGCAGCTGCTAAGGAGAACTTGAAGGCCTCTGATCTGTCTGAGGAGGTCCTAGAGGGGTCTGTAGGCTAGTGGGGTGCTTCCCCCTCTTTCCCCCATCTCCTCTTTTAAGTCTTTTAGGAGCAGAACTGGGGCCCATGTGTTTGCAGTAGTTTATTCATATTTTGTCACAAATGGCCGGGGAGGGGGTGCTGTACTCCTCCAGGCAACATAGAAAATAGGTCCAAGAGACTGGGTAGGCTGGGGTTGGGGCAAGTTGGGACAGGAAGGGGTCTGGAGAGAGAGCCTGGGGGAGGGGAGAGGGCAGACTAGGGGTGGGGCTGCCCCCCTGCTGAGCCTGCTCATTCCCGGTGTGGGTACCCCCCCACCTGCAGGGGGAGCCTCAAGGTAGGGGGTGGAGGGGGCGGCCCAGAACTTCCAGGGTCAAGCCCTGCCCCTTGGCAGGGCCTAAATTCCCCCTGAAGCGGACAAGGCCGGAGGTCCCACCCCTTCCAGGACTGACTGCCATGCCCACAGGCTGGCAGAGGAGCTCCTGCCCCTGTTGAGAGCTCTGCCCAGCCCTAGTCCAAGGGGAGGGGGCTCTGAAGGCGGGAAGTCCCCGCAGCAGCAGTTTGGGGGGTGGAGAGGAGGCTGGGGGCACCAGTGCCCCCTCCCTCCCCAGGGCTGAGGCCTCTGCGGCCCAGGGGCAGGGCTGGGGGTGCACAGGCGTCCGGTCCGTTCTGGGCTCGCTCCCTGGCCGGCTTCCCCCTTAGAAACTCACCAACGTATAAACCATACTGTGGGAAGACACAGCAGTGAGCCAAATCACGAGCGCGCCCAGCTACCGGCCACCAACCCTGTCGCACCCCAGTTATCAAGGGCAAAGGGCAGGAACTTGGGGCCCAACCATCCCTGGGATTGGAGGGATGGTGCCTGGTGCATCCCTTCCCCGACTTCTGACTGCAGCAGGCAGGGCCTCACCTGTACAGGTAATAGAAGAAGGAGAGCAGGTAGAAGGCGAGTTTGCACCAGGACTCCTTCTGGCAGTAGTTGAGGATGTCAGCATTCATGATGGAGACGGCATCATACATGACCTCAGAGCCATCTGCAGGGCGGTGGAAGTACCTGGGGGGAGGGAGGGGTCTGAGTGCCCACCCTCAAGGCTCCCACCTACATCCTGCCGGCTCCCCCATCTGACCCTCCCCAAGGCGGCGGCTGCCCTCACCTCCAGAGGTGGTAGAAGAGGAGCGGGATGTTGAGGCCCAGGGTCACCCACTCAGCTGCACACAGAAACATCAGACAGAAGAGGCCGTGGATGGAGTATTCTGGGACCACCAGCTGGGGAGTGAGGGTGAGAGGTCAGCGGCCAGGGGCTAGGACAGATCGAAGCTGCAAGGGCCCTTGGGAGGTGCCCACCCACCATGACCTCTGAGATTAAAAGGGCTTCTAGGGAGCGGATCAAACAGACCGCAGAGGAGGAAGGCCCGGCTCTGGGTCACAGTGGGGCTGCGCTGGACTAGGAGCCTCCCGCCCCTAGCCCTGACACTGACCTTCCTCAGTAGGCAGCAAATGCGTTCGATATTTTTTAAACGCTCGCGCTGTAGGGGAGGAAAAGAGCAACGGTGAACGTGAAGGAGCGGGCACTGGATGCGCCCCGCCGCACTCCCACGCCCCCGACTCCCTGCACGTGGCCACCAGGGGGCGCCAGAGCAGGCTCTGCGGCGTTTTCGGCGGCGCGGCAGGGAAGCAGCCGCGCGGTCCCCATAGCGACCGTCACCATGGAGGGATCTTCACCCCGCGTCTCCACGGCAACGGCCCAGAGCCCGGCAACTGCTGCCCCGCCAGGAGGAACCCGAGCCCAGAGCCCGCGCCAGGTGTTTGCTGGGGGCGGGGACAGACAAGAGGAAGGGGCACGGCCACCGCTCCCCACACACACCCCGTCTTCCCGTCTCCCCGCCGCCCTCCACCCGCGACATATGGAAAGACAGACGGACGGACACACCTCGGCACAGCACATGTATCACTTACTGCCCGCGCTGGGTTGCCCTGGTCGATGGGGTTCTTGAAGTCAGTCCGCAGCTCGTCAAAGGCTATGATCTGGGGGAGGGGCGTGTGCCCGTCAGGGTTGGGGCAACAGTTTATGGCCCTCCCACCCATTCTTCTCTGGTGTGAGATTCACACATGGGGATCGACCCAGATGAAGCTTGCTGCAAAGGTAGAGAAGCTGAGGCCCAGAGAGGGGTGGGGCCTGGCCCAAGGTCACACAACAGTTTGGGATGGAATTCTAGTGTGCTGATGCCCATTTCAGAACATGTCTACTACACCTCCATCCAAAACATCCCAAGAGATAGTGTCTTGTCTGCAGGCCCTGTGCTGAACACTGGGCCCCAGAAGCCTGGGACACAGTCCCTGTCTGGGAGGAACCCCAGGCTTAGAAGGACAACTGTGAACTGCATTCCAGGGTGATCAGGGCTGCGGAGTACAGAACCTGGGGTGGGTGCCTGATCCAGCATGGGGTGGGGATGGAGAGTTCAGGCTGGACTCGGAGCAGGTGTTTGTCTGGTGAACAAATCGGGGGAAGGGCAGTGGGAACAGCAGGTACAGTGGCAGAGGGTCGGAAGAACAAGGAACATTCAGGAAGCTGTAGGTTCTATGGGGCTGGAGTGAAAGCCTAAGGTGAGTGGGAATGGTGAACGATGGGCTGGAGCGGTCAGCAGTGCCAGATGTGGGGCCTTGTAAGGCGGGACCAGATCTTTGGATTTGAACACGAACGTACAAGGGAGTCATTGAGAGGTAGAAAGCAGCAGAGCAGGGGCCGTCAGGTCGATGTTCTAGAGCTGAACGAGCAGGAAGTACATACTCGCTAACAGTCCCCGCCAAGACATACACGATGCTTCCTTTATGCCCACAGGCTTTATGTTCAATAACTCATTTAATGCTTGCAACAGCCTGATGATGTAGGAGCTGTATTATCACTTTCATTTTGCAGATGAGGAAACTGAGGTAGATTAAATGACTTGTCTAAGGCCACATAGCTATTTAATGGCAAGCCAGGATTCTAAACCACTTGGATTCCAAAGTTAAAACTGTAAACACTTTACTACACTCAAGCCAGATCAGTCAGGGGACTTTTGGATGTTTGGGGTACAGGCTGGGTGCTCGGGCGGGTCGGCAGGGCATGGCAGTTTGAGTGAAGAGAGGGCAGTGGGGATGCAGAGGTGTGGATGGGCTCCAGAGCTATTTAGAAGCCAGACTCCGGAGGGCTTGAATGGCAGTGAAGTAGAGGCAGAGGGGCCCAAGGCAACTTTGGGTGTTGGGGCATCTGGTGGTGGGCACTGTCTTCATTGGGATGGGAACTGTTGAGGGAGCAGGTGTTTCAGAGGATGACGAGACAGACCTGAGGGGAGCTGGCCTTGGAGGAAGGCTGGCAGAGGAGCCTTCTGGGGTCCCCTCCCCTCAGCAGCAGCCCCGGGATGAGGCAGCGGGCCCACCACCCCCAAGCATCCCAGACCCCATAAGGCTCGAGGCGAGAGAACACGGGCTTCCTGGAGGGAGCTGGGGCCATCTGGAGCAGCCCCCCCAATTCCCCCCCAACTCTGGGTGGCCGCCTGCCGGTTAGGCACGGCAATGGGGTCCAGCAGGGAGCGGAAGGGCGCCGTCTGTCTGCCCCAGAGCTGGCACCACCAGCAGGCAGCGGGTGTCGCGCCTCCCACCCCCCAGGCTGCCTGGCACTGACTCAGCCCCCTGGAACAAACAACCCCCCATGGTGACAGCAGACACGCGTCACTCACCACCAGGGTTGCCTAGCGACCAGTGGGGCCTGGGCTCAGGGTCTGTGGTGGGATCTGGGGTCCTGCCTGGAAGGTTCTAGCTCTTACCAATTTGGATTGAGAACCACACCTCCTCTCCCGTCCGCACACCCCTTGGCAAGCCTTGGCCTGGACTTACATACGCTCTGCCTCATATACAACAAGCCCACTTTACCAATAGGAAATGGACCCAGGACAAGAGACTTGCTTTGACTGCCCAGCTAAACAGCTGAGCGAACACAGTGCCTGACATGTAGTACGTACTCAATAAATATTTTTTGAGAACGCTTGGGCCCTTTTTTCCAGCCTGGGAGCCCCACAGGGGCAAAGCCTGAGTCTTGTTCATCCTAGTCTTCCCCAAAGCCGCCCGGAGCCTGGTTCTCAGGAGCTTGGACACAGGTGTGCTGAGGACCCCAGGAAGACAGGGACCCCCACAGACGCTGTGGGAGGCCTCTGGGTGGGGAAAGGCCCAGAAAGGGGCTTCTTTAATTCCAGGAGCCTTTCTTCCAGGAGCTGGTTAGCTTGGTGTGCCCAGCCTGTGACTCTCATTCCAGTCCTCAGGACTCCAGCCACCACCCCGCAGCATAGTCCAAGGCCCTGGCATGAGACAGAAGGCTCAGGGAGATCAAGAAGCACCCAGGGGAGATGCAGGAAGAGAAAGACAGAGAAGCGGGCAGAGGAAAGAAAAAGCAACTGAGAGGCCCATAGAAAGAGGCTAAGTCAGGCGGAGAGAGGGCGGCAGCGGGGGTGCCTGTGGGGCTCACTCCTCACACGGGAGGGGCGCAGTCAGAGTCCATGGAATCCTGGTGTAAAAGAGGCAGCAGGGGGGCAGCAGGGGATGACGAGGGAGAGACGGGTCAAGAGCCAGGGAGGACCATGGAGCAGGCAGGCAGCAGGTCCCAGGAAAAGAAGGGAGCGAAGTGTGGAATCCCAGAGAGAAGCTGGTAAGGCAATTGGAAGGAAGAGGATAGAAGGCAGACTAGAGAGAGGGCTGGCAGGGGACAAAGCGACGACCAGGGAGGTGTGCGCTGGATGTACAAGCAGGGGATGCAGAGTGGAGCGGGCCTGGGCCAAGATGCACAGGCTGTGCAGAGGGGATGGGGTGGTGGCCGAAACCTCAGGGGACAGAGGAGAAGACAGGGTGGTAAACAGTGGGGCAGGGGTCCCAAAAAAGAAGCTGGAGGCTGACTGACAGTTCTGCAGTGATGGAAGGGAGACAGGCAGGGGAGGAGAAGGCCCCAGAGAGTGGGGGAGAGGGACCCTCTCTCAGGGAAGGCAATCAGCACAAGGGATGAGAAACAGACATTTCGAAGAACCAGGTGTGAGGCAAGGCCAGAGCGAGAGACAGACCCAGAGAGACAGGAGACAAAGGGGAAAGTGGGGGCAGGAAGAGGAGGAAAGCTGGAAGTGCGGAGAAAACCTAGTGGGGGGATGCCCAGACAGGAGGGGGCAGGGAAACCCAAGGTGAGCTGGTTAGATCTCTGGGGCTGCTTACAGCCAATCGATGCAGGGTCCCGGGTGGGGGTGGGGGCTTGGGGTGGGATGAGAAAGGGTTAATGGGCTCTGAGATCTGTGGGTCCTGTAAACAGATGCAGTTGCCATAGCAACCAGCTCCATCACTCTGGCTGGAAAAACCCACAAAGGGGGTGGGGAGAGCAGACAGACAAACTGCCCGTTGGATAACGGGGGCGACTAAACGGTTGGGGGGGGGCGGGAAACAGGAGGAGGCAAAGTAGCAAGAATACCAGAATTTCGCCTCACACCCCAAGGCTGCATGGGGCAGGGGAGGGGGGTCAGGGACCCACTGACATACCCACAGACAGGCGGGGGCGGCGGAGAAAGGGGGGCCCCCCGGAAAGGAAGCTGATGATGGGGGGTGTTCATGGGGTGAACAGCAGCCGCCTGATGGGCGATAGCGGAGAGAAGGCTCCAAGTTTCTCCGGGCCCTGAGACCGTCCATCCGTCCCCCTCCCACTCCCTGCGCCCCCTGCCCCCACCCCGCCCCCAGCCCCTGCCCGGCCTTACGTGCCAGATGACAAAGAAGATGAGGGAGGCGCACAGCACCAGGGTGAGCATGTAGCAGAACGCGGCGAAGGTGAACGCCATGGCCCCCGCGCCGGGCGGCGGCCCGGGGGGCGCCAGCGCGGGGCCCGGGCGCAAGGGGACGCCCCCCCGGCCCGCGCTTAGGGCCGGCCGGGCATGGCCCGCAGGGCTCGGGCGCGGGCTCGGGGGGCGCGGGCAGCGCGGCCGGGTTTGGGGCCGCGGGGCCGTGGGGCACGCGGGGCGCGGGCCGGTGGGCTCGGGGGGCGCGTCCGCTGCCGGCTGCCCGGGCCCCGATCGCTCATCCTGCGATCCCTCGCCCGCGGCTCCCTCGCTCGCCAGCCCGCGAAGCCGGCGGGGCGGAGCCGGGGGCGGGGCCGCCGTGCGAGCAGCCTCGGGCGGGCGGGGCCGGGTCTCCGTGCGCCCCTCCGCCAGCCCGGCCTGGGCGCCACCCCCGCCCCAACCTCAGGGACACGTAAGCGTGGACGCACATGCCCGGCATACCCCGCTCTCCCCACAACCACACAACGAACCCACCGCAGCCACACTCGGTCCGCTCAGACGGGCACACACACTGCTGTCACACACCGGCCAGGAGGCTGGGCCGAGGTCTGAAGTGCAAAGCACTTGTCACCGGCCGTCCACCGGCCGTGCGAGGGGGCAGACGCACCTGGCTTGGACCCAGAACAAGTCAGGAGAGGGGGCTGAGCCAGGCGGCTTTAGGGGACGCAGGCCGGGAACCACGGGGCCCGCAGGCCCGCAGGCCCGCCGCCTGCTCCAGCTGCGGCCCAACTCCCCATCCCGAGCCGCCCGCCCGTGTGGGTGTCGGCGGCGGCTCTCCAGGTGCTCACTGATGGCCGCTGCCTCCCTCCCTGCCAGAACCGTGCTGGGCCCGTGGGGACAGACCACAGCAGCACAAGCAGGCAGCTCTCCTAGCTCCAGGAACTGGGTCAAGGACTTCCAACAGCAACCCTAGGACACAGCCCGAGCCAGGACCTCCCGTGAAGCCCAGGGCTCCAGTTCCATCCCCGGACCCCAGGGCGGCCCCCACCACAGACCACACTCACAGACCACAACTTCCTTGCAAAAACCCTCGGCTCACCCGAGGGCCAATGGAAATTTATTTTTTGTCCTTTTCGTCTTTCCCCAAGTGGCTTTTTCTTGCAAAATGCCTGACATGACACCAGAGGGGAACCTGGGGGGGGCACCCTAAGGGGCAGCCCAGGGACTTAAATACAAGCTGGAGGGCAGGGGACAGGTGGGACAGGCAAGAGACAGCACAAGGGACATGGCTTCTCAGGTAGAGACCAAAGGTTTGTCTTTCTGCAGGAAGAAGCTGTGTCAGAGGGCAGAGGGCTAGGATCCTGGGTGAGAGGGAAGAAGGAGAGAGGCCTCCAACCCTGGGTGGCACCCACATTCCCAGAGAAGTAGCGACAGGGGATGAGGATCTGCCCTCATGGGCTCCAAGGGATGGACGGGGGCGGGGGGGAGAATAAGCCAGACGTGCTGCCTCAGGGGAAGGAGGAGGTGCTGGCAGAGAGAGGGTTAAGGCTGGTGCCCAGCCTCTGGCACGGTGGGCCTTCCGCCTCCGCCTGCCTTGGGGACAAAGGGGCACGGTGGGCAGGCAGCACACGGGCCTGGCTCTGGGAGGGCAGGGGGCGGCAGGAGCAGGCTCCCTCTGGGCTCAAGACACAGGCCCGGCGCAGCTGCCCGCCCACCTGCCCTAGATGTGCTCACACCCCACCGCAGCTGGACGGCTGGAGCTCTGAGTGTGGGAGGAGCGGGGGGCTGGGGAAGGCAGGGGGCTGGGGAGAGTAGGCGGCTGGGCCCCTGTGGCCCCACGCCCGTCCTGAGGTCCAGCCCAGGGCCCTGGATCCCAGGGCCTTGGATCCCCTGGTCCCATTCCTGGCCCCAGGTGCTGACTGCAGCCAGGAGCAGTAGAGGCCAGGGAGGCCCTCAGCTCTTGGGGAAGCAGGGCAGGTACAGGGGGGAGAAGGAAGAAGAGTCAGGAGAGAGACCCACTGCAGCATACGTGGGGGGCTGGGAGACAGACAAGACAGAGGAGCCCTCATCCCAAAGGTGTGTGGTGGGTTATCTTTTAAAGTCCCCTAGAGGCAGCAGCAGAGCAAGCCCGCACCCCCACCCCAACCACAGGTCCTGGGTGTCCTCCCTGGGGGGCCCGGGGCTCAGGGCGGCAGGCAGATGGGCCAGAGGGAGATGGGCAGCCCAGGACACCCCCAAAGCCACAGATTCAAATGCCCCGGAGAGGGAGGCCCCTCCTGCCCCCTTCAGGGGCATCATCTGGAGAAGGTGCCCCCTCCTGCCCCACCCCATGAGCCCCTCCTAGCAACAGCCACCACCAGCCTGCTTCACGGGGGTGCTGTCGATCTTGAGGTTGGGCCGCTCACCCCCCGAGGCTGCCCCAGGCCCCATCCGCTTTTTGATCTCAGCAGCCATGGTCATGAATGCCTGCTCGACGTTGGTAGCATTCTTGGCACTCGTCTCCAGGAAGGGGATGCCCAGAGAGTCTGCAAACTCCTGATGTGGGGAGAGGAGGGGAGAAGAGGTGAGTGGCGGCAGGCCTGGCCCCGGCCCCGCACCGTGGTGTGCCCGGCGGCCTGGCCCTAGCCCGCTCACCTTGGCGGTGGTGTTGTCCACCACCTTCTTGGTGGTGAGGTCGCTCTTGTTGCCCACCAGCAGCTTATTGACATTCTCGCTGGCGTAGCGGTCGATCTCCTGGAGCCACTGCTTCACGTTGGCGTAGGATTCCTAGAGGGACCAGATCAAAAGGTATTTTGCTCCCAACTGCTACCCCTACCCCAGGCCTGGAGAACAGGGGCCTTGAGGGGAAGGCGAGTGTCCTGGGCTCAGTAAGCCAGAGGAAGCCCCATGGGGCTTAGCTCTCCTGCCGCCGCAACTCTGAGATCCCAGAAGCCAGGGCCAGAGCAGCCCAGCTTCTCCCAACAGCCCCAACACCTAAATGGCTTAGGCCGAGGGCCAGCCAGCTCCTCCTGCAGCTGCTCATGTCTCCCTGAGACACAGGAAAGGCCTAACCACATGAGGGGAGCACATGGCATCAGAAGAGACAGGCCGGAGGGAGGACAGAAGCGAAGGGCAACAGGTTAACAAGAAGCACACCGTGGCCTTAAAATCCCATTCAGGTTGCAAACCTGGGACCCCAGCGGCAGGTGGAGGACCCTCCCAGAGAAGGCCCTGGCCTAAGAGGGAGACAGGGATCCTGGGAGCGGGGCCTAACGTGCGTCCTACTTCTGGCACCAACAGCCTCCTCACTCAGCCCGGCTCTCCCGGCAGCTTGCCATGCCCCACCCCCCACTCCTGGCACGCCGACAAAGGACAGAACTTTTAGGAACAGGCTTGAGCTAGAGCCGCTTTCCCTTCTTAGGAGCCAGAGGTCTGAGGATTCCACACTGGGTTCAGACGTACACCTCCTGCCACGTCTCAGGCTGGGTTCAAATAATGGAACCATGCCTGGGCCCAGCCCTAAAGCACTCAGGGGACAGTGGGGGACCAGACTAGGACACACGCAAGGGCAAGACAGGGTGACCAGCGCTGCAGGGAGAGAAGGCAGGAGTTGGTGGAACTCCAGGACCATCTCAGCTCGGGGAGGTTACAGCTGACCTGCGCCTGCAGGGGTGAACTACCCCTGTATGGGTGCTGGTGGAGGGACGGGGGAAGGTGCGGGGGGAGGAGACAACATGGGAGGGGTGTGGCATCTTTGGGGGCAGGGGAAAGCTGAAAATTGCTGGGACTCAGGCCCTGGGCAGGGAAGCAGAGGAAGAGGAGGCAGGCCCGGGCGGGGAGGGTCCTAGCCTGACTAAATCTTGGACAACCAGGAGCTGGTGGAGGTTTTCTTAGGAAGGGAGTGGCAGGAGCACACCTGTGTTCTGGGAAGATAGTCCTGGAAGGAGTGCAGAGGCCAGATCAGACCGGCAAGAAGCTGGAGACCAACTGGGAGATGGCTGGAATGATCCAGGGAAGAGAAGATGTGCCCTGAGCCAGGGAATGAGGCAGGCGAGAGCACAGGATTCAGTGAGCCGACCGTGGGCTCAGCCCCACCTCTGCCATTTACGGTATGACCCTAGATATGTCACCTGACCTCTCTGAACCTCAGTTTCCTCACTTCAATAAAACGGTACCTCCCGGTGGGGCTGTTGTGAGCATGAGATAATGAATGCAGGCCTGTCTTATAACAAGTGCTTAATTAGCAAGAGCTGCTATTATCCTCATCACTGCTATTATTATGAGGGGACAGATTTGAGAGACGCTGGGGGAGAACAGAGGGGCACGGCGACTGCTGGGATGGGGGAGGGAAGAGTTTTCTGGTCAGGCCAACAGGGACGCTGTTATAAAGATGAGGACGCAGGAGCCGGTTCAGGAAGAGAGTGAGACCAGCACAGGATACGCTAGGTTTTGCAGACCAGCCAGAGCTCTGTGGGTGGCCTAGAGGCAGGTTAGGGGCAGGAAAGGATGTGCTGGTAAGCAAAGAACCCTGGGTTCACAAACACTGGCTTTGCCTTTCCTGTCTGTGAAACCACGGGCAAGTAACTCAACATATCTCCAAGCCTATTTCCTCACCTGGAAAACAGGGACCCCACCATTTAGTTCACTGGGTGAAACTAGGAAGGTGAGAATTAACACAGACAGAGTGTCAGCACAACGCAGGACAGAGGAGGAGGCCCACAGGGGCGGCTCTTTAGTTGGAGAAAACACAAAACAAAAGCCAAACCACAAGGTGGTCAGCACTGTGCAGGGGGAGTCAGGAGGCTGGGGGCCGTCAGGAAGCACAAAATCTGGGGTGTGGGGGAGCAGTACCGGACGGATCGGTTAAGTTACTGAAAAGAGAATCTGGGGTGGCAAGAGGTGGGAGAGCTGGAGAGAGTCATCTTTTCAAGGAGAGGGAAGAGAACACAGTCAAAAGCCACGAGAGGTCAATCGTGGCAAAAACTGAAATGAGGTCACAGAATTTGGCAGTTAGAGGTCCATCGTGACCTCCGCCTGAGTGGAGCACAGTTCACCCACAGCCTGTTGTCCAGGAGGCGGCACGAGTCCCTGGCGCGCCAGAGTCCAGCTGCCCCTTGGAGCAGGGACTCCTCCTGGCCTGGGGTTGATGTAAGCATCTCCATGACCCCAGGGCCTGACCCCCATTAAACAACAAAGTTTAAAAACAATAAAGCTGATAGAATCAGTAGGCCCAGGCTTTCAGGCTCTGCCACTTGAGCAGCTGCAGGGTCTAAGAAAGTCTTACCACCCCAACCCACTTCTTCATCTGTGAAATGGGAATATAATCCAGACCTCTTTGGAATGATATGAGCATCAAAGGGCTGTGACAGACTCTGTGAACTGTAAGGCGTGGCAGGACTGTTTCTCACTGTTAATATCACCACTGCTGCCACTGACGGGCGATTAAAGTTGCCGCGGCGGACTCAGGGCTCCCAGAACTCTGCTTACATGGGGCCCAGAATGCACAGCTCCTTTACTTCCTTGTGTAAGCCCCTTCCACTGCTTCGCCACAGGGTCTTTGCCCAGGAGGCCATGAGCCTAGCACAGCAACCAATCAGCTAACGAACCCACCAAACAGAGGTGCCTAGAAGGTCTAGAATAAGGTTTGACATGGAGGTGAGGCCTGGTTCTGCCAAGGCCCTGCAGCAGGGCCTGCCTGGGGAGGATCCATTTCTGCAGTTATTTGCCTCCTTGTGAAATAAGTCCAGGAACAGTCTCCTTTCCGGGCAGCATGAGGAAGAGAGGACGGGAACAGTAAAAAGAAGCAAATGCCAAAGACCCAAGGCTGAGGGGGCAAAGCGGGTACGGTGAGCCCAGGACTACCTGGTCTGTGACGTCGTATACCACGATGATGCCGTGAGCCCCCCGGTAGTAGCTGGAAGTGATGGTCCGGAACCGTTCCTGACCAGCTGTGTCCCACTACAAGACAGTCGGAGAGGGAGGCAGGTCAGCCCTGGTCTCCATACCCAGAGCCCCTCCCATCTGAAGGCAGATGCCTCTGCACCGGGGCTCTGGGAGCAGCCACACTCACGATCTGAAGCTTGATGGTTTTGCCGTCCAGCTCAATGGTTCGGATCTTGAAATCCACCCCAATGGTGCTGATGTAGCTCTCTGTGTACGTGTCATCCTGGAAGACCGGGGGCCAAGGAGATGGCCTGAGCAGACAGATCTGAGGCCCATTTGGAAAACCTCCCTCTGGTTCCCTGCCCCACCTGAGTGCCTCACTGCTGAGGCCCAGTTCTCACACCCCAACCTGCCAGCCCTATGCCCCTGTTCAGTCAGATATGTGGCAGGCAGGTCCTGCCACTTCATCCCTGGTCTCCTGGGTCTTGCAACTACTGTTCTCTGTGTTGCCCCACCTCCCTTAGGCCACCAGCCAGGACCCTAGATGGATGGTATGGGAAGCTTCTTACTCACAGCAAACCGTAGGAGCAGGCATGACTTGCCCACGCCCGAGTCACCAATCAAAAGCAGCTTAAACAGGTAGTCACTGGAGAGAAAGGATGGGAAGATGTGAAGGAAGGCAGGGAGACCGCCTGCCATCACCCTGAAGTCACAACTACAGCCTTCTCCCTCACTGCGAGCTGTGCCTCGGATTAGGGTAGTGAGGCACTCACAAGACCCTCCTGCAAGTCCCGGGCTGGGGAGGGCTGACCACAGCCCGTAACACAGCTGGCCCAAAGGGAAGCATCTGAATTTCCACTTTACAGAGAGGAAAACAGAGGCACAGAAAGGAACGTGACTTGCCAAGGATCACAATCAGTCAGGTGACAGAGTTGGGTATCCCAGCCTGGTTCCTGATAAGTCTCCATGGTTTCGAGTCCAGCAGGAAAACCCTACTGCACTGCCCTGTGCCTGTACCTGACTGGGCAGGAGAGGCCCTAGAAGTGGAAGCCAGGGCCCAGCCTAGAACTTATGAACTGAATTTCCATGTAAAGAGCCTGCCATGAAGCCTCTAAGAGAGGGTCAACAAGTGGCAATGATGGTCAGCTGGCATCACTGACTCAGTGGACATGAATCTGAGCAAACTCCTGAAGACAGTTAAGGACAAGGAAGTCTGGTGTGCTGCAGTCCATGGGGTCACAAAGAACTGAGCACACCAGTGACTGAACAACAGCAAAACGTATCAAGTTGACACTGGTGCCTGGCCCTGTGCTAAGTACTTCAAATTCATCACCTCATTTACACCTTACAACAGTCCACTGAAGTGAGTGCTTTTATTTCCAACTAATGAGGAAACCACACGCCAGAGAGCGGAAGCAACTTGTCCTAACTCACACAGCTGTCAACTTTAATACTGGAAACCAGGTTCAGACTCCAAAGTCTCGTTGAAAGCCTGTTGGAACCCTTCTCTGTTTCCCGTTATGATCCAGCTCAGAGCTTCACCCTTCCCCAAGGAAATGTGAAGTCTGGATCTGGAGAACAAAAAGGAAGTAGCAGAAGAGGAAGAAGATAACCGACACTCGGTCAAAGCTGTCAGTGAGAAGTCGGGCCACCTACCCGCAGGGGGAGTGACCAAGAAGTGAGAGGAGTCTGAGGAACAAAAAGAATCCCACTGGAAGAGTAGAAGCAAATGTCACATTCGTGTAAACTTCATCCGCAGGGTGACGGCGACGGAAAGGGGTGTGACAGTGGCGCCGGGGCTTGCGCAAAGGTGAGGGGAGGGCGGGAGGGGACCGGCCGCCGGGGGCGACCCGGCACTTTGATCCAGCAGCCCGGATGGGAGAGCCTGCGTGCGAGTTACTCAGAGGGCCAGCCTCCAGGAACCGGATTCCGGGAGGACCGGAGAGCAGAAAGTACCGCCCGACCTAAACGGCCCGAGTCTGGACCGAGACCAGAAACGCTGGTGACTGGCTCCACTACCAGGACTGTCGTCAGCTCCCCGATCGCCACTCTAAGGCAGCAGGTGGGGAAACCGAGGCCTGGAAAGAGCGGGGCTGCAGGGTCACCTGACCGACAAGGCCTGGTAGTGCCGGTGCCTCGGGCTCCAAGTGGTACTCCTCGGGGTCGCGGTCTCCAGGCCCGTGTGCGAGAACTCGGGGTGTCGAGTCAGGGTCCTGGGGGCCCCGGGGGAGGGGCAGGACCCGGATGTGAGGGGGGGGAGGTCAGCGGAAGAGGGGACCCGGATGTGGGGGCGCCGCGCAGCCCTGACCCGGGCCGGACAACCCCGGTAAGCGTACAGTCCCGTACTCGGGATCGAGGCTGCGCCGCACGGCGCGGGCGGGGCGCACTCACTATTCGGGGTTCATGGCGGCGGCGGCGGCCCGCTCGGTCGCTCCCAGTCGGCTCTGCTCCGCCTCCCGTTCCAAGATGGTGGCCGCTCCGCCCCAGAGACCCCGCCCGCGACGCGCAGGCGCAAACGTTCCCGACTGGGGCCTCGCCGCATTGCTTCTCGGAACTTGTAGTCCCCGTACGTTGTCTAACTCACTCCCGCCGCGCAGGCGTAGACCGGAGAGCCCGAATCTCCTAGCCCACGTCCCCCCATCGCCGCGCATTGCCTTCTGGAGCTTGTAGTTCGCTCCCTAGACGCACCTGGGTTTAAGGACAGCGCTGTGCAGCCTCACCTCGTCCCGGCGCTGGGTTGCTCAATTTAGTGCTGGGATTGGCGTTTCACGTCTGACAGAGGCATTCATCCTTACACTCCCCGCTTCCGGGAATATTAGTAAAAGTTCATTTATCAAGGGTTTTTGGCGTGTTGGCACTCCTAACTCCCAGCCATAACTCCAGGAAGGAGGTGTCACCCACATTTTATACGTGAAAAAAATCGAGTCTTAGTAACTCGCCCAAGGTCAAGTAGCTTGGTCAGGGATAAAGTTCAATCAAAATCCATGATCTATAGAATCTGAGATGAAGATTGTTAGAAAAAACTCCTGAATCTGTGGGGCCCCCAAACAATTCCGGGATAGGAGAAGCCTACTGGGCTCCAGCTGCGCGGAACCAGATGTGAACCACACACACACTCTCTCGTACTCGCAGCCTCTCCCGACCCCACTCCCAACCTAGAGACACTAGGAGCTCTCGGCCTCCGCCCCAAAACAAGCCCGGCTCAGAGTCAAACCGTCTTTATTTCTACAGCAACATTTGAAAATAGAGAGCGACCGCCTCACTTCCCAACTGGGGCAGCCCCTCCTGCCATGGGGGGGCCATCACTGCCCCTCGCAAGAAGCTGCAGACGCGGGAGGAGGCGTGGCAGGATGGCTCTGTGGGCGGTGCCCGGGCAGGGTCAGGCAGTGCCTGGGCGGGGTGGGCGGGGCAGTGCATAAGACCCGGCTGCAGGGCAGGGCCCGGCGGGGAGAGGACGGGTATGGGGCAGGCTTTCCGTCCTGGGACACGGGCCGATAGCGGGTCCGGGCGCACCCCTAGGAGGCCGGGAGGAACGCGAGAAGGCCCAGGGAACCCTTTGGGGAGGCGCCGCCCCTGAGATGTGGAGCCAGGGAGATACCACCGCGCGGAATGGGGGTGATTAAGGCCTGGGCGGTACCACTAGAGAAGGATGGGGTGAGGGGAAGCTGGATAGTACCAAGGACGGAGGGGAGGGGTGCGGCCAATAACTTATTTCTTTATATACAGAAGCAAGGCCGGGGGAGGCCTGGGTGCTGAAGGGACCGCAGGTGTTTAGTGTTCTTGGATCGCGGGTCTGCGGAGAGCGGGCCACTGAGTCTCTCTACCTTGGAGACCCTGCCCAACCCCTCTGCTGGTCCTGAACCTAGGGAAGAGGGGCCCTGCTGGAAGGAATAAATAAGGGGGAGAGCTGGAGTGGGCGGGCCCAGCCTCCAGGGCTCAGGCTAAGATGATAAAGGGAGAAGGTTACCCTGAGATTGAACAGAAAAGATAGGGGTCCTTGGAAGTGACAGGAGAGCAAGCAGCAGGCCCATGCGCAGGGCTGGGGTGGGGACAGTGCCGGTGGAGGCTCTGATGAACGGCTGCCCCTTCAGGATTAGCCCACGAGGGAGTTTCGTCGGGAGAGGTCCATGGAGCTGGAGCTGAGGGTACGGCTGTCAGAGAGGCCTGTGCCTCCAGGCTGTGGGCAGAGGGGCAGGTGGCTCAGCCTTGTGCTGCTGCCAGTCTGTGCTTCCCTGGCCGCAAGGGGCCTGACAGCCAGAGCCCCTGGTGCCCTGACACTCCCACCCACCTCCACAGTTACTGTGTTTGCTGCTGGCCGCTCATAGGCAGCACCCAGCTTTCCCTTACGTTTCCCCAGGGTCCAGCCAGGCCTGGGATGAAGACAGGACTGGAAGTGTTGCCGGATGAACAGACAGGCTTGAGCAGCTGGCAGGTACTCATGCAGGCCCGAGGCTGGGACCTCAGCTGCCAGGTGCTGACCACTACCTACCCGTACCTGGACTGGCTCTTCCACACTCTTGTTGAGGAAGTTGAGGGAACTGGCCCGCTTCATCCTGAGGGGAAAGGGCAGTCAGGATTTGCCCACGGAGGAACTCAGGGAGGACGGGGAAGGGTCAGATTGGGGTTGGGGAGGTAGGCTTGTGGAAGGCAGGCTGATGGGGGGGAATGGGGCTTGAGCGAGACAGAGTTCATCCTGGGTCTGGAGTTCAGCTAGGGTTGGTAGGTTGTTGGGTGGGTTCTTGAGAGACTCACCAGGGTGGGAGGCTCACCTGGGGTTTGGGGGCTCCTGGGGGCCACCCCCCTGCAGCTTCTTCACCAGCATCTCACTGCTGCGCCTCAGGGCATCCCGAAGCTTCCCAAAGGAGCCGCTGCGCCGCAAGGAGCCGCTGCCATCCTGCAGGGCGGCCCACGGGTTCATCTCTGCCTCACAGGTTACACGGTCCCCTGGGCCAGCCAGCCAGCCCTTGGACTCACCCCGCTCCACTCAGCGGCAGGCCCCGCCTCCTCGAGGTCAGCCTCAGACCGAGCCCCCACACCCCCAGGCACTTCTCGGCTGCCACGGCGGTCTCCACGCCCGCTGCCACCGTCCTTCAGGAGCTCCACCACCTTGGTCTGGCTGGCGGGGTCCAGGCCCTGAGCGGGGGCAGGGCATATCAGGCGAGCAAGGGGCCCCGATCAGATCACACATCAGGCCATGCGGGCCCCTGCCCACACCCCTCGCGCCTGTCGCCCTACCTGTTTGCGGCTGCGGCTGGCACAGTCCTCCAGCGTGTGCGCGGCTTCCAGCTTGCCCTGGCGCCGGTACAGGGCCCCCAAGCTGCGCAGGGTGGTGTTGACTGTGGGGCTGCAGACGGGGATCAGGGCGGTCTCTGACTCTGTGCACCCAGGAATCAGGGCCCACCCTGACACCCAGCCCCCGATGGCCCTGAGGAGCCTCCGGCCAACCAAAATGGAGCCCCTCTAGCAGGCTGGGCCCTGGCCGAGGTCCGCCTGGGTTCACCTCTGTCTTGGGGGATCCCCTCAGGGCCTTAAGTGGGATGTCGCCCCCCAGGACTGAAAGCTGGGAACCCTAGGAGCGAGATCATCAGGTTTTCCCTGGAGGACAGAGCCTTTCTGGGACAGGGGGCCTGTGACCTGGGCCTCGAAAGACGAGCTGACGGAGAGAGGAAGCGTGTGTTCCGAGGCTGAGCAGTATGGCGTGTGGAGCCTGGCCTTGGGGCGCACCCAGGATGCTGCCCCCTCCCGCCTCTCTGCACTCCTCACCTGTCTACTTTACAGGCCTTGTACCAGCTGCCATATTCCCCGTAGGGGGTGCTGTCCCGGCGCTTATCCTGGGGGAGAGATACGTGGGAGGTAGGAGAAGGCCCCCCGGCATACCGCCTGCCTCGCCCTCTCTCCACGGATACCCACCCCGGCCCTGCCCCACAGGGCTACCTTGCTCTCCTCCCGCTCCTCTGCGTGCATCCAGATGGGCTTGTTATCCCCTGCGGGGGGAGAGGGGGCTGTCACAGCCTCTCGTGTAGGCCTCTCCTGGGTGGGCTGGACACAGGACTGGGGTTTTGGGCGGCGGGGTCAGGGGCACTCAAGAAGGACCAGGGTTGGCCTTCGTTGGATGAATGAACGGACAAAAAACAGACCCCAAACATGACTGACCCTCTCCTGGAGCAGAGGAGTCTGGCCCAGGCCTGTGCTTGAGGAGCTTATGCCTGGGGGTCTCGGTGAGCAGACCCTTGCAGACTTCAGGACCCTGGCCCGAGATGGTGCCAGGCCTGAGCAATGGGCCAGGCTGACGGGTCCGAAAGCAGGAAGTGATTGACTGTCAGGGGCCAGGAAGGTGGCTTCCCAGAGGGGGAGACATTTGGGCCGGGCCCTCCCACTGAGCACGTGTTGCCCAGTAGAGCAAGGGGGAGAGGCTCAAAGCTGAGGGCACAGGTGTACACAGTGCACAGGGAGGGCATCGCACCGATCCAGCCCCCTGGAAGCCATGCAAGTGGTGGGGGTGTGTGCACACGCATGGCCTGCCCGGCCAAGGTGTTTGCCGTGGATGCTGGTGGCTGAGCCGGCCTGCACTGGGTGAGCCCCCTGGCAACCCTGCTCACCGCTGACAGAGCCGAACTCCTTCTCGTGAGCATGGGTGAGGATCTCCTTGTACAGGGCCTCCGCATCCTGGTACTTGCCCTGCTTCAGGTAGCAGGAGGCCTGGAGGGGCAGGGCCCAGAGGTGAGCAGGATGGAAGGAACTGAGTCTTTTCCCCTCCTCCCGCCCCTCCAGTCCCCCTCCGGCCCAGGACACCAGGTTGTTCTTGGTCTTGGCCACGTTGGGGTCGTCAGGCCCAAGGCGTGTGGCGTAGATCTCCAGCGCCCGCCGGTAGTAGTATTCCACCTCCTCAGCTTTGCCCTGGTTCTGGCACAGCAGGGCCAGGTTGCTCAGCTGTTTGGCCACATCTGGATGAAACTTGCCCAGGACCTGGGACCAGAGCAGGAGCCAGTGGCTGGGCTCGGGGCCGGCCGAGGGGCCCCCCCAGCCCACCTGGTGGGCCCTGCCCTGCCTGCTCCCACCTTCTCCCGGATCTCCAGTGCCCGCTTGCACAGAGGCTCAGCCTCCTTGTACTTGCCCCGCTTGCCGTACAGGACCGCCAGGTTGTTAAGTGTCGCAGCCACCTAATGTGGGGAGAACAGAGGCTCCGTGACCCTGGGCCCTGCTGGGCCTCTGGGACCTGCAGGGGACGGGGAGGAAGCCTCACTCACAGCTGGGTGGTCCTTGCCCAGAGTCTTCTCACGGATGGCCAGGGCATCATTGAGCAGGTGAGCAGCCTCCTTGTACTTGTTCTGGTCCCTAGGGACAGGTTCGAGCTGATGAGTGGTATCCTCCAGCCCAAGGCCCTCCTCCTAGTGGTCCCAGATCCCTGGGGTCACTTTTCTGCCTGTTCTGATGAGTGAGCACGATGAGGGTATGATCCAGGGCATTGGGAAACGTGGTCAGCCCCTGCCCTCTGGCTGGGGGGCTCTGTGCAGGAAGCCCACGCAGAGCCGGAGTATGAGCCAGACTCCCCCCATGTCCCGCCCTCACTGCCTCGTGCCCCATGATCTTTGTGGTCTGTTCCCCAGGGCCTCTGCTCCTGCTGCTCTTTCTGCCAACAAAACCTTCTCCAATCCCTTACGTTTTGGGCAAACTCAACTTTCACCAGAGACCTTCTCAAGCCTCGGTGCTGGAGAAGCTGTGCCTTGGCATGCTTGCGTGTTGCCCCCTCTCCAGTTATGTCCAAGCCTGTTTCCTGCCCTAGACTGAGGCACGTTCATGTGTGTAGCTCAGGCCCCACTGTGGGCTCAGCCCTCTCTGGGGACAAGATCCTTCTGTCTGTCACCCAGCTAGCAGCCTGGTGGAGCCTGAGTCCTGGCCCACTGCAGGCACTGGGGCTTTGTCATCCCCAGGAAGAGCGCTTCCACAGGTGACCATGGTCAGGGGTGGCCTCACCGGTA
Source organism: Moschus berezovskii (assembly GCF_049115385.1). NCBI lineage: Eukaryota > Metazoa > Chordata > Mammalia > Artiodactyla > Moschidae > Moschus > Moschus berezovskii. The sequence continues at coordinate 6,765,857 of NC_142484.1, forward strand.
GACCAGTGCCAGGATGTTCAGCATGGTGGCCACATCCGGGTGGTCGTGGCCCGATGTCTTCTCTAGATCCTCCAGGGCCTGCTTGCAGAGGGGCACAGCCACCTCGTAACGGCCCTGGGAGGCGTACTGGATCACCAGGTTGTGCAGGGTGCGCAGCCGTGCTGGGATTTCATAGCCCCCGTGCTGGGCAGCCACATCGCCTCCTCCAGGGCTGGGGGCTGCAAAGCCAAGGCAGGGAGGTCAGATGTACCAACTACCCCCTGAGCTGGAGGGTAGGTTTGACTGATCTCACACATGGCCCTGGGCAAGTCACTAACTGTAACCCTCTCTCAGTTTCCCCATCTATAGAGTGGGTCTAGTCACTCCACAGAAAGAGAGGGTGGAGTCCCAGCTCCAGTACTTTAAGCTATGTGGCCCAGAGCAATCCGCCTAACCCCTGAGTGAAGTGTCTGCCGCCTCATCTGCAGAAGGGAGGCTCTGACTGGCACATGACACGATGAGCAAGGCCAGCACGGGCCCGGGGTTTCAGCCTGGGGTTTAGCACTGCGCATGCGTCTTCCTTTAACCCTCAGGGGAGGCTCGGAGAAGAAAAGAAACTCTACTAGTGGAAGAAAGCAAGTCAGGGCTCGCACCCGGGGCCGGGCGGCTCCAGGGCTCTGAATTGTGATGCCTGCTCCTCACGGCTCTTCAGGAGATGAGAGAAGCAACAGGTAAAGCCAACCTTTTAAGCGCTCATGCTGGGATGTTATGATCAGAAACAAGGCAGGGAAGAATCTGGTGGTCACTCAGACCTTGTTTCCTGTGACCTCTGGGTCCCAGGGACTGGTTCACCCAGCCTTCCTTTCCCACCCCCAGAGCCAGCCACCCCTCCGCACCTGGGTTCTGCTCCTCCTCACTGGGGAACAGGTCATCTAGAGAGTCTTTGGGGACGTCCCCCTTGTCCTCCTGGGGAGGGAGACAGGATGAGCATCAGGGAAGCTGGGCAGCCCCGGGGTCAGCGGGCTGGGTGGGAACCGCATCTGCTCCCTGCCACCTCCCCTGTTCCTGACCCTGCTCACTACCCCCCGCCCCCCGCAGTGGCCTTGCAGTGGCCACGCCAGGGCTCACGTGGGGGGAGGTGTCCTCATCCAACTTGCGGATCTGGCTCATGAACAGCAAGTGCTGCTTCTCCTCCTCGAGCTGGGCCACGGCCTGCTCACTGCGCTGCAGCTTCTGCTGCGTCCCTGCCAGCTCCTCACGCAGCCACTGGTTCTCTTGCACCAAGCGCCGCACCTGGGCCCGCAGCTTCTGCTTCTCTGACTCCACGGCCCCCAGGTGGCTCGAGAGAGCCAAGATCACCTGTGGCAGACAGCCAGGATGGAGGTCAGAGCCCTGTCCACCCAACCCCACACCCCGCCCAGCCTGGGCCTCCTGGGGCCCAGAGAAGAGCCAGGCCTGGAGGAGCTGCCAGCCTGAGGGTCCCAAGTTCTCTCATTGAGGGAGTTTTGCCCCAGGGCCCCAGACAGACCACACACAGCCTGAGACCTGAACCCAGGAAGTTTGGGGATCCCCAGCTTTCTTTTTGCAGTAGAGACCCCTGGGCTCCCAGGCTGGCTCTGCTAGACTCTGAAAAAACCCATCATCCCCTTTCCTGGGGCCTCCAGCTAGCCCTCTGCATCAATGTCCAGTTCCTCGCTGGGTCGTTCTGATCATGAAGAGCGCTGACTTGGGTGCTGCCCATTCTCCAAGCTGGCCACTCTCTTCCTGTCTCTCTAGGAGTTGTACCCTGGCCCAGGGCTAGCACTTTTCCAAAGATTCCTGAGAGATGGCTGAAAGGATGCCAAGAGACCCCATCCTGACTTCTGCCCAGGGGCCCCTGCAGCTCCCAGGGAGGGAAGGAGTATGTGTCCTAAACCCCTGGTTTTCTGGGAAAAAAGAGGAGCAGGTAAGGGGATCCAGGGGCCTCAGCTCCCATCCCTCTCCCTCAACTCCCTGACTCCTTTCCTGAGCTTCTAGGCTCTTCCTACCTTAAGGCCTTGCTAGGCGCTACCGTTTCTCCATCCTTCATGGTCAGGGTCATTTTTGCAGTGAAGCCTCTTCCCTCTTATGCTCTCAGCCCCAGGAAAGTAGGGTACCTCACCCACCCCTCACACCATCCTGTCGCCCACCTGTACCTGCCCTGAGAGGGTGCCCCGGTATGTTCATCTCTGTACCTGGCAGTCAACTGACCAAGGAGTGAGTGACCAACACACTGCCCTTCCAGAGGGCTGGGCAGTCTAGGACCATGTGCTTTCTAGTTGACGAGCAAACACCCAAATGACAGGTGTTTTCACAACCACTAGCTGTTTAAAAAAATTCCCTAAACAGCCTGGAAGTATATACAGCAGATGGTGTGATCCTTCTCTTAAAAACAAGGAAACCAAGACTATACCACCTGCCCAGGACTCATGGAGCCAGGCAGTGTCTCAGCCAGGATCTGAGTGGGCCAAGACTTTTCCCGAGAGTCTAACTCCTTGTGTACCCCAGTGCCTCCTGGATATCTCCATCTGCATGTCATCCTGGCAGCCCCAGCTCCTTAAGAGGACCCAAACAGAACTCCTGATCCATCCACGCTCTCTTCTCCTTTTTAAAAAAAAACTTATTTATTTTTATATTTTTTATCTCTTGGCTGCTGCACACAGCATGTGGGATCTTAGTTCCCTGACCAGAGACTGAACCCACGTCCCCTGCACTGGGAGTGCAGAGTCTTAACCACTGGACCACCAGGGAAGTCCCCCTCCTCTTAATTTGCTCAAACCACAAACCTGGGAGTTGCCCTTCTCCCTCTCCTTTAGTCCATCCCCAGGCCCTCTGGACCTACCTCCAGAACGCCTAGAACTCACCCTCTTCTTACTGCCTTCATGGCCACCCCTTTACTCCAAGTTGCCATTTCTCATCTGAATTCCAGTAGTGGCTTCCTAACACCTGCTACCTTCTACCCTGACCCATCCTCGCTCATTCTCCACACCTCAGCCAGAGAGAGTTTTTAAAGCCTATGCCAGGCTGTGACCTGTGACTGCTTACACTCTCCAAAGGCTTCCTAAGAATAAAACCCAGACTAATAAGGCCCCTGCCTTCTCCACAGACCTCTTCTGCCCCTCTCTCTTTCCTCATGAAGCTCCAGTCAGACAGGCCTTCTCTCAGTTCTCCCACCACAGTGAGATCTTTTCTACCACAGGACCTTTGCACACACAACCTCTCATTCTCCTCCTTTTTCATTCTGTCACTCAGGTCTTGATTTAAATGTCATTCCTTCAGAAGTGTGGCTCAACCAATAGATAAGACCTCCTGCCATACATTTTATTTTTTTGAGAACTCACTGTAACGTTGAATAAATGTATGTGTTTCTGACTCCTCTCTTAGTAGACTCGGCAGGGATCTTGTCTGTCTTGTTGGACCTGTATCCCTGGCACCTAACACATTTCCTGGCACACAGTAGGCACTTGATAACTTACCTGTTAACAAACGAATAAAAGAATAAATGAGGGGAGGGGTCCTTAAGGACTTCCTTTTTGTTTCCCTAGGCCATGCAGTCTCTCCTAAGTAGCAGAGAAGCTACTCCTGGGCCCAGGTGCATGTAGGGTTTCCAAAACCCATGCATTTTTTCAACAGATATCTACCGGATCCTATCATAAGGCTCCAAGGCACAGATTCTTCCTTCCATGCTGATTCTGTTACTACACTGTCAGGATTCCTCTGGAAGGCTCCATGCCTCCCTTGACCTCCCTCCTCAGCACCCGGGACCAGCCTACCTGGGCCTCCCCCAGCCCCAGCTCGATGGCCTCCAGGGAACGGCGCAGGAGGACACAGCGCTCCTGTGAGCCCGGCTCTGCCTCACTAGCTTCATGAGCGACTAGGGGAGCGAGAAGGGCACGATGCTCCCCGCGCAGGGTCTCTAGCCCTTGGATGACGGCCTTGGTGCCCAGCACGATCTCATCCTGGCTCAGCTTCTCCTCCCGAGGGAGCACCATCGTGGCCATGGCCGTGCCTCCTGTGAAGGCGAGAGGGCGGGCAGGGGGTGCCGAGCCTGGGGCCACGCCGCTGTCCGCCCCGGATTAGGTAAACACCTAAGGCCCCCCGGACGCCTGAGTCCCCCGGGTGCCTGGTCCCCCAGGTAGCAGCCCGCACCGTGCTCGCGCTCGGCCTACAGGGGGCGCGCTCTGCTCGTCTCGGCCCGGGAGACGCAATGCGGTGAGACCCGCGAGGATGGACCCGGATTCGGCCCAGACCACTCATGGCCGGCTTAGGCAACCCGGTCTCGGGGCTTCCCCGGAGCCTCCCTTAGAACAGGAGGCGCCAGAGGACGATCCTACTGGGATCGTGAGGGGTTTACTCCCGTGCGGAGACACCAGCCCCTCTGAGAGATCCGGTCCCAGCTCCCTCGGGCAGCGTCCCTTCCCCAACAGGCAGGCCGAGCCATAGAGCCCTCCTCCTGGGCAGGCGGACCCTGAGGAGACGCTCCCGCTAAGGAGCTGAGATCGCGGGGTTCCTCGTCCCCTCCCCCCCCAGGCCGCGCCCACGACGACCCCTCCCCGTAGGCCAGCATGACATCCTGCGGACCCCTCCCCTGAAGCTCCCGACCCCGCTCATCCAGGACCGCGCCCCCTCCCCGCGGGCCGGCCTGGTCCTCTCACGAGCCGCGCCCCAGAGGACCCCTCCCCTAAGGCCGACCCCGAGCTCCCTTCCCCCAGCCCGATCGGCCCGCGCGGACCTCAGTCTCCCGCTCGGGCCCGCCTCCCGCTCCGGCTCCGGCTCCGGCTCCGGCTCCGGCTCAGGTGCCGCTTCACCCGGACCAGCCACCGTGAGCGGGTCCCGCCGCCTCCATCCCGCCGGCCTTCCCAGCAGTCCCTGCGCTGCCTTAAAGGTGAAGCCGGTACCTTGGCGGCGTCGGAGGGGGCGAAACACTCCTTTCGGCCGGCAGGCTGCCTTAAAGGAGCACGCCTGCGGGGCCCACTCCAGGCCAGGGGGAGGGGCCCGGGGCGTGGCCGTCGGCGACGGGGCGTGGTCACCCAGGCGCGGGACGTGGGCTAGCCCTGCGAGTGGGTTCCCCGCCGCCGCCTCCGCCCAAGCTCCTGCGGCCTCGGAGTCCTCCTCTGTAACCCGCCCCGAGGCCGCGGGAGTGTGGACTGGCTGGGGAGGATGTGTGCCTGAACTTAAACCTTATTCTGCGGCCAGAGAGGACGGCGGGAGAAACTGAGGCCCAGGGAGAAGGCCCCGCCTCCTCAGAGTCCAGATCGGGACATTTGACATTTACTGGCGTTGAATGAGGCGAAGGGCCACTTTCTGAGCGCTTACTGCGTGCCGCGCGCTTGGATGCCTTAAGTGCGTTTAACGCTTACAAAGACCGAATAAAGCGGTCACTGCTATTATCCCAGTGTCACAGATAATAACCCTACACTCATTTGTCTCTAATCGGTGGTTATGCCCCACCCAATTCCTTTGGAGCTGTCCTTGTCCCTTGAGGTGGTTCCCGGCATCTTAGGGCCGCTTCTTGGGAGGAAGGAACAGAGGCTTCTGGCCGTGAAAGAGAAAAAAGTGACAAGGGGCAGCAGGACATCGGCAGAAACACTCTTGACCCTGTGGGTGAGCACCACCACGAATGCTGTGGGCTGGACGATCAGGGCAAAGTGATATCATTCAGGGCTCTGGTGAGACATCATCTCAGAGAGCCCTCTCCTGATTCCCCGCACCCTTATGTAGAGCAGCCCTCCAGCCCGTCTCGTGCATCCATCAGGCCAAGATCTGCATGTCTTGTTCATTCCCAGAGAAGCTCCTGGTCACCACATGGCAACACTCAGGGAATGTTGGCTTTTTAAGAAGGGTGCACCTGTTGGCCCAGGTTTAGGCCTGGCACTCTGCCGCCCTGGGTTGCTGGCCACCTTAGCCTTACCTCCACTGCTTTTAGGTCGACCTCTCTAGAAGAAACCCCTCTGAGAGACAGTACCTGCCCAGCAAGGCCTGCACTGGTACTCAGGGATCTGGAGTGTTCCTCTTGTGTGGGAGGCGCTCAGACTCCACCAGGTTCATTGCCCTGATGGATGAACTCTGTGAGCATCATCTTTGACAGAGAGATGTTCTGACGCCCCCCAGCTCAAGTATGTTCTGTGGCAGGAAGTTCAGTACAGTCTGCGGTGAGCTCTGAAGGTCAGCAAGATTTTCCTTCAACAGCCCCCTTCCTTTGACAGCGTCCCACTGTGTGTGTCCACAGTGCTGCCCACACCAAACTGAAGCTCTGTCCAAAGGAAGGACAACGGGCTGCTCCCTTTTGCCAAAAAGATGGTAGAGTGATGGTGCCCAACCCCGTGTTCCCGTGCCTGGCCAGACAACCCAGGACCCTTCACCCACTCCTCCCCCTCCCCCCTCTGGATTTCTCTTTTTCTGGGCATGGCTTAGCATGTCCATCCAGACACTGCTCAGAATATGGGGCTCAGTCCAGGGCGCGGGGATCCAGACCAGGAGGGAGATATGCAGAGAGCTGAGGGCCAGTCCACTCCCAAGGAGCACACCACCTGTCCATCGTGAAGCTGAAGGTCAGGCTGACTTCAACAGCCACTGGACCGTGTCTGCTCAGGGTGAGCTTGTCAATTAAAACCCTAGATTGCGCGCATCCTGATTCTAGCCAGCCAGGTTCTTCCCCCCCATCCTGCGCTTCAGTGAGTGATTTTTAAAGGGAATTGATACATTCAGATGATGCAACATTCAAAAGGCAGGTACAAGATTCAGTGAAATGTGGCTCTTTCTCCCTGACTACCACCCTCAAGTCATGCAGGTCCCCTCCCCAGGAGCACCTGCTGTTGCGTTTCTTGTGTCCATTGATTGCGTGGTTTGCCTCAGTGCAGAGCTTGTGTTTATCCTCGTCACTTTCACAGAGTCAGTTTTCCTTCAGGGCCCCGCAGGTTGGCGTCTTTTGCATTCAGGGTCTTTAGCCAGCAGATTGGCCCTACCTCCCCGGGTCACGCTGGCTGTGGTGTGACAAGCCTGCCTCTCTACAGAGAGACTCCCATCAGACCATGACTGCAGTCCCAGCTGGCTGGCACATTCACCGGGAGGAAGTGGAATCTGGAGCCCAGGGCAACTTTGCTGTTCTTATCAAGGCTTTGTTGTTGTTCAGTCGCCCATTCATGTCCAGCTCTTTACAACCCCACGGACTGCAACACGGCAGGCTTCCCTGTCCTTCACTATCTCCTGGAGTTTGCTCAAACTCATGTCCATTGAGTCAGTGATACCATCCAACCATCTCATCCTCTGCCGCCCCTTCTCCTTCTGCTCTCAGTCTTTCCCAGCATCAGTATCTTTTCCAGTGAGTCAGCTTTTCACATCAGGTGACCAAAGTATTGGAACTTCAGCTTCAGCATCAGTCCTCCCAATTAATATTCAGGGCTGATTTCCTTTAGGATTTGCTGGTTTGATCTCCTTGACAAACCAGCAGTCCCTGCTGTCCATGGGACTCTCAGGAGCCTTAACAAAGCTGGGTTTCAGTAACTCTTGGGAGGGAACTTTGTTCGAGGGGTTCCTTCTAGAGACTGAGATTCAGTGGTGCCAGGGCGGGTCGTGAATATCTCTTATTATTATGAAACTTCAGCAGTGCCCATGACATGCACCCTGGACTGAAAGTCACTCCTTATACATCTTTGTTTTACAGGTAAGGAAAGTGAGGCCCAGAGAGGGGACAGCAGCTGCACCAGCTGACCACTGTGCCCTTTTCTAATCCAGAGTCTGATCATTTTGTCCCAGTGTGTAAAGGAGACTGACCCCACATCTGTGGAGGTCAAGAGAACCAAGGTCACATTGCCTGATCACAGACACATGAAGCACAGCCTCATATACCTTCAACACACAGCCTCAGGACTTCCCTGGTGGTCTGGTGGCTGAGGTTCTGGCCTCCCAATACAGGGGGCCCAGGTTCGATCCCTGGTCAGAGAACTAGATCTCACATGGAGCAACTAAGAGGTCATAAGTGAAAGTGAAAGTTGCTCAGTCGTGTCCCACTCTTTGCAACCCCATGGACTGTACAGTCCATGGAATTCTCCGGGCCAGAATAGTGGAGTGGATAGCCGTTCCCTTCTCCAGAGGATCTTCCCAACCCAGGGATCAAACCCAGGTCTCCCACATTGCAGGTGGATTCTTTACCAGCTGAGCCACAAGCGAAGCCCAATAATACTGGAATGCGTAGCCTATCCCTTCTCCAGTGGATCTTCCCGATCCAGGAATCAAACTGGGGTTTCCTGTGTTGCAGGTGGATTCTTTACAGACTGAGCTATCAGGGAAGCCCTAAGAGGTCACATGACACCACGAAAGATCCAGTATGCTGCCAAATGCTTCCCAGGTGGCGCTAGTGGTAAAGAAGTTAAGTGAAGTGAATTTGCTCAGTTGTGTCCGACTCTTTGTGACCCAAAGGACCAGGCTCCTCCCATGGGATTTTCCAGGCAAGAGTACTGGAGTGGGTTGCCATTGCCTTCCGGCCTATTAATGCAGGAGACCTAAGAGACTCATGTTCGATCCCTGGGTGGGGAAGACCCCCACTGGAGGAGGGCATGGCAGCCCTCTCCAGTATTCTTGCCTGAAGAATCCCATGGACAGTGAAGCCTAGTGGCCTACAGTCCATGAAGTCGCAGAGTCAGACGTGACTGAAACGACTTAGCACAGCACAGCACCTGCTGCCAAATAAATAAATGTTAGGAAAAAAATATAGCCTCAGGCAGGTTCACCCAGAGGCACTGAAGGCCTGTGTGCCACGCGCACTCCTCCACGTGTGTGGGTTTACAGGCCCGGGACCTGCACATCAAATGCAGCCAGGGGCAGACACACACCGTTCTTCCCTTGTGCTCTCTCTCCGTCTAAGGACAGAGCACGTTCCTTTTATCACCTAAACAGCATTTTTCAGTCCCCCTTTATGGCTTGTGCTGGGTTCTTGCTCCAGCCTTTCTGCTACCTCTTTGCAGGCTCCCATGGTTTCTTTGAGATTCTCTTTAGGCATCTGGCCCTGCTCCTCCCTGTGCGCCCCACGGGGGAAGGCCTGGGCCTTCCCCACCGGATTCCCAGGCTCTTATCTTGCTTTCAGTTCGTAACCTCGCATGTGTTCAATCTCTTCAGTCACTCGGCTTTTGATCTGGTCTCTGGGGATTATACTGTGTGTCTCCCAAGGGAAGGGACTGTTACTTCCCCACTCCGCCCCGCAGCTGCTGGTCTGGTGCCAGGCTGCTGATGGGTGCTCTGTTGATGGAGAAGAAAGGAAGGCGTCCATGCCCGATGGTGATTCAGCTCCTTATGCCATTTCCACAGAGCTCATCTGGGGAAGTTGTTCTTGCTACTTTTAAGATTGTTTTCTCCCTGAAAATCACTCCCACTGCTCCCACCCCTTCCCCTTGGATCCTTGGAAGCATTCATCCCACTGAAATCTGCTTTCTTAAGTTAATCTTCTTCCGTTGGCTAGCTTCATGCCTTTTCTTTGAAGTGGTGGTCGGGGCAGGGGGTGGGGCATTTTCCCCAAGCATATTATCCCCCTTGGAACATCAGCATGTTGGGATTTCCCAGACAGTTCAGTGGTTAGGACTCCACACTCCCAGTGTATGGGGCATAGGTTCGATCCATGGTCGGGGAACTAGATCCTGCAAGCCATGCATCAGGACAAAAACAAACAAAAACAGCTAAGCCCGTGCACCCCGACTGAGCCCGAGCCCTGGAGCCTGTGCCCCACAGCAGAAGTGGCCGCAATGAGAAGCCCATATACCGAGACAATGAGTAGCCTCTACTCACGGCAACCAGAGAAAAACCAAGCCGCAACAAAGACTCAATACGCCAAAAATAAATGAAAAAAAAAAAATCAGCCGCACGTTCACATCATAAGTGCTCAAGATTGGAGGTTTCCTAAAGACCGTGTCTCACACACGCCCCCCACTCCACGACAGGCAGCTCATCACTTTCCGAGGGGCCGGTTTCACCTTGGATTGCCGGTTTCACCTCTTGTTGCCAGGTTTTCTGCCACTGAGCTGTGAATCAGGTCTGCTCAGAACCCCCTTGAGGCTCTTGGCTCCTGTCCTGGCAGCCACTGGGCACGTCAGCACCCACTCTTCCTTGTGGCCTCCCAGACAGACCCAAAGTGTCCCGGTCCTGCTCAGCGGGAGGGCACACAGGCTTTGGGGGCAGACTTGGCTGCATTCATAGCCCCATTCTCCATTTGCTGGCTGGGGAGCCCTAGGCACATACTGCAATTTCGTCTGTTTCCTTGTCTGTAAAATGAGGTTCCTGAGACTGACCTTGCCGAGTCCTCAAGGGAGTGGAATCAAATAGCAGAGTTGAGACTGTGACATGCTCGTACACAATAGATGCTACTGGGGCTTCAGAGGTGGCACTAATGATAAAGAACCCACCTACCAGTGCAGGAGACATAAGAGATGAGGGTTCGATTCCTGGATCAGGAAGATCCCCTGGAGGAGGGCATGGCAACCCAGTCCATATTCTTGCCTGGAGAATCCTCGTGGACAGAGGAGCCTAGCGGGCTACAGTCCACAGAGTCTCAAAGAGTCGAACACGACTGAAGCAACTTAGCATGCACACATGCAATAGATGGTATTACTATTAAACATTATCATTAGTGCCATCAAGCTTACTATTGGACCGGTCCTGTGCTAGTGAATGGAGAGTGGGGAGAATAAAGTAGGAAATATAGGGCAGTCTCTGCTTATAGCGTCATTAGAGGGGAGACATTCAGAATGAAAGCAAGCAGCAAATGAGGCCACAATAGGAAGGAGGGTGTGAAGATAGCAAGCACGAAGATGTTCGGTTCTGGCAGTGGGAACCCTACATGGTCAGGACAGAGGGAGCCCAGCCTGGTCGGGAACAATCTCCCCCTCTCCCTAAAGTCAGCTCTTCTGTATGCCAAGGATGCTCAAATTTCCATCCAGCCCAGAGAACCACCCTGCAGACCTATATACTCAATTCCGCCTCTGAATAGCACACGCCCACCTTGCCCTAAACCTACCATCTCCCACCCAGATCTCCTCCAGAGATGTTTTAACATCCACCTGTTCACCCAGCAGATGGCCAGTCCACATCCTCAACTGTCTCCTTTGACCCTGTATCATTTTCTTTTTAAAATACACACACACACACATATATATATATATTTGGCTGTGCCGGGTCTCAGTTGGGGCAGGTGGGATCTTGGGATGGAACCTGGGCCCCCTGCCTTGGAAACATGAAGTCTTAGCCACTGGACCACCAGGGAAGTCCCTCAACCCTGTTTTCTAACCAGCCACCTACACTTCTTGATTCTGCCTCTTTAAAAAAAAAAAAAAGATTTCTTTTTAGCTGTGCTGGGTCTTCTTTGCTGCGTGGGTTTTTGTCTGGCTGCAGAGCGCGGGCTCTAGAGCGCCCAGGCTCCAGCAGCTGTGGCACGTGGTCTCCTTAGTTTCGGTTCCCAGGCTCTAGAGCACTTGCTCAATAGTCGTGGCACACGGGCTCAGTTGCTCTGTGGCGTGTGGGATCTTCCTGGACCAGGACTGAACCCATGTCTCCTGCATTAGCAGGTGGATTCCTTACCACTCAGCCACCAGGGAAGCCCTGATTCTGCCTCTTAAACATACAGGACTTGCGTTTCCTTCTCTGCCGTCTCTTCTTCCTGCCCTTGGTCCACATCATCATCATATCTTTTCTAAATTGCTGCCATTCCCTGTGAACTCCGCTGGTCTTTATTCTTATTTCCTCCAACATGTAGCAAGGTGATCTTCCTAAATTAGATTATCTTGCTTTTCTGCCTAAAACTGTTTGCTGACTGCCGCTGACCTCGGGATGAAGGGCACAGTCCTTGCTCTGGCTCAGAGTAGTAACAGTCACAGCTAGGAGGCTCCTCAGCGCTTTGGCCACTTCCTTTCTCTTCTGTCCCGTCGCTCCCCACTGCTTTCAGCCCCACTAAACCACGTGTGCGTCTTGAACAGGCAGGACTCTGTCTTATCTCTAGTCTTGCTATTTCCTGTCCAGGACATCCATTGTGTTGGGCGTCAGTTCCTTCGAGACATCTTCTTGGACACCCCTTTGCAGGCTGGCTCTGCTGCCCCTCCTTCGTCGTCCAGGCAACTCTTCATGCTGTGTGGCTGTTGTCTCTTTGTCTGTCTTCCCTACAGGGATCAGTTTCCATGTAGGTAAAGACCCAGCTCTAGATTCATCCATGTGTCATTGTGCCGAGGACAGGAACTGGCCCATGGCAGGAACTTAATACATGTAGGATGGATGGAGGCTTGGGAAGTTGGGCTCTGAGCAGGGCCTTGAGAGATGGTATGGAGTCCCATGACCTGGGTCAGAAATCCAGCTCCTTCTCAGCCACTCTGAGTGTGTTGGACAAGCAACGTACCCACCCCACTTTCCTTCATCTGGCCTTCGAGTGTTTGCGAGAGACTAAGTGGGGTTTGGAGCAGGGTGGTTGGGAAGACCTCTCTGAGGAGGTGGTGTGCAGGTTTCAGCCGAAGGGAAAAGTGGGAACTTCCCCGGTGGTCCAGTGATTAAGAATCTGCCTTCCAATGCAGGGGATGCGGTTTCGATCCTAGTTGGGGAACTAAGATCCCACATGCTGTGGGGCAACTAAGCTGGAGCTGGGGCACCTGTGTGCTGCAGCAGGAGACGCTCACGTGCCGCAACGAAGAAGAGCTTGCGCGCAGCAACGAATAAATGAAGGGAACGGGGATGCTCTCTCTGTGGGGCAGGGAGAGCATGTTAAGGTGGAGAGAGTGGCATGTCTGGGCTCTTGTGCAGGGAGGAGGCATCTGATCACTGAAAGATCATGTGTGGCCCAAGTGTGGTGAGCTCTGGGGTGGGAGCCAGGGGCGGGGGGGAGACGTGAAGCAACTGAAAGTGAAGTTAGAGCAGTTGGGGTGGGGAGATGGTGCAGGCTGACGGACTGAGGGTTGGGTGGCTATATTCAAAGGTTAGCTGCTGAAGGACTCTAGCCGGGGAGTAGGGCAGCTGGGAGGCAGAATGGACCAGAGTCCCTGGGATGACACAGGATGACTCGTGGGTTTCTGGCTTGAGTAACAGGATGGATGCTAGTGCCATTTACTCAGTCTAGGGAAGAGCCCGGGAAGTCAAGTTCCTGGATTTTGACCATATTAGGTTTGAGATGTCTGGGCATATTCGAGTCAAGTAAATGATCACCAATTAGAGTTGAGCATGTTGGGAGGTGCGGCTCTCTGACGTTTGGCATCCTCCTCAGTAAAAAGGAAAGTGAAAGTGAAAGTCACTCAGTTGTGTCCGACTCTTTGTGACCCCATGAACGATACAGTCCATGGAATTCTCCAGGCCAGAATACTGGAGTGGGTAGCCTTTCCCTTCTCCAGGGGATCGTCTCAACCCAGGGATTGAACCCAGGTCCCCTGCATTGCATTCTTTACCAATTGAGCCACAAGAGAAGTCCAGGGAGGTGCTATTCTAGGCCTCAGAGGCAGCCAAGACTAGAGGGAGCAAGTCACATGACCAGGGGCAGGAAGGGCAGGGAGGATGGCTCATGCAAAGGCCCTGTGGCAGGGTGTGCCCCGTGTGTGCCCCATGTGTCTGAGGAATATAGAGGAGGCCCTGAGCGAGGGGGAGAATGACCAGAGGTGAGCAACCCCCCAGGGAGGTCAGCACTGCAGGGCCCTGGCAGTTGTGTGGAGGGGTTTGGATTATATTCTGGGTAAGATGGGAAGCCATTGGACAGTTTGGATAAGTAATTCAACGCGTTCTAATTAACATTTTAAAAGGCTTCCTCCGGCTATTGTGTAGAGAATAGGCTACAGGAAGAGTGGGTGGAAGCGGAGGTAATTAGAAAGCTATTACAATACCCAGAGAGAGCAGTGAAAGCGGCAGGAGCTGCAGGGTTCTGGTCTGCCGGGAAGGCCTATAGGACTTGCCGTGGGGGTGGGTGCTGGGTGTGAGAGAGGGGACTCAGGGATGATTCCAAAGATTTAGCAACTGCAGAGTCGGGGCCTTCCAGGTAGTGCTAGTGGTAAAGAACCCACCTGCCAGTGCAGGAGACATAAGAGACTCGGGTTCGATCTCATCTCTGGGTCAGGAAGATCCCCTGGAGGAGAAAGTGGCAGCCCACGCCAGTATTCTTGCCTAAAGAATCACGGACAGAGAGGAGTCTGGCAGGCTATGGTCCATGGGGTCGCAAAGAGTTAGATATGACTGAGCAACTAACACTTTCACCTTCTCCTTGGACAGAGGAGCCTGGTGGGCTACAGTCCATGGGGTAGCAAAGAGTTGGACACGACTGAAGTGACTTAGCACGCATGCACACTCAATTGCTGAGTCAGGGGGATGTCTGCACACCCGGAGAATTTCCCAAGGTCAGGAAGATGAGGAGGAAACAAAGGAGGCCCAGAACGAGGAATTAAAGAAGCAGAGGTGGGGTCGGGTAGGGAGGGCAGAACACTGAGTGCTGTCCAGGGCCAAGCAGCCAAGGACATCAGTGACCTTGGCAAGGGAACGCCTGATGGGAGTGAGGAGGAGGCCCAGAAGCCCTCACTTTTGAAGACTTTTGCTGTTGGGAGAGCGGAGAGGTTTTAAAACCAAGGAGCTATTACTGCCTGTGTACACAGGACGTGACAGGTCTGGTTGTGGGGGCGGGGGTGCACCGATGATGCAGGAGAGGGGCAGGGAGAAGGCAGGAGGGACCTGGGGCAGGGCCAAGTGGAGTGAGGCTGGGAGTCAAGTCAGCAGGGAGTTCCCACTCCTGTGTCCATCCCCTGCTTCACCGAGTCGGCTCTGAGCTAGGGCCTGAGTCTATCTGTCCATGATCATCCCGCTCGGGCCTCCCACCAGCTCCCAGGCCCCTAGGCCCCTGCCCCGCGGAGCTTCTGAGGGGCTCTGCCCACCTCTCTAGCCCGCCTCAGCCTCCACCTCTCCGGGCTTGTCTCTCACTGGGCGGTTTGTACCCTTCATCAGAGAACTGCAGTGCAGACTGCGTTTCTGGAACACCTTCTGGTACCCAACTGGACTCTGCCCCTCGGGAGGCGGGCATTCGTTCCATCTTCCAGGCCCAGAGAGCCTGGGTGGCCATGCCACTGGGTCCCAGAGCATCCATTAGGTGACTGGCCATGGGGAGCTGGGGACAGCCTGCTGCATCTGGCCGTCCACTTTTCCAGAGCTGTATCCTGCGGGGGAATGGAGGAACACAAGCCCCATTACTGGGCACTTACTTGGTGAAGGAGGCTTGGCATGCAGGCCTGTGTCCTGGGAGCGTGTGAAGAGCCAGGTGTCCCAGGAGCGGGAATCTGTCACCTCCAGGGTTAAGGGCAGGCAAGAAAGCGAACTGATGGTGGACCTGAGCTCACCCCCTCCCCTCAGGCCTCAGGCTTCACCAACTTCCAGAAAATACGGCCCAGCGGGGGAGAGAAGCCGAGTTCTCATCTCCAGTCGGAAGAGTGTGGACGATGTGTCACTGACTTGGGAGGTGGGATTTGGGGATGGCGGGTCCCCGAGAAAAATGGGGTTTCGGCGTGGGAATGGCGTGACTTCTATTCCTGACCTCGGTTTGCCTCATGTGGGGCAACACACCTTCACCTCTGTTTCTATAATCAAGTAAATGGGAGTAGGCCTCTTTCCAGCCAGTTTCCGGCTGGTTTTTTGGTTTTCTTTTTTCTTTTGGCCGCACCACATACTATGTGGGATCTTAGTTTCCCAACCAGGGATGGAACGCATACTCCCTGCACTGGAAGCACAAATTCTTAACTGCTGGACTGTCAGGTGATCCCTCCGAGTTGATTTTTAATATTTATTTGGCTGCGCCAGGTCTTAGCTGTGGCCTGTGGAGCCTGGTCAGGCTCAAACCCAAGCCCCCTGCACTGGGAGTGCGGAGTCTTAGCCAGTGGCTCCCCAGGGAAGTCCCCCTTCCAGCTGACTGTGAGTGTAGTCAGTGGCCACACTGTGAAGCGGGGACGAGTGAGGCTGGACGGATCCTGTGTCACAATGAGAGGCGCGGA
This sequence comes from Moschus berezovskii, assembly GCF_049115385.1. Taxonomy (NCBI): domain Eukaryota; kingdom Metazoa; phylum Chordata; class Mammalia; order Artiodactyla; family Moschidae; genus Moschus; species Moschus berezovskii. The sequence goes on from NC_142484.1 coordinate 6,781,828, forward strand.
GGCCCAAGGATTGCTCGTTGGTAAGAAATCACCAGTTTATTGAATGAAAAACCCAACATCCTCTCAGGCCCTCCCACCCTGCCCCTCTCTCCGGCCGAGTGAGCAGCACAGCCCTGGGGACGCTCTGGACTGTGCCAGGGGAAGGGCTGGAGGAGTTTGGGGGAGGTATGGAGAATGAGAAAAACACTTTCCAAAATGAAGATCTGTGCAAAAACTTCTAGAAGGGGTGAGATGGCCACGCCGAAGCTCCGGAGGTGGAGCTGCTGGCGGGCTGCGGCCGGAGCTCTGCCCCAAGTGCCTCAGGTCTCCAAAGGCCAAGGCGGATGGTGGGGGCTGAGGAGGGGCTCAGGCGCCTGAGGCCGCAGAGCGGGAGGCCTGGCTGGGAGGAAGGGGCCTGCCCAGGCCAGGGGCCCAGGTGAGGAGGGGAGGACAGAGCAGGGAAAGAAGACAGGCAGACACGGGGTGCAGGGAGCAGAAGAAACGGCCGCAGACGTGTTGGCAGGGTCTGCCTCCCACCCCTCCGGGTCCGGAGGCAGGGATGGGGAGGAAAGTCCTCAACAGGGGGAGATCCAAGAACAGGGACCAGCCCCCAGGCGAGTCACAGGAAACCACTGAGAGGCTGGCGGTGCAGAGGACCAAAGAACTGCTCAGGGACACATGTGACACCTCCAGGGGACCTGGGCGTGGGGGAACCATGCACGGGTGAGACCACGAAGGCTCCTGCACCCCAGAAACCCACGCACCACAGCAGTGGGAAGTGGCCTTGGTGCTAGGCGTCCCCAGGGGGAGGCCAGCTATGTGGTGTCTGGCAGCTGAGCTTTAGAAGATGGGATCCTGGGGGTGGCAGGGGGAGGCTGGAATGCCAGCCGTGGGCCAGGACCCCAGGTGTCCTATTTCCAGCAAGAGAACTGGTGCCACGTGGAGAAAGAGGCTGGAAGTCAGGTGAGGTGAGGGGAGGCCTGGAGGACTTGATTCCAGGGACCAGGGGTGGGCACCGAAAGGCACAGTCAACATGCCTTGGGCCAGGAGCGGAGGGGGAGGGGGAGGAGGGAGGAGGGGCTGCCCAGGACTGGGCCCGAGCAGTGGCGGGAACGGTGGCCCCGGTGGGTGGCAGTGTCCTGCAAGACTGGGCCAGGGAGATGCAGGCCCCGGGGCCAGGAAAGGGGACACTGGGCCCGGGGCCTGCTGGCCTCCCCCTGCCCGCAGGCGGTGAGGCTGGTGGCAGTGCCAGGAGGGGGCGTGGCTGGGAGACAGTGCCCTCAGGTGGCCTTGCTGCCACTGAACAGTCCCACTGGAAAGTGCTTGACATGGGTGGGCCACTGGGCTGCCAGCTGGAAGAACTTGATGTCGCTCCACTCGACCCCGTCGATGGACACTGGGGGTGACAAGGGAGGTGTGGGGATGACCAGGGCTGCCGGGGAGGGCCGCGGCCTCCCTGCCACCCCCTCAACCCCCACGCCCGCACCTCTCAGCATGGTCTGCTGCTGCTTAGCAGAGCAGATGAGGCGGCTGATGCCCTCGATGACCTGGCTTTTAGAATCCACCTCCTTTTCTCGAGGCTTCTTGCTCAGGAAGATGGTGGGAACTGGAAAGCAAGCAGAAACCACTTTGTCACCGCCCCTGGAAAGGCGGTCGCGCTCTCCCTCACCCATTGCCCCCTTTTCCTGGGAAGGGCGGTGATTCGTAGAAAGCAGACTCCCCACTCCCCCCAATTCCGCCTGTCTGTCTCCGGGGCTATGTCTCAGGATCTCCAAGCTCCTGCCCTTCTCCTTGGGCCTCGGTATCTTCACTGAGTAACGAGAACCTGGGGCCAGATGGGCTCAGAGTCCCTTCCGGCTCGAACGTTCTAAAAGCCTGTGGGTAGGGGGCCAGCTGCCCTGTCAGGAACCTACCTCTGTCCACCCACTCAGGTGCCTGCGTGGGGCTGTGTCTGTGTGGCTGGTGGGGAGGCTACATAGAAGCTTAGCCCTGGGCCACCCTCAGCGGCTCTCCGGGTGCCACAGGGGGTTCTAGCTGTGGGCCTGGCACAGGGCCTGCCTGCCCTCTTGGGGCACCTTTGGGGGCAGAGGCATGAATGCAAAGGCCCAGCTGCTTTGGATGTGCCCAGAGGAGGAAGGCAGGGTCCAGCAGAGAAGGAAGCCCCTTCCTGACAGCTGGGAGGCGGCGAGCACCCCAGAGTCACCCCACATGCTCCAGCGGGTGCAGAGCCAGATGTGGGGGCTCACCACGGGAAGCGACATCTGTGAGCACTGTCCCCTGGGATGTGGGGGCTCCCGCCTCACCTCCTCAGAATGCAGGACACCCCCCCACTCCCCCCCTCGACCCTGCCCCAAGGGATCTCATCCCCTGAATTCTTAAATACCATACCCTTTGTTCACGAAGGCTTGGGTGACCTCCAGGGTTGGGGATGGGAGCCATGGCGCAGGGACAACCTCCTGGCACAGGGACAACCTCGGGTCACACCGTCCATCCCTGAGGGCACTGGCCAGGAAGCCTCCCTTGTTCATGGCAGCGCAAACTGCCTCGCCCCAAAAGTGCCGAGGCTCAGCAGGCAGGGACCAGTGACTCCCGGGGGACCTCGGTTTCCTTTGTGACAGAAGAAATGGCTTTGTCCCGTCTGGGGGGGCGGGACCCATGATAATGTGCTAGCTGCCTCTGTGCTCATCCAGGGTCTCCCAGAAGCGGATCCTGTCCCGACCCCGAGAGAGGAGAAGGGGAGGCCTGGAGGCCCTGATCGCCCCTGGCCTCACAAGTCAGTTACCTTTCTTGTTCTTCTCTTTGGTGACCACGGTCATGGCCATGGTGCCGGAGAGCTGGGCCTCCCCACTGTGGGGTAGGCGGGAAACCTGCACTGAGCGGAAGACGCTCTTGAGGGTGTTCTTGGAGCTGGCGTCCCTCTTGTCGCCTTCCCTCCTCCGCTCCCCAGGGTGGCCCAGCCAGTAGTCCACCTGGAGGCCAATCACGTCCCCGTACGGGCTGCTGGGGCTCCTGGAGAGGGGCGGTAACAGGGAGGGGACTCAGTGCCCGCCAAGGGCAGACGGGGCAGGGACGGCCTGGAGGAGGCGCCAGCCAAGCGGCTCTGGGTTCCCTCTAGCCTCACAGAACGGGCTGGTTTGGGAGTGGGGAGTCAGGCTGAGCTGAGGACATGGCCAGGGGAGGGCGAGGCCCCAAGTGCCCACACGGGAGCCCAGGAAGAACCACCCAGGGAGAAGGGAAGCAGAGAAGAAGGATGCTCTACGAGGGGAGGGAAGAAAATGTGTGCGCACACACCCACACCAGGACACATGCATGCACACACACACACACGGACACATGTGCGTGAGCATGTGTGCAAACATGTGTGCACACACCCACACCAGGACACATGCATGCACACACACATGGACACATGTGCGTGAACATGTGTGCAAACGTGTGTGCACACACCCACACTAGGACACATGCATGCACACACACACACGGACACATGTGCGTGAGCATGTGTGCAAATGTGTGCGCACACACCCACACCAGGACACCTGCATACACACACACATGGACACATGTGCGTGAACATGTGTGCAAACGTGTGCGCACACACCCACACCAGGACACATGCATGCACACACACACGGACACATGTGCGTGAGCATGTGTGCAAACGTGTGTGCACACACCCACACCAGGACACACACACACACAAGGACATGTGTGAGCATGTGTGCAAACATGTGCACACATGACCCCCAGCAGGCAGAACCCCCTCCCTGCCGAGGGTGGGAGAGACTAAGTGGGGCAGAGGCGGGCACCAGGCGGCTGCAGAGCCGCTGGGGGCGAGCAGCCGACCTGTGGCTTTCTCTCTCGTTTATGGCACTTCTAGCTCAGGGATAATTTTAGCTCCAAGGGGAAAAAGAGCTGATGTTTTCTTGAAAGGAGGCGTCAGACACAATAGGTACAGGCTATACAAGTCATCTGATGTTTCTTTCTGCCTGAAATCAGAGGTTCCATTAAAAAACAAGCTTAAACCGGATGGGAAAGGAGGTCGGGGTAAGGCAGGTCCCCAGGCGCCAAGGAGCCTGGACCGCAAGGTCACAGCGTGACCTGCTGGTGGGATTCCCTCCTCTTCCTGCACTTTGGCAAGTCAGTGGCAAACCCCCGACTGGGAGTGAAGAGGGGAGACAGGGCGACTGAAGGTGAGGGCTGGGGTCCAGGCTCCGCCCTGAGACACTTAGGACTCTTTGGGGACCATGGCACTGTTGTTGGGGTTCTGGCAAAGCCACCAGCCAGTGCTGACCCTCTTTGCTACTCAAAGAGCTTCCCCAGGAGACCAGGAGGTGGTAAGGGGAGAGAAAAGGGAGCAGGGAGGAAGCGGCAGGAGTGCCTCTGGCTCTTCTCTGCTGCCCCCTCCCCCATCTGGGGCTGTCCTGACCCCCGCATCCCACCCTCTCCCCTGCCCCAGTCAGCTCCCCACCAACCAGGCCTCCTTGACCACCCCATCTAAACTCTGGACATTTCAGATCCTAAAGGAATTCCCTCCCCACTTTCTAGCCCTCCCTCCCTACTCCATCACAGCACTCTCTCCAGGAGCCCGGGGTCTGACCTGCCCGTGCCACTGGCTGCGGGGGCCCTTGGGTGACAGACACACTGAGTGCCTGGAAGGAGGCCGCACCTCCTTGGACCAGGCGCTGACAGTGAGGCTCTTATTTCCACCCCACAGCAAAACACCGTGGCTACATCACCTTTACTTTCACGGAGTGGAGCTGAGTAGCTTGCCCAAGTGACTGCAATTCTTTGCTCAAACTAGTCAGGCTCCTGAACCTCTTTCTGGGCCTCGGAAAATCCAGTCCTCACAAGAACCCCCTGCCCCGCATTTCTGACCATCCTGTGTCTCTGATTGGGCTCCTCACCCTCCACCCCCTCAGGAGTGTCTTCGAGAGACTTCTGTCAGGGCAGTTTAGCTGGAATCGGAACCCCCCAGACCCCCAAAGTTCCTCTTAGTACTTTTACTGCCTCTGCCCCATCCTGCTCCCACTCCAGCCAGAGTCCCAGCTCCTGCTACGGAGTCCACCGCAGGGGTGCCCACACCTATGGCGGCTGTTCCCACCTTCGAGAGAGTCGCTCTTGCTTTGACAAGTGTCACTGAGTGGTTTGTTCTTTAACACAAACAAACATGGTGGACGCACTGTGCGGACGTGATGCAAGTCCACGTGTCTGACGCCCAGGCCTACACTCCCTCTCCCGGACCGAGCAGTCCAACCCTCAGTACGTGCAGCACCTGACAGGCTAGAAGGGCCTTGGTGCCCCGGGTCTTACTCGCCCTTACACCCGGGAGGCAGACAGGATAGACGGAAGCAAGCTGTGTGAGGACCGGCCTGGCCAGTGACCTGACTACCCTCCGCTGACCTTCCGGGCCCAGCGTCACCGTCCTACACGCTGGTGCAACCGGGGAATCAGTCAGGCGCCACCCCGATGAAGGCGCGTCGGGGGACAGACAGCAATGGGCCGCAGCCTTACCCCACGACGGCCAGGGCACTGCTCATGGACGGGGAGGAAGGAGGGGTGGCTGTGGTATCTCGGCTCAGGCCCGAGCTGGAGGGCGGCGATGTGGAGGGCACAGTCAGGTTGACCACGGGGGCATCGTCGCCATCGCCTGCGGGGGGAAAGACACAGTCTGCCAGAGGAAGTCGCCCTGACCGGCCTTGGCTGCAGCCTGCTCCACCGCCCTGGGGCTCGAGCCCTGCCTTGGCCTGGGACCCCCGCGTCTTCCCTCTTTGGCTTCCTGACTAGGGACCAGGCCGGTGGGATGCAGCATCCTCACCCGGTAGAGACCAAGGGGCCCCAGGCTCACCTGTCGTGGAAGGAGAGTCTTCGACCAGACCCACCTTCACCACCTGTGAGGGAGAAGAGACCCTGTGTGAGGTCCGCCCACCTGAGCCAGACACCTTCGGGCCAGCTGGACCCGGCTGCCACAGCCGCACGGTTTGATCGCGGGCTTTGAAACTCTCTGCCGATTCTGAGCAGCTGGGATCATCAGGAGAGGTGAGCAAACCCAACTACAAACAGGGTCGGGGGCATGGGAGACCCGTAGCTCTTCTCTGGGGACATGGGCAAGGCCACTTGAGGGGGCAGGAACCCTTTTTGTATCCTGATCTCATTTCTTCTGAGATCACTTGGGCAGGAGGCTGTCTTCTCACGTTGGAGAAAACCTCAGCAGATGGGAGTGGGGAACTGGTGGGGGTGTGAGCACACTGGAACAGGAATCTGGAGGAACACCAACTAGGAGGGGGGATCCCAGGGACCCCTGACCCCACGCCCAGCCCTAGGCAGTGATACTGATGTCAGCTCCCCAGAGAAAATTCTGGGAAGGGCAGGGGGGCCCTCCTGTGGCCAGCAAAGGGTACAGCTAGAGACAGACCTGGATGTCAGGGCAGGGGCCTGAGGTCAGCAGGGCTGGAGGGGTGGGTGGTGGTCATGGAAGCCCGGCCCCAAGGACGGCAGGGGGAGGGGGTCACACACACACGGTGGTTCCCTTGAAGCTGACAAGAGCACAGTGCTGCCACTCTGTGGAATCTGCTCCTGACTCTATACATCCTGATTTTAATTCTTGGAAAGCGGCCCGCTGGTACTCCGAACTTCCTGGACACGAGGCCTCTCTCCTTGCTCCTCTGGTTGCTGCTTGATGCTGCCAGCTCCTTTGTTTGCTTGTTTCAATTTTTAATTTTTTCTGTTTTGTTGTGAGGCCAGAGTGGCAGTGACCCCACAGATCCACACAGACATGGGTCAGACCGCCAGCCTGGGCTGCATGTCATAGCCCAGGCCCTCTGATGTGGCTGTGGGACCAGCCTCAGTGGCTGACGGGGGCTGACTCGACCAGGCAGATGGGAGCCTTAAGGATCCACCGCACCCAGGCTCAGGCATTTCCCAGGATCGCTCGAGGCTCACAGGACCACCCAGGATCACAGGATCTGGGATGAGCGGAGAGCAGGGATGAGGGCCACTGACCCCTCACCTGCATGTGCCTCGTCCTCCCTAGAGGCTGGGAGGAACCCTCCCAGGAGGGACACTCTCTCAGCGAGGCTGTAGGAAAAGATATCAGCTGATGTGGAAGAGAAACTTGGCCATCTCAGAAAGGGAAATCTGAGTTCTCTGCCAGGCTTCTGCGTTGTGCTTTGGCCCCGGGGGTGGAGGGGCGTCAGCTGTCCCCTCTAGGCTCCCTCTCTTGGGTCAGTCTCAGCCCTGGGGCCCAGCAGCTGCCAAATGCAACCTGGGCCGGGACCACCTGACACACCACGGACACCCAAGAGGTCTTTCCTTCTTCTTCAGAATCCACTCATGCAAAGATTCTCTCCTGACTAAACATGAGGGGAGAGAGCCCCTTCCTCTTCGTGTCCCTGACTCTGGAGACAGAGCTACTCATGTCTCGGACTCCCCTCCTCGGAACAGCTTTGTTTTTCCTGGAGCTGGAGAACCAGCGCCCTGGATATCACCCCCCGGGACCCCAGAACCACAGCAATAACACGTGGTACCTGTGGTGGCGCAGGGCCAGCCCCCAAAGGGGAAAGGACTCCTAAAGGAGCAGCTTGGGGCCTGTCCCAGCCCACGGCTTCCTCTCCCTGGCATTGCTGACCCTCGGGGCTCTCTGTCGGGGGCCTGTCCTGGGCCCTGCAGGGTGGTTAGCATTTCCCTGGCCCCACCCACAGATGCCGGTGCCACCTCCACTCCCAGCTGTGCCCACCCCCACTCCCAGCTCTGACAGCCAAACGTTGTCCCAAGATCAGACACTGCCAGATGTCTCCTGGGAACAAAATTGCCCCTGGATAAGACCGGCTATCTAGATGAGTCTCTTCTGTATGAAGTGAAAGTCAGTCATGTCAGACTATGTGCGGTGGACACAAGCTCCTCTGTCCATGGGATTCTCCAGGCAAGAATACTGGAGTGGGCTGCCATTCTCTTCTCTAGGGGATCTTCCCGACCCAGGGATTGAACTTGGGTCTCCTGCATTGCAGGCAGATTCTTTACTGTCTGAGCCATCAGGAAAGCCGTGTGTGTGTGTGTGTGTGTGTGTGTGTGTGTGTAGGCCAGGGGTGTGTGTGTGTGTGTGGGGGCCAGGGATGTGTGTGTGTGCGCGCATACACACGCACGTGCACATGTGGAGGCTGGGTGGGTGGGGTACAGAGGAGAGGGAGTTGGTACTCACGCCAATGAAGGGGATGAACTTCTGATACGAGTCTTCATCAGGGCTGTGAGGAGAGACAGGAGAGCTTTACAGCAGGCAGGACAGACTGCATGGAGAGCTGGGGACGGAAGCTTTCCACGCTTTACTGAGGCTTTAAGGGAGCCCAGACACCACTTGCCATCTTCCCTCTGCCCTCAGGATGGCACGAGGAGCCTCCAAAAGGAGGCGAAAGCCCCGATCGTGCACACTCTACCGCCTGCCCCCACGTCTGTACTGAGGGGGTGCCCACAGTGGGTTGGGGGAGGCCCGGGCAGGGAAGCGAAGGCACGGCCTCTCATACTCTCTTGGGTTCCTACGAGGGAAATGTGGTGGGGAGGAGGAGGGTGTGAAAAAGCAAAAGAACCTAAGATTTATCTAGCCCACCCAACCTGTTTTCAAGAGTCCACCCTGGGTCCACTCACAACTTGTGCCTGCAGGTGAGCATGGCCTCCGCCACGGGCAGCTGGTGCGTCACGGCCGCCCCGTTGACGTACTGCATCACCCGCCCTACCACGTCCAGTTGCTCTGCGGAGAAGCCGAGATATGGGCTGACTCACTTCTGCAGGCAAACCTGAGAACCCTCTGAGAGCCCCCCTGCTGAGTCCCACCAGAAAACCCCAGGAGCTGAGACACAGAAAGGGCTCTAAAGACCCGCTGGTTTGAACCTAAGGAATTTTTTAAACAACGTTCATTATTTGGGGGTACTGGGGCTTAGCTGCGGCATGAGGGTTTAGTTGACCTGTGGCACAGGGGACCTCAGTTCCCTGACCAGGGTTCGAACCCACGTGCCCTGAATTGGAAGGCAGATTCATAACCTCTAGACCACCAGGGAAATCCCAGGAATTTTTTGTAAAAGATATTTTTTTTTGATGTGAACTATAAAGTCTTTACTGAATTCGTTACCATATTGCTTCTGTTTTATGTTTTAGATCCCCAGGAGGCATGGGGGAATCTTAGCTCCTCAACCAGGGACTGAACCCACACCCCCTGCACTGGAGGGTGAAGTCTTAACCATGGGACCACCAGGGAAGTCCCCTGAATCTAAGGAATCATGCAACCAAGAGCTGTCCTCCCATCTGATCCGTGCACCCTTCCCCCCAGCCTGCTCCTTCCCAGACTCGGCTGGCTCCTGCTTCCATCTCTGCTCTGATCAGCCCTGGAATCACCTGCCGCCCCTGCCCCCGTCACTTCCTGCCCGGCCTGTGGGAGCACTGACCACCTCCCCCGGCCTTGCTGGGCCCGAGCTTGCTCCTGTCCCTGCCGCCTCTGCTCTGTGTTTCAGGAAGACGGTTGGTTGGTCTATTCATTTATCAATAGACGCTTGGCAGCTGCTCTCCGCTTCTACATTTGATCTCCACAACCAGATACTTCCTGACACCACCCCCTCGGCCTCCTTATTTCTAAATGTGCAGAGACCAAACACATCCAGTGTGGAAGGGCCATGCTTATGGGGCCTCCTTTTAATAAAATGCTGGGAAAATGAACAGGCCGCGGGGAGGAGAAGCAGCACGCCCCCTGCCCCTGCTCACGGCTGAGCCCAGCTCCCAGTGTCTCATCCCCTACGAGGGGCCAGTACCTGACACTGGGGGCTCCGAGCGGCTGAACAGATCTCTCCAGCCAGGATCAAGGAAGGTGCTGCTATACCTGCTGTCGACGGAGCCCAGGTATTTGGCCACTGGATGAGAACCTGGTGGATGGAGACCAGAGAAGGCAAGCTGGTGAGGAGCGGGTGAGTGAAGCCCGGCCCTTGGTCTCCCCGACTGACCCTTCCCGGGACCCAATGCCACCCGCCGCTTCAGGCGTGGGCTCTGCCACGTCCTCACCAAGGGGAATGATGAGAAACCGCATGTAGCCCAGCCAGTCAGAGGTCTTGCTGGCCAGTGACTTGACGAAGAAGCGGAGGATGGAGCTCAGGTAGCTCTGGCCGCCCACCGCCGCCACCTTCACCGGCCTTGGCATGGAGGAGTTACAGTTGCAACTGGGAGCGAGGGGTGGGGGGGGACAGGGCCATGTCAGGGGGCCACGTCCTGCTCAGAGGAAGCCTCCCCCCTGCAGCTCTGACGTCACTCGATCTCGACAGCCCCCAGAGGAAAAACAAACCAGTGAACAAAAGCACACAGAGAGAGGCAACACACCACAGTGCTTCTGCAAAAAGAGAAATTCAGGGTCAGAGAGGACAGGGGACTGTCGAGAAGGCAGGCAGAACCAGTTGAGGCTAGTGGGGAGACGAGTCGGCAGTGCCCTGTGGTCAGAGGCGGGCATGAGCCCAAGACGTCTGAGGCTCTTTCCATGGCAGGTCCTGAGAGGGAGGGCCCCGACTCTGGGTAGCCAGGGGGGCAGGAGGAGAAAGTCTTGTAGAACCCCTGGCTCTCTCTGCCTGGCCTTCTTTGTCATGGGTTTAGAAAGAGGGCGAGGCAGGTCAGGGTGTGGCAGGAGACCAGGCAGGACGCCGGCAGGCAGGAACATGACATTTTCACCCCGACCCTCTGGGGCCAGCAGGGACAACGGAGCACCAGGGTCTGACGCCGCCCGACCAGGTACCCACTGTGAGCTCTGGCCTGATGAGCCAGGGGGTCCTCTCAGAGCTTGGAAATGAGGGTAGGAGGATGAGGTGGGAGGGGACCCCAAAGGGCAGGAGAGGAGCCGGGCCTTACTAGCGCTGGATGCGGGTGAGCAAGGCGGACAGCACGGCCTGGACCTCCACCGTGGAGCACGTGCACACGACAGGCTTCCGCTGGTCCTGCAGCAGCTCCGCCACGTACTGCGGGGGCGGGGGCGGGGACCACACAGGTGAGGCCATGCAGCAGGGACACCACCTCCCGCAGGCCAGGCCGCGAGGGTGGTGAGGCCCAGGCCGGGCAGCAGGGCTCCCCCCCTCCATTGTTCAGACCACAGTCGGCCACGGTCAGGCTCGACAGCCAGCCAGGAGAAGGCAGGGCCAGACCCCAGGAAGGCAGGGTCAGGAGGAAACGTGGGCCGGCCCCGGACAGGCTAGATTCCACATGGCCCCCGTGGGCCACACGCCGTGGACAGCAGGGCGGGGCGGGGCTGGGCTGCTGCTGCTCTGCCCCCTGGAAACAATCAGGGCGCTGCTGGCATCTCACCACATACAGGCCGGGAAGGCAGGTGAGATGGGCCATGCTGCTGCTTTTTTAGAGATAAGGAAACTGAGGTACAGAAAACTGGTGACTTAAGGCCCCTCAGGCTGCAGTCCATGGGGCTGCTACGAGTCAGACATGACTGAGCGACTTCACTTTTTTCACTTTCACACATTGGAGAAAGAAATGGCAACCCACTCCAGTGTTCTTGCCTGGAGAATCCCAGGGATGGGGGAGCCTGGTGGGTTGCTGTCCATGGGGTCGCACAGAGTCAGACATGACTGAAGTGACTTAGCAGCAGCAAGGCCCCTCAGGCTGGAAAATGACAGGACTGGGACCAAAGCCAGAACTGTAGGCTTAGGTCAGGGTAGGAGGGGCCGGAAAAGGGGGATCATTTTGGATTTCCCTGAGCCCTGCCTTTGAGATCCACACCCGGGGAGTCTCTTGTTCCCCAGCATCCCTCCTTCCTGGACCCGTGACCATGGGTGCTGTACCTGGCCCTGCCAGTCAGCAGTGTTGACGAGGATGACGTTTTCTGGGAGGGCTGCGTCCGACACCAGGATCTGGTTCAGCTGGTCATAGACCACCTTTCTGGGAATCTGCAGGGATAGATGTGTCTGCTGGTCCCCAGGGAGCCTAGGTGGGGTGGGGTGCTGGGGTGACTTGTGGGCCAGGGTATGGAGAACGGCCACCAGGAACCTGTGCAGGAGACCCGGTGTCCCACCAGCCAGAGCAAAGCAGACTGGAGGGGGATAAGAACACGTGAAGCCAGGCCTCGGGGCCCAGGCTGATGCCCCAGGAACATGGCGGCTGTCTTGCCAAGGCAGGAAGGGCCCCGAAGGGGAATGAAGCAGGGGCAGCAGGAGGGGAGGAGGGAGGAGCGGAGAGCAGGTGCTCACAGGGTGGAAAGGAGGGCAGTGGGGAGAGATAATGAGAGTTTGCCATGTGGGGAGCCCTCCGGCTTGGGGAACAAAGGTATTTCAGGAACAGTGATTAACAAGAAGGACAATACCTCGCCCCAGGCACCGGGCTATTCTAGTCCTGGACTCATTTTCAGCTGCGAGAGTGTTAGCTCTGGAAGTCACACAGACACAAAACCCCTTCCCAAAGGTATTTATCAGGAGAACAAGCGGGCCCACCACTAACTCCAGGAGCGCAGGAGCTGGGCGAGGTCCGTCAGGGAGAATCCTTCCCTGGGAGACTGGCCTTCAGAGAGTATATGACCCCAAAGGCCAGTTCCTTCCATGTGCTGACTCCAGCCACTCTGAGGCCTGGCACTCAAAAGTTTAATGTTGCCATGTCAGCTTCAAATCATTGTAACTAGCCCACAGCAATGCTAAGGGCATCAGAGTGCAGGGCAGACGTCCTGGGAGAGCTGATGGCCGCTGTCCCCTGAACATGTCCCTGCACAGTCCCCTCTAAGGTCTGATGGGGGCAGAACACACCAGTGCCCCCATTCCGTTCTGTAATTCCTCAGCAGGAGCAGATAACAAATAAGCTGGACTTCTCCCTTCAGGCCTCTCTTTACTCAGAACAATCAAATGCACCCCTTCCTCTCCACCCGACCTCCTAAAGAGATGACGGAACAGAGCCGGGGATCCGGGGCGCCCGGCAGGCAGGTACCTGCGTGCTATGGCCCAGGTCTGGGGACCGCTCGCTGTCGGAGCTGTTGGTCCTCTCGCTCAATGGCTTGGAGAGCTGCCGCTCCTTCAGCGGGGTGCCCCTCTTCTGCCGGGGGGTGTGCAGCCCTTCCACTTTGCTGCCGCGGACATGGAAGGAGGCGGTCAACGGCCCCTTCCGAGGCCGCGCTCGCCGTGCTCCCCGCTTCCACCCGATGCCTCAGGAGCCTTCCCGCTCCGAGTACCTGGGGGAGGCGGAGCCCTGCAGCTCTGTTTTGCTGGACTTCATGGGAGTTTTTACTTTCTCGGGCACAACCAGACTCGTGCTCATGTCTCCGAACATGTCCTGGTCAGTGATTTCCTGCCACAGAGCAAAGGAAGCCACGACGGTGACCCCCTTCCCAGACAGTGGCTCCTGTCTGGGCCGTCAGCACCACGGGACCATCAGCCCCCCGCCCCCACCCTTTTCCAGGAAACACATGGTTCTAAAACTCCAGACCCCCTCCCCTGACGACTGTAATTCAGCTGAGGGCGCCCGCCATGCTGGGCACACTGTCACCTGCCATCCGACCTGATCCCTACATTTATGAACCATCAGCCCGCAAATCTGGGTGATGACCTGGCTTCTCTAGGCAGGAAGGACAGCCTTTTACTCAGGAAGTGACTTGATAGAAATTTCATTTTTGAAACGCCTGCTGTGCAGTACAAACCAAAGAGGGGAACAGTGGAGGCTGGGCTACTTGGATTTCGGGTGAATCACAGTCCTCTTGAACCCAGCCTAAGGCTCTGCTGGACAACAGATCTGTAACACAGTATTCTTTACTATAGGAAATGTGAGCCTGAAAGAATTCCTCCTTTCAGCTGGCAGCTCCCACCGGGAGGCTGAAGTACAGCACACCCCCAGAGGGTATCCAGGCATGTTCTCTGCTCCCTCCTTCCAGCTGGGGCTGGCCTCCAGTCCCACCTGGGCTGAGCTTGGGCCCAGGCAGGACCTGCAGGCCCAGCCCCAGACTCCCTCCCCCAGGTAAGGTGCTCCGCCCTTCCTTCCGGGGCCCCTGGAGCCTCTGCAATGTGTGTGCTGGCTGGCTTTCCTCCCGGACGGGGTGCCACGGTGTTCTCACTGGGGCACAGTCAGTGCTCAGCACTGCGTGTGTCTGTGTGTGATTTCAATCTGCGTGTAACTACACTGGTTGCCCCAGGCGATCCATCCCATGCCTCCCTGAGCAACCCCAACATCTCTCAGTGGGAGGAGATGACCAGCAGATAACCACTTGGAGAGCTTATGCTGTGGACTATCTATCTGACCATTGTAAAAACAACACTGGAGAAAGGGATGGTTTTTCAGGGAAAGATACTGCTCATCGTTCCCCAGGAGTAAATGAGGGGGTGGGGGCGTTCCCTGGTGGCTCAGGGGCAAAGAATCGCCTGTCAATGCAGGAGACAGGTTTGACCCCTGATTCGAGAAGGTCGCACGTGCCGAGGAGTGGCTAAGCCTGTGCGCCACAACTACTGAAGCCCTAGAGCCATGCTCCCTGACAAGAGAAGCCACTGCAAGGAGAAGCCAGTGCATCGAAACTAGAGTAGCTCCGGCTTGCTGTAACTAGAGAAAAGTCCATGCAGCAAGGAAGACCCGGCACAGCCAAAGTGAATAAATCAGTACATAAACACCAAAAAAAAAAAAAAAGAAGTACATGAGAGTGACAGATAGTGAGAAAGTACCCAGATCAGCATTTGCTCAGACCTAATGAAAGAGCGGAATGGGGACATTTCTGGTTTGCTAGTTTGGGCACCAACCTGATACTCCCCAGGTAAAGATTTAGGGAGGAAGAGAATGCAGGACCTTCGTAAGTCCACAGATTTAGGCAAAAGTTTCATGATGGTCCTGAGGGTCTTTTCGTCTCTATTTCTAAAGGTACCCAAAACTATTTTCACCAGCTGAAAACAGGAGACAGAACCATACATACCAGAGTGTCTGTTTCAGTCAAGCTGTCATCTTGATTTTTAATCCGAGCAGATTTGACTTTTTCTAGCGCAGCCAATTCCATCTGCAAAAATTATAATAATTAGTCATCACCAATCCAAATAACCACCACTCTAACTTGCTCCCTAAGTCCCTTGGAAGCTTAAAATATTTTCACTTAATCTGAAGACCTCATGACATCTTTCATAACATCTTTGGGATTTTCATCTTAACAAGGAGCATATTTTTTTGAGAAAAACTGAGCTTCAGAAGGTCAGTTATTCTGTGATCATTAAATCAGTAACATGGTGAGATGCTGAACCCAGAAATTCTGACTCTCAAAAGATGCTCTCAGGGAAGAGAGGCTCAGCCTTCAGATGGCTTGGCTATGGGATCTGCCAGTCTTGACTCTGGGATTTTGTGAACACCGCTGCCCAGGAGAGGCACACAGGGCCACTTCTGCTGTCAGCGTTGCTGAGAAGGGGATGCTCAGCGTTCAGGTCTTCTGATTTCGAGACTAAAGACATCCATGGGGGCCAAATGCATTTGGCTTGGTGGAAACATCTAGAAAACCCTCAAACAGAATATTCTAAGCCATTTAGGTGTGAAATAATTCTCCCGTTGTCCTCAACTCTTATTAACAGGTCTCATAAATATTAAAAATGTACTTTGCAAATACAGATAAAGAACCAGATTTTTCACACTTGTGAATGCTGCTTCTGGCTGTGCAGACACTGGGGTGTCAGAATCCCGAGCAGCTGTGGGGTGTGACTCTCACCTGTGGGGAAGGCACTGGTCTCAGTGGGTCTCTGGTTCTTCTGGGAACCAGGGAATCAGAAAGGATGGAAGATAGCCCACTTCCTCCCAATGACCCAAAGCCCTTTCTCTAAGTAAACGACAGAGTACAGAGAAAAAGCCTAAAAAGCTCATGGGGTTCACTTGGCAAACTAATGAACAATGATCACACAAGTCAGCCCATGTCACACGCTAAGCCAGGCTTTCTCCACCAGGGACCGCTGGCATCTGTGGAGGGCCCTTCTCTACTCTGGGGCGTCCTGCGCAGGATCTGAGCTACAACCCCGCCTCCACCCACTAATCACCCCTGCTGTGAGAACCAAAAAAAACAAAAGTCTCCAGTCCTTGCCCAATGTTTCCTGGGAGGCAAAACCACCCTTGATTGAGGACCACTGTTCTGAGCCATCTGTAAAATTAACCCAGGGCACTTTAACCAGACCCTGTGGCCCCAGAGTGTGAGACAGTTTGGTTCAGAGCCACGCACGGTAGGTTGCCTCCTGTCTGCACAGCTAGTTCATTTACACATTGCCTACTGGGATAACCAATGTTAATAGTCTACAGTCACAGAAAACTCTCGGTCGGACTTGAAACTGGAGACTTCACTCAGTGTGGGATCTCAGCATGACGAGTGACTTAAACATATTTTAGAGAGGATGGATGAGGGCGATAACACCATCCTGCTCGAAGGTTCTCAGGCAGCAGCCCTGTGGTCAAGCCCTCTGACAACAGAGCAGTGTCAGAGTGCTCTAACCCAGACTAGACTTGGGGGCACCTGCTGGCTATGCACTGACTCTTCTGGGTGTTTCGGTCGATCCTGCCAGGAGTAAGCTCCTGACTCTCCAAGTTCCTCTTCCTGCTCCTATAAATACTTTAGGCTTTTCTCACCCCAGCAGCGCAGCCGCTGTGTTGTCTGTGTGGCACAGACAGTTGCAGCAGGCTGAGGCGCGGTGCCCGCTGGCTGCGGCACAGGTGTCCACACTCCTGTGCGTGTGGGGGGCCAGAGTGGGGTGGTACTTTAGGCTCTCACTTTTACCAACTACTGGTCTCCAGCACCATTCGTTACAGTGCCATGGAATTTGCAACTTTTAGCAGCAGGCAGTCCTGGCAGAATGTCTCCATCTCTTGGCCGCCCCAGCTGAAGCTCTGTCAGGGCCTGTTCTTATCAGCTTCAAGGACCAAATCATGTGCTCAAGTCTTAGGAAAACTCACAACTGTAATAATTTGTGTTGGCAGAAATCCCTTATGGTTCTAGTGATCAACTTAATTCTCTGAAATCTGGGGAACAAAAGGGAAGGTTAAGAAAAAAGAAACAAATAACAAGGCTACGAATCAGGGAGAGAGGACGAAAGCTGGGCGGCATGTGCTCGCCTGCCTACAGTGCACCAGCCCCGTATGTTTTCCCTCGTACGTCTCGAAGTTCGCTGTGTGAAGAGCACAGCCTTGCTCTGCAGTTCCCAAAGTGCCTTTCATACTAAAGGATTCCAAAGTTCCACACCCACATCAAGACATATGGGGCTCTTCAAAATAGAAATATCACAGAGAACCAGCAAAGTCTGAAATTTGGCCAAAAGAATCAGAATTTGAAGGACTCACTAAAAAGACAACTGGAGTCTATCAATTTCAGGAGTCCGGAACTGGAATGGCTCTCGGGCCCCAGAGTAACAACAGCAAAGCCACTTACAGTACTGCTGCTACCCCTGCTGTAAACCAATCCACCCACCAATCAAGCTCCATGCTGGAGGTTTTAGCTGCCTTCTCCCACTGGATCTTCACTCTGTCTTGCAAGGCATGTCCTTTTTACATGCAACTTGTGGACGAGGACACGAAGCCTTGGTAACTGCCAGAACAGTCAGTGGAGTGATGAGAGTCAAAATTCAGACTCAGAAGACTGATGGAGTTTGTGCTCTCAGTTCAACTCTGCCCCAAAGCAATGTTCTGCCTGAAGAGGGGTCCTTAGGCCATCATACTGTCAAGACTGATACTTCACTGACTTCTGAGCTAACTGGGCTCCTGTGCTGACACCTTTTGTTCAATCGCTCAGTTGTGTCTGGCTCTTTGCGACCCCATGGACTGCAGCTCGCCAAGCCTCCCTGTTGCTTCACCATTTCCTGGAGTTTGCTCAAACCCATGTCCATTGAGTCCGTGATGCCATCCAACCATCTCATCCTGTCGTCCCCTTCTCTTCCTGCCTTCAATCTTTCCCAGCAGCTTCACTTTATGAATACAGCACCTGAGGCTCAGAACATCAATTGATTTTTCTCTTTAAATTTTGTAAGTCATGCAACTGAGACTAAAAGCAGAGTCTACAAATTGCATCAACCCAGAGGCAGCTTCATTAAGATAGTTTCCCTTACTGGTTGACTGACAATGATCCCTAACATTTCTTAAGTGTTTGCATATGTTAGACACCAGGCTTAGTGCTCTGGTGTGCTATCTCAGTTCATAATTTGCTTGCATTGTGTCACAGGAGGGCCCTTGTTCTGCATTCCTAGGATGCCTGGAGTCAGTCTCCCCCTGGCCAGGCCCCAGGTTTCTCTCTGGAAGAGTCCGCCCCTTTTATTTACACTTGCAGTGGACTCAGGCCTCCGTAGCCAGTGATCCATCCACATGGACAGTGAGGACCCAGCAGGGCCACTCAGCAGCCCCTCCAGAAAGAGCAGCTACAAAGACATCCTGAATAAAAGCAGCAGCCATGTGAGGCCTCCTCCGCGCCAGATCACAGGAACCTTGGCTGGAAAGGCTGAGAGCGCGGGGTCTGCAAGGGTCAGGCCTGAGGTTTCTCCGCAGAGGGATTCTCGGCAGGGCCTGCCAGGGTCCATCCCACGTTTGCTCGCTAAGGCCACGTGGTGCCGCTGTTCTAGGGCCCGACCACACGTGCTGTGCCTTCAGCGGGAGGACGGATAAGGCGGACGACAGCGCCACCTGGTGGCAGCAGGCAGTCAGGCCGACTCTGAGC
Source organism: Moschus berezovskii (assembly GCF_049115385.1). Lineage (NCBI taxonomy): Eukaryota > Metazoa > Chordata > Mammalia > Artiodactyla > Moschidae > Moschus > Moschus berezovskii. The sequence continues at coordinate 6,800,450 of NC_142484.1, forward strand.
CGACGGTTCGCAGACGCCCGGGAATGGATGGATGGGGGTTGGGGCGAATGGAGGGCCTCACGGGCGTCAGGACGTTTCCTCACAGGTTCATACCTATTTGCTGGGTGAGTTTTGTATTTTCTTTGTTAAAGCAGCAAGAGCACCAAGACTTAAAGGATTCAGTTTCTTTGATCTACAGAGAAGACACTGGACTTTCAACTGCGAACCAAAGACCCCACTAAAATTGGGCCTGTCTCCCCACCGTGGGCTGTAAACAGGGCAAGGAGAGCTTCCTAGGGCCTGAGGCGGGTGCAGCATCAAGATGGGTTCCACGGCTGGGGAGGCCTTCCCAGGGAGGGGCAGGGCGTGGTCCAGGGTGAGGCTGGGCTCTGGGGGGCTCCAGCTCCTCTGGCTCACCAGGCCAAATGGAAACCTGCCCACTGAATTCTCGATCCTGTGAAGGCGCTGCCCACTTCCTCAGCAAAGTCCGCATCATTTCTCCTGAACAGACCCTGGGGGTTTCCTGCCCCATCCCTTCCCCACCTGGAAGCAGAGTTGCTACCCAGGCCGGATGCCACTCTCCCAGCTACCGCTTGGCAAGCGCTGAGGGGAGGTGTTGAGGCACTGCGTGCTCTGGGGGGAAGGCTCCAGGTCACGGTGGGAAGAGACCAAAGAGGACATCTGCCTGGCCACAACAGTGCCCTCAGAGCACGAAGTGCCTGGCAGGACTGAGATGACAACTGAGGCTCAAACAAGATGAGACCACTCACGGGTCCCAAATGAGCTGGGAGCAGAGGGCCCAGTGCCATCCCAACTCCCCAGCCCTGCTCTGCACGCCCCCCGCCCTTCGCCGTGCACAAGACCCTGTGTTAAGCCCACGCCCCGGCCCTGCGCCCCATCGCCCTCAGCCGTGCTCACAGGGCTGGTGGTGTCTTTGCCGAGGCTGCCCTTGCTGTTGAGGCTGCCGATCTCCGTCTGGGAGCTGGACTGTGACATCCCCTCAAAGAAGGGCCTGTGGGTGGCAAAGAAGCACAGCCAGGGTCAGTCAGGGGCCGCCAGGCCCCAGAACAGCAGCTTGTGGTCAGCCGGGGAGAGGTGGTGTTCTAGAAAGATTGAAAACCCGGGCTTCAAGGATGTCAGGAGGAAGAGACACAGCAGAGGCTAGACAAGGGCGGCCTGGACTCGAAGGACTTGAGAGAGTTCGATGGGGACTTCTGTCAGTTAAACAACCTTTATCCAGAGGGCTGGAGGTTCATCAGGGGTGAGGAGCCGAGATTCCCTGGTCATGGGGGTGGGGGAGGGGGTCTGGGAGACAGTGGCCTCAGGAGACAGAGGGGCGCGGGCCTCACTTGAGCTTGGGCTTTGGCGTGCTGAGGATGCTCTCTGTCTCCTCCATCTCGGGGCCACTGTCGCTGGGGTTGTACATCTCCAGGCTGTCGTACAGCTCGTCCAAGTCTTCTTCCACTTCTCGAATCTGCTCCCGGGACACATGTTCCAGCCCAAAGCCCACCTGTGGGGGCAGACAAAACCTCTGAGCTGGGGGCTAGCCCTGCTCACGACATGGAGACGGGCAGCTTCTCCCCATGGCCACCCTGCCCAGTCCCCTCAGGGGCTCGCCATAGCTTCTCCCTCCTCAGGGGGGTCTTGGTGGCCCTTCTGTGATCTGTTCCTGAGAGCAGGACATGGTGAGGCCAGGGTCCCCCCTCAGTGCCTCCCTGGCGCTCCCCATCAGGACCCAGCGTCAGGAAGAGGAGCGGGAGCGAGACCATACTCTTCCCGAGGAGTAGGTTGGAGAAAGCTCGGAAGCCTGGGACCCTGGCAGGCTCACGCTGCCCTCCCCTTGAGTCCACAGGGGACAAGTCTCCAGTCTCGGTCCACTAAGGAGAGAGCCTGTGAGGACCGGCTCCGAACTATGAGAGCCCGGGGGTGGGGGATACTGCTTCTCTAGTGGCCAGTTCCTGACGCCACGGAGGAGGCTCCCACCTCAGGTTGCACCTCACGATGTTGACCTCGGGGCAGGAGGGAACACTGAACAGCACTGCCAGACACCCCACACCAGAGGCCTGGAATTAACCGATGGCGGGGAGGACCAGGCGCCCCTGTGCTCAAGACGGCAGACCCTCAGGCGCTGCTTGTCAGTCTCTCCTCCTTCCAAGTAGCGTGAAGCTCTCCTCTAGCTACCGCCTCACGTGGGGGGCCTGGAATCTCGACTCCCAGGGGCAGCACCGACTGTGCCCCGGGAACCAGGGTGACACTCCAGAATTCCACTCACCGTCCGGCTTGGGAGTAAGGACTCGTACCTCATCTGAAACTTTAAACCGCTTCAGGAGGGCCACAAACTTCTGCTTGATGTTAGGTTGCTGTAGGGACAAAGCCACAGAGGTTCTCAGCCAGCAGCCCCGTGTGGAAGGTGATCACTTGTCGGAAGGGTGACCGAGGGCCCGCTTTTGTAAAGAGCTGGGGGAGGACAGTGGTGGGGACAGTCTCTACCCTGGGACCCCACCCCACCCCACCCCACCCCAGTAACTCCCCACCGTCACCTCCTGCTCATCCCTTTCTCTAGAAACATGGTGCTGACAGGTGAGCACCGCCAGTATACACACAGGCTCCTCAAACCCGACGTTTTTCCGTGCATCCCCTCTCTTGGTCCCCCGGTCACCGAGTCTGAGCCTGCAGTCTCTCCCCCACCTTGCCGCCCAGCCCAGGGCTGCTGACTCCTGCCCTCCTGGAACAACACTGTTTCCGTCCAGCCTCCCTGGGGCCACTGACCGCCCTCCGCCAGCCCCGCTGCCCCACCTCCAGTCTCCTTCCCTCCAGAGTCCACGGTGACTGCTCCACAGGCAGATCCCACCAGTCACTCCCCGGGTGACGGCCTTCGAGGGTCCCAGAGCCTCTTAGCATCACTCTGTGTCCACTGAGGGCTGGCGCTGCCTGTCCCCGGCCTCGCCCACCATTTAACCCTCACACCCGACTTCGGCTTCAGTGGGAACTAACTGCTTACAACTCTGCAGAGCTCTGTGTGTGGTGCTCCCCTGCTGGGCCTTTATATGGTAAGGTAACTTCTGCCTTGACTAAACCTCGGCCCCAAATCCATGTGGTGAAGGTCTGCTCACTCTCAGAAAACCTAGCATCTCTCGCCATCTTGCCTGTGAAGTTGTCCAGCTCAGAGTCGTTCACGTCCCCCGTACTGCCACTGCGGGCCTGACAGTACTCGTCTGGTGCCTGCCCTACACCGTCACGGTCACTCGTGTAAATGTGTTTGTGTCAGTGGACAGTGAGTTCCCTGACGCCACAGACCAGGCCTTCCTGGTCTCTCCGTGTCTGACCCCAGCTATGGTGATTAGTCTGTGGCCACCAGCACCTCCTGACTGGACGGCAGACTCTGCACCTGGGGATGGAGGAGACTAACTTGTGAGGGAGACTGAGCTGGGCCTTCGGGAAAGGGCGGGGCTCCCCTCGGTGGCAGGGTGCCCCGAGCAGAGGAAGACCGGGAGCCACAGTGACCGAGACACAGAGGACCGTTCAGTCAGCGCGCCTAAAACAACTGCTCTCGGGGGAGAGAGGACGAGTGTGTACAGGAGACAGGAATGAAAGAACAGTTCCTCTGAAACTCTGACTAGAAAGCCCTGCAGTTAACAACAGCAGCAAAAACACCCTCTGGGGGTGGCTATCAAAGGAGTGCGGCGCATGGTGAGGCTGGATATACTGGAAGAGGCGGTTATAAAGCCCCAGGGGCACCCAAGCGAAGAAAATGGGACCTCTCTGTGGCTATACTGCAGGAAATACAAACTTAGCAGGAATCACAAAAGAGAGCCACCCTGCCTCACCCATCCATCATCGGAGCGCAAGTGGGGCTGGATGCCGGGACGGGCCTCACTTGGCCTAGGAGCCCAATCAAGGGTGAGAAGCCTGAGGACAATGAAATGGCTCAAATGCGCTCTTGACATCGCTAGAGCCCAGGGACACCCCAGGAGGCCTGGAGAGGGGACAGCATGCTTCACGGTGGACCAGGCTCAACCAGGCTCAGACACACATGCTGGGAAGGTCTGGCCTCTGCTTATTTCACTCCTGAAGGTGACAGGAATCTCTGCTCTCAGGGGCCCCAGGCTGGCTCTGCCCAGAGAGGATCAGGATGCCTCTGGGGACCGATGAAACCGGGAATTTTTCTTCCAAAAAGCTCCTGACACTTGTGACTCTCCTACACTTTGGCACTGGAACCCCAGAATAGGTCAGAGTTAACCTAGAAATTCAGGTTTTAAGCATCAGGAGGTGCAAGAGATGCAGGTTCGATCCCTGGGTCAGGAAGATCCCCTGGAGGAGGGCATGGCAACCCACTCCAGTATTGCTGCCTGGAGAATCCCATGGACAGAGGAGCATGCTAGCATCTCAGTCCAGGACTCTAATTTCACCCAAAGCAGTGGCTCCTTAGGAAATCTTATGCAGAAGACAGATTCCATGGGCATTTGGTCTCTAATGTCATGGATCCATTAAGGCAGGCATTATATCAAGCCCACAGTTCTTTATTTCTGGGTAAGTTCAACAAATGATCTGAAGTGGAGATTCTCCTAGAGAGGACTGGACTTCTCTATGCAGTGGACAGTACAAAATCCACAGTAATCACCTGGAAAGGGGAGGCAGGCTATCTGAGGGGCTCTGCTCCCCGAGGAAGCATCTGTTCCAAAGCCTACAACAAGGTTTCTCAACCTTTCTTCTATCCTAAGAGAGCCCAAAGAATGTGACACACTGCCATCAGGAATGCTGGTTCTCTGCCACAGTGATTCTTAATAAGCTGGTGGTGGAGGAGGTGGAGGTGCTGGTGGAGGGGAACGTGGTACCAAGGGATGTATCAGAGCTTTGAGGGGACGGCCCTGTGTGGATGTTATTGATAAAAAAAAACTTCCCAGGAAGTCTGAAACCACCACTCCCATCCTACCCGCCCCCCGCCCACCGCCACTGACTGGAATCTCAGTGGAAACATTCCCCAGACCTTAGCGGCTCACCCTTGTGATAGCGGAAGTGGAGGTGAGTTTCCTCCGGGTCTTCTTTACTTTCCGCAGATCCTCGTCCTCGTAGAACAGGTCCTAAGCGGGTAGGGATGGAATGAGGTTGGGAAACCCAACCCCAGGAGGTTCTGGAGGGTCTGGAGGGGCTTCCAGGCCGGTGTGTGTGAGGGGCTGTGGGACGTTACCTGGCCGTGCAGCGGGTCATCACTGCCCTCCTGTTCCGATGAGAAACTTTCCTCCTCTTCTTCAGAGTAATTGTCAACATCAGGAGAACGGTCTGGAAACAGTAAGAGAACCTCGCAAGGGGGCGATCTGGCCTGGCGGGGGGGCTCTGGCTGGTTGGAGTCCCGCTATTCTCAGGTGGAGACTAGGCTGGGGTAGAGGAGAGGGCCCTGGCCCCGTTTTATTTTCAGGGACCCCTAAGCTCCTCTTTCCAAGGTATGCTTTATGTCCTAGGATGGAGACAGGGGGGTTGGGCAGGGCTTTCCGACACCATTCATCTTACCAGACAGCTTGGATTTGATCCCCTCGTGGTCAATGGGCTGGCTGGACAGGGAGTAGATCTTTATTTCTGCCACAGGCACGGAGACGTCCTTCACGTTGCTGTGCAGGCCGAGCACCAGGGCACCTTCGTTCGGGTGTTGCATCACCTATGAGCACGGGCGGCCACGGATGTGCCTCACACAGAGCCCCGCAGTGTGGCCGGTTTTCACAGATCCCAGTGGACACGCAAGCCACCGGGAATGGTGCTCTGCTAACACATTTTCTTTCTCACTCTTCTTCTACTGCCTTCAGTCTCACTTTACCTTTTCTTGGCTGCGCGATTCAGCCTGTGGTATCTTAGTTCCCTGACCAGGGACTGAACCCCTAGGCAACTGAACTGGCCCTCAGCAGTGAAAGTGCAGAGTCCTAACCACTGGACTGCCAGGGGATTCCCTCATCTCACTTTATTTATTTTTAAAATACTTCTTTATCTGTTTGGCTGTGTTGGGTCTTAGGTGCGGCATATGGGATCATTCATCACGGAGCCCGGGCTCGGGAGTTGCAGTACAAGGGCTTAGCTGCCGCATGTGGGATCTTAGTTGCCTGATCAGGGATTGAATCCGTGTCCCCTGCATTGAAAGGCAGATTTTTAACCACTGAACCGCCAGGGAAGTCTCATTTTAAAACTGTCTCCAGAAGTGCCAGTCACAGCTCTGGTCATGTGCTCAGAGATAAAAGTCAAGGCCTGAGATAGAAAATGACTGCTTCTCTCTAGGACTGCAGTTTAGTTAAGTCTTTCACAGAGGAAACCAGCTCTCAGGCTCAGGGGTGGGGGTGGCGCCTGCAGACCGTGGCCACCTGTGCCTGGAAATGAGGGAAAGGACCTAAGGGCTCAACACGGCTGGCGAGACACGGTGTCCACAGCCTCCGCTCCCCCAGGCCCTTGTTCTGATACAAAACATGAAGAAGACAGAAAGATGCGCTGGGAGTACCTCATCTTCTGTCGTGGCTGCAAAATTTTTTCTTATTTGAAGTATGAAAATACAGAAATACGTTTTAAAATTGATTTGTGGTCCCTTTCTTCTTCCCCTTCATCCGGGCTGAGAAGATCTAAAAGCACATACAGGAGAGCCTCACAAACAAGCAAACGGGCTGAGGAACAGGGAGAGGAGAAAGGCTGGAGGAACCCAGAGGTGCTGACTGGAACTGACTGGAATGTGAGCTCACATCAAAGGATTAATAACTGATTCAGGCAAGAATCATTTACAGAAGCTAAAACGACCAGGTGCAAAAAAGAGACTGTTACAGAGTCCTCAAACATCCGCGTATAAAATGTGCTTCTTCCATTGCTCAGAACAAAATACTGATTAACTGTATATTGGAAATCCTGGCATACATCATCTTCAATTAGCCGAGTGATAAGACAGCCTCACCAGTAACGGAACAAGTCGACTCGGAGTGCTGCCTGCATTACTGTTGAGGTAACTCTGCCAAAAACTCGGAAGCTGAATGTGATCTTCAGAAAGCATCAGACAAACCCGAACGGAGGGACATTCAATAAAGAAACCAGCTAGGCCTCTTAAAAAAATGTCAAGGGCGTGAAAGACATGGAAAAAATCTGAGGGACTGCAGGTCGAGGGAGACCAAAGGGACAAGTAAATATAGCCCGCGCTCCCAGGTGAAGGCCTGGGCCTGCGAAGGACGTTCCTGGGCCATGTCAGTGTCCTGATCTTCATGGTGGGCGGTACACACACGTGAGAGTATTCCTATTTCTAGGAAATCGACACGGTGCATACTAATGTGTGGGCTGCTCAGGTGGCTCAGTGGTAAAGAATCCGCCTGCTGAGGCAGGAGATGTGGGTTCGATCTCTGGGTCCGGAAGATCCTCTGGAGGAGGCCATGGCCACCCACTCCAATATTCTTGTCTGGAGAATCCCATGGACAGAGGAGCCTGGCCCGTGGGGTCACAAAGAGTCAGACATGGCTCAGCGACTGAGGGCATCCTGTCTGCAGCTCACTCTCGGTGGCTCAGAGAAGTGAACACCATGCACGCTGTGTGCACGGGCGAGAGCCGAAAGGCAGATACGCTAACACTGAAGAGTCTGGGTTAAGGGTGGACGGGAATCCTTCATATTATTATAAGTGTTCTCTGACATTTTTTAAAAAGCTAAAGAAAAAAGTTTTTGTGAGCAAGGAAGTACTGAATAAAAAGAGGCATGCCCTGAATTTCCAATAAAATAATTAATTTGTAACCTGGAATAAAACAGCCAGGTGGTGGCAGCCTGGGAAGAGCCCCGGCTGGGCTGGGGTCTCTCTCAGGCTCTGAAAGGCCGCCCTCTCTCACCTCCGCCATGTTGATGAGCCCCACGGCCAGGGTCTTATAGCCCAGGATGGTCCGGTTCTTGTAACGCTTTCTCCTCTGCAACATGATCTGCAGCTTGTTGGCATCTCGCTTCAGGAAATGAGGGTACTGCCGGGCACAAAACAGAGCCGGGCACAGTTAGTCAGAGATGGGGGGTCCTCAGTGGCGTCTAGTCCTGCCGGAGGATGCACCACCATCCTCTGCTTCCCTGGCTCCCCTCTGTATGAGGGGGTGACGGGGGGTGAGAGGAGCATCTGGTTCTGCCCAGCACCGGGCTTCCACTCTGCAGCTGGGGCCCACACATTCTGAAACATGGCCTCTTTCCTTGCCAGGGGATCGAGCGTTCAACCTGGGCTACTGGGGTCATGAGGAGAGACAAACACACAAGGATGGATAAGGAGGAGAAGGGATGGGACGGAGGCTGCAACATGGGGGCAAAATGAAACTGAAGTAGCACCCTCTCCTTCAGGGAGCAGGGGCACGGAATACCAAGGAGAGGAGATGGGGAGGACTGTGGTAGGATGGTGGGGCCAACAGCCCAGTCCAAGGAAAGATAATGTGATGCAAACTAGTCTACAGGATGGAGAAACGCAAAGGCCCTACTGTACAGCGCAGGGAACTATACTCACTATCCTGACAAACCATAATGGAAAAGAATATGAAAAGGAATATATGTATAATATAGGAATCAAAGAAAAAGGAGAAAGCATATGTATGTGTATACAAAATGGAATCACTTTGCTACACAGCACAAACTAACACATTTTAAATCAACTACAATGAAAAGAAGAAGAATGAGACATGGTATACTTTGCAGCAGCCCATCCAGGTCTCAGCACGCGTGGTGCAGCGGCCTCAGAAATGGCTCTGGCCATCCAGGCAGGCCACAGAGGCTCTGGGTGACATTAAGCCATTGGGCTATTCTCGGATAAAACGATCTCCAGATCAGAGCATTGTTTGAGACCAGTGGGGACATGGCATATTAATGACCTAAGACTGAGCAGGTTCTCACCTGAAGGGAGAAGGTTAACTGGAGCTCTGTCTCCACCAGTCCACTGGCTGGAAGGATGATTTCATTGGAGCGAAGAATCCTTTTTGAACCCTGAAACCAAGACAAAACAGGTCAAAGCTGCATCACCAAAAATCAGACCAAAAGAAATACTATGCTTGCAAACAACACCTAAACTGTACGAAGAATCTTACCAGTTCAGATATTCCATCAGTCTTTGCATACTTGATTAAAATCAAGCCACTACCATAGACATGATTTTACATGTATTATGCTGTTTACAAAGGGTTTTCACATGAAAATGACTTGTTACTGCACCTGAGTTCTCCTTTCCCACTGCCCCTGAGGGAGAGGTAGCAGGGTGGCACCCCCAGAGCATGGCAGTTCACCCCAAGGCGTGGCAGTTCTCCCCAAGGCTCCTTGGCCGCCCTCCTCCCATCTGACCGGCCACACTGTCCTCTCCCTGAGCCTTTCGGCCTGCTGCTTTCTCTTCCGGGCTCCTCTCTCATGCTTCCACACACAGCTCACCAACTCACCTTCCCAGTCTCAGCTTTGATACAATTTTTTCCCAGGAGCTTTCGCTTTAAGTACTGTCGCTGCCAAACCTCGCACTGGGTTAGACACCCTAGTGTTTTCTTAAAGAAAAATAAAGTTGGGTTAAACTGTTCCTCAAAATAAAAAGAGACCAGTCGGAGGGTCTGAGGAATGACAGTAAATTTGTAAAAATTACTTTAAAAAATTAAGTTTAATTTAACACGGTGAAGTGACCAGATCTCCCACGCACCAATGAAAGAGTTAGTCAACATTACACCCGTGTAGCCCACATCCGTATCAAGATGTACAAGATCCCTGTCACTCCGGGAAAATCACTTGGACCCCACCCCCACAGTCAACCCTGCACCCCTCCTCAGAGGCAAGTGCCGCTCTGACTCCTCTCACCAGAGATCCGTTTTTCCTGCTCTAAAATTCCACATAAATGGAACCACACGGTGTGTACTATTTGGTTGGGCTTCTTCTGCCCAACATTTATACTGCGTCTGAGGTTCATACAGGCTGTTGCATGTATCACAGCCCCTTGGACGGCCGAGCAGGATTCCATCCCACGGATGTACCACGCGTGGCTCCCACTGTCCTGTTGCTGAACATTCACACTTGGGGCATTTCTAGTTAGCAGTCACTATGGCTAAAGCTGCCGTTTTGGTTTTTATGTGTGTGCTTGTTTCTATTTTATTTTTGGTTGCAGCAGGGCTTGGTTGCTGTGTGTGGGCTCTTCTGCTGTGGCGCTCAGCCCCTCCAGTTGTGGTGTTCTGGCTCCAGTAGCAGTGCACGGGGCTTAGCTGCCCTGCAACATGCAGGACCTTAGTTCCCCTGCTGGGGTTCGAACTCGCGTCCAGTTGCATTGGCAGGTGGATTCTGAACCACTGGACTAGCAGGGAAGTCCCAAAGCTACCATTCCTATACCAGTCTGTGTGGAGGTATTTTCTTTTTCTTGGACCCCTAGGAGAGGGATGGCCAGGCCTCAGGGTAAACGCACTTGTAGCTTCACGAGAAACGACTAGACCGATTTCTAAAGCGTTAGTGCCATTTTCCACCTGCAGCTACAGTGTCCTCATCTCGCGGCAATGGGCGTGGTCCTCCAGGACACAAGGACTCTACTGTGCATGTGAGGAGGACCATCGCCCCCGCAGCATTTCGCGTCTCCCTGGTGACTCATCCCTGTAGCGCCCTCCAAGCCATTTATCGGTCGTTTGTAAATCTCCATTTATGAAGAGCCTAATCAAACTTCTTTGTCCATGTTGTTTACCGTGTTACTCGATTGTAAGTTTTTAAAATTTATACAAGGATTTGCCAGATATATGAATTGTAAATATTTTCTTGCCTATTCATTTTCTTAATAGTTTATTTTGATGAAGTACTTAATTTTGATTTCTTTTCCCATTTATGATTAGTGCATTCTGGGTTCTAGCTAAGAAATCTTTTTCTAATTCAAGGTGATGAAGTTATTCTGCTATACTGGAGTAGGTATTCTGCTGTTGTCCTTTAGAAATTAAAAAATTTTAGTTTTAACTTTTAGGTTTCTTACATATCTCTAATTTTTGCTTTTGATTAATGCAGGAAGAAAAATTTCCTAAATGTAATCTTTCACAATGCTTTTATAATTAGAATACCATTATATTATGCCAATTAAAAATAATAACCTGGAGAAGGAAATGGAAACCAATCCAGTATTCTTGCCTGGGAAATCCCATGGACAGAGAAGCCTGGTGGGCTACAATCCACGACTTAGCAACTAAACAACAACAACAAAAAATAATAAAGGAAACTCTGCTTCATGTGTTAGATAACACTTTTTGTAACCTCTATTAGGACCAAGAGCCTTGACAAAGTTTTCACCTGAATTTATTTAGGCTCTTAGGATTTAAGAAGACTCTACAATGAATCTGAGAAATGCTAAGAATCCAAAATGTGGTTTATATATAGCAGTGGTTTCAACCAGGGGTAGGAGACATTTGGCAATGTTTACAGATATTTTTGGTTGTTACCAATGGGGGGGCGGGGTGTGTGTGAGTGTGATGTTTCTAGAGGGGAGAGGCCTGGGCTACTGACCGGCCTGCAGGGCACAGGACAGCCCCATGGAACTGCGGAGAAACCCTGCGCCCTCTGCCACTTCTAGGTATGACCGCGGGGCTTGGCGGTGGGAGGCAGTCCTCCCTGCTCCTCAGCAGCAGCTCCAGAACACTCTCCCTTCCACCTCCCCCAGACCCTCTGAGCTGCTGCCACTGCCTCTCTTCTTGGCTGCTGTTGCTGTTTCTTTTTCAAATTTTTGTTGCTGTTGTTCAGTCACTCAGTCATGTCCAACTCTTTGTGACCCCGTGGACTGTAGCATGCCAGGCTTCCCTGTTCTTCACCATCTCCCAGAGTTCTTAAACTCATCCATTAAGTCAGTGATGCCATCCAACCATCTCATCCTCTGTTGTCCCCTTCTCCTCCTGCCTTCAGTCTTTTCCAGCATCAGGGTGTTTTACAATGAGTCAGGTCTTCACAATGAGTCAGGCCAAAGTATTGGAGCTGCAGCTTCAGTCCTTCCAATGAATATTTAGGACTGATTTCCTTTAAGACTGACTGGTTTGATCTGTGTGGACTCTGGTTTGATCCAAAGGACTCTCAAGAATCTCCTCCAACATCACAGTTCAAAAGCATCAATTCTTCGGTGCTCAGCCTTCTTTATGGTCCAACTCTCACATCCGTACATGACTACTGGAAAAACCATAGCTTTGACTAGACGGGCCTTTGTCGGCAAAGTAATGTCTTTGCTTTTTAATATATTGTCTAGGTTTGTCATAGCTTTTCTTCCAAGGAGCATTTATTTTTGGCTGCACTAAGTCTTTTTAAAAAAATTAATTAAATTTTGGCTGTGCTGGGTCTTCATTTCTGTGCTTGGGCTTTGTCTCATTGTGATGCAAGGTCTTATTGCGGTGGCTTCTCTTGTTGCAGAGCATGGACTCTAAGGCACCAGGCTTCGGGAGTTGTGGCACATGGGCTTAGCTGCCCCCCAGCATGTGGAATGTTCCTAGATCAAATCCATCCCTTGTACTGGAAGGCAGATTCATAACCACTGGACCATCAAGGAAGCCCCGTGCTCATTTCCTGACTTTAGCCTGTCATGCACTGCTCCTCTCCCCAGCACTCCTCCCACCCTAACAGTTTTCATGGTTTTGACACGTGCACTTGCGGACACCCCAGCCTCTAAACCCCTCTCCCAGGGGTCTCGTCTTCATCCCTGTCCAAGTCCTGTACCCACTTGATCACACTCTGGACCTTATCATTACTGATACTGACGACTGACTCTTCTATGTCACATGGCCTAGTCTCTGATACCCACTTCCCGTTCTTTTGAGCTCATTCTCTCTGGTGCGTCAACAACAACAATCCTTCGAACCCCCCAGGCCTACGACCCACTGATCCTCCCGTGTTTCACTCCTCCTCCTGCCTGCCATCCATTCTGCTCATTGCTTGGCTGAAATGCCACCGTCTGGACAGGCAGTCCCTGCCCACCCCCAAGGGCCTCTGCCCGCTGCTGTTCTCCGTGCTCACCAGGCGGATTCCAATGCTGTATAAATCCGGCGGCCTGAGCTGAACATGCCTGGAGAGAATCAGATGATTTGCTCTCTGTTCTGACTTTGACTTTATGATCCCAAACATGACATGGGCCTGCGGGGCTGCCCGGTGATCACACTGCATTTTCCCCAGTCTGGGCACTCACCCCTTCACTCCATCCCCACTCCCCAAACACCTCCCCATCCCTGCCTTCACGCTGAGCTAACAGCCCTGATTCCTACTGTGCGGAGAAAACTGAAGTGACAGGAGAAGAGCCCCTGCCACATGAGCTCCTGGCCACGTCTGTGTGGCCACATTTCCTCCCCTCGGTCACACTGGGGGGCTCCCGGCCCACACGCCCCACCCCACCTCTGCTCGCTTCCTGCTCACTGACTCCAAGAGGCTCTTCCAGTCATTCTTTCCTCTCCTATACAGTCAACTTTGCTCTTTCTTCTGGGTCATTTCCATTAGCAAACAGGCTACTGATATTTCTCTCATTAAAAAAAAATCCTCTCTTGTCCCCACATGCCCTGCCAGCTACGGCCCTACACCTCGCCTTCCTGTTACAGCAAACTCCTCAAGAGCCGTCTGTTTTTGCTCTAGAAGACTTCTCTCCTTGTCTCCTAGCTGCGCTCTGTCAGCCCTCCTACCTGCGCCATTCCACCACGGCTGCCATCCTCAGAGTCTCTGAGAACCTCCACGGGGGACTCCTCTTCCTCCACTGATCTGAGTTCTGACAGGGCCCATCACTCCCCATCCGGCCCCTCTCCTTCCCGTGACCTCCCGCACACTGCACTTTCCTGGATTTCCTCTCGCCCTCAGCTGCTCTTTCCTGGTCCCCAGGTCAGGTCCTTCCTTTCCTTCCTGACGTCCCAGTGATGGAGTCCCTCGGCCTCGATCTCTAGACAAGCTCTCTTTTCTGTATCCACTCCCTCCGGTCCCATGGAGTTCATCCATCTTCTGATCTCAGCTGACGACTCTCCAAACCGTCTCTCTCCCAGACCGCTCTTTCCCGAACTCTAAACTCGCACAGTCAACTGTCTATTCAATATCTCTCCTAGGATGTTTAACAGCCACCACAGACACAATGTGATGGGTTGAATTCTCGATCTTTCTCCCTAAACCGGCTTCCCCATCTCACTTAAAGGTATTTCCACCCTTCCAAGCTGCTGAGGCCAAAGCTCGGGTGCCGCCCTCATCTCCTGCCAGAATCACTGTCAGAGCCTATCAGCTGATCTTCTTGATTCCTCTTTCTCACCGACAGTCTGTTTTCCACACAGCAGCCAGAACGATCCTATCACTTCCCTGTTCAAAGCCCTCCAAGTCGGACTCCCTGGTGGTCCAGTGGTTAAGACTCTGCACTTCCAATGCAGGGGTGTAGGGAGTATGGGTTCGATCCTTGGTTGGGGAATGGGGAAACACTGGAAACAGTGACAGATTTTATTTTCTTGGGCTCCAAAATCACTGCAGATGGTGAGCGCAGCCATGAAATTAGAAGATGCTTGCTCCTTGGAAGAAAAGCTATGACAAACCCAGACAGCATATTCAAAAGCAGAGATGTTACTTTGCTGACAAAGGCCCATCTAGTCAAAGCTATGGTTTTTCCAGTGGTCATGTATGGATGTGAGAGTTGGACCATAAGGAAGGCTGAGCATCGAAGAATTGATGCTTTCAAACTGTGATGCTAGAGAAGATTCTTGAGAGTCCCGTGGACTGCAAGGAGATCAAACCAGTCAGTCCTAAAGAAAATCAATCCTAAATATTCACTTAGGGGACTGATGCTGAAGCTGAAGCTCCCATACTCGAGCCACCTGATGTGAAGTGCTGACTCTCTGGAAAAGACCCTGATGCTGAGAAAAAGACTGAAGGCAGGAAGAGAAGAGGATGAGAGAGGATGAGACGGTTGGATAGCATCACCAACTCAACAGACATGAGTTTGAGCAAGCTCCAGGAGATGGTGAAGACAGGGAAGCCTGGCATGCTGCAGTCCACAGGGTCGCAAAGAGTTAGACACGACCGAGTGACTGAACAACAAATGCTGAGGAGCAGCCAGAAAATAAACAAAAACCAAACCCTCCAATTCACACAGAATAAAAGCCAGAGACCTTCCGATCACGCGTACACCCCATCCGCCGATCTCCCTGCCCTCCTCTCCTCTTCCTCTCACTCCCCTCCAGCCACAGCAGCCGTCCTCCTTTCTCTCCATCCTGCCAGACACACACCTGCCAGCGCCTCCCTGCTCAGGGCCTCACCCTGGCTTCTCCCTCCGCCTGCAGGGCTCTTCCTCTAGGTATTTGCACAGCTTCCTCCCTCACCTTCTTCAAAGTCCCTGCATGAAAGCCATCTTCTCAGTGAGGCCACCTGTGATCACCACGTATGACTGGTAACTTCCTCCACCCCGGGCATGCTCCATCCTCTTGACTGCATTTTGTTTATTTCTCCCCCCACCCCCACTGGGCCATATCATCACCTTCCAACAGCAGCGGCCCTCATGATCTGAACTCTATCTAAATGTGTGCTGTAAATACCCGTAAACGTTTCCATCCCAAATGCATTATTTGAACCTCAAACTTGTGAACGTGAACCTGTGCGCGCGGGTAACAGGACGTAGATGCAGAGCAGCTTACGAGGTCACAGCCAGCTCGGGCACTTTCAGAGCCCAGCACAGTACTAGTCTCGTCTTTACTGCCCTTCAGCAAAGATTCGGCCCCTCCTGAGTCCCAGAATTTGCTTCTTCCAGGTGCCAGGCACTACCAACTCAGGTCCAAATTCAAAATTATCTTCAGTATCTTTTTAAATCTGTAGAACCGTATATCTTCATTTGCAGTATAGAAACAAAACAGTTTGTGTCTGATACTATAGTACCATTGACATTTGGGATTGGCTTGGTGGCTCAGATGGTAAAGAATCCGCCTGCAATGCAGGAGACCCAGGTTTGATCCCTGGGTTGGGAAGGTCCCCTGGAGAAAGGAATGACTACCCACTCCTGGAGAGTTCCATGGACAGAGGAGGCTGGTGGTCTAAAGTCCATGGGGTCACAAAGAGTCAGACACAACTAAGCAACCAAAACTTTCATAGTACCACTACTTATGACACATAAAAATACCCATTAATGAGTCTCAATGTATTAAAAATTAGGTTACTAGTGTTTTAAATGCTTCTTTTTTAAATAGAGAAATTCTTGGTGGATTGTTGGGCATTCCCTGGCGGTCCAATGGTTAGGACCGTGTGTGTGTGTGTGTGTGTGTGTGTGTGTGTGTGTACACATGTATCAGTTCAATACACACACATAAATACACACGTGTATATACATACACATACATATATAATTCTAATCTTCACTTGAAAACTCAAATGTCATTTATTTTACTGGCCAAAAAATATTCTCAGTTGTCTCCCCTCGAAGTGACAGGCTCACACTGTTCATTTTCAAGAAACTATCTTCCAAATTCCTGAGTCTGAGTAACAGTTTGTCCAGAAGCCTTTCTTTCAATACGAATGGTGTTCTGTGAAAAAGCAGCTACTTCAAGACACAGCTCAGTCGTCAGGCAGCTTCCTCTGTGAAGCAGGGCACTGTGCGCACATTTCCATTTCATCATACAGACTATTCAGAAGGCATGTACTCCAGGGTTGAGACAAAATAAATGAACAATGCTTACTGTCCTTCTTCAAGGACATTCTTAAGCAAACCTGGCCTTTCCCCTCTTCCTTGCAGTATGCGATGGTGGACACACGATGACTGCTGACACGCTGGGGAGGCCGCCCTGGTGTGAAGTAAGGGCCACCTGTTTTGTCAGAGGAAACAGTGACTGAAACTGCCCACCCTGGCCAGGTGCCATAGCAGCCATTCACAGGAGTTATTTTATGACAGGCGGTCCTGGTAAGGAACACGGAACTAACAAGCCAGCACCCACCGGAAGAATTTGTGAAAGGTCAAAAGGAGACACCAGACCGTATGTCCTACCAACGTCCCGGGGTCCCCCTCGTTGGCATCCATCTTGGCTGAGCGATGCATGCGCCCCAGGAAGCACCTTGAGTCAGAAAGACTGGCCAGAGACAACCTGGAAACTAATCCCATCACCATAAAACCCGAGGCTGCGACCCACGTGGCAGAGCAGTCCTCCTGGGTTCCCTTACCCCGTTGCTCTCCGCCCAGGCGTCTCTTCCCAATAAAGTCTCCTGCTTTTTCAGCATGTGATCTCCTCAGACAATCCATTTCCGAGTGTTAGACAAGAGTCTGCTCTCAGTCCCTGGAGGAGGTCCCACTTCCTGCAACAGTTTCATCAACCACTGCTCTTGTAACTTCAGTGCAAATGTCAACAAGGTGGAAAGGCCAAGTAAAGTCACAGTACTATCATAAGAACAGTTTTGACCTCCTGTATCCTGTGAGGTGGTCTTGGGGAGCCCAGGCGCTGCAGACCCTATTTTGAGGACAGCTGCTCTATCAGCAGGTAAAGGTCCTTAAAGGCAGGAGTTTGGGTCTGTTTTGTTCGCTGCTGAATCCCCTATGCCTAGAACAACACTTAGCCTATAACAGGTGCTCCATAAATATTTATTAGATGAATGTGTAAATTAATAAATAAGTGACTGGATAAATGAATGTGTTAACATCTGTAATTACTTTCAGCTGCTTGGAAGTCGAGCAAAAAATTTCAGATATTTGTAGTTTTTGGGTATAATTTAAAATTTTACAGAATGTTAAATATTTGATTAGGAAAGAAAAGAAATTATTTCTTTTGGCAAAGGCGTTTAACTGCGGGGAAGGCAAAAACAGCAGGGAACTTTCCAAACCACACCAACAGTGTTTGCACTGGAAAGCACTGGCTTTTAGCAAAGGAAATAATTCCTGAAAACTGGAACACTGCCCGTGACCTAGAAACGAGTGCAAAATTGGGAAAGGAGGAAAAGACACCACAGGTTTCCACTTGCCCATCACGGCCCCTCACTTGCTTTTTCAACTCATGGTGTCTGGAAACATCTCACGGAATTGGGAGGAATTATCCCTGGTGGCTTACGTGGTAGAGAATCCGCCAGCCAATGCAGGAGACCTGGGTTAAAAATCCGTGGGTCTGGGAAGATCACATGGAGAATGAAATGGCAACTCACTCCAGTATTCTTGCTTGGGAAACTGCATGGACAGAGGAGCCTGGCGGGCTACAGTTCATGGGGTTGCAAGAGTTGGACACAACTTAGTGACTAAAGGGCTTCCCTGGTGCCTCAGATGGTAAAGAATCTGCCTGCAATGCAATAGCTGCTGCCGCTGCTACTAAGTCACTTCAGTTGTGTCTGATTCTGTGTGACCCCATAGACGGCAGCCCACCAGGCTCCCCCATCTCTGGGATTCTCCAGGCAAGAACACTGGAGTGGGTTGCCATTTCCTTCTCCAATGCATCAAAGTGAAAAGTGAAAGTGAAGTTACTTAGTCGCGTCCGACTCTTAGTGACCCCATGGACTGCAGCCTACCAGGTTCCTCCATGCAGTGCAATACACCCCGCTTCAATTCCTGCATTGGGAAGATCCCCTGGAGAAGGAAATGGCAATGCACTCCAGTATTCTTGCCTGGAGAACTCCATGGACAGAGGAGCCTGGTGGGCTATAGTTCATGGGGTTGCAAGTGTTAGTGACTAAAATCACTATGCACCGAGATGAACAGGGAGTTTCAATGTAAGCGACACACAGAAATCACAAGGAGTAATTCAAATGTTTCAAGTGATTTTTAATGTTTTTAATTCACGCAGCCGCACCAGGTCTTAGTTGCTGCACTGGGGCTCCTCAGTTGGGGCATGTGAGCTTTAGTTGTGGCAGGTGGGATCCAGCCCCCTGACCTGGGGCTCCTGCACTGGCAGTGCAGTCTTTGAGCTACAATGGACCACCAGGGAAGTCCCAAAATGTTTCAGGTTTCGAGGACTAAATTAATATAATGTATTTATCTCAGAAAGAGAATTGAGGATTTCAGTGTATGGTTCATGTACTATGAAAATGCTACAGACGTGGGTTTTAATAAAGCCAACACACTGCTGCATAACAGGTGAGTAACCAAACATCCTGGTTAGTAGGGAGTGGCCATGGAGCTACTTCTCCAAGAAACAGAACTCCCTGAATCACAAACACACTCTTCTTAAGCTGGAGAATTCCATCATTTCATGGATCCAGAGGCTCTTCAGACTCTCAGTAAGGTAGAGGGACCCGTCATTAAAAAGGCATCGGTTAAGAAAGGCCCTGTGTTGCAGTTTAATGACCACACATGCGATGGCTCTCTGCTTTCTACTTCTGCCACTTGGAAATCACCTGGGAACAAACAGACCCCTTGACCTTTCTGGAGGTTTCTCCTGAAACTGAAATTCCAGAATGCTTAGAATATGAATCTCGGTGAAATATTTTGGGTCCCTTGGAGATACTGAGTGAGTTCAAGGAATTAAATATGGGGATTACTCAGAAGATGAAATATCCCAGTAAATTTTAAACTGTCAAGCCTGAAATAATAACCTATAAATTTCTTTCACCCTGTGGAAAACTGCCAAAGCTGTCTCCCCAACCCATATATCTGCTTATACCCAGAAATCCCAGGAATAAGACCGAAACCTACACTTGCCATCCTAGTAATTTCTGAATTTCTTGATCTTCATGCTAATCCTGTTAATAGGCAGGGCAGGGAGAGCCACTTTTATCCTTCAGACAAAGAAACTGAGACCTAAAGAGACTGAGTGCTTTAACTAAGGAGCAGAACTGGGATTCAGCATTATGTGAGCTGGACCGCCTTCCCACAGTTGCATCTTCTTTGCTGAGTGAAGGACTCAGCAAAGGATGCTGGTCTCCTACCAGCATCTCTGAAGCCCTGATATGGGCACAAGGTTATCCAGCTTCTGTGGGCCCTGAGCAAACAATCCTGCTCAACTCACCTGCAGCTTCACAGCGATGACCACCGAGTTAAGATCTTTGTCCATTTCTTTTAGCATGACGAGTTTCTTCAGGGTCAAGCTGAACAGCCTAGAAAAATTTAGAGAAAGAAGATCCAGTCAAAGGTAAAGAACTTATGAGAAAAGAGATACACCATCTGTTGCGGAAATGCTGCTTTACCTAGAGGAAGAAAGTTAGAACGCTGTTTACTGTGTCCATCGTCAGTAAAAAAGCACTCTTCTTATTTAACTTTTGTACTTGATAAGTGTCAAGTACTTGATAAAGGTACATTATTCTATGAACTTTTGTGGATGTTCCTTTATCTCCGGCCAATACCAATATACCTTTTCACTCCTAATATGTATGAGGCGGGAGTAGACCGGGGTGGGGGCATCAATGTTTACTTTGCTTGCCCAGCTCCTCCCGCACCTTTCTGTCTAATCACCCAAGACATTTACAAATCTGTATCAACAAGGAGATGATCCACACAAACAGAAAAGAAGCCTTTTGGCAGGAAAGGCTTTCAAAGACCACAGGTTCAATTTCAGTCAAACTTCCATCAAACATGCAGAAACTCTTCAGGGCCATGATGAGGACACACCCCTTAATTAAAAGCGACAGGACTGTCCCCTCACTCTGGAGTCTCAGCATCTCTAGTCTGACTCGACCTTGGCTTCCAAGGCAGGACGACTCTGGACTTCTAGGGGGAGCCGGGAGGGAAACCTCAGATGCTGCCTCTCGGCTCCTGGGCTGAGTGGTTCATGTCCTTTTCCTCTCGTCTCTACAGGACTGAGAGGCACACGGGGGATGCTGCTCACCTGAGTCAGGTCCTCAGGCCCCCGACTCGGTTCTGTGCTCATTTTCCCCCTGCTTCCCAGTCCATCTCATCTCTATGCTCCCTCCTCACGCTCTAAGCTGAAATCACCTCTGCTCCTCTGATGCCCACACTCGCTTACCTCTGGGCCTTCTACCAAAGGGCAGGGCACAGGACGGCCACTCGGCAAATATTTGTTAATAAAGTTTAAAAACTTCCTAACAGGGCCCTTAGGGAAAACCAGGTAAACAAGAATATGTGTTGAAGAGATTCATGGGAAAAAAAGGGGAACAAATTCAGATCAACGGAACTCAACTCACCCTTGCCCCAAACACTTGGCTAAGATCTGACAACTTCGGAAGGGAGCAAATGAATCTCTTTCTTTCCTTTTGCTTTGAGTCACAATCAAAACAAACTAAAAGAAAGTCTATCAGGTCTTTTCATATATATTATTTCATCCAGACTTCAAAAACATGACTCTGTGTGTGAGTGTGTGTGTGTGTGAAGGGGGTGGGGTGGGTGTGTGAGGAAGGTTCACTGCTGTACCCATAGAAGAGGAAACAGATTCTAAACAGTCATGACTCAGCTAAATGCCCACAGCCAGTAAGTGACAGAGCTGTATTCTAAACTCCAGTCTCCTTGTGGTAAGCAAATAATATCCCCTAATCCTCAGAGCCTGGAAACCTTTTTCATGGTAAAAGGGACTCTGAAGATGGTGTTAAGGATGCTGAGGTGGAGAGGCGATTCTCGATTGTCTGGATGGGTCACTAGTCTTATAAGTCTTTCTAAGGGGGAGGCAGGAAGGCCAAAGTCAAAGAACGAGATGTGACCACAGAAGCAGAAGTAAGAGTCATGTGTGTCTGGCTCTGAAGATGGAAGAGCACCCAGGGTTGGGGCCATGGAATGTAGGTGGCCTCTAGATGCTGGAAAAGCAAGAAAACCGATGCTCCCTGGAGCCTCCAGAGAAATTTAGCCATGTCACCACCTTGAATTTGGCCCAGTGAAACCCATTTTGGACTTTAGATCTCCAGAATCGTGAAAATAAATGCGGGTTTTGTTTGAAGCCACTATGTCCACGGTCATGTGTTACAGCAGCTGTAAGCGCTAATGCACTCGTCCCTGAGGCTTCCCTGACAGGGCTGCCTGTGCCCTCACTGACTGGAGCTCCTGCACTTGTGCTCCTGAAACACACTCAGGTTTGTTAAGTAGTAATCACTGCAGGTTCATGCTTGCCCCCGACCCATCAACGACTACCCATAGCGTCATTTGTTTCTCCTTCCGCTTCAGAGTAGAAATGTGCTGGCCCAAAGGAACTCTGGGTCTGCCAACACCCAAGGGTTAACTATACTTCACACAGTTGATGATTAAGAAATGTAACTAACTACACTGCTTAGCTGATTTCCAAGCCTTGCTGGAAAGGAAAGGGAACACGACAAGGAAATGAAAGGAAAAAGAAAGGATGAACAAAATGGAAGAGTCTGGATATTCCTGATTTTGTTCCTCATCTAAGGCTGCTAATTACGAATGCTTCTGATAAGTTATGTTTTTGTTTGTTTCAAAGCAGGGGCTTCCCTGGTGGCTCAGATGGTAAAGAATCCACCTGCCGATGCAGGAGACCCAGGTTCCATCCCTGGGTCAGGGAGATCCCCTGGAGAAGGGAATGGCAACCCACTCCAGTATTCTTGCCTGGAGAATTCCATGGACAGAGGAGCCTAGCAGGCTACAGTCCATGGGGTCTCAAAGAGTGAGACGCGACTGAGCGACTAACACTTTCACTTTCAAAGCACCTACAAATGGATGCGCTGGTGCTAGATAAACTCACTGTAAGAACAAGAGCCACAGGAGTAAACTGGGAACATGTGTGTTTCTGTCTCTGCTCATCGTCCTTCACTCTCTCGCACATTCCACACCTGAGTGAGCATCTCCTGAACACCAGGCACTGCGGTGGTGGGAGCTGGGAGGATGTGGTCCACAGCCTCGAGAAGACAGCCCGGTAGGGAAGACAAGCAATGACCGACACGACACTCCCTGTCCTCAGCAATTTAATGCCCCATAAGACTCCGGACCATCTCTCCTTTCACATAACGTATAAAATACTGAGGTAATATGGTGGAATCCTTTTCAGGAAGGAAAAACACACTATGGACCAATAAATATTTGGTGAATCAATAAACAAACCTGTATGCCACAGCACCTGATGTTAACAAGAAAGCCAAGAATGATTCAGTCCCTTAGGTAACACAACATTGATTAACAGCAAGACTGGATGTGTTTAGTGTTTGCTCAGAAACCAGACACACCACATACGATTTCCATACTACTGGCAGTGAGTTCAATAGGTCTTTTAGTTGTTTGCTTTTAACGGTATCACTCAAGGGGATGTGGGGACGTAAATTTATTCCGATTCTTCAAAGCTTAAGAAAAATGTCTGTAACTCATTAAGCATCTGCATGTGTGTGTACTCAGTCAGTCATGTCCGACTCTTTTGTGACCCCATGGATTGTAGCCTGCCAGGCTCCTCTGTCCACTGGATTTCCCCCGGCAAGAGTACTGGAGTGGGTTGCCATTTCCTCCTCCAGATCTTCCCCACTTAGGGAATTAAACCCATGTCTCCTCCATCTCCTGCATTGGCAGGCAGATTCTTTACCACTGAGCCACCTGGAAAACCCCCATTCTCATGTAAGTCTTACAATAATTCTAAGATGTGGGTACTATACCCATTGTACAGACAAGGATGTCAAGAAGGATTAAGAAACTTGCCCAAGGTCACACAAGAAAGTGGTTGAGCCAAGACGCAAACTTATCTTAGTCCAGAAGTCAATTAAAACCAGTACAAGGCACTTATCTGACAATCAGAAGAAATTATTTTAATTACAAGTAAATATTTTCAACATATACCTTAATAGAAAAACTCTGACTAAATAAGACACATTTCTCCTTAAATCCACACTCACAATACTGATTGAAACAGCCCCAGATAGAGTTCTGAGGATAACTGAGCCTGGCAAGACATTCTGACTGAAGGTGTCTCGACAAATATAAGACTGAGTTAGAGGCGGATCGTAGGGTTTTCTGTTATCCTGCGTTTTATTGGTTGGACACTTCTTATGCAGTAAGTCCTTCCCCGATCATACGTCTGCTTTCATCCATTTTTCTACAGCAGTAAAGCTTTGGCTCTTACTCTTTAAGAAATGGGGAGCCACTGGCTTTAGATGAGAGAGACATGTTTTATATTTTAATAGGCTTCTTCTAGCTGTTCTACTAGGGCAGAATGAAAGGAAGAAAAGGAAAAGGGGGAAAAGTTGAGAGTGTAGAAGCAACTACAGCAGTGCAAAACTACAGGTGACAGACGTTTGGAGCATGGGAGCAGAGCGGGTGGTGAAAAACGGTTTGAATCCTGGATACATCAATGAGCACACAGGGGTCTGGATGGGAACATCTGGAAACACGCACAGGAAGCTGAAGTCAGAGGGACACTGATGGCATGATCTCTGCCTCTGGGCAGTTCTGGAGAGGATAGGATCGAGCATATCCGACAGCTCGCCAACAAATGCGACAGTGCACACGTAACACAAGTGCTAACCACACAAGAGGAAAGCTGAGCAACTGAGAGACGGTGCTGGGAAGGTACATTATCTGAGCCCAAGTAAACTCTCTCCAGAAACTGCTTTCCTTTAGATCCTATTGGACTAAATCTGAAGGAGGAAAGAATAAAGCTTGACAACTAGGTAGCAAAGGGAACAAAAATATATTAAGAATCTTTAAAAACCTTCTGAATTATTCTAGCTTGTGCTCTGCTGTAAGATAAAACAGAAACAGCCTTAAGTGCTATCTACATATGATCCCCAGTCTGCATTTAACAGCTGTTTCAAACTTATTCCCAAGCAAACTAGAACTGGACGGGCTCAGGAGGAGAGAAACAGTCTCATACTCCATCTCAGCCCCCATCTCCTTCCTGATAGGCTATCAGTGAACAGTGCAGTGGCCATATTTTGGACAGAAAAAGGGAGAAGAAAGGAGAAACAAAGATCTGGATGAAACAAAACACTGAAAAGCCTGTCTCTGAATCAAACAGATGGTCCTTGTGGGACCAGAACAGATAAATGCTGGACCAGACGCCAAGTGACCTGGATTACTCTTTTGTCCCAAGAAATGGCTGTGTCACACAAGCAAACCTTGCTTCTCCCCCCTGCAGATTTTTAATCCTAAAATGAGAAGAGCAAAGCTCTGCCTTACCCCCTCCAACCTGCATTCATCAGGATAAAGAGCACACTGGTAGAAAAAAATTACATGAAAGCTTTTCCTCTGTGGGACTAACTCTCCATTTCTAAAACTGTCTCTATTTTAACACGGCACCTAAGGAAGTCTGCATAATCTTCAACAACCAGAATACAAAAGGCAAATTTCTGAGCAGTGTTTTTTTACAGCTTACGAAGTTACTTGACTATGTAGATACTGAACTCATTATTTTACATGAAATAGCATAATTTTGACGGCGAAACAATTAACCAAGGCACCACAACTAGAGAAAAGTCTGTGCACAGCAATGAAGGCGTTATTATTTTAAGATGAGCAACCTTGGGGCTGCCCAGGTGGTTGAGTGGTTAAGAATCTGCCAGCCAATGCAGGGACATGGGTTCGATCCCTGCTCCGGGAACTAAGACCTCACACGCCTTGGGGCAACTAAGCCTGTGCACCACAGCTACTAGAACCCGCAAGCCACAACTACTGAAGCCTGTGTGCCCTAGAGCCCGTGCTCTGCAACAAGAGAAGCCATGGCAGTGAGAAGCTCACACACCACAACCAGAGAGTAGCCCCCACTGACCGCGACTAAAGAAAAGCCTGGGCACAGCAATGAAGACCCAGCACAGCCAAAATACATACTTACATTAACAAATCTTTAAAAAATAATAAAAGATAAAATGAGCAACCCTAAAGCAGTTTTTTAAAGAGTAAAGCAACTAAATCATCATCCTGAAAGGCACAACCTGGAAGAGATGGGCTGAAGGAGATACAGAGGAGAGGAGATTTCACCGTGAACAGATGAGAGAAGACTTCCTGTCTCTGACTGTCTCACAAGAAATCAGATGGCACGAGACACTGTTCAAATGGAGAAACACCAGAGGACAAGAAAAACTTAGACCCAAACAAGGAAGAGAATCCAGGAAGATGCTCCAGGCTATCGGATGTGACTCTGGGGAGCAGAGGATTGTTGGGTCATGAGTAAACCCCTAATTTTCAGCTACTCAGCATATTGCTATCTTTAGGGTATAAATGCCAATCACTTGCACAAGCCAACAAGATTTACAATGTTTTCGTCTCTTTCTACAAAATCCTTGATGAGACTCTTCTGGATGGGAAAACAGGCTTCGGATGCAGGGTGAGGTGGGGAGGAAGGGCTTTTCTATGAAAGTCAGACTTGAGAATTCTCAGGTCTAGGACTTCCCCAGTGGTCCAGGGGCTAAGACTCCATGCTCCCAATACAGGGCGCCCAGGGTTCAATCCCTGGTCAGGGAACTAGATCATGTATGTCACAACTAAAAGACCCCACATGCCACGATTAAGATCCAATATTCTGTAACTAAAACTCAGCACAGCCAAATAAATTAAATAAATAAATAAATATTTTTTGAAAAGGATCAGATTCTCCCTCAAAAAAAGTTCTCAAGTCTGCAGCTCTTTAGTAATGTAGAAAAGACTTAAGTGTATACTTTCTCATCTATAAAACAGAATTTCTGTGTGGAATAACAAATGTGGAAAGCAACTAGCACAGAGCCTGGCACATCAGACGCGCTCGAAAAGGGTGTGGGCTGTCAGCACTGGACAAGCCCCAGTCACTTAAATTATAGCCCCTCACTGTGACAACCCCTTAATCCATGTTGCTTCAGTGACAGAGGCAGAGGGCACGTGTGGGAAGAACAAAAACAAACAAACAAAACCCTCCAGGGTGCAGCCAAAAATAACAGGGGCAAGAACCAATAAAATACACGAAAACAAAAATACACCTTCCACGGAAGACTCCCAAAGCAAGCATGGCTGAATATTAGGGACTTATTAATACACGTTATCACATTAGTAAGCTCAAAAGAAAAAATACAATTATTTTATTAAATGCTAAAAAGGGATTTGGCAAAATTCAACATGGATTCCTAATTGTTAAAAGACCCTTGGAAAAAGAACAATAGAAAAATACTTCCTAAAAAAAATACTTCCTTAATATAAACTTTAAGTATATATACTTTTCATATAGTTAGCATCAGGACTGAAGCTGAGAGACCAGAGCCAGGAACAATATATGGGCCTATCTCTGCTGTTTATATAAAGCTGGTCTGAAAAGTTGGGTGAAGTAATCAGAAAACAATGATATACAAAGCCGAAAGGAGGAGACAAAGCTATCCCATGTGCAGACGTGTGACTGTGTTCCAGAACTCGAGAAGGAACCAAAAAGCTAGTGGCTTCATTAAGAAAATATTAAAACAAATACACAAAAATCAAGTTTCCTTAATGCAAACGCTAACCAATAATTAAGTATAATTAGGGAAAGTAAGTAGAGATGCCTGCTGCATTCAAGTAGGAAATGACTTCCTAATTAACTTCAAAGTGCTTCAGAAAAAAAATGGGACCGAATTTTAATAATTGCTTAATGCAGGGAATTAATATACATGGAGCTGCACTAAACTCTTCTACTTTTCTATAGGTTTTAAGATTTTCTTCTAGGAAAAGAAGAATAAAGAAGAGGGCATCACCCAACAGGATATTAACATGTATTCTAAAGCTGAAGTAATGAAAATACCTTGTTGTTGGGAAAAGAATAAACAAAGAAATCAATGGAAGCAAACAGAGTCCAAAATTAGGCCAAGTATAGGCAACTTCCCCTTGTGGTCCAGTGGTTAGGAATCCACCTTACAATGCAGGCAACACAGGATTAACTTCTGGTTGGGGAACTTAATTCCATAGGCGGTGGAGCAACTAAGCCCGAGCACTGCACCTACTGAGCCTGCACACCCCAACTAAGGCGAAATAAATAAGTAAATAGACAAATAAACATTAAAAACAACTAGGCCAAGTATAAATAAGAATTCACTGTATGTAAAAAATAGATAAATTAATTAATAAATAGCATTAGAAAACTGGCTAGCTATTTGAACAAAAACAATGATGAATTTCCATCTCATTCCTTACTCAAAGTAAATTTCAGATGGATTAAAGATTTAAATAGAAAAAAGAAAGCCATAAAAGTATCAGAAGAAAATATGGACAATTTAAAAAATAATCTTCTGGTGGGGAAGGGCTTCCTAAGCATCACACCAAATCAGAACCCACAGAGGAACTGACTGAAACACATAAAAACCAAAAACTTCTATAAAGTAAATAATAAAACAGAAATTTAGACATATCCAAAGAGATTTAAAGATTTTAACAACTAAAATGAAAAGTATTTATGCTATGATAAGATGTGAAAACTTTAATATGCAAAGAGTTATTACAAATCAACAGAAAAAATTTCAAAATAAAAATTGGCAGAGGACATTAATAGGCAATTCACAGAAAAAGGAGTGGTGAAAAAACATAAAAAGGTATTTAATTTTACTACTAATCAGATAAATAAAAATACCAACCATACCGAAAGAATGAGAAAAAGTGACGAGACCCAGGGTTGGGAAATACAGGGAAAAGGCGCTCTAATGTACTGAATGAAAACTACTAGTGACTTTCATTTTTAGAGCGCAGTTTCATAGTCAGCATTACATTTTTAATATGTATACCTTTCAGAAGAACTATACAAAAAAGATCTTCATGACCCAGATAACCACAATGGTGTGGTCACTCACCTAGAGCCAGACATCCTGGAATGCGAAGTCAAGTGGGCCGTAGGAAGGATCACTACAAACAAAGCTAGTGGAGGTGATGGAATTCCAGTTGAGCTCTTTCAAATCCGAAAAGATGCTGCTGTCAAAGTGTTGCACTCAATATGCCAGCAAATTTGGAAAACTCAGCAGTGACCACAGGACTGGAAAAAGTCAGTTTTCATTCCAATCCCAAAGAAAGGCAATGCCAAAGAATGTTCAAACTACCACACAACTGCACTCATCTCACATGCTTGTAAAGTAATGCTCAAAATTCTCCAAGCCAGGCTTCAACAGTACGTGAACTGTGAATTTCCAGATATTCAAGTTGGATCTAGAAAAGGCAGAGGAACCAGAGATCAAACTGCAAACATCTGCTGGATCATGGAAAAAGCAAGAGAGTTCCAGAAAAACATCTATTTCTGCTTTATTGACTACGCCAAAGCCTTTCACTGTGTGGATCACAACAAACTGTGGAAAATTCTTCAAGAGATTGGAATACCAGACCACCTGACCTGCCTCTTGAGAAACCTATATGCAGGTCAGGAAGCAACAGTTAGAACCGGACATGGAACAACAGACTGGTTCCAAATCAGGAAAGGAGTACGTCAAGGCTGTATATTGTCACCCTGCTTATTTAACTTATATGCAGAGTACATCATGAGAAATGCTGGGCTGGATGAAGCACAAGCTGGAATCAAGATTGCTGGGAGAAATATTGATAACCTCAGATATGTAGATGACTCCACCCTTATGGCAGAAAGCAAAGAAGAACTAAAAAGCCTCTGATGAAGGTAAAAGAGGACAGTGAAAAAGCTGGCTTAAAACTCAACA
Organism: Moschus berezovskii; assembly: GCF_049115385.1. NCBI lineage: Eukaryota > Metazoa > Chordata > Mammalia > Artiodactyla > Moschidae > Moschus > Moschus berezovskii. The sequence goes on from NC_142484.1 coordinate 6,829,776, forward strand.
TTCAGAAAACTAAAATCATGGCACTGGGTCCCATCACTTCATGGCAAATAGATGGGGAAACAATGGAAACAGTGACACACTTTATTCTCTTGGGCTCCAAAATCACTGCAGATGGTAACTGCAGCCATGAAATTAAAAGAGGCTTGCTCCTTGGAAGAAAAGCTATAAGCAACCTAGACAGCATATTAAAAAGCAGAGACATTACTTTGCTAACAAAGGTCCATCTAGTCAAAGCTACGGTTTTTCCAGCAGTCATGTATGGATGTGAGGGTTGGACTATAAAGAAAGCTGAATGCTGAAGAATGGATGCTTTTGAACAATGGTGTTGGAGAAGACTCTTGAGAGTCCCTTGGACTGCAAGGAGATCAAACCAGTCCATTCTAAAGGAAATCGGTCCTGAACACTCATTGGAAGGACTGACATTGAAGCTGAAACTACAATACTTTGGTTACCTGATGCGAAGAACTGACTCATAGAAGACCCTGATATTGGGAAAGATTGAAGGCGGGAGAAGAAGGAGAAGGCAGAGAATGAGATGGTTGGATGGCATCACCGACTCAATGGACATGAGTTTTTGAATAAGCTCCAGGAGTTGGTGATGCACAGGGAAGCCCGGCATGCTGCAGTCCATGGCATCACAAGGAGGCAGACACATGAACTGATACCTTTTCAAAGTATAATCCCACTTTTAGAAATTTATGTAAGAAGAGAGAGCAGTACATATAGGGAACTGATTAATAAATATCTTATTTATATAAGAAGCAATGTATAGTTTCTAGAAGGAATGATGTATATCTATACATATTAAATTGAGAAAATATAATAATTATAGTATACTTCCATTTTTGTTAACATTCCTAACATTCAGTTTTCATACAAATGGAAAATCATTTCAACAAATTTTTACAGTGGTCATTGCTGGGAAGTGGAATTCGACCTTATTCTTATTGTTTTAAGTTTTTTGGTATTGTTTACATTAAAAACATTTATTTTTCTTACCAAAAAATATATTCCCATTTTCAGAGATTTTTTTAATAGTGATAATTATTAAAACTAGGTGACAGGTACCTATGTAGGAGATCACCATTTTATTTTTTCTAGTTTTGAAAATTCTTAAGTTAAAAAATAAACAATTTGTTGTAAAAGAAACAGGCTGAGCAGAAATCAAAAGGTTATACAATAGGTGCATGAAAAGACGCTCAACATCACTAACTGACAGAGAAACACAATATGGATGGACTTGGAGTGTGTTATGCTAAGTGAAATGAGCCAAAGACAAATACTATGTGATGTCATTTAGATGTGGAATTGAAAACATACAACAAACTAGTGAATATAACAAAAAAGAGGCAGTCTCATGGATAGAGAACAAATGAGAGGCTACAGTGGGGGGAGGCAATATAGGGGTAGGGATTAAGAGGCATAAGCAAATATAAAATAAGCTACAAGCATATATTGTGCAACAACCATAAATGAAGTATAACTTTAAAAACTGTGAATCACCATATTGTACGCTTATACATCAACTATACTTCAATAAAAAAAAATCAGAGGGCTAGAATCACTAAAGGGCACTTAGTTTAAAAGTATAGTTGAAATGAAGGAAAAAAAGGTCCATCAAACTATTAATAATTCTAAGCCCACTCATATAACTGAAACAAAGGGTAAAATTAGACAAAATAAGTTAGAATCCCAGAATATTGGAGCTGAATGCACTATGTCCATTTTATAAGCTCTAAGAGATGAGATATGAAAAACAGAAAGCTCTTTTAAGCCAAACACATTCCCTTCAATTAGAATGAGTACAGATGCTAAAAGCTGAATATTATACCAAACCAAACCAAACTCATGTTCTCTTCTGCAAAAGTGCTACTTAACAACTCCTTAAAGAAATCAAGGAGAAGCTTAGACAGTATTGAAATGTCAAATATCTCCCTTACATGTTAAAATCACTGTTCAACTTTAAAAAAATGTAATGAAAATGGTCAATTTGACTCCGTAATAAGTGTTTTAACAAAAAACATTTTATTCCACTTTACAAGGTAGAATGAAACATGACACACAGCTGAAAAATACTAGATAGGCACTCAACAGGATGACAACCCACTCCAATATTTTTGCCTGGAGAATTCCATGGACAGAGCACCCTGGTAGGCTATAGTCTGTGGCGTCGCAGAGAGTCGGACCTGACTGAGTGACTAACACTTTTCACTTAACAGGAAAGGAAAGCAGATCACTAATAAACATATCAAAAGAGGCCCAAACCAATCAGTAACAGGGAAAATGCAAATCAAACCACAGTTCAGTCGTTCAGTCGTTCAGACTCTCCGCGACCCCATGAACCACAGCACGCCAGGCCTCCCTGTCCATCACCAACTCCTGGAGTTCACTCAAACTCATGTCCATAGAGTCGGTGATGCCATCCAGCCACCTCATTCTCTGTCGTCCCCGTCTCCTCTTACCCCCAATCGCTCCCAGCATCAGAGTCTTTTCCAGTGAGTCAACTCGTCACATGAGGTGGCCAAAGTATTGGAGTTTCAGCTTTAGCATAAGTCCTTCCAATGAACACCCAGGATTGATCTCCTCCAGAATGGACTGGTTGGATCTCCTTGCAGTATAAGGGACTCTCAAGAGTCTTCTCCAGCACCACAGTTCAAAAGCATCAATTCTTCGGCGATCAGCTTTCTTCATAGTCCAACTCTCACATCCATACATGACCACGGGAAAAACCATAGCCTTGACTAGACGGACCTGGGTTGGCAAAGTAATGTCTCTGCTTTTTAATATGCTATCTAGGCTGGTCATAACTTTCCTTCCAAGGAGTAAGCGTCTTTTAATTTCATGGCTGCAATCAGCATCCGCAGTGATTTTGGAGCCCAAAAAAATAAAGTTTGACACTGTTTCCACTGTTTCCCCATCTATTTCCCATGAAGTGATGGGACCAGATGCCATGATCTTCGTTTTCTGAATGTTGAGCTTCAAGCCAACCTTTTCACTCTCCTCTTTCACTTTCATCAAGAGGCCTTTGAGTTCCTCTTCACTTTCTGCCATAAGGGTGGTGTCATCTGCATATCTGAGGTTATTGATATTTCTCCCAGCAATGTTGATTCCAGCTTGTGCTTCTTCCAGCCCAGCGTTCCTCATGATGTACTCTGCATATAAGGTAAATAAGCAGGGTGACAATATACAACCTTGACGTACTCCTTTTCCTATTTGGAACCAGTCTGTTGTTCCATGTCCAGTTCTAACTGTTGCTTCCTGACCTGCATACAGGTTTCTCAAGAGGCAGGTCAGGTGGTCTGGTATTCCCATCTCTTTCAGAATTTTCCACAGTTTATTGTGATCCACACAGTCAAAGGCCTTGGCATAGTCAATGAAGCAGAAATAGATGTTTTTCTGGAACTCTCTTGCTTTCTCCATAATCCAGCGGATGTTGGCAATTTGATCTCTGGTGCCTCTGCCTTTTTCTAAAACCTGCTTGAACATCTGGAAGTTCACGATTCACATATTGCTGAAGCCTGGCTTGGAGAATTTTGAGCATGACTTTACTAGCGTGTGAGATGAGTGCAATTGTGCGGTAGTTTGAGCATTCTTTGGCATTGCCTTTCTTTGGGATTGGAATGAAGACTGACCTTTTCCAGTCCTGTGGCCATTGCTGAGTTTTCCAAATTTGCTGGCATATTGAGTGCAGCACTTTCACAGCATCATCTTTCAGGATTTGAAATAGCTCAATTGGAATTCCATCACCTCCACTAGCTTTGTTCATCCTGATGCTCTCTAAGGCCCACTTGACTTCACATTCCAAGATGTCTGGTTCCAGGTGAGTAATCACACCATCGTGATTATCTTCGTCGTGAAGATCTTTTTTGTACAATTCTTCTGTGTATTCTAGCCACCTCTTCTTAATATCTTCTGCTTCTGTTAGGTCCATACCATTTCTGTCCTTTATCGAGCCCATCTTTGCATGAAATGTTCCCTTCATATCTCTAATTTTCTTGAAAAGATCTCTTGTTTTTCCTATTCTGTTGTTTTCCTCTATTTCTTTGCACTGATTGCTGAGGAAGGCTTTCTTATCTCTCCTTGCTATTCTTTGGAACTCTGCATTCAGATGCTTATATCTTTCCTTTCCTCCTTTACTTTTCGCTTCTCTTCTTTTCACAGCTATTTGTAAGGCCTCCTCAGACAGCCATTTTGCTTTTTTGCATTTCTTTTCTCTGGGGATGGTCTTGGTCCCTGTCTCCTGTACAATGTCACGAACCTCCGTCCAGAGTTCATCAGGCACTCTATCTATCAGATCTAGACCCTTAAATCTATTTCTTACTTCCACTGTGTAATCATAAGGGATTTGAGATACTATTTCATAGTCACCGGCGGAGCAAAAATTATAAATCTGACAATATCAAGTGCTGTGATCAGAGTGATCAGAACAATTAAGCATTGCTGGTGGGAGGGCAACTTGGTCCATCTACTTTGGCAGAGTTGGCTTTACAAAGCAAAGCTGGAGAATGCACATTCCCTGTGGTAGAGTCTACAAACAGACCCTAGATCAGTGGTTCTCTCAGTACGGTCTGGAACTCAGGGGATCCTTCCCGGAGGTATGTGAGGTCAAAACTATTTTCAAAACAGTTCTAAGAAGTTGTTTCCTATTTCACTCTCATTCCCACCTAACTATGAAAGTGTCTTCCATCCACTTTTTGTGACATTGTAACAAACCTGAATGCAGATGCAAGAAATCAGTTGTCATAAAGTCAGTAAAGAGTTGTGATAAAAATTATAATGATGCCATATTCTTTATTAATCTTTTTTGTTTCAGAAGCCGTATTTTTCCTTCAGAAAAATTTCAATTTTTACTTTACTAATTTACTTTAAAATTACTGTTATTTTCATAAATTAACAAACATTTCTATTTTAATTTGGAGTAAATATTAATAGCTATAATCCACCAGAAGACATACCTTTAGCATGAATATTTCTACCCTTGTAAAAAAATCCAAGCAAACAAAAAAAATCAAACAAAAAATTGGTTACCACCACAAATATCAACATACATGCACACACAGTAATACAATGGAATACTACATACACATCAAAGGAAATGAATTACTGATATACAGAACAGTAAGAAAAGAAAATACAGTTAATATGATTCCATGTACATAAAGCTCAGAACACACAACTCTAAACAATACACTGTTCAGGGAGACAAATACTCAAGTGAATGACAGAAAGAATTCTGTACTGAGGATAGCGGTTACCTATGACGGGGAGGGAAAAGGATGCAACAAAAGAGGGACACACAAGGAACTTCGAATGATTAAATTCTTTTTCTTGAGTTGGGTAGGAGGTTTTCGGGTGTTTGTTGTAAAATGATTTACATCGTATATCTTTTCTAAATATTCTTATATATCTATACTCAATACTCGGTAGAATACTCAATATTTAGTAAGAATAACTAGAGATCACTCTGGTTCAAGACCCGGGAGAAGATGAAGCAGATCTAAATGCTAAAAATGGGGCCAAGATGTCTGGGTGCACTCACTCACTAAACTTTTCTTAAGCATCCACCACGTACTACTATTCTTAAGGGATTTTTCAAGGGAAACAAAATACACAAAATTCCCTCCCTTAAGCAGCTCACAGGAAGAGAAGCTGGACTTCCACTTCACAGAACAATGGAGAAGCTGCAGCAGATCAGCACTCCTGCCAAGAACAATGGGAAAAGCTGGCTGGAACCCAGGAATGGTCTGTTTTAAAGTAGTAGACAGCATCCAGAGGGGCCATAAAAAGTGAATCTTGAGAAGGGAGTTGACTTTTGCAGTAAATTACAGATTCTGAATATGGGCAGGAGGCAGAGAATCTGGGCTTTGTGTCAGACACCAGCAAAATGGAGGCTTCAAATCTTCAGAACTGCCAGATTTTCTCTAAGGACATTTGCTGAACACTTGAGGGTGCACGAAGCAGTAAAGAGCTAAGCAGAAATCTCCTGAAAAGCAGTTTTGTTACATAAAGAATGTGAGCTCTACCAGGGAAAAGGGTCCAGAGAACACATAAGGGTTTCTGGAAAACCCTGGAAGGGCTGGGGAGAACCAGAAGTTAGTAAATCTGAGCCTCAGCAGAGTTGCAAATTCAACTTCCATCTAGTACAGTTGCTGATTGGATTAAGGTCATCAGCCCAGCAGAGGGAAAACAGATCCTGTCTGGAGAAGAATATCACCTGGAGTGCCTACAATTACTTTTGTATGCAAAGCCTGACATTACTAGACAGGGCGAAAGACAGGACCACACCATTGAAAACTAACAGGGGGGAGAAACAGACTGACAGAGACCCAAAGAAGATCCAGGTGTGAAGTGGCAGCTGAGAAACACCTAAAAACAACAATAATTAATCTGGTTTTAAAAAAGCAGACAGGAGAAAGGTAGGAAAAGGGAGATGAAAAGATGGAGAATTTTACCATAGGACTGCAGACCTATACAGAAGCACCTACACAGAGACAACTTGTAAGTTACATATCTCCTTCAATCATGAGACTTGTATATTCAACAGCCTGTGAAAGGCGCTTAGTCATGTCCAACTCTGTGACTCCATGGACTGTATATTCAACAGCTTACTGGCTGGCAGTTCTCCTTTGAAGTATCAATAGCATCTCAAACTCAACATGTTCAAAAACCAACCTCTCCTCAGTAAACTTCCTCCTTTCCACTGTTCACAGTCCCTTCGATAAAGCAAACAAAAAATCCAGGAGTGACCTACATTAGCTCTCCCTCCCCTGCTTTCACAACCCAACCGTTACCAAGTGCTGTCAACAATGCCTCCAAAGGGGTCTCAGATCCATTTCTCCCCACTGTCGCCAACACCAACCAAGTCTAAGACACCGTAACCTACTTCTGCAACAGCCTGTTAACCAACCTACCTACACTCTTGCTTCCCTTCAACGTCTTTACCTTGTGGTTACAGAGATCTTTTGATTATATCTGGTGTCCTTCAGATTCAATTACTACGTCTCCCAACCAGGCCAGTGGCACTAGTGGTTAAGAACCTGCCTGCCAGTGGAGGAGATGTTAGGAGACTTGGGTTTGATCCCTGGGTTGGAAAGATCCCCTGGAGAAGGGAATGCCTACCTACTCCAGTATTCTTGCCTAGAAAATCCCATGGATAAAGGAGCCTGGTGAAATACAGTCCTTGAGGGAGCACAGAGTCAGACATGACTAAGCAACTGAGCATAACCAGGTTCAACAAGGACACTGACAATGCTCTCTGAGCTCACCACAGCAATCCAGGCACCTAACAGAGTGTCCAGCACACAGCACTAGGCATACTGTCGAATGAGTGAACATCCTTTCTAGAGTTCTGCCCTTGAAAACTGAGTGGGAATTTCTATACAGACTACTTGATTATTTACCAAGCAGTGTCAATTCCAGGCAAGCAAAAAACAAAAAAGGATAAGTAAAGTCTCTTAGTGGCTGACTTTAGAATAAAGAATACAATAACTGGTTTTAGATTAAACCAGCTCTAGATGGCTGTGCTTAGTCGCTCCGTGTCCAACTCTGCGACCCCAAGGACTGTAGCCTGCCAGGTTCCTCTGTCCATGGGGATTCTCCAGACAAGAATACTGGAGTGGGTTGCCATGCCCTCCTCCAGGGGTTCTTCCCAACCCAGGGATCGAACCCTGGTCTACCACATTGCAGGTGTATTCTTTACCATCTGGGCCACCAGGGAAGCCCATGAATACTGGAGTGGATAGCCTATCCCTTCTCCAGGGGATCTTCCCGACCCAGGAATCAAACTGGGGTCTCCTGCATTGCAGGTAGATTCTTTACTAGATGAGCTATCAGGGAAGCCCAGTTCTAGAATAAAGCTGCCAAAATCAGACAGAGAAGTATCTTGGTATGGACCAAGTTTTCAATTCTCTTAGGTATATGTGACCAGTGGAACTGCTGGGTCATATGGTAAATTTATGTTCAGCTTCTTAAGAAACTGCCAAAGTATTTTCCAAAGTGGCTGTGCCATTATGCATTCCCAACAGCAATGTCTGAGGTTCCTGTTTTCTCAGCAACCTCACAAACATTCATTACTGTCTACCTTTTTGATTATGGCCATTTTAGAGAGTGTGAAGTGGTATCTCATTGTGGTTTTAATGTGCATTTCCTTAATGACTAATTTATGTTTCCCCAATGACTAATTTGCTTACAATGATGAGTATCTTTTCATGTACTTATTTACCATATCTTTAGTGAAACGTCTATTCAGATATTTTGCCCATTTAAAAACTGGGTTGTCTGCCTTATTATTAAGCTTGGCAGGAGAAACATCAACAACCTCAGACATGCAGATGATACCATTCTAATGTCAGAAAGTGAACAAGAAGTAAAGAACCTCTTGACGAAGGTGGAGAGTGAAAAAGCCGGCTTAAAACTAAATATTAAAAAACTAAGATCATGGCATCCGTCCCCATCATTTCAAGGCAAATAGAAGGAAAAAAGGTGGGAGCAGTGACAGATTTCCTCTTCGTGAGCTCTAAAATCACTGCAGGAAAGCCTGGCAACCCACTCCAGTATTCTTGCCTGGAGAATCCCATAGACAGAGGAGCCTAGGGGGCTACAGTCCATGGGGTCGCAAAGTGTCAAACATAACTGAGCAACTGAGCATAGACGGTGTGTTGAAAAGCAAAGACATTACTTTGCCAGCAAAGGTTTGTATAGTCAAGGCCATGATTTTCACAGTGGTCACACATGGTTGTGAGAGCGTGACTGTAAAGAAGGCAGAGCACCAAAGATTTGATGCTTTCAAACTGTGGAGCTGCAGAAGACTTCTAAGAGCCCTTTGGACTGCAAGGAGATCAAATCAGTCAATCCTAAAAGGAAATCAACCCTGAATACCCACTGGAAGGACTGATGCTGAAGCTCCAATACTTTGGTCATCTGACATGAACAGCTGACTCGCTGGAAAAGACCCTGATACTGGGAAAGATTGAGGGCTGAAGGAGAAGAAGGAGTCAGAGGATGAGATGGCTGGATGGCATCACCGATGCAATGGCCATAAACTTGGGCAAACTTCAGCAGATGGTGAGGGACAGGGAGGCCTGGCATGCTGCAGTTCATGGGGTTGCGAAAAGTCAGACACGACTGGGCAATGAACAAGTTTTTAATATATTCTGAATGTAAGTCTTTTCTCTGATAGTGGACTTTTAATCACAATAAAGGAATTCAGAAGAGACTTGAAAACATCTTCTATGTGCCGAAGAGAAAACAACTTTGAATTCAGAACTATATGCACATATAAAAATACATTTTAGAATGAGAATTAATTAAAACACTTTCGATAACAAAACCTGAGTTTACTACCAAAAGATCCTCCTATATGTATATTACTTTTATCTACCGCTATGTAACAATACAAATGGCTTTAAATGACACATGTTTATTATCTCACAGTTTCTATGCGTTAGAAACTCAGAAGCAGAAGAGCTGGGTGGTCCTAGCTCAAGGTCTCTCAGGAGGCTGCGGTTGGGATGTCAGCCAAGGTTGCATCTTCCTGACCAGGGTCGGCTTTCTTTCCAGGTGGCTCGTTCACAAGTACTGGCTGGAGGTGACAAGTGGCCTCGGTTCCTCTCCCAGGGCTGACTGATAACCTCAGCATATGGCAGCTGGCTTCCTCATAGAGTGAGCAGGTCCGAGAAAAAGCAAGGCAATGGTGCCATATATTTTATAACCTAGCCTCAGAAGTCACACTCCATCATTTCGGCGATGTCCTAATGGTTACACAGGTCAGCCCTGTTCAGTGTGGGAGGGATACTAAGAGTATGAATCCCTGAGAGGGTGAATCACTGGGCACCTTAGAGTCTGGCTTGAACCTCAGTATACCTTCTCAAGGACATACTATAAAAACAAGAAAATGGTACCAGAAGATCAACGACAAGGATAGGAAAAGAAATGATGAACAAAGAAACTAGTAAAAATGTGGATAATTTAAACAAACTACTAATATGAGACAAGAATGACTATGTTTAATTTACCCACGGTAAATACAACATGCATGGTAAGAGGGACTGCCTGAAGTCGGAGCATGTTTTTAAGGTCCCTGAATTGTTTCAGAGGAAAATGGAAACTAACTAACGTCACACTCTTAAGTATACACTTTCATAGTTTGAGAGTAATCACCAAGAAACTGAAAACTGAAAGTCTGAGAGTCCCTAGGACATTAAGATCAAACCAGTCAATCTTAAAGGAAATCAACCCTAAATATTCATTGGAAGGACTGATGCTGAAGCTGAAGCTCCAATACTCTGGCCACATGATGCTGACTCACTGGAAAAGACTGATGCTGGGAAAGACTGAGGGCAGGAGGAGAAGGCGGTGACAAAGGATGAGATGGTTGGATGGCATCACCTATTCAATGGATATGAGTCTGAGAAAACTCCAGGAGACAGTGAAGGACAGGGAAGCCTGGCGTGCTGTGGGGTTCATGGGGTCACAAAGAGTGACTGAACAACAATAACAAATCTTTCAAATTGGTAGTTTAAATGGATTGTGAGAAAAAAAGAATCAACTTAACCAGCTCAAAAGGCAACCGGAAATGGGTTTTACAAAGGAAATACAGGAAAAATGAGATCATAATAGAAATCAGAAATATTCAGAACCAAACATAAACTGAAACATTGTATATCAACTTTGTTATTGCTACTAAAGAGGTTCTTAGAGGAAACTTTATCATTGTTGCTTTTCAGAGGAAACAATAGTCTCAAGTGGTTATATAAGAAAATAAATGCCAAAATAAATGAATTAAGCAGCCAGTACACTCCAGTACTCTTGCCTAGAAAATCCCATGGATGGAGGAGCCTGGTAGGCTGCAGTTCGTGGGGTCGCGAAGGGTCGGACACGACTGAGTGACTTCACTTTCACACATTGGAGAAGGAAATGGCAACCCATTCCAGTGTTCTTGCCTGGAGAATCCCAGGGACGGAGGAGCCTGGTGGGCTGCCGTCTATGGGGTCACACAGAGTCGGACACGACTGAAGTGACTTAGCAGCAGCAGCAGCAAGAGGTAAAAAAAAAAAAAAACCTCAACCCAAATCAACCAACTGAACAAAACACTAGTGAAACAAACCAAAAATATCTAAAACCAAGAAAATGATAAAGATAAAGCAAATTTCATAAAATAGAAAATAAACATATATGACTTAATAGACTAATAAAATTCATAAACCAGCATCATTTTTTAAAGGGACATACTCCAGACAAAGCAGAGATTTATGAGTATGCTGCAAACCACTTCATGCAAATAAAGCTGAAAACTTAGATGAAAAGGGCAGGTTCCTAAAAAATATACCAGAAATGACAAAGGAAGCAAGAGAAAGGCTGAATGGCTGTGTAAACACTAAAGACATTGTGCAGTGATTTTAACTCTTCTGAAAAAGAGTCCAGATAATTTTTAGAGACAAATTCTATCAGCTATTCAAGGGAGAGATAATATTAATCTGCACACATTCTTCCAGAGGATCAAAAAGAGAGAACACTTCCCAATCCATTTCATAAAATTTACATGTCGTTAATACCCAAGAAAGAAAACTTATGTGTAAAGTAGTATTAGCTGAGGTAGTACAGAATCAGTGAAGGAACAGAAAGACAGACCAATGGAATGGACCAGGGTGCCCAGAAACAATCTCACAATTACACAGAAATCTGACAGAAGAAAAAGACAGCACTTCATTAACTGGGAAAAGAAAACACTATGAAACAAACAAGCAAAAAATCAGATCCACACCACACCATGTATAAAAACAATCTCCACATGGATGAAATACTTCAATGTGAAGTGCAAAATCGTAAGAGAAATATGGGAGAGTATCTTTCATGCTCTGAAGCACGGATTCTCAAAAAAGACACTGGAAAACATCCAGAAATTCAATTATAGTAAAATCAGGAATTTCTGTTCATCAGGAGATACCACAGAGTGAAAATACAAATCATGAACTTGGAGAAAATACTTGAGACTCATAATACCGACAAAGGGTCTAGAATATAAAGAACTCCTGTAGTTCACTGTGAAAAAGACTGACAAATCAATAGAAACGTGGGCAAAAGACATGAACAGATGTTTCATGTTTCCAGAAGAGGAAACAGGAATGGCTAATAAATACACAGAAATATGCTCACCCTCATTATGAATCAGAGAAATGCAAAACTGAAATCAAAATATCATTTTACACCCACCAAACTGGCAACACTCAATGTGGGTGAAGATGCAGAGAGGCAGGAATTCACATGCTGCCAGTGGGAGTTCCACCACTCCGGAAACTATCGGGCATCACCTTATGAAGCCAAACATGAGTGAAACCCATGATCCAGCACTTTCACTCCTCCTGCCCTGTGTACCAGGAGACACATGCAACTGTGTGCATAGCACTCACTAGTTATGCGACCTTGGGCAAGCCACTTCATCTTCCTATGCCCCTGTTTCTTCATCTGCAAAACATGGATTGTAATACCAACTCCTGGGCTAGTTGTCAGGATTCATATACATAAAAGCACTGAGAACAGTGCCTGGCCCATAGTAAGCTCCGTATAAGCTATGTGGGCTTGGGTGGATGGGTGGTGGTACTGTTTATTGAAATGAGGGAGTTAGGGGCAAGTTTTGGGGTGAATAGCAAAGTCAGGACATTGTTAGAGTTCGAAACAGCTTGAATATCCAGGTAGAAACAGTAAGTAGACAGCTGGCTATGAGTATTGAGCTCAAAGGAAAGATTAGACTAGAGACATGGATTTAGGAGTCATGGCATAAAGAAGACATACAAAGCAATGGGAACGGGTGAGATCTTCGAGAGGAAAATTCAAATAAGAAAGAAGGCCAAGGGACTTCCCTGGCGGTCCAGTGGCTAAGAACCACTGGTTCTGTGGTTCAGCTTTCACTGCAGCAGGCTTGAATTCCATCTCTGTCGGGGAACTAGGATCCTGCATGCCCCACAGCATAGCAAATAAACAAATGAAAGAATGAATGCAAGCTCTATATGAGATTAAAAGAAAAGAAAGAAGAAGGCCAAGGACGGAATCCTGGGCATTCTGATGCATGAAAGTCTGGCAGAGAAGGAAGGTCCTGTAAAGGGGACGGAGAAGCTGCCAGTGAGGGAGGAAAAGGATGAGCCTGCATGAGCCTAGGGAAGAAGGCGCTTAAGAAACTGTCCCACGCTGCCAAGAAGCAGAGTAAGCCGGAGAGAAAACCCATCACTGGATTTAGCGAAACGGAGAATCCTGATGATCCCAACAGGCATTTCAGTGGAGTAGTAAAAACAAAAGCTTGATGCACCCTTTCTCATGAGAAATATAAGCAGTTGTAGATGGAGGGGAGGACAGAGGAGAAAATTTGGGGCTGGAGAAAGAGCACCATGGTACTTGGTCCCCTTCCTGACCAGTGTGTGAATCTTTAACAATGCACATTTTCTAGCATTCAGCTGCTTGTGAAAAGTGTTGGGGCCGAGTGGCCTCACCTGAGGTTCCCTGTGGTTCTCAGAGTTCCCCTGGGGACAGAGAAAATAAGTTTCATCTGAGAATGTGAGGAAGAGAGGTGACTGGAGACTTGAAAAGGAATAAACCAGCTGAATAGAAAAGATATATTTTAAAGTAGCTCTGGTGATGCTCTATTATATACGAGGAAAATGATATAGCACACGAGTGCCCAGAAAGTTTCCATTTCTGTCCTGCCATATCATTATCCAGGGTCACTGGACTATTTTTGAAATCACAGGGATGAGGAGCTGATCTGAATCTCCTCTGTAGTGAGACTTGGCTGATAAAGGGATTAACACACGAGAAAGAAACAGTTCAAAAGCAGCACAGGAAGAGCAGGAGGCTGAGACCAGAGATCGATGCTGTCGTCCCCAGCTGTGGAGGCATCACGGCCGCTGGGGTGCTGCAGCGTCCCACGACCTGAAGAGCCAGGAAGGCGACACCCAGCGCTTTCCCGACTCCTTTCCTTTCTCATTCGCCTTCTCTTTCCTGTATTCCCCGCTCCCTCCCGGCATCCAGCCTGACAGATTCTTACCATGTCTAAACAAACAAAAAAATGTGTAATCTGGATTCAGGATGGCTTTCTCTACAAAGACAACATTTTAAATAGTAGATCATGTTAGGGGCTGAAACAGCTCACCATTTTACCTTCAAATACATGTATGTTAAATACTGTAGACCCAGCTGGCTTCTTTTTTTCCAGAGACAATTCCATGTTTCTTTACTGTCTCTGTCTATCCCACCCCAAGGCAGGATCCACTTTTGGCTCCAGAAACAAACATCTGCTCTTAGAGGTGAGGTCTGAGGATAATCCTTGGGCATTCTTGATAAAGGACTTCACAGAGGGGAATCACCATTATCTAAAGGTTTGAAATCACAGGGCTTCAACTAAGAATACTCCCCATGTCAGAGCTTTCTATTCACAGAACTTCCACCTTGAAAAGAAAAATGCTGGGATCCAAATGAGCATGCTTCCACTGTGGGACCACAATACCTGAAGCACACACTTTAGACCTAAGATCAGAATTTAGCTTTACCTCAGAAATGTTATAAAATCAAATTAGTTTGGTCTCATAGTAATAAAGCCCGACATAATGGAGTGTGAAGAAGTCAAGTGGGCCTTAGGAAGCATCACTACAAACAAAGAATTCCAGCTGAAAATGTGTTAGTCACTCATGTCCAATTCTTCGCGACCCCATGGACTGTAAACTTCCCGGCTCCTCTGTCCATAGAGTTCTCTAGGGAAGAGTACTGGAGTGGGTAGCCACTCCCTTCTCCAGGGGATCTTTCGGACCCAGGGATAGAACTCAGGTCTCCTGCATTGCAGGAAGATTCTTCACCATCTGTCGTCATCGTCGTGAAGTCACTCAGTCGTGTCTGACTCTTTGCGACTGCATGGACTGTAGCCTACCAGGCTCCTCCCTCCATGGGATTCTCCAGGCAAGAGTACTGGAGTGGGTTGCCATTTCCTTCTCCAGGGGATCTTCCCAACCCAGGGATCGAACCGGGATCTCCTGCATTCCAGGCAGACACTTTAACCTCTGAGCCACCAGGGAAGACCGCCACCCCTAAAAGATGATGCTGTTAAAGTGCTGCACTCAACACAGAAATTTGGAAAATTTGGGAAACTCAGCAGTGGTCACAGGACTGGAAAAGGTTGGTTTTCACTCCAATCCCAAAGAAGGGCAATGCCAAACAATGTTTAAACTACTGTACGACTGTGCTCATTTCACATGCCAGCAAAGTTATGCTCAAAAACCTGCAGGCTAGGCTTCAGCAGTATGTGAAGCAAGAACTAACTTCCAGATGTACAAGCTGGCTTTAGAAAAGGCACAGAAACCAGAGATCAAATTGCCAACATTTACTGGATTATGGAGAAAACAAGGGAATGCCAGAAAAACATGTACTTCTGCTTCACTGACCAAACTAAAGCCTTTGTGTGGATCACAACAAACTGTGGAATATTCTTATCTTACCTGAATATCCATCTTACCTGCCTCCTGAGAAACCTGTATGCAGGTCAAGAAGCAACAGTTAGAACTGGTCATGGAACAATGAACTGGTTCCAAATTGGGAAAAAAGTACAACAAGGCTGTATATTGTCGCCTTGCTTATTTAACATATGCAGAGCACATCATGTGAAATGCCAGGCTGGATAAATCATAAACTGGAATCAAGACCTTCAGGGAAACATCAACAACCTCAGATAGGCAGATACCACTCTAATGGCAGAAAGTGAACAGGAACTAAAGAGCTTCTTGATAAAGGTGAAAGAGAAGAGTGAAAAGGCTGGCTTAAAACTCAACATTCAAAAAACAAGATCATGGCATCTGGTCCCATCACTTCATAGAAAATAGATGGGGAAAAAGTAGAAGCAGTGACAGATTTTATTTTATTGGGCTCCAAAATCACTGCGAACGGAGATAAAGCCATAACATTAAAAGACACTTGCTCCTTGGAAGAAAAGCGTGACAAAGCTAGGCAGCATATTGAAAAGCAGAGATTATTACTTTGCTGACAAAGGTCTGTCTAGTCAAAGCTATGGTTTTTCCAGTAGTCACGTATGCGTGTGAGAGTTGGACCGTAAAGAAGGCTGAGGGACAAAGAACTGATGCTTTTGAATAGTGGTGCTGGAGAAGATTCTTGAGAGACCCTTGGACTGCAGAGAGATTAAACCACTCAATCCTAAAGGAAATTAACCCTGAATATTCATTGGAAGAACTGATGCTGAAGCTGAAGCTCCAATAGTTTGGCCACCTGATTCAAAGAGCCAATTCATTAGAAAAGACCCTGATGCAGGGAAAGATTGAAGGCAAAAGGAGAAGGGGTCAGCAGAGGATGAGATGGTTTGATAACATCACCAACTCAATGGACAGGAATTTGAGCAAACTCTGGGAGACAGTGGAGGACAGAGTGCTGAAGTCCATGGGCTGCAAAGAGTTGGATACAACTTAGTGACTAAATATCAACAAATGACAAAGTAATTACAAATGTTGGGTGGGACTGAGATACTGTGACAAGAAGACAATCAGGGCCAGACTCTTACCAACAACTAGTTCCAAAGGAAGAATTGCACTCAATTTTTTAAAACTTAGTTGTATCTTTTTTAGTACTCTCTCACTCTCTAATTCTTCTATGGGCTCCAAATAAAAATGGTGATCAAGAAGAGACCTGTGGTTGCCAAGGGTTGGCAGGGGCAGGTAGACTGGGAGTTTGGGATTAGTAGATGCAAATAATTATGATAGAGAATGGATAAACAACAAGGTCTTACTGTATAGCACAGGGAACTATATTCAACACCCTGTGGAAAACAATAGAAAAGAATATAAAAAAGAATGTATATACACAGCAACAATCATTTCACTATACAGTATAAATTAATGCAACATTGTAAATCAATTATACTTCGATAAAATAAAATTTTTAAAAAAGGGTTATTCTATAATGCCTTCAGGATTGTTTATATCTAAAATGGTATCTTTGACTCCTTCCTCTCTAAATTTACTGCCTATAAAATTTTAAGAGTCTTACTTGGCTTTATACAATAGATGCACAAGTCTTAGAAAATGTACTTTTGTGTGTGTGCATAAAATAATTTCACCAGTGACAACCACAGATATGCCTTATTTTCGTCTGTGTTTGTGTTACCTTCCTAGGGCTGACATAAATTACCACGAACTTGGTGACTTAAAACAAGAGAAGTTTGATCTCTGAGTTCAGATGCCCAGAAGGCTAAACGCAAGGTGTTGGCGGAGCTGCACTCCCTCTGAAGTCCATGGGAGCATCCGTCTTCACCCCCACAGCTCCTGGGGGCTGCTGGCAGGCCCTGGCAGGCCTTGGCTTATAGACACATCACTCCAACCTCTGCCTCTTGTCCTCACATAACCTTTTCCTTTGTGTCCATCTCTCCTCTTTCAAATTTCGCTCTACTTTCTAAGGATACCAGAAGATCCTCTCTCCAAATCAGGCCACATTCACAGATACCCAGAGTAGTACACTGACATATTGTTTCAGGGGCCACCATTCACCCAATGACACAGGTTAATCTCCATTTGGCTGGGGTCCTAAAATAAAGTATGCTTGCCCTTCATGTCATTTGTCTTCTTCTTCCAAGAATCCAATCTGACTTGGGAAAAGCTACTACTGACAGGAAGTCAACAGAGAATCCCTTGATGCTGAGAATGCTCACTTCCTAAGGTATCGATTTTCAATCCAAATAAGGGTTTTTCTGCGGGAAGAAAATGTAGCCTACAGAATCTCCACTTTCATATCTAGTGGCGATTTTAAGTGGGAGTTCATTTACTGTTCTAGTGGAATTAGATTAATAGGGTCATTTCTATTATCACTATGACCCACACTTTAGGCATTCCTGTTTTTCTTGTCTAACTTTTTATTTTTGAAAATTAAGTCACATAGCTTTCAAAGAAGGTGATGTAGTAGTTAAAGACCAAATTAGTCACGAGAAACAAAATGGTTTGGTGCCCAGGAACTGATGTGACATATGGAAGGCTAAGATGACCTGTAACGCTAAGAAAAGCCGTTCTCAAGGTCTTTGCTAATGGATGAGCAAGAAAGTAGATGCAACTAATGCAGTTTGGCACTAACATTGCAAATGATTATGCATTGGTGTTTTCCTTACACAAACATACACTCCTTTTAAATATTCCTTTCCATTATGGTTTATCCCAGGAAACTGGCTATAGTTCCCTGTGATGTACAGCAGGACCATGTTGTTTGTCCATTCTAAATGTAATAGTTTGCATCTACCAACCCCAAATTCTCAGTCCAGCCCTCTCCCGCCCCTCCTCCCCATGGCAATCACAAGTCTGATCTCTACAGACATTCTTATTTTTCTCCTTGAGTTTAAAACCAAAGATTTATTCACTCCCTCACCCCCACTCACCCAGGAAGAAGTGATTTTCCAACAGGGAGATCTAAGATTCCATCTAATTAAGTTATAATCTCCTCTTGGCAAGCGGTAACTACTTTAGTTCCCTTCCTCCACTGTCCTGCCTTTCCTCAGCCATCCTTTACTCCAGGTCATGCAAATCACGTGTGTGTGTGTGTGTGTGTATAGGATGTGTGTATTGTGTATGGGATATGTGCATGTGTGTCTATGTGTGTATGTGTCAGGAAGCATCTAACAGGAGGCTTCCTGTGTGCTGTTTTGGATGTCAGGAATTCTCTGTTCCTTATTAATTCCTGAATATTCAGGAATTAAGCGGAGAGGCAAGCCTCTCCCGGGGACTGAGGAATCCAGGCATTTCCTTCATTAGTTTTTCTATACGGTGATAAGTACCCTCTTCCTTTTTATGAACTATTTGGTAAAAGTGATTATTTACAACTCTCTTTAATATGGATCACCTATGTTTTGCAAGTCTGGAATTTAACCTTTATCTTTGCTGAGAATAACCACAGTATAAATACCTACACAATGTTGAATAAAACGCCTTTGCTCCATCAGAGCTTTGGTCCCCATGTCTTGCGCTGTCTATGTCTTTTTCAGGCTAATTCCTGGGGAGTAGAGGCTCTCTGTGTTCACTTTCCTGCCCCGGCTTCTAAGACCCTCTCGAGAAGGCGCTGTGCGCCTTCACTCCATCGAGAGGGTGCCTGAGGCCTTCGTGAACAGAGCAGGCCCCGTGCCGGGGGCTTTCTGGGCTTTTTGCGTAAACCAAGGAATATCAGCCTCTTTCTGTCTCCTTTACTTTCTCATCGGTCGACTCCGGACCCCCAGGTTCCGGTCCGTTAAAGGACCAACATGTATGGTATGTGTGTACGTGTGTATAGTATGTGGATGCGTGTGTGTATAGTGCATGCAAGTGATATGTGTGTGTTTTATGTGTGGTATGTGCATATATGTGCGTGTGTGTGGTGTGTGTATCTATATGGTGTGTGTATATATATGGTGTGTATATATATGGTGTGTGTATATATATGGTGTGTATCTATATGGTGTGTGTATATATATGGTGTGTATATATATGGTGTGTATATATATGGTGTGTATATATATGGTGTGTGTATATATATGGTGTGTGTATATATATGGTGTGTATATATATGGTGTGTGTATATATATGGTGTGTGTATATATATGGTGTGTATATATATGGTGTGTGTATATATATGGTGTGTGTATATATGGTGTGTGTATATATATGGTGTGTGTATATATATGGTGTGTGTATATATATGGTGTGTATATATATGGTATGTGTATGTATATGGTGTGTGTATATATGGTGTGTGTATATATATGGTGTGTGTATATATATGGTGTGTGTATATATGGTATGTGTATGTATATGGTGTGTGTATATATGGTGTGTGTATATATATGGTGTGTGTATGTATATGGTGTGTATATATATGGTGTGTGTATGTATATGGTGTGTGTATATATGGTGTGTGTATATATATGGTGTGTGTATATATATGGTGTGTGTATATATGGTATGTGTATGTATATGGTGTGTGTATATATGGTGTGTGTATATATATGGTGTGTGTATATATATGGTGTGTGTATATATGGTATGTGTATGTATATGGTGTGTGTATATATGGTATGCTGTGTGTATGGTATGTGTGTGCATGTGTGTATGTGAGTGTTTTATGTGTGTATATACATGGTGTGTGTGTATATATATGGTGTGTGTATGGTATGTGTGTGAATGTGTGTATGGGATGTGTGTATTGTGCATGGGATATGTGCATGTGTGTATATGTGTGTATGGTATGTGTGTACATGTGTGTATAGTATGTGGATGCATTGTGTTTTATGTGTGGTATGTGCATATATGTGCGTGTGGTATGTGTGTGTATCTATATGGTGTGTATATGGTACAGTGTGTGTATGCTACGTGTGTGAGTGTGTGTGTTTCATGTGTGTATATATGGTGTGTGTATGTATGTGCATATGTATGTGTGTACATGGTGTGTATGTGTGTGCTTACTTACTCCACTGTACTTCCTGACTGCCTGCCCCACTACGAGGACTCATATTCGCTTGTATTTTCTATTCAGAGGCTGATAGAATTTCTTTAAATCTTGGCCATAAACACACACAGGGAAGAATTACAGCAGACACAGCACTTACTCTGCCATACCCTGTTCTAAATGCTCTATGTATATTAACTTACTCAATCCTTGTTCTATAAACAGTACTATTATCCAGGTTTTACAGATGAGCAAACTGAGAGAGGGGAGGAGAGATAAGTAAACGGTGGGACCAGAATGTGAGCCCAGCAAGTGGGCTCCAGGGTCCATGTCTCAGAAGCCATGCAAGGCTGCCCCAGAGACAACGCGCCAAGATGCCAGGCTAGTCCAGGTGGGGTGGTTACAGGTGAGGATTTAAAGATGCTTTTCTACATACCCCACAGTTCCTATAATGATCATATATTAATTTTATAACCAGAAAATACTCTTTCAAGTAGGAAAAAGTTATCTGTTTGTGAGGGTACAACATAATAACTAGCAAAGAACACTATGAGCCAGGCACTGCAGTATGTGATTTACATACACCAATTTTATCCCCATAACAATTATAATTTTTCTTTTATACAGAAGAAAACAGAGGTGCAGAAAAGTTAAACAGCCTGCTGAAGGTCACACAGCCAGTGGGTGGCAGCCAGGATGGTCTGTATTCTAAACTAGGTTACTCTGCTTAAATTAGATATAAAACTTTGGTGCTAAATTCCAGTATGACTCGCTGCTTTAGACTGCACAAAATGCCGAGAAAATGTTTCACATCCTGTGACCCAAACCAGATAAAGAGACAATTAAAAACCTTCCCTTGCTTCTGTATCTACTGCTGCTCATTTTTTCATCCAAAATACCACCTCCTCTCCTGACTTCCCACCACTGGGTGAGCTTTTGCGCTTCACTGAGGTCCATACTGCTTCCACTCCTTAAAGCACTCATCATCAGCTTCTTTCTGGAATTATAGTCAACCCACACCCAGTGCATCTGAAGGACAAGGATTCTGTCCTACTCTTACTTGAATTCTACTCTTACTTGAATCCTAGCACAGCAGTCTGAAAGAAAACAGGAAATGTTTGTTTAATTGTAATCTTAACCATTTATCATTCAATGTAAATACATTTAAAGAGAAGATTTTAATGGAAGAAAAAAGTCTGCTTTACCATACTAAGTATAAAAAAAAACCATGTGTTTTCATTCTAATAGACACCTTAATTGGACAACACTAGCCCAGATTAGAGGCCATTTAAATTACCCCTTTCTAAACACTGTCACAAATGAGAATATTCTCTCCCTTTGCCACCGGGTGAGCTGGGCATGTTGCCAAAACTTTTTCTAGTGAGGTCCTGTAGCTAATTTCTTAATCTGTTAGCATTTTCTTTCATCTTATTAAATGTAAAGAGAATTGAACTTTCTTTCCTTGTTTGTGTGAAAGTGGTGTAATCTATGTCAGCCTCAGAGGGATAGAATCATCATTGAACAACTGCCATCTTTTACCTATCAGATTAGCAAATAACCTAATCCCCTAAAAAGAGAGACAGACAGACAGACAGACACACATACACACCCCGGTAACAGTGTGGGAAATGCTGGGGGGAAGTGGGCACTTGTCTGTTAATTGTGGGAACCCAAATCCATACACGCCTATGAAGAGCATTTTAGTCATTTCTCCACACTTTGCTGACCCCAATGCTGGGAAGGATTGAGGGCAGGAGAAGAAGGGATGAGATGGTTGGATGGCATCATCAACTCAATGGACATGAGTTTGGTCAAACTCTGGGAGACAGTGAAGGATAGGGAAGCCTGGAACGCCGCAGTCCATGGTATCGCAAAGAGTCAGGCATGACAGAGTGACTGAACAACCACCCCCTACTCTGCAAGTACATACATACTCTTTAGGCTCCCCTGGTGGCTCAGAGGGTAAAGAATCTGTCTGCAATGCAGGAGACCTGGGGGTTGAATTCTGGGTCAAGAAAATCCCCTGGAGAAGGGAAGAGCTACCTACTCCAGTATTCTTGCCTGGAGAATTCCATAGACAGAGGTGCCTGACAGTTTACAGTCCATGGGGTCGCAGAGAGTCAGACACGACTGAGTAACTAACACTCCCTTACTTCCTTACTTTATATACTCTTTCACTCAGCATTTCTACTCAGGGATTTATTCTACAGGTATATGTTGTTTTTAATAGAAGTAGACCGGAAAACAAAATTACCATCAACAGGGGATTAGTTAAATAAATCGTGATATATCTCTAGGATGGACAATGATGTAGCTATTAAAAACAAATGACAACAGGGACTTCCCTGATGGTCCAGTGACAAAGACTCTGTGCCCCAATGCAGGGGGGCCCAGGTTTGATCCTTGGTCAGGGAACTAGATTCCATATGCTGCAACCAAGACCCAGTGCAGCCAAATAAATAAATAAATATTTACAAACAAAAGATGACATTCTCTTTATACTGATAAGATCTCCAAGATAAACTGTTAAGTAAAAACGGTTACAGAACAGTACATACCATGTTGACACTTATGGAAAGCAGGAGGGAAATGAATTATACATGTATATTTGCTAGTATATGGATAAAGTAACTCTGGGAGAATCAACAAACTAACAGTAGTTTCCAGAATGGGGCAGGGATAAAAGCTGGGAAATGCACAGGGACAGGAATTTTAGAAATCTTATAACAGCTGCTTAGCAGGCACAAACATCAAATGGTCCTGATTAGGAAGAAAGAGGACTCTAATCAAGAAATGTCTGCATAAAAGGGGGAACTCCACGCAATAAATAGTATAAGTGAGGGGTCAGAGAAACTTGACAATTTCTTCTGCCAATAAGAAAAAAAGGAAAGCAATGAGAAATTCTGGGGTAAAAACCATAATAAACAATCCAAACATGAGGCAAAGTATGACATCCTCTTAAGTAACTGACAAAATTAATGAAAAAGAAGCCTTGTGATCTTTATCCTAGAAGCATTCTCCCTTGAATAAAGAAAATGTAATCTTAGTACTGCAAGTACTTAAGAGTTGTGGGGCTATAGTCACAGTGTTTATATAACGACAAATGTTATTTATGGTTTTTCAACTTCAAAGTGGGAGGGAAAAAAACTAACTAAAGGTAATGCCATTAGTGAAAAGCATAACCGAAACATTTAAAGTTATAAACATTAGCAACAACGAAAAAAATCCTGAAAATATATTCAATACTTTCCTAATACATGAGGAAGGAAGAAGGAAGAACATGAAGTGCTATACATTAGGTTCTCATATTTCACACTGGAAAGTCAATAGATCTTTTATAATTGAACAAAAAAAGATAAAAACAAATGCGGAATCAGGTCCCACGGGAAGAGCCCTCCCCAGCTGAGAGACCAGTTCTTGGTTCCTCTAAGCCAAGGGAGCTAGTCTTATTCCAAATGGGATATAGTCTAAACAGAAAAAAGAACCGTAACGAAATCGTAACCTGTAATGAATAACAACCATATTGTTAATTGGGCTTCCCTGGTGGCTCAGATGGTAAAGAATCTGCCTGCAATGTGTGAAACCCAGGTTCAGTTCCTACGTTGGGAAGATCCCCTGGAGAAGGGAACGGCTACCCAATCCAGTATTCTGGCCTGGAGAATTCCATGGACAGAAGGAGCCTGGCGGACTACAGTCCATGGGGTCGCAAAGAGTCGGACACAACTGAGTGACTTTCACATTCATATGGTTAATAACACGGTGTTACCTTAAAACCATCACACACAGTGCAGGCTGAGTAATGATGTTAACATTACTCAAGTTTTTCAGCATAAAATAAATGCAATCAAGGACAAATAAATTCAAAACCTCTGAAAATTTTAACTTCAGTTGAAACTACCAATATGAAATCATGATTAGTTTTAAAGGAAACAAAAAGTACTGCTTAGTTCTGACCACTGAAAGAAGCATCTCAGTAGCAGTCATACAGATTCCGGTCTCTAAATACCATTTCTCATTGAAAGGAAAGTAACTGATTCTAAGTATGGGACAGAAAAAGCACAAAATGAGCCTAGAAAATCTTGTCATGCCAGAAAGCAAGGAAGAGATCATATCTTCCTTGATATCGTGGGGTCACAGCCGACTTGGAAGCCACCGTGAAAGAGACCATAACAACCCAAGAGGTGACATCTGAACACCCAAATGAACGACGATGACAACAGACTGAAAAACATCAAATAAACAGAAACCCCTGAGTTCACAACACACACACAGCAACTCTGGAGGCAGCTAGGGAACCAGCTTATTCTGAAAATAGGGACGTAAAGGGAAAGAGTCGAGCCTTTTGTCATTTATAGCACAACAGCTAATTTTGCTTCCTCGTGGGTAGACAACAGCTGTCAACTCCTGTAATCACATCCTCAGTAGCCATCACACACCAACATCCAGAGGCAGAAAATAAGGACTTCCTTTCTGAGGTCCCTTTCTTAATTTAATTTTTATTTGTATCAAAATAGCTCAGATGGTAAAAAATCTGCCTGCGATGCAGGAGACCTGGGTTCAGTCTCTCGGTCTGGAGGATCCTCTGGAGAAGGGAATGGCAACCCACTCCAGTATTCCTGCCTGGAGAATCCCATGGACAGAGGAGCCTGGAGGGTTCCAGTCCGCGGGGTCGCAAAGAGTGGGACACGACTGAGGGATAACACGACTACGGTTAACAGGTGTACATTATTTAAAAGATCAAATGGTGCTACAAGGCTTAACTAACAAAACCGTTTCCTCCTTTAATCCCTCTTCACTTCCCAGAGATAACTCCCTTTTCAATTCTTCTGGTATTTACTTTCAACTTTCTATTTCTAAAGATAGATACAAGTATTCTATATAAAGCTTGTATCTATCTAAGTTTTCCAATTTCAGACATTATCTGCTGAGTCCCTCCTACACGAGATTAAAATTTAGCTCTCTGACACCATGCAAAGACACACACATCACCCTTCCTTCATCCCCCACAACAGTTACATGGTGGTATATTAATAAATCAATATTTAGTACTTACATGATTATGACTATTGTTCTGATATTTTATCCTGTTCAGTCATGTGGTATGCTATGAGTATATATTTTTTCTTTTATAACTTCAACATTTGGAGCAGACTGCTTTTTTCTTTTTTTAAAAATTCTCAAACAGAACTCTTAAGATTCCTCTCAATACAATCAATCACATGATATAATACACGTAGTCTCTGAGACCCACTTATCCTAGAAGACACATCTCCTGGAACCTAGGGTCAGTCTGACCTGAGCCAGTTGCAAAGCTGTCATCCTGGGACTTTTCCTCACCAAACCCTGAGGGTTCCCCACATAGCCTGCGTGGTATTCCTTTTTTTCCCTGAATTCCAGGTCTTTCTCTTTTGTACTTTACTCTCTAGTTTTGAAAGATCACATCCTCTAGGTGTTCTAAGAAAAGGCAGACAGCAAGTAAGTGTTTTGAGACTTTGCATTTCTGAAAATATTTCACTTTCACTCTTGACTGACAGTATGGCTGAGGATAGAATTACAGGTTGGAAATATATCCATCAGGCTTTAGAAGGCACTGATTTATTGTATTTTGCTTTCCAGTGCTGCTGTTAAGCAGCTTGATGCTACTTGTTTTAGATTGTTTTTATATATGACCTTTCTCTACAGAAGATTTTAAATCAATGTCCTCAAATTTCACAATAATGTAGTTTGTTGAGGGTTTTATTCATTCTAAAGACCATGACTTTTGAGAAAATCTTGCATTATTTCTGTAACAATGTCCTGTCCATCTTCTCTTTCTAGAACCTGTTAGCCAGCTATTGGGCTTTCTAGATATTCTCTAATTTTCTAATTTTTTCTGTCTTATTGTCTACCTCTTTGACTGTTTTACTTTGCAGATTTCCTCACCTTCAACTTACAACTTGACTCAGTGATAGTTTTAATCTTTGAGAGCATTCCTAAATAGTTTGCTTATATAGCATCCTGTTCTTATTTACTCAATGAAATACCTCTTTGAGGAATTTTATTTTTGAGGAGCATGTTTTCTTTAAATATCTGGAGATACTTAAATTCTGGTTAAATTACTGGTTTTTCCAGTAGTCATGTACAGATGTGAGAGTTGGACCATAAAGAAGGCTGAGTGCCAAAGAATTGATGTTTTCCAACTGTGGTGCTAGTGAAGACTCTTGAGAGTCCCTTGGACTGAAAGGAGATCAAACCACTCAATCCTAAAGGAAATCAACACTGAATATTATTTGAAAGGACTGATGCTGAAGCTTCAATACTTCGGCCACCTGATGTGAAAAGCCGACTCAACGGAAAAGACCCTGATGCTGGGAAAGACTGAAAAAGGAAAGGAGGGAGGCAGAGGACGAGATGGTTAGATAGCATCACCGACTCAATGGACATGAATCTGAGCAAACTCTGGGACACAGCGGAGAACAGAGGAGCCTGGCGTGCTGCAGTCCATGGGGTCGCAGAGTGAGACACGACTTAGCGATGGTAAAGAATCCACCTGCAACTCAGGAGACCTGGGTTCGAGCCCTGTGTTGGGAAGATCCCCTGGAGAAGGGAAAGGCTACCCACTCCAGTTTTCTGGCCGAGAGACTCCATGGACCATGGGGTCACAAAGAGTTGGACATGACTGAGCTACTTTCACTTTTACTTCACTTTCCCCCAGACTGGTCTTTCACACACATATTCTCTCTGCTTCAATTTCTCCAGATACTAAACTTCCCATGTCTGGCAGGAATGGGAGAGCAGTAGTGACCTGAAAGGGTGGGATGGGGATCTGGGTGCTAACTGCCATGTTTCAGACTTTCAACCAGTATTTCTGTTTTCAGCCCCAAAGTATATACCACAGTCAGAGTTCCCTAAAACTTATTGTAGAACATTGTCTAGTTGTGGGTGAAAATGGGCTTGCTTCTCATTAGCCTCCCTCCACTGTAAATACACAGAGCAAAGACACCGAAACCTAAGTTCCTTATCACGTATGCAGTTACTTTTCAGCTTTCACAATTTTATAAGTAAAATTCTGGCCCCCTGTTACCTACTCTGCCTTTCTCTTCATCCTCATAGTTTACACCTTAAAAAAAAAATCCTTTACCGTCATTCCAGTGGGGTTAGGGAAGGAGTAGATATGATCTATCCCATTTCACTGTCTCTAAAAGCCACTCCCATGGTACTTCTGTTCATCTGCCACTGGCCAGAACCGAGTCACGTGCACCCTCCAAAGTAGTTGTGGAAGTAAAATTATCAAGATGAGGCTGAATTATCAGAACTTGGGACAGGATCGGTCTTCCTAGAAGAACATGACCACAAGGGGGAACCTGATATCCAAACAAAAAAGAGGTTCCAAAAAAGAGAATAAACACCTTGCAAGTTGAGGAATCGTGACTAGCCTTCTAGTGGGAAGCTTTTTTCAAGACCCACTTTTATTGGGGGATTTAGTTTATACACAATAAACATAAAGCTTACATACAATATACATGGTGCAACCACCACCACAATCAAGATAAAGAACATCTCCAAAGTTCCTTTGCGCCTTTTTGCAATCGGTACCCCTCCCTCCTCCAGGCCCCAGGCAACCACCGATCTGCCTCCTTATTACTATATGCTGGTGTACATCTTCCAGATTTTTATATAAGTAGAATCATACAGTCTGCACCTCTGTTACTGGTTTTCTGCTTGTGGTGTGTTATCAGAAGTTCCTTTGTATTGCTGAGTAATATTTCATTGTGCTGGTATACCATAATTTGCTTTTCCCTTCACCTGTTGATGGTCATATGGATTGTTTCCAGTCTTTGGCTGCGATGAATATTTACAAATTTTGTTTCCCTTTCTCTAAGGTAAATCTCTAGGAATGGAATTACTGGGTCCTATGCTAAGTGTGTGTGTGTGTATGTGTTAGTTGCTTCAGTCATGTCTGACTCTTTGCAACCCCACGGAGCCCCCCCAACCCCCGGCTCCTCGGTCTGTGGGATTTTCCCAAAAAGAATACTGGAGTGGGTTGCCATGCCTTCCTCCAGGGGATCTTCTCAGCCCAAGGATCGAACCCAGTTCCCCTGCATTGCAGGCAGATTCTTTACCGCTGAGCCCCCAGGGAAGCTCCCCAAGGTAAGTATATGTTTAACATTCAAAGAAACTGGCAGCTGTTTTCCAAGCTGCTCCACTTTACATTCTCAACAGAAGAGCACCGAAGTTCAACTGGCCCCACAGACTTGCCAGCACTTGGTATTACTGATCTTTTAAATTTTAACTGTGCTAGTGGGTATACAGTGGTAATTCACTGTGGCTGTACACTGCTTTTCCCTGATGACTAATAATGGAAGTTATTATTAACTCCTGGCCATTAGTGTATCCTGTTTTGTAGAGTACCCATTCACATCTTTTCGCCCATTTTAAAAATGGAATTAACATCTTGCTATTGAATCATAAGACCTCTTTACTGTCCTTGTCAGATACACAGATTACATCCATTTTTTCCCATATCATGGCCTGCCTTTTCCTAACTGTACTTTCAAAGAGCAACATTTTAAATTTCAATAAAATCCACTTTAGCACTCATGTATTTTATGGTCTGTGCTTTTTGCATTGTATTTAGAAAATCTTTCCATACCCCAAAGTCACAAATATTTTCTCTTATTTTTCTTCCAGAAGCTTTATAGTTTTAACTCTTTTAGGCCCCTGATCCACTTTGAGTTATTTTTCACATAGGATATTAAAGTAAGGGCTAGTGTTCATCTTCTTCCATACAGAAATTCAGTTGGTCCTGCACCATTTCTTGAAAAGACTTTCCTTTTCCCATCGAACTGCCTTGACACTGTTGCTGAAAATCAGCTATGTGCTTGGATCTGCATGTGTATGGGTTTGTTTCTGGACTATTCTGTCTCATTTATCCATATATCTGTTCTTTTTCTATTACCATAACTTTATGGTACTACAAGCAAGTCAAATTCTCTCATTTTGTTGTTCTTTTAAAAACTGTTTTTTAAAACAGCCTATTCTAGTTCTCTTGCATTTCTATACACATTTTAGAATGGACTTGTCAATTTCAGCAACAAAAATAAAGCAGAAATTTTTACTGAAATTTTATTAAATCTATAGATCATTTTTTAAATTAGGCTGAGCCAGGTTGTGGCGTGTGGGATCTTTAGTTGCAGCATGTGAACCCTCAGTTGTAGCATGTTGGGCCTAGCTCCATTTCTCTGCTGCAACTTCTCTATCTGTTCATTTATTTTTCCTTTAATTCTGATCATATTTTGCTGTAACACTTTGGTCACTTGTATAACAGCTGCTTTGAAGTCTTCGTCTAAAAAATCCAACATGTGTACCCACTAAGACATTCAGAATCAGTTTCTATTGAGGGTTTTTTTCTTTTTCCTGAGTATGAGCTACACTTTCCTGTTTATATGTCTAGTAATTGCAGGTTGAAAACTAGTCATTGTATATAAGGTGCTGTGGCAACTCTGAACTCTGCTGTGTCCTTCTAAGGATTTTTTTAAAAAACTGTAGTAGGCAGTTAGGTGGAAAAGGAAATGGCAACCCACTCCAGTGTTCTTGCCTGGAGAATCCCAGGGAAGGGGGAGCCTGGTGGGCTGCCATCTATGGGGTCACACAGAGTCGGATACGACTGAAGCGACTTAGCAGCAGCAGCAGCAGGCAGTTAGGAGAAGGCAACAGCATCCCACTCCAGTACTCTTGCCTGGAAAATCCCATGGACGGAGAAGCCCGGTGGGCTGCAGTCCAAGGGGTCGCTAAGAGTCGGACATGACTGAGCGACTTCACTTTCACTTTCCACTTTAATGTATTGGAGAAGGAAATGGCAACCCACTCCACTGTTCTTGCCTGGAGAATCCCAGGGACACGGGAGCCTGGTGGGCTGCCATCTATGGGGTCGCACAGAGTCAGACATGACTGAAGCGACAGCAACAGCAGCAGCAGCAGGCCGTTAACTTGCCTAGATCCAAACTACAAATTGGTCTTTCCTAAGTATGCAGCAGCTGATAAATTCACTCAGTTCTTACAGCTTCTAGCTACTACTTTTTTAGACTGGCTCCCTGGGGCCTCCCCTGCACCTGTGTAATTTGGCAGACAGCCAAAGATCTGGGAGGCTTATACTCAGATTAAGGGCTCACACTTTCTGGGATTTTTGTTTTTATAATTTCCCTCTAATTTTCTAACTGTTCTGCCAGTCTCAAGCTCTGTCTTCTGACACCCCAAGCCAGTAAGGCTCCAGCTTTTTCCTGCCTAAACTATGTAAAGATTAGGAATTAACTCAGTTTAAAAAAAAAAAGGCATTAAACTTACAGATCTCAGCTAGTATAGGTTTATCTTTCAAGGACTAGTTTGTCTCTTGCTCCTCCCTGTTTGTTTTTTCTGGGTCCCTTGGGTCTCTCCTACACATTTAGAGTTTAACACTTCTAATGGTTAATTTCACATGCCAACTTGGCTGGGTTAGGGGATGTCCAGATAGATGCTGCTGCTGCTAAGTCACTTCAGTCGTGTCCGACTCTGTGTGACCCCATAGACGGAAGCCCAGATAGATGGTGAAACGTTATTTCTGGGTGTGTCTGAGGGTGTTTCTGGAAGAGAGGAACATTTAAATTGGTGAACTGAGGAAAGCAGGTGGCCCTCCCCAGTGTGGGCGGTTATCATGCAATCCACTGAGGGCCTTAAATAGAACAAAAAGGTGGGAGAAGGGCAAATTTGCTCTTCCTCTTTGCTCGAGCTGAAACATCCACCTTCTCCAGCTATCAGACATCAGCATCCCTGGATTTTGGGTGCTTAGTCTCAATCTCAGACTTGTACTATCAGCCTTCAAATTCTCAGCCCTCTGGACTGAGACTGAATTACACCACCAGCTTCCCTGGGTCTCCAACTGCAGACTGCAGATGGTGGGTCTTCTCCAATTTCATAATCATGTGAGTCAACTCCTGTAATCTAGTTCCTATCTATCTACCTGCCTACCTACCTATCTTCTATTGGTTCTGTTTCTCTGGAGAATCTTGACTAATACAACAGTCAACCAGGGATCTGGGCAGAGTTTTTACTCAGATGCTGGGCCTCACCCTTTCTGCAGCTCTCTCTTGCTTCCAGGATTTCCCCTTCTATTTCTCCTGCTCTCCATTTCTGACCTCCCTCCTCTGTCACCTCTGCCTTGTCAGGTTTCAGCTTTCCACCGTCATTTCTACTGCAGCCACCATAGGGACTGAAGCACACTGTCAGGCAAAAAAACCCACAAGTCTGCAAGCCCTACTCCTTCCAATTACAACTTTTTTCTCCTCGAGCTTCTGCTTTTGGGTACTTTTAGTAGTTTCTTTTATTTTGTCCAGATTTGCTAATTATCATCTGTGGGAGGGCTTGAGCAACCACTTCAGTCTATCTCCTCTACTGGCAATTTCCTAATCCAACTGAGAATAATTTACAATTCAATATACTTTTTAAATTTTTAAAATAACATCTTACCTTTAAGAAACACAGCGCTATATAAAACATTTATAAGTAATACAAGTTTTAAAATAATGAACAACAATCTCAATGGTAAAGATCTGATTGTTTTTAGAAATTTAAGTCAAGCAGTTCACATGTTTCAAGTAATAAAGTCAAAGACAGAAAAGTCTTGGGACTGTTCTTCCTCTTTTAATAAAGAGGAAACATAAAATGGAACATAGGAATGGGATGGAAGAAATGTGAATAAGTTCATCAGTTTTGCTCCCAATATTTTACTGATGTCCTAAATAGACATGTAAAAAAAAAAAAACAAATACGAGAGGAGAAACACAGGAGGTGGGAGGTAAAGTGCTGCTTATAGACTTAGCACTTGATTTAGTAAATCCCACAATTCTAAATCACAGTTAGTGTTATGCTGTAGGTTACTTTTGGGTGTGTGTGTTTACAAAGTATTACTGATACACTGTAGAAAAAATACCTAATTTATTTTCAAAATAAACAGCAAAGTGAAAGAAACATTCCTATAAACCTCTGTTAAAAATCCAAGGAAAAATCTGTATGTGTGTGTGAATGTGTGTGTGTTTGTGTGTACCCCACCCTTTGAGCAGATACTTCTGTGCTTCTCTCGCTCTCCTTTTTTAACCAAATGCGTCTTACTGTTCATATTTTATAGCTTATATTGATTAAATGGACACCCTTCCCTGTGAGTAATTTTTCTGGAGGAAATCAGCAGACTGTCTCCTTCATGGTGTGCAGCCATGGTATTTCTACTCAGGGCATGTTTTTCTTTTAATTCTCACTTCTGTTTTTAGACCTGAATTCCTAGGGGGTGCCCCTGAGTCTGCAGGGTTTAGTGACCAGCCAACGATTGGTTAAAGGTCATGCTCACACATCTGGGGCCAGTTAGGCTCCTACACGTCGATCTGTGTAGGGTTAAGAACACACAGCTTGGGTCTGCCCCCAGTGGGACTTTCTGCCGGACCCTCCTGCATCTCCTCTGTACATTCAGCTGCCCAGCTGACCGGGGCTGTGCGGAGAGCTTGGGGCCCCTCAAGTCTTACCTACGGGCGTACACAGCTTCCAGTTGGTCAGGGATGCATGGAGAGCTTTTCAAGCCTTTCTGTGGCTGTGTTGTTTCCAGGACCTTGGCTAAGGCTCTGAGTCAACCATGGTTTGTTGACTGACCCGAGTGGGACAGCTATTTAGGCAACCAGAGCCTGCCTGTCCACTTGCCACTGAGACCACAACTTTCACTGACGAGGGCTGCTGCTGCTGCTGCTGCTAAGTCACTTCAGTCATGTCCGACTCTGTGTGACCCCATAGACGGAAGCCCACCAGGCTCCCCCGTCCCTGGGATTCTCCAGGCAAGAACACTGGAGTGGGTTGCCATTTCCTTCTCCAATGTGTGAAAGTGGAAAGTGAAAAGTGAAAGTGAAGTCGCTCAGTCGTGTCCGACCCCCAGCGACCCCACGGACTGCAGCCTACCAGGCTCCTCCATCCATGGGACTCTCTAGGCAATTGTACTGGAGTGGCTTGCCATTGCCTTCTCCGCTGACGAGGGCAGCGGGCTGTTTTTCTTGTCAGAGAAACAGAACCTCTTCTGCTCCAAATGAAACGGGTTTCCTCCAGCAGCCAGAACTGGTACATTAACAGCGTGGGGGTGGCAGGGAGTAGTCCCAGACCAAGAACATCAGAAACTCCACTGTCCTTATCTAAAGTTCAGCAACTTCTTATGGATAAATGCTTCTCGATTTGCTGCTGGCATGAGTTCTACTTCTGCAGGCCTGAAGTGGCTGTTTTTGACAACTTGGTCCAGTTTATCATTGTTTATCAAACAGAGATTTGCTCACTTCCTCACCTTGCTTATTTAACTTATATGCAGAGTACATCATGAGGAACGCTGGGCTGGAAGAAGCACAAGCTGGAATCAAGATTGCCGGGAGAAATATCAATAACCTCAGATATGCAGATGACACTACCCTTATGGCAGAAAGTGAAGAGGAACTAAAAAGCCTCTTGATGAAAGTGAAAGAGGAGAGTGAAAAGGTTGGCTTGAAGCTCAACATTCAGAAAACAAAGATCATGGCATCTAGTCCCATCACTTCATGGGAAATAGATGGAAAAACAGTGGAAACAGTGTCAGACTTTATTTTTTTGGGCTCCAAAATCACTGCAGATGCTGATTGCAGCCATGAAATTAAAAGACGCTTACTCCTTGGAAGGAAAGTTATGACCAACCTAGATAGCATATTAAAAAGCAGAGATATTACTTTGCCAACCAAGGTCCATCTAGTCAAGGCTATGGTTTTTCCAGTGGTCGTGTATGGATGTGAGAGTTGGACTGTGAAGAAAGCTGATCGCCGAAGAATTGATGCTTTTGAACTGTGGTGTTGGAGAAGACTCTTGAGAGTCCCTTGGACTGCAAGGAGATCCAACCAGTCCATTCTAAAGGAGATCAATCCTGGGTGTTCATTGGAGGGACTGATGCTAAAGCTGAAACTGCAATACTTTGGCCACCTCATGCGACGAGTTGACTCACTGGAAAAGACTCTGATGCTAGGAAAGGTTGGGGGCGGGAGGAGAAGGGGACGACAGAGAATGAGATGGCTGGATGGCATCACCGACTCTGTGGACATGAGTTTGAGTGAACTCCAGGAGTTGGTGATGGACAGGGAGGCCTGGCATGCTGTGATTCATGGGGTCGCGGAGAGTCGGACACGACTGAGCGACTGAACTGAACTGAACTCACTCCCCATACCAGAGTCCTGCCTCTGTCCTTATCTATTTTTTAAATCTTCTTTGATCTCCAATGTATGACGCGGCCACATGACATGACACCACATTATAAGTCAAATCTGGGATCATAAAGGCAAGTGAGCACTCCTCATGCCCAGCTGTCTTCCCACACTATTACACCATGTACTTCTAGGTCCTGAGAGAGCAAAACATAACTTTTCCTTTTTCCTATTTTTTTTTTGGCTACACCATGCGGCATACAGGATCTCAGTTCCCTGACCATGGATTAAACCTGTGCCCCCTGCAGTGGAAGTCTGGTGTCTTAACCACTGGACCGCCAGGGAAGACCCAAAATATAACTTTTTAAAAGATGGCTCTACAATTCTTCCCTGGTGGCTCAGACAGTAAAGAATCTGCCTGCTAATACAGGAGACCCAGATTCAATCCCAGGGTCAGGGAGACTCCCTGGAGAAGGGAATGGCTACCTCCTCCAGTATTCTTGCCTGGGGAATTTCACAGACAGAGGAGCCTGGCGGGCTATAGTCCATGGGGTCGAAAAGAGTTGGACATGATTGAGTGACTAACATGACAAAAGTCTACCAGGTCTGAAAGTAAACCAAATGCCTGGGTTTCCTCCAGGTCTTCTCTGGGTACCAGGAGCAAGTTTCACCTTCATTCTTCTATGGAAGAAGGTGCTCAGCTACTTCCTGGTCTCCTTCCCTTAAGACACGCATGCTCTAGTTGGCCGGCGTCTCAAGTCACCGGGCTCCTGAGAGCTGGTTAACCAATCCCCAGTGAAGGCAGACAGCCCTGAGAGCTTCTACGTAGATGTGTACCAATAACAAGCCTGGGATTTATTTTCCATCATTCTCATAAACCTTGTTTCCTCTCTCAGTGTGATACAGTATCTTTGTGGAATAGAAACTGCAGTCTACTGCTGGCACTTACCCTGCTAAAATTGCAAACCCTCACACGGCTTGCTTTGGTAATTCAGCAAACAGGTACTATCGCTGCTATCTGTTCATCTCTGTTCATTTTCTTAGAGTCCGACTCGAGAAAAGGCTAAATACAGTCAGTTATCAGTCAGAGGCAAACGGGAGTCAAAGCTCAAGGATTTCTGATTCTTAGTTCTATGGCTCCACGCCTCCTAAAAGCATTCTTCAACAGTGTTACTGCATTGACACTGTGAGTTCCTGAAAAAGCATTTATTCCCCACACCCCATCCTCAATGAACTGCAAATCACTTTTGAAATTTCTTAAAAGGCATTTCTTCTCAAAAGTCTTCAGCAGCCCAAGACTTCCCAGACTGAGTATTATACGTTAATCAGGGCAAACATCATGGCAAAGGGAATTTCTCATTCATTGCTTCCCTTGGGTGGGTGGTACCATGTGACCTGTTGACGAAAGGGAGCAGAGCCGTCGCTGGCCTGACCAGATCTGGTCCAGCTGAGGATACACTGACGGCACCATGATGAAATGACCACACACCCTCTGCTCCTTAGCTCGGCGGCTGTTCCAGGATGTTTTCCCAGCACAAGCCTGGCCCAGGCAGCGTGTGAGGAAGGAATACGCCACCCGACGAAGGTGGAAATGCCACAGATCATGTCACTTCCAGACGGCAAGAGGTTTTAAGTAATCCACACGGTGTCCCCGGAAGCCAGCAGTCCATTACAAGTGGAGTTTAACTGATAAGGTGGGGTGGATTACACAGAGGTAATTCAATTGCAAGACTCTTGACAACGCCATAATCTAATACTGCTAGGGAGGGAAATCACTCCTCTTGTTCGGCTTTTTCATTAACAGAACCACCTGACTGCAGTCAAAAACGCTGCATCAGGAAGAACAGCCTCTTGAATGGCCTTTACTGGATGGAATGACCTGACTCACCTGTAAATCACAGAATTTCTAGTCTAGTCAAACAGCCAAGTCAGTGTAGACTAAACTTTGGATTGTAAGTCATTCTGTTTTCTCCGTGATGGAATTCCAGATACGAACACCATTTAGGGGAATTTGGGGTTTTTCGAGTGAAGGTGACTAACGTGTAAAGGGAGAGAAGTTAAAAGCACTGGACATCATTCAGATCAATGCAGCATCTCAGGGCTGTTCTCATAGAAAAATGTTGTTGTTGTTCAGTCACTAAGTCATGTCTGACTCTTTGTAACCCCGTGCACTGCAGCACACCCGGCTTCCCTGTCCCTCACCATCTCCCAGAGTCTGTTCAAACTCATATCCATTGAGGCGGTGATGCCATCCAACCATCTCATCTTCTGTCACCCCCTTCTTTTGCCTTTAA
Source organism: Moschus berezovskii (assembly GCF_049115385.1). NCBI lineage: Eukaryota > Metazoa > Chordata > Mammalia > Artiodactyla > Moschidae > Moschus > Moschus berezovskii. The sequence goes on from NC_142484.1 coordinate 6,866,710, forward strand.
TATTTCTCAGCAGCATGGTCTTTTCCAAGGAGTCAGCTCTTTGCATCAGGTGGCCAAAGGACTGGAGCTTCAGCTTCAGGATAAGTCCTTCCAATGAATATTCAGGGTCGATTTCCTTTAGGATTGACTGGCTTGATCTTCTTGCAGTCCAAGGGACTCTCTAGAGTCTCCTCCAGCATCACAGTTCAAAAGCATCAATTATTCGATGCTCAGCCTTCCTTATGGGCCAACTCTCACATCCATACGTGACTACTGGAAAAACTATAGTTTTGACTAGACAGACCTTTGTTGGCAAAGTGATGCTGCTTCTTTTTAATACAATGTCTAGGTTTGTCAAAAGCTTTCCTTCCAAGGAGCAAGTGTCTTTTAATTTCATGGCTGCAGTCACCATCTGCAGTGATTTTGGAGCCCAGGAAAATAAAATCTTTCACTGCTTCCCCTTTTTCCCCTTCAAACTTCCATGAAGTGATGGGACCAGATGCCATAATCTTAGTTTTTTGAATCTTGAGTTTAAAGCCAGCTTTTTCACTCTCCTTTTACCCTCAGCATGAGGCTCTTTAGTTTCTCTTCACTTTCTGCCATTAGAGTGGTATCATCCGTCTATCTGAGGCTGTTGATATTTCTCCTGGCAGTCTTGATTCCAGCTTGTGATTCATCCAGCCTGGCATTTTGCATGATCTCTTCTGCATATAAATTAAATAAGCAGGGTGACAATATACAGCCTTGACATAATCTTTCCCCAATTTTGAACGAGTCCGTGTTCCATGTAAGGTTCTAACTATTGCTTCCTGACCTGCATACAGGTTTCTCAGGAGACAGGTAAGGTGGTCTGGTGTTCCCATCTCTTTAAGCATTTTCCAGTTTGTTGTGATCCACACAGTCAAAGGCTTTAGCATAGTCAATGAAGCAGAAGTAGATGTTTTTCTGGAATTCCCTTGCTTTCTCTATGATCCAATGAATGCTGGCAATTTGATTTCTGGTTCCTCTGCTTTTTCTAAACCCAGCTTGTACATCTGGAAGTGCTCGGTTCATGTACTGCTAAAGCCAAGCTTGAAGGATTGTGAGCATAACCCTACTAGCATGTGAAATGAGAGCAATCATACGGCAAGCAGTGTTAGATGGCAGCTGACTTGAACTTTCCCTGCTCTTCCTCTTCAGGAGTTCCAGTCCCGTTTGATTTAAACTAATAGCTCTTAATTATAGAAAGCACCAAGTTTACATCTGACATAAACAGTTTACTTCCTCTTTTTTCATAAGATGCTGATTCGTAAGAGATAAGATGAAGAGATTCATAAGGTAGAATTCATAAGATTCTACCTGGGTTCTGCAAAATCTCTCTCCAGCGTGTGTGGTAGGGGGCAGGGGGTGCTTCCCTGATGGCTCAGTGGTAGAGAATCCACCTCCCAATGCAGAAGACACAGGTTTGATCCCTGGATCAGGAAGATGCCCTGGAGAAGGATATGGCAACCCACTCCAGTATTCTTGCCTGCAAATCCTCATGCACAGAGGAGCCTGGCATGCTACAGCCTGACACAACTTAGCAACTAAGCAACATTACACACACACACACACGTTCATATATGTATCTTATGCATATACACGCATTTTAAAGGCTGAGCCAAAGAACTGATGCTTTCGAATTATGGTGCTGGAGAAGACTCTTTAGAGTTCCTTGGACAGCAAGGAGATCAAACCAGTCAATCCTAAAGGAAATCAGTCTTGAATATTCATTGGAAGGACTGATGCTGAAGCTCCAATACTTTGGCTACCTGATGCGAAGAGCCAACTCACTGGAAAAGACCCTGAGGATGGGAAAGATTGAGGGCAGGAGAAGGGGGTGACAGAAGATGAGATAGTTGGATGGCATCACTGACTTAATGGACATGAATTTGAGCAAACTCCAGGTGACAGTGAATGACAGGGAAGCCTGGCGTGCTGCAGTCCATGGGGTCGCAGAGAGTCAGACACGAGTTAGCAACTGAACAAAAACAACAATGTACTTTAAATCTATTTGGTGTTAATAACATTAGTGATGAGAAAATACTTTCCATATCCACCAAGATGTAACTTAAAGCTATAAAAATAATATCGCATTAAGTATATAAAAAGTTCAAGATAAATACCTTTCAAGACTTGATAAAGTGGAATAACACTGCAGCATCACAGACAACATAATATATAATCCACAGAAAACGACGGGTGCGGTGAACATACTCTTTGCAGCGCTGCTTGTCACAGCAAGAAAGGGGAGACACCATAAGCTTCTTTCCTCACTTTCTGAAATAAAATCCATGAAGAACTTCCCTGAACATTCCTAACCAATGCCCTCTCATACTTTAGGAAGATTTCTTAGCTGGAGGTCAGTCAGAACCCTCTCCCTGTTTCTGGGTTCTGCAGCTGTAGCTCAGAAGCTTCGGCATCACTTCAGAGCCTGTGAAAGATGCAGAACTCCAGACCCACCAAATCAGAAGCTGTATCTTAACCAGATGCCCAGGAGATCCGTACACATATTAACATTTGAGAAGCACTGGCCTGCAGCACATTTTCAGTGAAGCTTTCAATGACATGTAAGAGCTTGATTTTGAGTCTATGTTACGAGAGTCATCAATACAGGGGTGAAGATTGGTTCTGTCAAATTCAAGGCTTCCTTTACCTATGGTTTGGCACGATCGAGCAACCACTGTCAGTATTTGGGACTCAGCACATCAGACAAGCTAAAGGCAAATGGTTCCATGATGTTCTCATGTTGTAAGCACTAGCTAAAATAGGATTTATTTAAGAAACTAATTCCAAAACTCAGAACTTCTAAATCTCTTTTCTAATTTTGGTGTGCCTGAGAATCACCAGGGGGAACCTGCTTGAAAAGGAAGAGGTTAGTTCAACAGTAGTGAGACTGAACAACAAGTGAGCCCAGTGGGCTATGGTCCATGGAGTCATAAAGAGCAAGACTGGCACCTGAGCAAATCTGAGAGCAAGTGCCTCCTTAGATACTGCAGCCAGAGCATCTCGCTGGACTTACCCTGGCCTCCGTCCTGTACAGTGTGAGACTTATGGACCAGCAGCACCAGCATGGGCTGGAACCTTACTAGAAGTACAGACTCCAGGTCCAACCCCAGAGCTAGTGAGTCAGAATCTGCACGTCAACCAGATTCTCAGGTCATTCCGATGCACACGAAAGTTTGAGAAACAATGAAAATAAGGGATGTCCAAATAAAGTCTTGCAAAAATACTAAAATCCCAGGGTCTTTCTAACATATCATGGTGCCTCTCTGATAACGGGAAAGAATGAACGGTGGCCCTCCACCGATGTGCAAAGGACAGCCCTACACTGACCAGTATTTTTGTCACTCTTTTAATCAATGACCTGGATAATGACAGAAAAGAGATGCTTATTAACCTGCAGGGGCACAAAGCAAGAAGCTGCTGGTGCAAGAAGCAAGAATCAGGCCATCCTGACAGGCCAGATGACAGGCTGAACACTGAACTATAATAAGTATATTAAAAGTTTTACATTTCAGCTAAAAGTTTTAATAACAAGGGTATAAGAAGGGTGATGGCTTGCTTGGCAGCAAAACATATGAAAAATTCTGGGAATAAGTCCAAGAGTATATCATGAATTTAACATAAGGCACTTCAAATCAGTGGGAGAAAATGAATCATTTAATAAATGGTATTGGAGTAACTGGGTACCTAACTGGAAAAACAAATAAATTTGAAACTCCACCTCACATCTTATATCAAAATAAACTCCAGAAGGAATCAAAGATTTAAACATTAAAAACAAATCCATTAAAATACAAGAAGAAAGTATGTGGAAAATACTTTTAAGATAACCTCAAAGTGAGTGAGGTCTTTCTAAGCAGGAACAAATCCAAAGGATAGAAAATCCAGAGGCTGTTTTCAAAAAGTTGATACATTTTATTACATTAAGAAAAGAAAGATCAGGACTTGCCTGGCAGGCCGGTGGTTAAGACTTAGCACTTCCAATGCAGGGGTGCAGTTCTGGTGGGTCCCTGGTGGAGTTACTAAGATCCTTACATGCTGTGTAGCATGGCCAAAAACGAAAAAACCAACCAACAAAACAAAACACCGAAACAAAGCCCCCAAAAATCTGCAAGGCAAACACCACTGTAAAGAAAGTCTGAAGAAAAATGACAACATGAGGGGAAGTTTGACAACTCACAGCAAAGACGTAGGGCTAAAAACTCCCCAAATCATCAAGGAAAAAGCCCAACATGCCAAAGAGACAGCTCAGCCCAGAAAGACTCACGAGGCTGAGGGCTGGCCTCCAGTAGCTGAAAGGCGTTCTTATGGAAGAGTGAAAAAAAATTGAGTCATAGGTTGCTATAAACGGCTGACTTGGGATTGATGGTGGAAATTCCCATGAGTTTAAATGTCAGCTGAACATACAGAATAACTTTCTAAGAATTAGGCCAAGGCTAACTGGCCAAATTTGAGGAAATTTTTGGAAGGGAGGATCCCCCGTAAGGTAGGAAACAAAGCAACATGATCTTTGAGGTTCCATCAAACTCCGAAATTATACAATCCTGTCTCAAAGATGACAACACCTTTGGAAAAGTTAACAGCACAAAATCACACAACGTGAGGTGCTCACAACGCCGGAAAGACTGGGAACCATGGTGCTCCTCAGTTTTCACTCTAAATATAGCGTTCTCTCGGGGAGGGGAAACGGGGGGACAGGATAAATGATTTGTGGACTCATGACTGCTGTCTTCAGCAGTACTTTGAGGGGTTTTTGTGCTGAGGTGTTGGCCAACTCTGTTTCATTCATTACTCCTTCCCCTTCATTATTAAAAGCAAAAGAAGGGTTTTGAAAGAGAGTGAATTAGGGCTGGAGAGTAAGTATGAGGTCTCAGCAGTGTTGATCTTTGTTGCATAAAACTCATGACGCATAACCCATGAGAGATCCACAGATGTCAGTGTCACTTTCTCTACAGTCTGATTATGAGCTGAAAAACACAAACAAAAATTCAGTTTACAAATGGGCTATATTGCAGAAGCGAGTTTTGCAAGTCGGCTGGGTAGAGTTTGAAACAGCACTAAATATGTGGAGAACTGGAGAAGGAAAGCCGGGAGGAACCAGGCTCCTCAGCCAGCCTCTCAGCCTGGACATGGTGAATCCACAAAGCGTCTGAGATATTGAGCATCAACACCTCTGTGGGTGGTAGAAAATCCCACAGGAATACTTGTACTTGATAAGGGAAAATAAAATTGAAGAAGCATTTTATTTATTTTGAATTCTAATACTGTGGACAAAGCAAATTTAGTTGAAGGAGGTTGAGAAGAGGAACAAAAATCTGTTAAGGTTCTGAAGGGAGGGATTTCCCTGGTGGTCCAGTGGCTAAGACTCTGTGCTCCCAAAGCAGGGGGCCCAGGTTCCATCCCTGGTCAAGAAACTAGATCCCACAAGCCCCAACTAAGACTTCACATGCCACAACCAGGAAGATCCTGTGTGCCACAACAAAGACACGGTGCCGCCAAACAAACAAATAAATATTTAAAAAGGAAGAAAAACACTAAAAGCAGATCTTGAAGGACCTCAAGAGCTCTAGAAGTTGGCCACAGTGAGTCTTTATTGTGGCATCTAATTTTACTTCAAAATCTGGTGCTTCCTTTTGCCTTAATAAGGACATGTCACTAAATGCTTTTTAGCGATGATGGGAGAAAGCTTTTAATTCAAAAGAAAAGATCCCCATGGCTCCCCCAGCAGCAGCCCCAGTGGCCCTGGCCCACCTGGTTCCCTCTGCTGGTGTCTCGTGGTTTTATTTCTGTCCTTCTGTCTAAGGCAGGATACAACAGCCTCAAGCCCTGCTTCTTTCCACCTGGGACACGGAGCTTGAACATTGTGTATCATGGTTTTTTATTTTATTCAGAAATCAAAAGTAGACCAAAAAAATAAATAAATATAATGAAAAGAGTGGGGACAAAGAACAAGATGCTTTTTGGGTAACAGATAAATCAATAAGAAGCCCGAAGAGGAGGTAAGAAGGGTTAGCTGAAGCGTAATTATCTAAAATGCAAGATGGAACAAAAGTGCATCAGAAAGGTGTAGGGAGAGAAGACCCCCGCGAGGCTGAACAGAGGAAGGTGGCTGCGTTCTCCACGGGCCATCAGGGGGCGCCGTCAGCCAGGACAACCTGGCTGCTCCAGGTGGGACTGTCTTAGAGGATGCTCCCAACCTGGGAAAACCACACTAAGCTATAAACCACTGGAAATGCTTTCAGAGCCAGGCATTGAGAGGAAAATAACAAAAATAAACAAGACCAGTTATCTGCCATCTGCTTCTGTATTTGCTTGTCCAGATCAGAAAGGGCAGGGATAAAGCATCCCTTCATGCCCAGAAGGAAGGAACGCCAGGAGGGAAAGCGGGAGAAGTGTCTTCCAGGAGCCCCTGCTGCTCTGACCCCCAGCCCGTCCTCCGGCAGCACCCAGCGCACTGAGGCCCCTCGCAGTCAGGCTGTGGGGCAGGAGCTTGAAGTGAAAAGGGATCTGGGGCGAGGGCAGGACTGAGAGGCCTGGAGCAGTGACTTCGAGGATAAGTGTTTCATGGACGTGCTAAAGCTAGCTCTTCATATCTCTGAGAAATAAGAATAAATACGGGGTGTATTTCACAGGCGGCTGAAAAAGTAGGAAGCTAAAGGTCTCACCCAGTATCACACTTAACCCAGACAAATATTACTGGTGTAACTGTTTTACTGGTCTGTTTTTTTTTTTCCCATTAGACTCTACAGATTCACAATTAAAAAAAAAAAAAGGCAGAAAGTATTGCTTTAAGGTACATTTCACAAAAAGATCTGCCGAATATCGGAGCCTGGACAACACACATGAGCAAATCTGTTCCTTCAGAAGCAACTTTGCGTGGCCCTCCTCCCCAAAACCTGCTCGCAGACAGAATCTTTCCAAGACCCTTGACCTGTATGATATTACATTACAAACCAGGAGCCTCGTGGAGTCTCAATGGCTGTTCTGATGACCTGGACGAGGGCAGGTAGTGTCCTCAACCCCAAGTGTCAGTCAGCAGCGAGGGCTCCGGCAGCCACAAGAGGAGCCAAAGAGGAAACTAAGAGAAAAAAAGGCTGAGGGTTCGTGCAGAGAAGAGAGAAGAAAGGGAGTAGAAAAATGAACACATAAAATAGAAAGGGCAAAAGCTGGTTTCGTAGTTGAGACTATACAGGGTGTCCCCAGTGTTATCAGGTGATGTCCCAGGGACTGGCTCCTCTTCCCTCTTCCTACAGTGAAACAGGAATAATAATTCATCTGTGCAATTTTAACAATTTTGGCTTAACATGTATATGATGTGACTACATGTAAGGGATACGGTTTTTTGTTTGTCTTTTGGCTGTGCTGTGTGGCTTGTGGGATCTTAGTTTCCCCACCAGGGATCGAACTGGAGCCCTCAGTAGTGAAAGCGCAGAGTCCTGACCACTGGACCACCAAGAAATCCCCTAGAAATACCGTTTTTACATCAGACACCGGTGTTTAGGAGCTGGCCCAGAGCAGGTGATGGGCTTTCAGAATTCAGGGGGGCAGCTTTGCTTTGAGACAGAGGGTGGGGGCGCACACACTGTTTTCACGTTATTTCATTTATTCCTCACCGAACTCCCAGGTGGCGCTAGTGGGAAAGAACCCGTCTGCTAATGCAGACCTAAGAGAGGTAGGTTCGATCCCTGCATTGGGACGATTCCCTGATGGAGGGCATGGCAACCCACTCCAGTATTTCTGCCTAGAGAATTCCATGGACAGAGAAGCCTGGCGGGCTTTGGAAAGAACCCGTCTGCTAATGCAGACCTAAGAGAGGTAGGTTCGATCCCTGCATTGGGACGATTCCCTGATGGAGGGCATGGCAACCCACTCCAGTATTTCTGCCTAGAGAATTCCATGGACAGAGAAGCCTGGCGGGCTTTGGCCCATAGGGTCGAAGAGTTGACATGACTGAAGCGACTGTGCCTGAACATCAACAAGATATGCATTGTTATCTCTGCTCCATAAATGACAGAACACATCTAGCAAAGATAAGTGACTCGCCCAAGGCCTCAAAACCAGTAAGTGGCAGAGCCAGATCCTAAATGCAGGCACTCTGAAATGACAGCTGCCTGCCTCTCCCTGAGAGCAGCTCCTCCAGCCGGCAGCACACCAGCCACGTGGGATTCTTCGCTGCAAAAGACACCGCCTCGAAAGCCCATTCATTCATTTGAAACAGACCTCCTGCTCCCGCTGCTGCTGCTAAGTCGCTTCAGTTGTGTCTGACTCTGTGTGACCCCTTAGACTAACTGCCAGCAAATCTAGAGGACGGCTGCAAACAGCACTACCACAAAAGACACAGGCTTCGGCACCCTAGCCTCGGAAAGCTGGCTGTAAAGCGGGGTGAGGGAGTGGGGTAATGAATACACCTGAGAGAGAACACGCCGTCAGAGAGCAACAATGACAGCCCAAAACAAGATGGAGACAGGAGAGTGAGGTAAGTGTCCTAATTCAGACTGAGTGGTTAGGAAAGGCTGAGAACTCAGACAAGAACCAGCCATGTAAATAGCAAGTGGCAGAACATTCCAGAAGAGAATCACATGCAAATGCCCTGAGGAAGAAACAGGCTCAGAGTGCAACAGAGGGCAGACCTGTTTGGCTGGAGCAGAACTAGGGATGAGGTTAGATGGATACACAGAGAGGGTGTGTTGGTCCTGAGGCGAGGTAAACAGAGTCTCTGTTTTATCCTGACTGGAAAGGATCAGAGGTTTTAAAACAGGGAACTGCTGAGCTCTGCCCAGTGTTTGGGAGAGGCTCCTCTGGCTGGTCAAGAACTGGAGGGAGACCACCCTGAAAGCAGGGAGGCCACAGCCGGCACCCAGGAGACAGATGATGGTCCAGACACGGTCTAGGGCAGGGGCGGGTGGAGCTGAAGAGACAGCGACAGATTTATGATCTCTTCTGGAGCTGGATGGTATGGGACTTGCTGATGGATTTGAGGGGGGAACATGAGAAAAAGGAGAGCAGCAGAGAGGCCTCCGAGGTTGTCGGCTTAAGTAGCAGGGTGGATGGTGGTACCATCCATTCATTTTCCTTAGATGAGTAAAGACTGCGAGAGTTTGTTGTTATTTTTTAATGGGAAAGGGATAAAATACAGAGATCTATTTTAGCAACTTAAGTTTGAGATGCTGTTGTTCAGTTGCTCAGTCGTGCCCGACTCTGCGGTCCCCATGGACTGCAGCACGCCAGGCTTCCCTGTCCTTCACCATCTTCCTGAGTTTGTTTCCAATTATCTCATCCTCTGTTGCCTCCTTCTCCTCCAGCCCTCAATCCTTCCCAGAATCAGGGTCTTTTCCAATGAGTCCACTCTTTGCATCAGGTGGCCAAAGTATAGGAGCTTCACCATCATTCCTTCCAATGAATATTCAGGGTTGATTTCCTTTAGGATTGACTGGTTTGATCTCCTTACTGTCTAAGGGACTCTCAAGAGTGTTCTCCAGCACCACAGTTTGAAGGCATCAATTCTTTGGCACTCAGCCTTCTTTATGGTCCAACTCTCACTGGAGAAGGGAATGGCAAACCACTTCAGTATTCTTGCCTTGAAAACCCCATGAACAGTATGAAAGAGCAAAAAGCTTGAGATATCTGTAAGACATTCAGATGGAGCCACGAGGAAGGCAGTGGGTACACAAATTCAGAGATGAAACAACCAAACTGAAGATGCAAATTTAAGAGACACATATAAACCTAATGTGCTTCTTCTAATTAGAAGAAAATATAGGATAGTTTCTTAGTGACCTGAGTATAGGAAAGGTTTCTTAAGGTATCAGAAATATAGGGTTTCTGCTGAATAAAAGACACTATAAACGAAGTTTACAGATGGGTCAGGCCAGGAGATGACAGCTGCATCGTTAATAACTAACTCAGGATGGCTCAGACAGTAAAGAATCTGCCTGTAACGCGGGAGACCCATTCGATCCCTGGGTCAAGAAGATTCCCCAGAGGAGGGAATGGCTACCCACTCCAGTATTCTTGCATGGAGAATTCCACGGACAGAGGAGCCTGGCGGGTTATAGTCCCTGGGTTCGCAAAGAGTCAGACAGGACCGAGCACTTTCAGGATTAAAACCTAGAACCTATGAGGAACTTGACTGGAAAAATGGGAAAAGGATATGATCAGGTCATTCTTAGGAGATTCCCTGGTAGCTCAGATGGTAAAGAACCCACTGCAATGCAGAAGACCCTGGTTCAGTTCCTGGGTCAGGAAGATCCCCTGGAGAAGGGATAGGCTACCCACTTCAATATTCTTGGGCTTCCCTGGTGGCTCAGACAGTAAAGAATCTACCTGCAATGTGGGAGACCTGGCTTTAATCCCTGGGTTGGGAAGATCTCCTGGAGGAAGGAAAGGAAACCCACTCCAGTATTCTTGCCTAGAGAATTCCATGGACAGAGGAGCCTGGCAGGCTACAGTCCCTGGGATCACAGAGAGTCAGACACTACCGAGCAACTAACACTTTCACTTAAAGGATTAAAACCTGGAACCTATGAGGAACTTCACTGGAAACATGGGAAAAGAATATGACCAGGTCATTCATAAAAGGGAAATCCCTTTATATATCCCTGTAGTATACACGAGAGATCCTCATCCTCACTTAGCAATCAGAGGAACAGGAATTAAAATAACAGGGGACACCCCTGGTGGTCTAATGGCTAAGACTCATGCTCCCAATGCAGGGGGCCTGGGTTCAATCCCTGTTCAGGGAATTAGATCCTACATACCGCAACTAAGACCCCCGTGCAGCCAAATAAATAAATAACTTAAAAAAACAAAACCAAGTAACATGCTACATCCATCAACTGACAAAAGTCTGACAATCAGATCTTGAGTGTTGCACTGTGTGGTGGGAATAGAAAGGGAGCAGTTATGCTTAGCAGTTTAACTTCATGCTTAGTGAAGTGTGAGTGAACTCAGGGACCTAACAGGCTTGTTGGTATTTAGCTAGAGAAACTCTTGGTCAAGTCCCTAAGAAGACACGCATGAGGTCTTTCATCAGAGCACTGTGTGTAGTGTAGGAAGCTAGAGAACAAGCTACGCATCCATGTCTAGGGGGAAACAGAAATAAAACAAGGAAGATGCTAGCGACAGAAGACAGTCTAGGAGCCAAGTGCAACACAAGTGCAACTACAGGGAGAGAACTTAAAAACACAGTTTTAAGTGAAAAGAGGGTCAAAGTGAGAGATGCAGTGCAGTGCTGTTTAAGAGAAATTTACACAAACACCATACAAGGAGACAGACATATCCAAGGGCAGACATTACAGGCATCAGAGAAGAAACCAACAGGAACAGGGGACCGGAATAGGAGAAGAGATGATGGTAAGTGACAACCACGACAATAATAACCCCAGAGGGATCCACAATGTCAACACAATGTAGTATGATAAACTCAGCTCTGCATTTGAGATCTAAAAGAAGAAAGTAACAAGTTTCACAGGGCAAGAGGAATGTTCCTTCTGTTCCAGCTGCCTTTCCCAATCTGCCTGACATTTTGCCGGCTGACTCATCCGACTTAACAGGCGAGGAAGGGAGCTGAGAGGGAGGGAGGCGGGCAGGGCACCAGGGCACAATGTAAATGGAGCCCCTGCAGTGTCCTGCACCCACCTTTATCACCACAGCACTCGTCACACCGCTGAAACTACATGCATCCATGACCATCTTCCCACCCCGAGAGTCAGATCACATTCATCCTTGTAAACCCAGAACTCAGCACAGTGCCTGGAGCAAAGAATACACTCAATGCGGACTAGCTGACCGGTTTGCTGCTTGGTAGACTGCATGAAAAATAAATAAAAATTAGAACTCAATTGAACTTCCCTGACTGTGATAATGTAGCTAAATGAATGTTCAGTGATTATCACTGGCTATGGCTACACATCCTTCCTGGAATCACTCATTCTAGCATCAAAGGGAACGTCCATTTGGACGGCAGACACATGAACAAACCTATCACAGAATTCAAGTCAAAGAGATGTTAGAGCAACACCAGAAATGCAAATGATAAAAGCTCATTTTAAATGGGGGGTGGGAGATGCAGCACAAGTCAGATCATTCCCACTCCTGGGGGGTCAGGTAGTACCAACCTCTGAAATCACCATTTGACACTATGTGAACAAAATGTGAAAACTCTTCTTACTCATTTTAAATAAACTTGATTACGGCATAATTTACATATATATATCTTATATTTACATACAATAAAATAAATCCATTTTCTTTCTTTTTTTTGACTGCACCATGTGGCTTGGGGGATCTTAGTTCCCCAACCACGGATGGCACCCAGGCGAAGGCAGTAAAAGCTCCAAGCACTAACCACTGGATGGCAAAGCAATTCCCAAAATGCTCCCATTTAAAATGAACAGTTTGAGGGATAATATTAAAAAAGTTTACTTACTATTTAGAAAATTTCAAACACACACAGAGTATAACAGTCTCATGAACGCAATTTACCCAACACTCAGCTTCAACAGTTTTTAATTCATGACCAGTCCTGTCTTATCTCTACCCCTGCCCACAGCCCTTAGTGGATTCAGTTCAGTTCAGTTCAGTTAGTGGATTATTTTGAAGCAAATCCCAGACTTTATTTCTCTGCATATGTAAATACTTCAATTGTGATTCTTCAATCACTAAGTCATGTCCGACTTTTTGTGACCCCATGGACTGCAACACGCCAAGCTCCTCTGTCCTCTACTGTCTCCCTGAGTTTGCTCAAATTCACGTCCATCAACTCGGTGAAGTTGCCTAACCATCCTGTCCTCTGCTGCGCCCTTCTCCTTTTGCCTTCAGTACATATCTCTAAAGGATATTCATTTAAAACATATCCATAATACCATTTCCACACTGAAAACAATTAACTGTAACTTAACACCATAAATTAATCTGTACCTGCATTTTCCAGATTGTCTCACATGTTTTCCTTCATTATGCTGGGCAGAATCAGCACCATAATCATTATTGGTTCAATCACTTCTCAAGTCTCTGTTTATCTACAGGTGTCCCCTCCATCCTTTCTTCCCCTCGTTACCATTTATTTGTTGAAGAAACGGGTTTGTCCTATAAAACACCTGCAGTTTGGAATTTGCTGACTATATCCCTAAAAACAATTTCCCATGTTTCTGTCCCGTGCAGTCCCTATAAAACTGCAGTAAGATCTAGAGGTATAAAAAAGTTCTGGTTCTGTTAAGAGTCGGCAAGGGAACGTTATGGGTGGTATCACAGACCTCTATCAGGAGACATGTTCCACGTGCTCTTTGTCTCACTTTTTGAAAAACATAGTCTTTACCTCCACCAACTGAAAAAAAAAAGCACTTATGATCCTTTATAAGACTCATTTCATCTAGAGAAGTGTAACAAAGTATAGGACATCAACCCCCATTTAACAGACTGATTCTGGGCTGTGGTGTCCCTAAGGAAGGAAAAGTAGGCTTTGAGTCACACCGCCTCAAACAGTGAAGACGGTCCCACCCAGCGTATCCATGAATCACTTACTCAAAGCCATACACCGGGCGCACACTGCTGTGTCCCCCTTCTGTGCATGCCTCAGCTCCCCGAGGTGAGGGGCGGGGGGGCAGTCTTGGGCCTCTCCCCCATCCCAACACAGTCGGCTTTGCACACAGGCAGCCCCCAGGCGAGGGTGACCGCCATGCACGTCTCCAAGCAAAGGCCCTTCTCTACCCCTGGTGAGGTCCAGCCTCCTTCATTAACTCTTCACAACCTTCCTCCAGAGTCAGCAACATCCACATTTTACCAACCAGAAAACAGAGGCACAGAGAAGAAATACAAAGAGTGAATCAGTGGGAGGGTCCAGCAAGAACTCAGTGATCACTGGTTGTTCGGGGAAACCTGCTGAGTTGTGTGTGTTTCTGCTTTAATGCCTCCTCCTTCCCTTCAGGGAGATGCGTGACTCTGAACAATCCGAGTCTGTGAGGGAAGGAGAGCCGTGGACGCTGTCTAGACAAGGATTCAGAGGGCCCGGTACAGTGAGCTTCCTGCTCTCTTCGTCAGGACAAGTCCCTGCTTGACAAGAACCATGTGTGTGTGTGTGTGTGAGTGCGTGCGCATCCATGTGCTTAGTCGTGTCTGACTCTCTGTGACCCCATGGACAGTAGCCTGTCAGGCTCCTCTGTCCATGGAATTTTACAGGCGAGAATACGGGAATGGATTGCCATTCCCTTCTCCAGGAGATCCTCCTGATCCAGGGATCGAACCTACATCTCTTGCATTTCCATCACTGTCAGGCAGATTTACCACTAGCGCTACCTGACATGAACTAAGTTATCACAGAAGAGAATAAGAATCAGTTAATTAATTAGATAATGAACATTACCCATGGGGACTTCCCTGGTGGTCCAGTGGACAAGAATCCGCCTGCCAATGCAGAGGACACAGGTTCTATCCCTGGTCCAGGAAGATCCCACGTGCCACAGGGCAACCAAGCCCCTGAGCCTCAACTACTGAGCCTGCTCTCTAGAGCCCACGAGCCTCAACTACTAAAGCCCGTGTGCCTAGAGCCTGTGCTCTGCAATAGAAGCCATCACAGTGAGAAGCCCGTCCATCACAACGAGAGAAAGCGCTTGCAGCAACAAAGACTCGGTGCAACCAAAAATAAGTAAAACTATTAATTAATAATTAATTTTAAAAATAATAAAGAAAGAACCCGCGAAATTTGGGCTGCGGGAGAGGCAAGCCTCTCCAGTCCAGTGGCAAGGCCCACCTTTAGGGAGCCCTGCAGAGGAAGTCAGGGTCCCTGGCAGGAGGACCGGGGTCTCTCTCTCCCCATTCTGAGAAAGTCCTCAGCCACCAGCAGCACGACGTGACACCAGTAGCTCCAGGGCCCTGTGCTGCCCGTCACCTCCTACTCACCTCTGGGCTTGGCTGGCTCTTTACTGCCTCCAGAAATAAAGGTTCAAGTATGATATTTCTTGTGCCAGTACCTACTGACTCCTAACCCAAGCTGCAGAAGCACAGGCCTCTGCTGACAAACAGCATAACCTTCAACACAAAAGGATCACGCGCTCCCTCATCCCGGGCCCCACCTCTGGACCAGAGCAGATTAAATTAAGAATTCTCAAAATTCCCAACGGTGTCACACACATTTAAAGTTGCCGGGTCAAAGATTCATTCTGGCGGCAGACAACCACAAAGGATTTCAGTGTTACATACAGTGGAAACGATTGCAAGAAATTCTAAATATGGACAGACCAGTAATTTAAATTTCTTTTTCTAATGCAAATGCTTTTCTTTTCAGTTCAATATCTGATTCAAAGTCAGGCTCCAATTAAGGAAAGCGAGACCCAGTTATCTGGTTCCACTGGGATTTACTTGGTCAGGGATTACCTGTTGGTTGGTCACAGAGTCTGTTTCCAGCTAAAGTGTACTGCTGGGAACCTTGTCGGTGACTAACTGATGTGTTTCAGGATAAGGAAACACCATGATTACTAGCAGTCAAGGGCAAAGTCAAGCCCAAACAAGGAACTCTCCCTCCTGGTCTGGTGCTTTCCCCAGACAGGCCACGGCCACTCGTCTTGAACAGGCCGGCTGGGTGAAGCTGGCAAATCAACCTGCTTAGGTTTTGATTTCCTTTCTTCCAGCAGCTTTATAACCCACAGCCAAAAGGTGGAAATAACCCGAAAATCCAATGATAAAGAGAGACAGACACCAGGAAAAACAGTGCCTCTTCCTCTGCTGGACACTCCGGAGTCTATCTGAGACAGGATGGGACCTGGGACCCTTTTGCTGCAGTGCCGACACCCAGACACACCTCTCCTCCAGCAACAAAATATAAAGAAACTGTATGGGACTAAAAATTACCACATGCATGCCCAGGTGGGGCAAATTCTAGACAAGATACAGAGACCAAAGAACCCAACTGCCACTTGTGAAGTTGTTGTTCAGTTGCTCAGTTGTGTCTGACTCTTTGCAACCCCATGGACTGCAGCACGCCTGGATCCCCTGTCCTTCACTATCTCCCAGAGTTTGCTCAAACTCATGTTCGCTAAGTTAGTGATGCCATTCGACCATCTCATCCTCTTCTGCCCCCTTCTTCTTCGCCTTTGATCTTTCCCAGCATAAGGGTCTTTTCCAGTGGGTTGGTTCTTTGCACTGGGTGGCCAAAGTATTAGAGCTTCAACTTCAGCATCAGTCACTTCTGAAGGGCCAGGAGCAAAAGCAGGGTACTATGCATGACATCTGCACAGAGCACCACCTAAGGTGTGGACCAAACACTTAAGCCACCCCTCTGGCCAGACCCCTGGACACACCCCTAACCTCACCCCATAAAAGGAATAAACTCGTGCCCCCTCGGGGAGTAAACAAGCACTGGAACCTGTTACTTGTTCTCATGCCCTCGGGCTGCAGCAGGGGCCCGAGTAAAGTAAAACCTTGCCTGAATTTCTTGTCTAGCCTCTGATCAATTTCTATTGACTGGGGAAGGCCAGGAACCTTGGTCAATAACACATCTGTGACACCTGGAGTGGTGACATTCCACCTGAGACCAGGGGAAGCAGCCAGGACAAGCCAGTGTTCTGGGGATGGCAGGGCAGGAAGAAATATGAACATAGGTCCCCATGTTGAATTAACTCACTTTGGAGTTACCGTACCTCTAGACTCTTTGTTATCTGAAATAGTGCCTGGGTGTTTAAGTCACTGAGCTGGCTTTTGTTTTTCTTGAAGGTGAAAGCATTCCACCCGATAATACTTATTGACCTAAAAGGTTTGCCACAGCATGAGCTGTGTGCAGCAATGAAAGGCAGAACTGGATCTCTATAATTAACACAAACACACAAGAAAGCAAAATACCCGCTGTCCTTGTCATTAAAACAAGAGAGACGCTTTGGGACAGGTCAAGAGCAAGGTTACCAGGAAAAATACAGTAAGTGAATCCACATGTTTAGGAATTCAATAAACAAACTTGGACCAGGAAACTGCCCTGTAGGAACTGATTGTGCTTCATTTCAGAAATACTCATTAGAAGAGGACTTTAAACACAGTATGTGGATGAAAATCCTCTGAGGTAGTCACACTATTTCCATTTTACAAATAAGAAAACTAAAGCGCAGAGAAGCTAAGTAACCGGCCCAAAGTAACCCCGCACATGCAATTTTCTCCACCTGGAACTCCCCTGTTTTCCCCTCCCTAACTCCTAAATATCTTTCAGGTTCCAACTTGAAGCAACATCACTTCCTTAGAAAAAGGCGTCTTTGATGTGTCCGGACAAGGTTCAAAGCTCCCGTTACACTCCACTGCATGCAATGCTCTACTGAAGCCCTGTGTACCCTCATGATTATTTAAATATTTGTTTTCCCCAAATGTACAAGATGTACATGCCCCAAGGACAGGTCAGTACTGAGCACTGCCACACGGCATTGCCAAAGCTGAGCAGAGGGACTTTCCTGGTGGTCCAGTAGTTAAGACTCTGTGCTCCCAATGCTGGGGGCCTGGGTTCGATCCCTGGTCAGGGAACTAGACCCCGCACGGCACAGTGAAGATCCAGCGTGCCGCAGCTAAGGCCTGGCTCAGCCAAATAAATATTTTTTAAAAAGCTGAGCAGAACGCCTTGCCCTTAAGAGGTTCACAGTCTGACAGAGAGACTGCAGATAAACAGTTCTTTACAACTCAATGTGAGAGGCAGAGAGATGTGTGCACGGGTCCGGCAGAAGCCCAAGAGAGTTGGGGCGGGGGGAGGGTTCATGGAAGAGAATCCCAGAAACCGAGCCCTGAAAGATAAGAAAATTAGGAGAAAAGGAATACAGGAGAAGGGTGTTCTAGGCAGCTCGAGCATAAGGTATACATTTAGAGAAGAAAGAGGCCATAGGATTTTAGGGCAACTGCACCACAAGATCACTATGGCTGGAGTCTGAGATCAGACAGTGATTAAACGAAGCCCAAAAGACAGGAAGATTCAGTTCTACATTCAGAGATAGCAATCCGTTGTGTAGGTCCCTAAAATAATCCAGTAACAATGGATATAAGGACGCACTCACCATGCCAAGCACCTCAGATTTATACTGTCATTTCATCTTCCAACTGCCCTTAGGATCATTACTCCCACCAGGAGGGAAGATTACACATGCTAGCAAATGGCAAAGCCAGGCTCTGACTTGCAGTTTTGTTATAGGACCCCAAAGCCTATGCTCTTAGCCACAATCTAATCCTTGTCTAGCTTACTATGCACTGATATGATCTTACATAGTTGTAGGTAATTTAAGTACTAAATAACTAGTATTCACTAGACTTTTTAAGATGACGATCAAATGAGAATTATTCAAAGACAGAAAATGCAGTATCCTGACAACTGACAATCCAACTCTGTCTCAAAAACTGTTACCTCTAAAATCATCAAAAATTATGCAAAGAAAACACAAGCGTGTCTCAGTCGAAGTCTCCTCATCAAAACTAGCCTTCCTGAGGACTTCCCTGGTGGTCCAAAGATTGGGACTCCATGCTCGCAATGCAGGGCCCAGGTTCCATCCCTGGTTGGGAGAATCAGATCCCACATGCCGTCACTAAAGATGTCATGCCCCGCAACTAAGACCCCGTGCAGCCAAATAAATAAATAAACAATAAAAAACAAAAATAAAACTAACCTCCCTAGGGAGAATTAAAATTATTAATTAAACAATTCAGTTATTTGAGAATGGGTGGAAAAGAAAGAAAGTGGCTAAGGCAGAGGAAAGCTGATACAACATACAAAATATCTTTTCCCTACTATCATTTGCACAGTAAATTGAAGTAATCACTGAAAGTGTTTACGAGGCAAGACATAACACTCTACATGCCAATTCCAGTTAAAACATGAGCAGAAATTTTTCCCAGTTAGGGAGAGTCTTGGTTCAAAGAACTCAAGTGTTTTGGAAGCCCGTTATCAGCAAAAATGCAAACATACAAAGTCACAGTTGACGAACTATTAATAAATCATTACAACAAACTGCTGGGAGATCGCTGTGTTTTAAAATGTCTCATAGAGTAAGAGTTCACAGACTGAAAATAATTATCATGGCTACAGCAGATTAAACATTTATTAGTGCCAGGAGTTTTTAGAACAAGCGATCACTTCCTTCTTTTTTTGTTTTTTAAATATTTATTTATTTGGCTGTGCTGGGTCTTGGTTGCGGCATACGGGATCTCTTCTTTAGTTGCAGCATGCGGGATCCTTAGCTATGGCATGCAGAATCTAGTTCCCTCACCAGGGATGGAACCTCGGCCCCTGGTGTTGGGAGCACTGGGCCACCAAGGAAGTCCCTCGTGTCATTTTTATGATCACAGTTTCCGATGAGTTGACTAAGGCACAGAGAGTTTAGAGCCACTGCTCAGGGTCACCTGGGAAGGAAGTAACAGAGCCAGGATGCACACACAGGTCTGTCTGGTGCTGGCGTTCATGCTCCTTCCACCAAGCAGCATCGTCTTTTCTGGGCTGAAAGGTACCCAGAGGTTATCTGGTTTACTCACCAACCAACCCTACCATTGAAAGAGACCTGCAGGGACAGTAAAGACTTTCCTGAGGTCCTCTGGCCCAGATCTCCTACCCTGAGGTGAGAACAGTCTATAATCATTTTGACTCATACCAGATACTCTCTTTCTGAGACTACTAAAAAATGTCCCCATAATTAAATTCAAAATAGACAAAACAAGAATGACACATGTAAATGCCTGTCACTATTCACAAAGCTGTGGGTGCATCACGTTTTGATGGGAGACAGGACAAGAGGCGCCTCAAACACTTCCTGTGCATTACTTGCAATCAGCGTTCCGTTTCACCACCATCATCTCTGCCGCCTCCTGCCTTTCAGGAGGGCATTAAAGCACGTTGGTGAAAAAAAAAAGCAGACACAGACAATAAACAAATGAGCCTGGCGATGTTCCAATGAACTTTAATATGTGGATTCAAAGATTTGAATTTCATATCATTTTCACATGCCACGAAATATTATTGTTCTTCTGATTTTTTTTCCAGCTACTTAAAAAACTATAGCTTTCGGGCTATAGAAGAAAAGGTAGTGGACCAGAGGGCATCAGCTGAACCTGCACTAAACCAACGTAGAGAAAGTTAGAAGAGATCAAAGGAAAAGTAGTGAGCCACAGAGCAAGGCTACAGACTTTTATTTTCTTTTTTTAAAAAAAATTATTTAGTTAATTATTTTTGGCTGTGCTGGGTCTTCACTGATGCACGCGGGCTTTCTCTAGTTGTGGCGAGTGGGGGCTACTCTCTGATGGCAGTGTGAGGGCTTCTCACTTCGGGGGCTTCTCCTGTTGTGGAGCATGGGCTCGGGGCATGGGTAACTTCAGTAGTTGTGGCGCCCACGCTCAGCTGCTCCGCAGCATGTGGAATCCTCCAGGACCAGGGATCGGACCCACGTCCCCTGCACTGGCAGGCGGATTCTCAACCACTGGACCATCAGGGGAGTCCTGCAGCCTTTTTCTTGACTCAGTGCTGGAGCCACTGACCTGGGAGGCCTTCGTGGACCTTCCTCCACTTCCACTTGGGGGAAGTGTCCCAGTTTTGAGTTCTCACTGAAACTTGGGCCTATCTCGATCCTAACACCATAATATATCCAGTCAATCATCTGTGTATGTTTCTGTCTCTTTTTACATCTATATTCCTAGTCAACCCCATGGACAGAGGAGCCTGGCAGGCTACAGTCCACGGGGTCCCAAGAGTAGGGCACAACTTAGCGACTAAACCAGCCAACACAGATGCTCAAAAAAAAAGAAACCTGGAGGGAAGGGTGAGAAGGAAAATAAAAGAGGAATAAGCTCAGAAGTTCTTATTTTCATATAAACACAGACATGAGCACAAGGTCTTGACAGCGGTTCCATGACACACACCTAAGGAGTTAAGTCAGTGGTTTACCTACTTTTCGCATCTGTTAACAATCTCTGTTGTTTATGGCCCATAAATATACACCAGCTCCTCCATCTATTCTTTATACTCACACCTCCCCTCAAGCCAGGCATCTGACTAATTTGTTTTGACGAATCTGGATGAAAAAGGCCCAAGCATCAATTTAAAATGACCGCTGAGTCTCCAGAAAGGCTTGGGATGCCCTGGGGGTCTGCGGAACACAGATGAAACAACTACTGTCCCTGGAACACGAGCCCCCAGAACGAAGATGGCTTCAGACAGTGGAAAGAAACCCTGAGAAGCCACAATCACCAGATGCAATATGAAGATCAACACGGGAAAGTCGACCGCGTCATTATCACAAAAAGCATGAGAGAGATAAACAGCTTTAATCACGCGTGGGTGGACGGATGGCCTTGCGCTGGGTCATTAACTTTCTCTGTGCTTCGGGCTCCTCCAGCAGTCCGGAGAAGCCAGCAGCTCCTTTCTCAGAACAATGGTTTTGAATACATAAAACCGTCTGCGTCTGCGTGGTTTAAAAAGGAAGTGGGTTATCGTAATTAGCCCACACGACCTCTCCCTGACACTTCCTGTCTCCATTACTGGCTTCATTTTTCTGCTGGTGTTGGTCACTGTCTAACACACGGCACGTATCTGACTTGTGTTCTCTCATCTGGTAGATGGCTTCCCAACTACAGCCTTGTTTCCATGAGGGCAGGGGAGGTAATCTACTTTGTTAACCACTCTATTTCCAAAACCTACAAAATGGCCGGTAAATAACAGGCCCAAGAAAAATATGTCAAATTTGTAAACAAACCTCTTGTCTCCTAGGAGCTATATTCTAAGAGGAATCGGAGGCAGTTCTAGGATCTGTCATCCTTAAGCAAGAGAATATACAATGTCGTGTATCCACTCGTGCTCAGTCATGTTCAATTCTTTTGGACCCCACGGACTGTAGCCTACCAGGCTCCTCTGGCCATGGGATTTCCCACGCAAGAATACTGGAGTGGATTGCTATTTCCTTCTCCAGGGGATCTTCCCAACCCAGGGATCGAACCTGAGTCTCCTGCTTGGCAGGCAGGTTCTTTACTGCTGAGCCACCAGGGAAGCCCTAGAACACACAATGCTTCCTATTTAGTCATACCTTCTTAGCAGCGCTGGAAACCTTTTATAAACGCAACCTCATGCATCCACAATAAACTTCATATCTACTGACTGAGGGCAAGCAAAGGATGTGTTGTGGAGAAGTCAAAGGCCCCCAGGTTAGTCAGTGAACAAAATTCATGGGTCAGGTCTGCTGCTGACCCACTCTCCCTGCACTCTACCCTCATCCTCTGAAGCTCTGCTGCCTGGCCTTCAGTCTCTTTCTGGCTGAAGTGTATTAACACCTAACTGCACAGTGACGGTAAGAGACAACTCATTCACAACAGCCACACTCCTTTGCAACAAGGTTCTAGATTTCCCACTTCTTACCAAAGAAACTCTTAAAGAGAGGAAATGTTTTGCTGCTAATTCATCTTATAAGCTGTAAATCAAAAGGTTAACAGGAATGTAAACCCTCAGCCATGACAGGCTGCCTACATTGTTTGTCTCACAAAGTCCTAAAAGAAAGGAAACTCAGAGCCCAGACAGCTCAAAGCTTGAGAGAGATGCAATAACTTCCACCAACTGCAACGCCTTCACTCTGCAGTGTGCTAATGAATTAGAAAAGCCAACGAGAAACACGAAAAAGAAAGGTGGGGTGGGAAGAGGAGGTTGACATCAAGGTCAGTTAATAGGACAGAAACCATGTCCTTGGATGTTTCACAACTGCAGGGCTGTCAACACCTCACGGGAAGGCAGTCTGGGCTCTTCTTGGGTGGCCAGGCAAACATCAGCCCACTCCCCGCCCCCACAGCTGGCCCGAAAACAGAGGGGAGGAAATACGCTTGTGTCAGGAGGGTTCTGAGACACTCAAACCCATCTGCTTAAAATATAACCTTCTAAATCTCCTTAAACATCAGAATTATCCATGTATGTGCATCTTCCTATGTACAGAGAAAGGAAACAGGAAGAAATAGGGTTTTTGTGTGGGTTTGTTTTTTGTATGTGATTTTTTTTGGGGGGGTGTTTTTATTAATAATATTTCAAGTGCCAGGAAACCAGCAACAGCTGGTCGTCGATGACAGAAAGTTCCATGGTAATGACGTGTATTAACAGGATTTCAAGTTGAAAAAGAGAGCGAGAGAAGCATTTTTCACATAGTCTTGACGCCAGCTGAGTGAGAGAATTAACTGACCTAGAGCAACCATTCTAACCAACTGCTGACCTCTTGTATTGTTCTGGTTCTGACCCTTAGAGATAAACTCTTCTTTCGAACTGGCCCAATAAAAACTGCAATATAATTCTGTAACTACTCATAGTGCTCTTGCTTTATAATCACACTCCAAGAGAAAGCCCTGAAAACATTGATGAATAAAGCCCACGAGCACAGAAAACTTATTTTCAACCTTTTCTTTCAAAGCAAAGGTCTTCAGTGTCATTTCAACTTTACAACATCAGTGAGGTACCAATAAGCTTTTTTAGAATATGCTGTATAGATAATCACACAACTGAATAAAAAAAGAAGTGAAAAACCCTAAAAACACAAATTATTTACATTCATCCAACTTCACTGAGAGAAATATCAATCACCTCAGATGTGCAGATGACACCACCCTTATGGCAGAAAGTGAAGAGAAACTAAAAAGCCTCTTGATGAAAGTGAAAGAGGAGAGTGAAAAGGTTGGCTTGAAGCTCACATTCAGAAAACAAAGATCATGGCATCTGGTCCCATCACTTCATGGGAAATAGATGGGGAAACAGTGGAAACAGTGTCAGACTTTATTTTTTTGGGCTCCAAAATCACTGCGGATGCTGACTGCAGCCATGAAATTAAAAGACACTTACTTCCCGGAAGGAAAGTTATGACCAACCTAGATAGCATATTAAAAAGCAGAGACATTACTTTGCCAACAAAGGTCCGTCTATGGTTTTTCCAGTGGTCATGCATGGATGTGAGAGTCGGACTGTGAAGAAAGCTGATCGCCGAAGAATTGATGCTTTTGAACTGTGGTGTTGGAGAAGACTCTTGAGAGTCCCTTGGACTGCAAGGAGATCCAACCAGTCCATTCTTAAGGAGATCAATCCTGGGTGTTCACTGGAAGGACTGATGCTGAAGCTGAAACTCCAATACTTTGGCCACCTCATGTGAAGAGTTGACTCACTGGAAAAGACTCTGATGCTGGGAGGGATTGGGGGCAGAAGGAGAAGGGGACGACAGAGAATGAGATGGCTGGATGGCATCACCAACTCGATGGACATGAGTTTTGAGTGAACTCCGGGAGTTGGTGATGGACAGGGAGGCCTGGCATGCTGTGATTCATGGGGTCGCAAGGAGTCAGACATGACTGAGTGACTGAACTGAACTGAACTGAATTTCACTGATTGTTAAAGTGAAAACTGGAAATAAACTAAATATTCATTTAGTGGGATTAGTTAAATAAACTGTGTTTTGTCAATTTCATGGACTACTACAGAGCCATGAAAAAGAATGAGAAAGACTTCCAAGTACAGAAACAGAAAAATCTCCAAGACACCTCTGTCACAGGAAAAGGACAAGCTAAACAACTCACAGTGATTCTGCTTATGTAAAACATTTAAATGAGTCTGTACAAATACTGTACTTAAATATTCAGGATAGTTTGTCCAGGGAGGGGAAGAGAAGTGAGTGAGTTTGGGGAAATTTTTCATGTCGTTCACATGCTGTTGTATATTTTTAAAAAATCTTAATATGGAAAAAGGGCTAGATGATTCTATGAATCAAAGGGAAGAAAAACAAAGATGAAAACCTATTTATTAATGTCAGAGCAAGAGTGTGATCACTGGACAGTCTTCTATCTGCCACACCTCAAAACAGTTTTTAGTTCAGCTACTGTATTGACAGAAACAAGATGAATCGTAAACATTAAGAACAAGATTTCTGAAGCGGTAAGCCTACGCTATGATCAAAGTACACAAGCCACCCTCTGCAAAAGACCTGAGAGATTAAAACTTAACGTGCACTTCTTACATCTTCCTGTCAAGCCAGACAAGCTGCATTTTCTTTTCTGGTTGTTTTGTAAAATAGCCATACTTCCATTGCAAGTACTTGTCCCCTGATACTGAAACCTGACTCGCCTTGATGGCAAGTTCCAACAGCATACCTGGAAATAAACAACAGCACTGCAACTTAAAGGGTGCTTTGCTAGGGCTTCCCCAGTGGCCCAGGGTTAGGACGCTGACGTTCATCTATGTTGCACCATGGAGCAGCACTTCAGTCCTTTTCTTAAGGTTCTTATCATGTTTTATTGGAACCATGCTACCTTGAATATACTCTGCAGGTATCTTTGATATCACATTCTTTATGCAGTATACAGGCTCTTTTTTTCCTTGTATCTGAGTCATTCCATCAATTGATTCCCGAAGGAAGTGATGTTCCCTTTTCTCCTTTTCTGGCTGTGCCATACAGCATGCGCTATCTTAGTTCTCCAACCAGGGCCTGAACCTGTACCCTCTGCATTACAGGTACAGACTCTGAACCACTGGGCCACTAGGGAAGTCCCTTCATTCCTTTATAAGGCCAAGTAATACTGTGCTGTATGGACCACAAATTGTTTATCCATTCGTTTGTTGATGGACATTTGGGTTGTTTCCAGTTTTGAATTAGTATGACTAAATCTGATGAACACATAGGCACCAGAAGCTTTTGACTCCTTTCATTTTCTACTTTAGCACTGCCATCTACTCTCAGCTCACCACCAGTCCTATTCTTATATTGGCCCAATGTGAAATGGAAAAAGCAATCGCTTATTCTGCAAACATATATTAAAGACCTACTGTTTCCAGGGACTATTCAGGCACCAGGGACACAGTAAGGAACAAGACAGAATAATCCCTCCTGTGCAAAATTTATAGTCTTTTTTGAGGGGAGGGGTTGCAGAAGGAGAAAGGTTTAAGTGTAAAAAAGATAACTGCAGATAGGATATATAATAGAAAAAGCTAGAAGTAACATATTCAGAAAGCGGCTGGAGGCCCATATGTCCAGTTCAGATCTGGCAGCCAGGGAAGACCTACCTGAGCTGAGACCTGAGTGACACTAAGGAGATGGCCACGTGGCTATCTGAGATCAAGGCATCCCAGGTAGAGAGCACTGCAAGTGCAAAATTCCTAAAGACAGACTGAACCCTTCCTGGTCAAGGAACTGCAGAAAGGCCAATGTGATAGAAATGCAGTGAACAAGGGTAAGAGGGGAAGCTGGAGAGGCTCGCAGAGGCCAAGCCAAATAACCTTTATAGTCCAAGAAGTCTGGGTTTCATTGGAGGGTATTTGCAGGGGAGAAAAATAATCAGGTTTGCATTTTAAAAACATCACCCTGGCTGCATGGGAACTGTTAAGGGAAAGAGGAGAAGCGGATCAGTTAGGTGGCTACTGCACAAAAAAGGTGGTGGGGATGGCTTGGACAACACGGAAAGCAGAGAAAACAGGAGATGGTGATGGCATCAAGATATCTTAAAAGTAGATAAGCAGCTCTTGCTAATGGATTCGAATGTAACAGGAAGAAAAAAAAGAAGAATCTAGGATAATTGCTAGGTGTTTGGTTTGGGCAACTAGGTGGATGACAGGATCATACACTGAGAGGGGGAAACCTGGAGGAAGAGGTTTAGACTTGCGGGGAGAATCAGGAGTTCTAGTCTAGTCTAGTCTATTCTGTAGATCTGCAAGATGCTTTCTTTGCTTCCCCTGTGGTCCAAACATTGCCACCAGAGTGAAGCTGTGATACTGATTAAACGTCCAATTGCAAATGTCAAATAGGCACTTGGATATACGAGTTTGAAGTTACGAGAAGTCAGGGCTGGATATACTCTTAGTGAAGAGCGGATTCGTGAAACTGAGAATGGGATTACACAACTGTGCTTCTGGAAGCAGTAGACACCTACCCCAGAGCCCAGGACCGCACCTGGTGAACAGGACTCCAAGAACAATTTTACTGGGAACTGGGGGTGAGTGGATAGGGAGGGATAAATTTTATATTCGAACACACACATACAAAGTCTGAAGTGCTGGATTTACACAGTTTTGCAAGATAAAACATAAAATTTCAAGGACATTTTGTGTTTGCAGCAGGCAGTTTCTGAACTACAAGACACCCAGTGATACATCTGCATGTATTTCTTGGAGTATTTCAGGAAAAAGGTTGGAGAAGTACCAGCATACACAACAGTTAATCAGCAAAAATGTATCACATGGACTAGACCTCTGAGTCTACAGCGAGGGGATTATAAGAAGATAGAGTAGCACAGCTGCTAAGGACATGGACTGCAGAGTCAAACAGACGTATGTTCAGATCCCACCTCTGCTACTCATTAGCTGCGGACACACAGGGTCCCTGTAAAGGTTAAATGACAGAATACTGCAATGTGCACTTAAGCTCAGCCCCTGGTTAAACACTGACCCCAATATTTCCTCTCTACAGGGTCTCAGTGTGTAATAAGTGCTACAAAATGTAAATTTATAGAAGGATAATAATAAAAGTTACAAATGAAAAATTCTAAATGTGGCTGGCAGGACTGGTCAGGAAAGCCCTGAGACTGAGCGGAAGAAGACTGGCGCAGGAACCGCACACACTGCTGGTGGGAAAGCAAAACGGTGCGGCTGATACGGAAAACAGGGTGGAGATTCTTAAAACAACTACAACTGGAGCTACCATATGATCCGGCAACTCTATTTCTGTGTATTTATCCAAAGAATATGAAAACACTAATTTGAAAAGAAACCTGTACTCCCATGTCCACTGCAGGACTATTTGTTACAGCCAAGGGATGGAAACAACCTAAGTGCCCGTCAACGGACAAATGGATAAAGAAGACGTGGCAAGCGTAACATACACACACACATATGGTTCCATGTACACAATGGAAAATTATTTAGCCATAAGAAAAATGAAATCTTGCCATTTGCAACAGCATAGATGAACCTTGAGGGAATTAACTGAAATAAGTCAGATAGAAAGACAAAAACCATATGATTTTACTCACATATAAACAACAATATAAAATACAAAAAACAATACAAAAATATAAACATTTTTATAAAATATAAAAAAAATACAAGATAAATGAACAAACCAAATCAAACAAAAATGAATATGCAGACACAGAGAACAAAGCAGTGGTTACCAGAGGGGGCGGGGCAGGGGGGTAGGGGAAGGCTGAAACTGGTAAAGCTGGTCAGCTGTATGGTGTCAAACAGAAACCAAAGTTTTGGCAGTGAGCACGCTACAGTGTGCACAGAAGTAGAAATACACATGCTGCACACGATGTGACTTACATAAAGTTATAAACCAACATTACCTAGATTAAAAAAGATTCTTTTGAACTTCGTGGTCCAGTGGGTAAAACTCTGTGCTCCCAATGCAGGGGGCTGGAGTTCAACCCCTGGTCAGAACTAGGTCCTGCATGTCACAACTAAAGTGTTCATGTGCTGCACCTAAAGCCTGGCACAGCCAAATAAATAAATAGTAAAAAATATAGATATATATTTTAAAGATACAGAAAGAGCGGAAGGCTTTCAGCTTTTTTTTGTAAACCTAAGGGGGAATAAATAAAGCAAAGAAGGTAAAACCAGTGTGCAGAGTACAAGAACCACGACTGACTGGGAATTTACTGAGAATTCTTGCCCATCGGCACTTTTTAAAAAAACTTATTTTGAGATGTAACTGACATGCTATATAATTCATCCACTTAGGTGTACAACTCAATTGTTGTTAGTGCATTCACAGAGCTGTACAACAATCACCACAATCCACTCTAGAACATTCTCATCATCCTCAAAAAGAAACGCTAGACTCATCATCATTAGCAGTCACTCCCCAGTTTCTTTCAACTTCACAAGCTCTAGGCTCTAGGCAACCACTGATCTTCCTTCTGTTTCTATGGACTTTCCTCTTCCAGACATTTGATACAAATAGACTCATACAGCATGTGATAGTCTTCTTTCCCTAAGCACAATATCTTCAAAGTTCACCTATGCAACAGTAAGGGTCAGTACTTCATACTCCTGCTGAATAATATTCTACACCACATTTTACTCATCCACCCCTCAGCAGGTAGGATGGACAGGTAGGTTATTTCCACTTTTTAGCTATCATGAGTAACACTGCTATGAACCTTCATGTATAAGTTTTTCTAAGAACATACATTTTCATTCCTTTTAGGTATATATTTAGGAGTAAATGCTTGGGGAAGAAAATGACAACTCCAGTATTCTTGCCTGGGAAATTAAATGGACGGAGAAGCCTGGCAGGCTATATAGTCCATAGGGTCGCAAAGAGTCAGACATGACTTAGTGACTCAGGACTAATACCAACTAAGAGTAGAACTGCTGGCTCCTACGGTTAAACTGTGCTTACTCTTTTGAGGAACTGCCAGACTTTTAGAGTCAATGCAGCTAGCTCCAAGTATTCAAATAACAATAACTTATACCAGACTAACATCTTGGGGCACCTGAAGTTACTGCCACTTCTCATTCTTTCAAGTTGTTTCATGATTTTTAAGTTGGTAGTAAAGAATCAATAACTTTGCCAACAAAGGCCTGTCTAGTCAAAGCTACGGTTTTTTCAGTAGTCATGTATGGATGTGAGAGTTGGACTATAAAGAAAGCTGACAGCCGAAGAACTGATGTTTTGAACTGTGGTGTTGGAGAAGACTCTTGAGAGTCCCTTGAACAGCAAGGAGATCCAACCAGTCCATCCTAAAGGAAATCAGTTCTGAATATTCATTGGAAGGACTGATTGAAACTCCAATACTTTGGCCACCTGATGCGAAGAACTGACTCACTGGAAAAGACCCTGATGCTGGAAAGGATTGAAGGCAGCAGCAGAAGGGGATGACAGAGGATGAGATGGTTGAATCACCAACTAGATGGACATGAGTTTGAGCAAGCTTTGGGAATTGGTGGACAGGGAGGCCTGGCGGGTTGCAGTCCATGGGGTCACAAAGAGTCAGACACGACTAAGCGACTAAATTGACTGATTCATAAAGAATCTGTAGGAAAAAGTAAAACATGTAGGAGATAGCAGATTAGAAGGCTGGAAAAAGAGAACACTGGACCTTTATTTGCTCCTTGAAAACACTGAAAAGCTTCATGGGACAAACTAGATACAAAAGCCAAAATTACAGTTATTTCCGAGAAATGAGAAAGAGATGTTCAATGTCAACTAAGTGCCTCTGTGTATGAGGGTGAGAATGTACAAACGGGAAAGCTACTGACTGAGCGAAATTTTTTGCCAACTCTTGCATCCTCTTGAAGTCATGTTGGAAAAGACTTTCTTCTGCATCTTCCATCCTCTCACTGTCCAACATTAAATAAAACATACTGTTGCTCAGCCGTGTCAGCCAAGTACTTTGGTTCACGTTCCAAAACAGGCTCACTGCCAAACAGTCAGAAAGTGTGCGTTTTTTATAAACATCACAGTTGCCTGAGGCAGGATCATCTTACAAGGCTGTCCTAGAGCTCCGTGATCCAATGTGGTCATAACCACTGACCACAGGTGGTTGCTGAGCATTTAAAATGTAGCTAGTTCAACTAAGAAGTGATATTTAAACTTTCTATTTAACTTAGATGAATTTTAAATTTAATAACTGAAGCAGTAGAAGTTCTTTCTTATTGATCATATTTACTTTAGATACAATGGGTTAAATAAGATACATCATTAAAGTTAATTTCATCTGTTTCTTTCTCCTTTTCTCATGTGGCTGTTGTAAAATTTTAAAGGATGCATGTCTCTGTGAATATACTAAAAACCAGAACACTTTAAATAAAGTGAATTGTACAGTATGTAAATCACATCTCGATAAAGTTTTTTTTTTAATACATGTGCAGCTCACACTGAATTTCTATTTGACAGTTTCTCCACTGATGAAGGTACCATGAGTCAGTTAAATAATGAGAAAGAACAAAGAGAAAATTACATGTACTTCCCTGTTTGTATAACAGCCTTTGTGATAGACCTATTTACAAAACAAGGCCCATAAAATCTGAAAGTTAATAACAGAGAAAAGAGAATCATCTGCTGAAGAAATTAACTTCACTAATTACAAGCAACAGCAGTCAGAGTATCAGAAAATATTCCATGAGAGGAGGGAAAAGGAAAATGGGTTACAGAGACAAAAAAAAGTACGTGAAGGCCACGGCTACTGTCACAAGGGCCAAGGAAGTTCCACAATAACAATTACCGAGCAAATGTTCAACAGGTGTCAGGTGGAGGGACAGAGGGACAAATGGACAAGGAAAACTGGACTAGAAAGATCAAAAGAAAGGATCGTAGGGAAAGAAAAAAGAGAAAGAGATTTAAAACCTTTTTATAAAGTCTCTGCTACACAATTATAAAAGCTGTTGAAGATAAGTTCAGCTTAACACATCGGAGGTCACCTGGGACCAGAAACATCATACACAAAGACGTGGGGACAGAAGCGACAGGAAAGAGAAGGACCACAGAGAATATCTATCAGCCTCCGGGTATCTTACGGAACGTGAGTGAACTCCGGGAGTTGGTGATGGACAAGGAGGCCTGGCGTGCTGTGATTCATCGGGTCGCAAAGAGTCGGACTCGACTGAGCGACTGAACTGAACTGAATGCGCTAAAGGCAGGCCACGAAAATCAGGAGGTGTTTGGTAGGAGCTTCGGTGGTTTATCACAGGGTCAGGAAGCAATAAGTGATAAGAGCTTTTTTATTATTTCAAGACCACGAAGCATTAATGAGACTGAGGCCCAATGAGGCTGCTCCCTCGACGGCCATGCTCTTAGAGAAATTGGTGACTCTCTCATAAACGCGCTAAGCAGAGGCAGGAAGGCCAGCTCGGCTTAAAACGCATGGCAGGCGAAACAAACTTAATTTAATGGCATGTGTATCCCCTTGAGAAGGAAAACAAAATGTTGGCTTACAGTGTGTGGATTTCTCTGGAGTCATAACTTGTCAAATCACTTGTGCTGTTTGTATAGTCAGAACCTCACAAAATGCTGCATCGGTAATTGCCATCTTATAAACAGGGCATTAATGCTGGCCGACAAACTCCTTCGGCCTTTATTCACGGCAAACAGGAGGCTCTGATGGGAACAGCTCTCACTGAGTGCCAGGAACTGCCTCTGCAGAAAGCTATGAGATGAGAACAGAAAACTAAATGTTCAACTCAACTTGTTAAGGAAAAGTAATAAGGAAAAAAAAAACAGTAACTTTCAACAAAGAATAAGGAGAAAAGTCACGGATTATTAAAATAACAGGGGAAAATGTTGGGGAGGTAAAGGTTGAGGAGAGAAGCTGGAGAACTAAAGCCAGGGAAAGACGAGGAAGAGGATTTAGGCTAGAGGTGGAAGGAGTGGCCCTGCTGTTACATACTGTATGTGTGAACTGTTACTGCATTATTACATTGTATGCTATGGTGCCGTAACCATGGATATATTTATTATTATATTATAGGAGAGCTTCTCAAGGATGCTTTCCCTGATACCGATATGCACCTTCATAGTACTCGTCACCCTGCTCTGTCTCCTCAGCTGAGCCGTGGGTTTCAGGACAGCAAGGAAAAGGTATGTCCTGCACAGAGCATGCAATTTGGGACACAGTTAGTTTAGTTCAATAAATGTCAGCTAAAATGCTAGAGAAGGCCATACCACCTGTGTGCCATCTCACCTGAAGGAAGCATAATGTTATTCGCTTCAGTAAGAGCAAGGCCACTTATGGACTGAACTGTATCTCCTCCTCTACCCACACCCCCAATTCTCGCCTTGCAGCCCTGACCTCCAAGGTGACTGCGTTTGCAGACAGGGCCTTTAGGGAAGAAATCTGGGTTAAATGAGGTCATTAGGTGGGGCCCTAAGCCAATAGGACTGGTGCCTTTGTAAGAAGAGTAAGAGATACCAGGGGCTTCCTAGGTGGCTCAGTGGTAAAGAATCTACTTGCCAATGGAGGAGACACAGGAGACATGGGTTCCATCCCTGGGTCGGGAAGATCCCCTGGAGAAGGAAATGGCAACCCACTGCAGTATTCTTGCCTGGAGAATCCCATGGACAGAGGAGCCTGGCGGGCTGTGGTCCAGGGAGTCGCCACGAGTTGGATGCAACCAAGTGACTGAACAACAGCAACAGGAGATGCTGAAGATCTCTCTCCCTCTCTGAGTGTACGGAGAGGAAAGGCCCACTGGAAGACGCGGCGAGGAGGTGCCTATCTACAAGCCAGGATGGGAGGTTCCACTGGGCAACCCTGCCGGCATCTCCATCTTGGATTCCCAGAACTGCAAGGAGACGAATGTCTGCCGTTTAAGTGACTCGTCTGCGCTACTTCTCATGGTGGCCCAAAAAAACGAGAGTCCGCTGGTCTCGATGACAGCTATGAAGACGCCCCAGCAGGGAGCGCCTCAGCAGTGGATGATAAGAGGAAGCCACATGCTGGAGATCTAGACAAGGTCAGCACGGGTCCGCTGAGGCCAAGAGTAGATTTCTCAGAAGAAGGGAGACTAGCACAGGGTGTGTAAGATACCAGAGCCAGCTAACTCCGGCAGATTCCAGAGTCATCACTGTAAGCTAGACTTCTTACATCCCAGCATCTTCTGGACTCATTTCTCCATTGTTCTTAGCACTCAAAACGTTTCCTTGAACTCCCTGCCAATCTCAGTTATACCAAAGCAGAACCAAAAGAAGATGTTTTCATCTTTTTCATTACAGGGGGAACAGAGCATCCAAGGGGTCAAAATGGTAAAGTAATAACAATCACGTAAGTAAAATTCCAAGTGGAAAGCGACACTCAGGGTCCCAGAAACTGCAAACATTCAACAAGTATTTCTCTCTCTCTCTTCAGCTGCCAAGTCATGTTCGACTCCTGCGACTCCATGGACTGTAGCCTGCCAGGCTCCTCTGTCTACTGGAGTAGGTTGCCATTTCCTTCTACCAAGCACTTACTGTGCAGCTGACCCTACTCTAACCACTAGGGGTACAACAGTGAACCAAACCAACAAAAATCCTTACCCTCATGGAGCTTCCATTCCAGCTGGGAAAGTAGTTGTACAGTCGCTCAGTCATGTCCAACTCTTTGCAACCCAAGGACTGCAGCATGCCTTCCTGTCCTTCATTATCTCCCAGAGTTTGCTCAAACTCATGTCCTTTGAGTCAATGATGCTATCCAACCATCTTATCCTCTGTCGCCGCACTCTCCTCTTGCCCTCAATCTTTCCCAGCATCAGGGTATTTTCCAATGAGCTGGCTCTTCACATCACTTAGCTAAAGTATTGTAACTTCAGCTTCAGCATGAGTCCTTTCGATGGATAGTTAGGGCTTATTTCCTGTAGGATTAACGGGTTTGATCTCCATGCTGTCCAAGGGACTCTCAAGAGTCTTCTCCAGCACAATTTGAAAGTATCAATTCTTTAGTGCTCAGTCTTCTTTATGATCTAACTCTCACATCCGTACATGACTACTGGAAAAACCACAGCTTGGACTATACAGACTTATTGTCAGCAAAGTGATGTCTCTGCTTTTTAACACACTGTCTAGATTTGCCATAGCTTTTCTTCCAAGGAACAAGTGTCTTTTAATTTCATGGCTGCAGTCACTGTCCACAGTGATCTTGGAGTCCACGAAAATAAAGTCTCACTGTTTCCACTCTTTCCCCATCTATTTGCTATGAAGTGATGGGACTGGATGCTATGATCTTAGTTTTTTGAATGTTGACTTTTAAGCCAGCTTTTCACTCTCCTCTTTCATCTTCATCAAGAGGCTCTTTAGTTCTTCTTCACTTTCTACCATTAGGGTGGAGTCATCTGCATATCTGGGCTTATTGATATTTCTCCCAGCAATCTTGATTCCAGCTTGGGCTTCATCCAGCCTGGCAATTCACCTGATATACTCTGCATGTAAGTTAAACAAGCAGGGTAACAATATACAGCCTTGACGTACTCCTTTCCCAATTTGGAATCAGTTCACGCTCCATGTCTGGTTCTAACTGTTGCTTCTTGACTTGCATACAGGTTTCTCAGGAGGCAGGTAAGGTGGTCTGGTATTCGCATCTCTTTAAGAATCTTCCACAGTGTGTTGTGATCCATATAGGCAAAGGCTTTAGCGTCGTCAATGAAGCAGATGTTTTTCTGGAATTCCCTTGCCTTTTCTATGATCCAACGATGTTGGCAATTTGATCTCTGGTTCCTTTGCCTTTTCTGAATCCAGTTTGTACATCTGGAAATTCTCAATTCCAATGAGACGGGAGGAGACAGTAAACAACGAACATAATACATGAGGAAATTATATAGTGTGTTGCTGCTGCTGCGTCACTTCAGTGTCCGACTCATAGACGGCAGCCCACCAGGCTCCTCTGTCCCTGGGATTCTCCAGGCAAGAATACTAGAGTGGGTGCCATTTCCTCCTCCAATATAGTATGTTAGAGGCTGACAACTGCTAGGGACAAAAAGCAGCAGGACCGGTGTGGGGGAAGGCGGGCTCAGGGCAGACTTCGCCGGGAAGGCGACACTTGAGCAAACACAGGATGAGAATGAGCCCTGCATCTACCTGGTGGAGGCAGTGCAGAGGCAGGTCACGTCCGAGATTTTCAAGGAAGCGCAAGAAGCCCATGTGAGAATGGAGCGACCTATAAAGAAGTGGCAGGTGGTCCAAGTTGGGGGGTGAGCACCCCGGGCAGGCAGTCACATAGGCTCCTGCAGACCACTGGAAAGACTCTGGGTTTTACTTTGCATGAACTGAGAAAAGATTCTTCATCATCTTCCCATTTGCTAAATCTGAGAGGTGATATTTCAATTATTACTCTCTTTGGGTGGGAGTTTAGTAGCCAAGTCATGTCTGACTCTTTGAGACCCCATGACTTTAGCCTGCCAGGCTCCTCTATCCATGGGATTTCCCAGGCAAGAATACTGGAGTGGTTTGCCGTTTCCTTCCCTGGATCTTCCCAACCCAGGGCTCCTGCTTAGCAGATTCTTTACCAGTGAGCCACCTGGGAAGCCCAATTCCTCTCTTTAACGGAGTAACATTCCCTTAAAGAGTAGACTTCTGAAATTGTGAGATCTTTCTGTATTTTGTTTTGCAATGCAGAATTCTAGCCCCTGACAAGACGCTCAGACAAAGTCTAGAGGCCACGGCTGAAGTGCCAGCTCTGTAAAACCTAGAAACGCAACTGTGTAGAACAAACACAAACACCTACTTAAATAAAAGGGCTGGCAACTCACCACATGCTTGGAAAATGCACAGAGAACAATTTTGCACACGGAGAAACTGAAGGACAGAGAAAAGATTTATCCATGGATTTCCTTTTTAATTAAAAAAAATTGGGGGGGACCACATCCCACAGCAAGTGGAACCTTAGTTCCCTGACCAGGAATTGAACCGGTGGCCCCTGCACTGCAAGGCAGATTCTCAACCACTAGACCACCAGGGAACCCCCTATTCACGTTTTTAAAGGCGGCCTGAAGGTGGAATGAGAAGAAATCCACATGACTGGTTCAAATGACTATACCCCCGAGAAAATGTGGAAAAAGAAAAACCAGGCAGAACATGCATCTCAGAATAAGAGGAAGGGGGAGCCCAGCTCTCAGAAAATGCAAACATAAGACATTCTGATCCAGACCACTCCTTCCTACCATGCCCGTTCATGTTCCCTTTCAAATAAAAAGGCTTCTGTCTAAACGGAAGCTTATATATACACCCAGATCAGGCTCCAACCAAGAAAGCTCACAGGCATAGCCTACTGGGAGGTATGCGGTAGCAGTTTACCCAGGGGATAAAGTGAAACATGTACTCATAATACCCACCCACCTTCCCAACACTAACTCTAATTTCTGATCGCTGCATTATTTGTGACCCAAACTAATGGTTATATTTCTGGATATGCTGCAGAAGTATGTGCATGGGGCGGGCGTGGAAGGCATAGAAAAATTACGCATTTTTAAAACCATTATTGAAAATATGAGAGAACAACAGCATTAAAAAAAATCTGGAGAGAAAAACTATCCAAAAAATCCACTGTCTTAAAGCAATCATTTCATTTTGCATTATTTCCCAGTTTTTGTCCATATTCATATATATTTCAGAGAGGCAGTGTGCATAAGATTTCGACCCATTATAAACATGTTCCCACATTTCTACACTCTTCATAATTACTAGTTTTAGTTGCTGTTTAAGACTCTATTGTACTAATGAAACACTGTCCTAAACTTTGGTGGCAGAAAATTATAATGCATTTACATAATAGCATCATCACCTAAGAATACATCCTTCTTGTCCCCCAAGAAGCTCCAAATGTATCTAATGCAGAAGAGCAGCAAAAACACTAATGCATTTACCTATTTATTCAACAATTATTTACTGAGTGCTTGTACGTGTCTGGCGTTAATCCAGACCCTGGGGATGGAGTAGCTAACAAAATAGGCAAAAATCCCTGACTGGTAGGAAAGACAATAAACAGGATCAAATCAAACAGACAGAGAAATTCTTAAAGATATGGACTTTCTCAGGCTCTCGACTGAATGATGAAGTCAGAACTAAACAAATTCCCACCCTTCTCACTCCTAAGCCTCACAAAGCCACAGCTGCTCCTCACCGGAACATTCAACATAGCCTTCTGACAGCACTAAACCCAGGACCCAGTTTCTTCTAGGACAGGGGTCAGCAAACTTTTTCTATAAAGGGCTAAACAGTAAGTATCTGAGGCTTTGCAGGTCATAGGGTGTCTGTTGCAACCACTCAACCCTGCCTCTGCAGGGTGAGAGCCGATGTGGACCACATGCCCAAGAATGGATGTGGCTGTGTGCCCAAAACTTCATTTACAAAACCCTGGCTGGGAGTAGGACATGGTCTGCCCACCCCGTTCTGCATGGCTCAAACGACCACTCATTACTGTTACCCAGAAAGAGAGGGAAGATACACCTGCCGTCTGCAACAGTACAATTCCATTGACGCTTCCTCCACAGTGACTCATCTCTGTCATTTTCTCTCCACGTCCATCGCTGCAGCCCTAAACCAGACTCGGACCACCTGTCACTTACGCGTATTTCCATGCTTCTGCAGAGACTGTTCCCCACGACCTGAATTCCCTTTCTCCCGGTAACAAAATTCTTCCCACTAGAAAAATCTTCTCTCTATAAAGTACAGTTCAACTGACTATAAGGAGTCAATATTAGGAACTTACTGTCAATTATTTTACGAGGGATAAAGGCATTGCAGTTATAAGCTTCTAAAATGTGCCCCTACTCCTTAGAGATATGTTGAAACTGTTACAGCAGAAATCCTATGTCATCTGGGATGTGCTTCAATAATCTGGAGGTGCAAGTCGGGTAGGAGGTGGGGATACAGATGAAACAACCTTGAGCTGATAATGAAGCTGGGAGGTGAGGTCACAGGGATTCATCACGCTTTCTCTACTTTGGTATATTTCTGAAATTTCCCACATCAAGAAGCTGAAAGCAAAAATTCCAGTTCAAATGCCAGGTTCTATAGAGGAATTAATGCCCTCTTCTCCTGTATCACCACAGCATGTACCTCTGTGTGTGGCTGATTTCAACCTGTTTTGTACAACTGTCAGCTGTTTCCACCAAGACAATGAGCTCTTTATGGCAGGCCTGTATCATACTCATTTTGGTAGTTTTCCGAGCACACTTCACAAACAGTTGACATCTGGTGTTGTCTATAGAAGTTATCTTGGGGGGAGGGGGTGGGGGGGAGACCAAAGAGAAAGAACAATAACTAGAGCGCCCTTCACTCTCTCCACACCCCCCATCAAAATTAAATCTGAAGGACATTTATCATTTCAACTGTACCACTGACATGGAACTTGTGGGCTAGCCTAGCTTTGAGCTTCAGGAACCCAATCTGAAAGTAGAAAATAAGAACAATTACCCCTCAACTTTTCAGGAGCCAGAGGCAGGTATGGAGAACAAGATTTTTGTTCCCTAAAAGGAGATGGCATTTTAATTCTCCCCTGCTGACTTCAAGGCCACCAGTATTTTAAACATCATCACCATCATCATCCCAAAGGAACTGGTGTGGTAATCAGCTCTAGAGCCTTGGCAGAATCATTTGTTTGCTCTATTCATTTTGCATCCATTACTTAGCTGTATTACAAATCCGTTCTCCAACATAAAAGGAAAGAGGGGGAAAAAAAACCACCTTTCTTCAGCCATTCAATGATGTTAATTACCTCATGCAGCCTGGGCTGGTCTGATCTGAGAGAAGAGATTAAGGAAGTTCCCATCAGGCATCTCTGGTTTCAAATTTTCAACGTCTTATGTGTCTCCAAAAGACTAGCAAACTCACACAGCTCTATTTGGCAGAAGGTTCTCTCAGTACACACTTCATAAAATGAAAATAAAAACTCAGCTTCCAGAAAAACGGACAGAACACAGTGCATCAGGTGTAAACACACAGGACCCTGGTGTCATGAAGTCTCCCGTGAACAGCACATGTTGGCCAAGCCACAGCTCTCTCTCAAGTGATCACCCGTTTCACAGCTCTGTCTGTCAGCCCCAAACCTCTCCGTGGACCAGAGTGCCTGTCCTGTGCCTTCAGATGCCTGGTAGACAATTTTAATATACACAGAAACACTCATTTCTCAGACAAAATCCATCAACATGCCTCCCCACAGCATTTTTAAAACATCCTGTCCCCTTTTGTGGCTCATTTGGTCTGAGACCCCAGAAATGCTGACCAACTACTCCTCTCTCTCTTCCCGACCACCTTCTCCTTAAAGCCTGTCCCTCTCCATTCCTATTTCTTGAGCTTAGTCTCCTATCCTTTCATGGTCAAATATCCAAATCAGAAAACAGAATATGTGCAGCCCTTAAGAAGAACAAGACAGAATAAAATCTCTTGACTTAACAGGAATTTCTACAAGGTGCTCAATGAGAAAGGATGGAAAAATCAGTTCGAATATGACTCCATTTTTTAAAGGATATCTCCAATCACTCTATGTATGTGTGTGTATACATGAGTATGGAGAAAAAATACGTTGTTGTTTAGTCGCTAATCGTGTCTGACTCTTTGGCGACCCCATGGACTGTAGCTGGCCAGGCTCCTCTGTCCATGGGATTCTTCAGGCAAGAATACTAGAGTGGGTTACCATTTCCTTCTCCAGGGGATCTTCCTGATCCAGGGATTTAACCCGAGTCTCCTGTATTGGCAGGTGGATTCTTTACGATTGAGCCACCTAGGACGTTCCATGGAGAAAAATATGGAAGGATGTAAATATGAGTCAGCTAGAAGGGAGTAATGAAAGATGAGAAAGTGAAGAGCAAGGAGAAAACAAAGGAAGCAAAACAAAGAAACAACAGACTTCACTAAACAATACATATCTATATATACACAGATGTACATGTCCAATACAGTTTCTTTTATGAATCTACATAAAAGCATATATAGGGCTTCCCAGGTGGCACTAGTGATAAAGGACCTGCCTGCCGACCCAGGAGATTTAAGAGACACAAATTCCATCCCCTGGGTTGCGAAGATCCCTTGGAGGAGGGTATGATGATCCACTCCAGTATTCTTGCCTGGAGAATCCCATGGACAGAGGAGCCTGGCGAGCTACAGTCCATAGGGTTGCAGACAGTCAGACATGCCTGAAGTGACTTAGAACACCCTCAAAAGTATATATAGATATATTTCTTTAACTTTTAAACAAAATGAATGAAAAGTACTAAAAAAATATTCAATTGTACGAATGAAAGAATCTCTCATTCATTCAGAAAAGATTTTAATATCAATACTAAGCTGATTTTAAACCATGTCTAGAAATTCTTTGATAGTCTTCTCATGAAAAGGCAGAAAACAAAGATCACCTTGAATATGGGGGTTGGGTTTAGTGATTCGCTTCTAATGCCCTGGGTCATGTGAGCAAAGGCAATACGGCTTCCACCTGGCTCTCTCTCTCCCTCTCTGGTGATGCCAGCCCTTGGAACCCAGACACCACGATGTGAGGAAGTCAAATAGCCACACGGGAAGGCCACCTCTAGGTGTCCCAGCAACAGTCCAGGCTGTCAGATAGCAAATGAAAGAGCCTGCACCAGATTCCAGCCCCCAGCCTCCAAGCTGCCCAATTGCCCTCGAGTGGAGCACAGTATCTTTGCCGAGCTCAGCCTAAACTGCAGATCTGTGTGCCAAAGAACACTGTTCAAATTTTAAGCAGCTAACTTTCAGAGTGGCCTTTTTTTTTTTTTTTCACACAAGAGTAAATAACTGGAACAAATACTACTTAAGATTTTATGGAGTAAACTGGGTTGCTTCTCCCTTTCCTCCTCTGTTGTCCTAAGTGTCAAGGTTAAGAAGTCTACTGCCAGGCTCCCTGTTCCCCAACTTTTGCCTGCTAGTGCTCAAGGACCCAGGGTGTGCGGGGGCAGGGTGCAGACACGGCAGAGCCAGGAGAAGGCCAGGGGCGTTGGGAGATCACTTACAATCAGCAAATAAGTAAATATACTGAGAATAATGAAAGCCAGACATATCACTCTTGGAAAAGGCACTAGCAAACATGGAAAGGGGCAGGGCTGGAGAGCACCCTGAGGTATTATATGGGAATTGAAGATGTTAGTTTGAACTCGGGGTATTTTACAGTTAAAAAAAAAAAAAAATCTGGGTTTTCTACAGAAATAGAGAAACTCTCTGTGTGTGGTGTGTGTGGTGTGTGTGTGTATGGTGTGTGTGGTGTGCGTGTGTGTGTGGTGTGCATGTGTGTGTGTGTGTGCGCGTGCACGTGTGTGTGTGGTATATGTGTATACACGTGCGCACGCGTGTGTGTGTGGGGTGTGGTGTGTGGGGGTGTGTGTGGGGGGTGTGTGTGTGGTGTGTATGTGGTGTGTGTGGTGTGTGCGTGTGTGTGGTGTGTGTGTGTCTGTGTGCATGTGTGTGGGTGCACACACGCACGTGTGTGTGTGTGTGGTGTATGTGTGGGGGGTGTGTGTGGTGTGTGTTTGTGTGTGATATGTGCTGTAGATACACACATTTCCAGGCTCCATCTTCTGAGCACATCTAGAAGCAATGATATCCTGTAACAGTGAGCACAACACACTCCTGATCTTGGTTTCTAAATACCATCCTCTACTAACAGAACCAGGACTCCTTAGAGAAATGGCTGATTCCTGGGCCAGGACAGGGAAAACACAAGATAAGCATGGAACATCTTGTTCTAGAAAAATTAGAAGTGTTCAAAGAATACAAAGGACGTATAAAAGGGAAACAGTTTGAAACAGCTCTTACTGACCAAATCTGGGGTAGTCTGAGCATCAAAATAAATCATAATACTAGTAAATTACAACACAATGACTAAATCACAAATCCATTAGTCTATACTGAAAGGAAGAAAGGGAGCGAGGGAGGAGGGCAGGAAGGAGACGAGGAAGGCTTACCCTTACAACAGAACAATTTATAAATATAGATGGAATAATGGAAACAAAAAAACACCATTTGGCAAACACATAGCTGTTGCTGTTTCAGGCAAGACACTAATGCTGGTAAGTTTGAAGTCTGATGAGAAACAGAATATTGACATGATCTTAAACTGCCTCCACACAAAATACTCATCAGTTACAAAAAGAAAAGCAATGCCTTTACAAGCAGAAAAATCAGAGATGCCACGTGGACACCAACACGACCAGACGATCAAGGTTAACATCACCAGTAACAGGACTAGTTAACACCATGTGCTCCATGATGGGACGGACTGAGAACATCACAGCATCACGACCTGAGACTGGGCACGAGGAAACAGTAATAGATTAAGCTTGCAGATCATCCTCCTGAACATACAGCTGCTGAGGACACGGACGACAGGAAAGAACTGAGGGGTTATCCCAGAGTGGAGGACACAAAAGACTTGACAACTAAACCCAGTGCGTGTTCCATGATGGGATTCTGGACCGAAACCAAAAGAAGGTGCTGCTGGGCAGCTGGCAAAATGTGAGCAGAGTCTATGGATTGGAGAGGAGGGTTTTATTGATGCCAATGACCTGCCTAAGAGGAAATGCAGTAGTTATTTAAGAGTGCTCTTAACTTGGGGGAATGTTTCGGTAAAGAGGGCATCATATACATAGGGCTTCCCTGGTGGCTCAGACGGTAAAGCGTCCGCCTACAATGCGGGAGACCCGGGTTCGATCCCTGGGTCAGGAAGAACTCCTGGAGAAGGAAATGGCAACCCATTCCAGTACTCTTCCCTGGAAAATTCCATGGATGGAGGAGCCTGGTAGGCTACAGTCCATGGGGTCACAAAGAGTCAGACACATACATAACTTAGTCTCAAATGGCTCATAAAGACAAATTTAGAGAAAGCTGTTCTGTTTTTAAGCATAGCATAGAATAAATTGTAGTAAAATATAAATATAGATGTAAATATAAGTAACTGTTAGTTGCTCAATTGTGTCTCACTTTTTGTGATCCCCATGGACTGTAGTCTGTCAGGCTTCTCTACCCATGGAATTCTTCAGGCAAGAATACTAGAGTGGGTTACCATTTCCTTCTCCAGGGGATCTTCCCGACCCAGGGATTGAACCCAAGTCTCCTTCATTGGCAGGCAGTTTCTTTACCACTGAGCCACCTGGGAAATCCAGTTAGTCATGCAAATTAAAACCACAAGGAGCGAACATCTCAGATCTGTTCACATGGCTAAAATTAAAAAAGACTGACGAAATGAAATGTTGGTGGAAATGCGGAGCAACAGGAACTTTTGTACACTGTATGAGTTACCTACTGCTGCACAACAATACGACCACAAATGTAGCAGCTGACAATGACACATGTTAACACCTCACAGTCTCAGTGGGACAGAAGCCCATGCGTGGCTGGGCTGAGGCCTCTGCAAGGTTCCAATCAAGATGCCCACTGGGTCTGTGGTCTCACATGAGGCTTGAGCAGGGCAGGATCTGTGTCCAAGCTCACCGGCTCGTTGGCAATGAAGAACGTTCAGTTCTTCATGGGTTCCTGAACTGGGGGTCACATTTCCTGCTGCCCGTGGATTTGAAGCTGCCCCTGAGTGGGATGGACA
Source organism: Moschus berezovskii (assembly GCF_049115385.1). NCBI lineage: Eukaryota > Metazoa > Chordata > Mammalia > Artiodactyla > Moschidae > Moschus > Moschus berezovskii. The sequence goes on from NC_142484.1 coordinate 6,910,660, forward strand.
GTCACGTCCATCCCATCACCTCTGTCATTTTCTATTAGGAAGGAGCAAGTCACACATCCCACCCACTCTCAAAGGGAGAGGTTACACTAAAGCATAAATACCAGGGGACAGGGATCACTGGACCACCTTAGAATCTGCCACAGTAAATGAGAATGTTAAGTGACACAACCACTTCTTCTTATAAACCAGCAGTTTCTCATAAAGTTAAGGATAAACCATTCCACTGCTAAGGATTTACTCACAAAGAAAGGGAAGTGTAACTCCACAAAAGACCTACACACAAACATTCACAGCAGCTTTATAAATAAAAGCCAAAATCTGCTGGGACTTCTTTGAAGGTCCAGTGGTTAAGACTCTGCCTTCCAATGCAGGGGGCATGAGTTCAATCCTTGGCTGGGGAATTGAAAATCCCACATGCTGCGTGGTGCAGCCAATATATAAGTAAAAATAAATAAATGTTTTAAATTAAAAAAAAAAAAACAACCTACTGCAAACAACCCGTTTTTCCATCAGCAGGAGAACAGATATATAAATTCTAGTATTTGCTTCAGTGAAAAATACTACCCGGTAATAAAAAAGAATGAACCATTAACACACAATGTGGATGCATCTGGAGTATATGATTTCACTTATATGAGACTCAAGAACAGACAAACATAATCTATGACACTATAAACCAGAGCAGTAATTGCCTATGAGAGGTGGGGACTGACTGGAAGTGATACAAATGTTCTTGATTAAGGTGTTGGTTACATGAATGTATATTTTTGTCAAAGCTCATCCAACTATAACCCCAAGATCTGTACACGTCACTGCATTCAAATTTTAACTCAATTTTTAAAAATGTTTAAGTGCATATTAATAGAAAGTGAAGAAAGTGCAGCACAGTAGCTTAGAGCATAGATTCTGAGGCCAGACTGCCAGGGTCTGATCTCTGGCCATGCTGCTTTCCTCAGCAAGTTACCTGACCCCTCTGCACACCTGTCCGACAATTAAATGAACTGACACACGGACAGCAATTAGCACAGCACCTAGTACCTATTATGCATAAAATTAACATTAGCTATAATCAAACAAACCTAAAACGGATGATTATGAATGCTTGGAAAATCTAAACATTGGCCAGGAAAGGCAAATCATAGTTGGCAACGAAGCTCAACAGTGACTTGCCCTTCTAGAATCATAATAACACAAACCCTGAAGAATCAGCTAACCAAAATTACAATTTTACTGGGAGAATGAGGTGATGGTAAACAAGCCAAACCATCTTCCACATCTCGAATTCACCAGATAATAGCCAAAGACGGCTTTTGAAAGAAGCCTTGTAGAACTACTTGACTCTCTAAAATATGTGCATAACTTTGACTAGAAATAAAAATGACAACTAGGGAAAACAAACTAGTAAGGGGAAGTGGACTAGTTAAAAAATAAAACCAGACTGGAAAATAATCAAATGCTGAAACTTCAAGTGAAACCAAAATGTAATTAAAACAAGCATCTGAGGACTTTTCTGGCGGTCGGTCCAGTGGTTAAGACCCCATGCTTCCACTGCCAGGGTCATAGGTTTGATCGCTGGTCAGGGAACTTAAGATGCCGCATGCTGCGAAGTATGGAAAAATACATAAATAAATAAATAGAAAGCAAGCATCTGTGTGTATGAGAAAGTGCACTCCAGAGGTAATACTAACTACAGAGACTTAAGGTCATGGGGGAAGTGAGGAGATCATGCTGTAATTCAGAATCACACAAGTATTAAGTCTATTCCTTATTAAAACTGCATAGACAGTATCCTTGCTCTCTCACACCTTAACATTCCAAAATCTTATCGCCTTTCCATCCAGTAACAGGTCAGGGATTTCTCAATCCTTTGGCTGGAAGCCCAGGGTTATAGTGTATTAATATGCATGAGAATTTGACTATAATAATGTATCACCTAAATTCACACAGAAACTTTCAATTAACAACATAAAATTTGCTTAAATTTTACCAGAATCCTCACAGCATTTCTAAGAAGTAAGCTGACGAAGGAAATGGAAAGTGAGTGGTTTGCTTACTTTCTTTTTGAAAACCAGAATTTAAGACACAGGAATCCCAGCAGAGTAGCATTCTTGCTGCCTTCCTATAAACACATGCCTTTTAAAAAGCAGACACCACTTTCCATAAACAAGTTATCTCTAAAGTGACCACACTCATAGAACCCCAGACTGGGCGGATTCACACTGTTCAAGAGTCTTCACCTTGGTAATCACGCCTACAGCCCCAGCAAAAACAAGACAGCAAACTCACAGACGAACTCAAGGGCTTTCCCACAGTACTCGAAGACTTAGAAGTTATCTACAGATTGCTCATCTGTTCTTCCCAACACCCCTAGGTAGTCAGCTCGACAGTCATTTTTACTTCTGCCCATTCTGATGAGATGGAGACTCAAATAGTAACAAATCACAGCTGTTGTTCAAGGCAAGATTTAACTCTTCTGGCTCCAAGTCCAGTGTTCAATCCACTCTACCAGTCTATCTATATAAATAGGAGTCTGTTGAAGATTAAGCATTTGCTAATTTTTAAGGTCTAATCAGGGATGACACCATTTAAAATTGCTGGCTTATTTTAGGTCTCTTCCTAAAAGAAAAAAGTCAAACCCACTTACTTCATGGACTATCATAATTGGATATAATGGTGGTGATGATGTCCCCAGGGGAGCTTCTGGATTGTCACAGGGATTAAGGACTCCACTGACATTCAGTGGTAGAGAAAACAAGAATACCAGGCCTCCTCCAACCCACAATTCCTTTGAGTCCTGCACAGTTAAGAAATGACTACCTTTCTACACAATTTCCGACATTCATGTAACTGGACATGTTCTAACCAGGGGCAGAACTAGGTCTTGTAAGGCCAAAGTTTATACAAGCTGGAGGATCCTCTAAAGGAAAGCACACAAAATTACAGTTACAACATTAGATCTCAGATTTCAAAATATTAAATACATAAGAATAGATGAAATATTTGCAATACTTCTATGTTAAAAGTGCAAAATCAACAAAAGAAGATCTAAATATTTGAATGGAAGGACATGACACATCCATGGATTGGAAGACCCGATACTTTAAAGATTTCAGTTCACTCCAAATTAATTCACAGAGCAATGCAATCCTAATAAAATTCTCAAAAAAGAAAAAAAAATTCAGGGAAATTGAAAATTTGATTCTAAAACTTTTAAGGGAAGAAAGAGCAAAAACTGGTCAAGGCAATCATGAAGAAACACAAAGCTAAAGACTTACATCACTTGGTAACAGGCCTATTATAAGGGTGGGGGAACAGAGACGGGGGAACACTGGTACAAGCATGCACAACCTGACCAACCGTACAGACAGAAAGTCTAAAAATAGGCTCACACGTAAACTGTCACGTAATTTACAATCAAGGTGACACACAGAACAGTGGAAAAGATGATCTCTTTTTCAGTTTAGTTTTATTTTCAACTTTAATAAGCTTCACCCATTTTGAGAGTGCAGTTTTATGAGTTTTGACAAATGTGTATGCATCATCATAATCAAGACAGAACATTTCCATTGAAAAGATGATCTTTTAAATAAACGGTGGAAGGTTAATGGAAGATCCCTGTGGGAGGAATGTATCTTAACCCTTCACTTCACACACAGATCTCAATTTCAGATGAACCACAAATCTAAATGTGAAAGGAAAAATAATACAGCTTGAGAAGAAAATACTAGAGAATATCTTCATGATCTTCAATGGACTACGATTTCTTAAATAGGGGACTTCCCTGGTGGCTCAGTGATAATGAATCCACCTGCCAATATAGAAGACATGGGTTCGATCTCTGGTCCGGGAAGACCCCATCTGCCTCGGAGCAACTAAGCCTGTGGGTCACAACTACTGGGCCTGTGCCCTAGAGCCCAGGAATTGCAGCTACTGAAGCCTGCATGCCTAGAAGGCTTATGAAACAGAAGAAGCCACCACAATGAGAAGCCTGCGCATCACAATTACAGAGTAGCTCCCACTTGTCACAGCTAAAGGCCAAGCCTGGGCAGCTACAAAGACCAAGCACAGTCAAAAATAAATGAATAGATAAATTTTTAAAAATTAACAAATATATATTTCTTAAGTAGGGCAGCAAAGATACTAAACATAAAGGAGAAAATGTATACATTGGGCGGATTTAAGACTAAGAACTTGTGTTCATCACACAACCACTGAAAGAGTAAAAAGGAAACCCACAGAGTATGAGAAGGGATCTGTAAGAAAAAGAACTCCTACAAGTCAATAAAAAAGACAACCCGATAGAAAAATAGGTGAATGAACTGAACAGACAGTTCATAAAAGAGGATACCAGACAGTTGGGAAGCTTAGGGAGAGGTTCTCAACATCATCAGGGAAATGCAAATTAACACCATGGGGGCAACTTCCAGAGCAGAACAACTAAAATGAAATGACGACAGCAACTGATGCAGGAGACGTGGCCCACCTGGAACTCTCACACAGCCCATTAATTCCACTCCTGGTTATCTACTTAAAAGAAATGAAACAAACTGTACCAGAGTGCTTATCACCTCCAACAGACGGGTAGGAATGGCCACAGCAGCCCTATACATGGCATGGGAAATCTCCCACATGACTGGCACTAGCCCAGTGATTACATAACTTGAGATACATTCAAACAATGGAATACAGTATAGCAACAAGAATATATGAGCTGCAATCACAGGCAAACAAACATCAAGGTGAGCAAAAAAAGACAAGATACATAAACTGGTGCAGCTGCTATGGAGAACAGTAGGAGGCTCCTTGAAAAACTAAAAATAGAAGAACCATATGATCCAGCAATCCCACTGCTGGGCATATACCCTGAGAAAACCACAATTCAAAAACACACATGTACCCCAGTGTTCACTGCAGCATTATTTACGATAACCAGGATATGGAAGCAACTTAAACATCCATCAACAGATGAATGGATAAAGATAGGGTACATATATACAACAGGATATTACTCAGCCATAAAAAGGAAAGAAATTAGGTCATTTGTAGAGATGTTGATAGACCCAGAGACTATCATACAGAGTGAAGTAAGTCAGAAAGAGAAAAACAAATATTGTGTATTAATGCATATATGTGGAATCTAGATGGTGCAGATGAACCTATTTCCAGGGCAGGAATAGAGATGCAGACATGTGGACACAAGGGGAGAAAGGGAACAGGGAGGGACTGCCTGGGAGATTAGGATTGATATATTAATACCTACACTACCATATATACAGTGGTCATGTATGGATGTGAGAGTTGGACTGTGAAGAAAGCTGATCGCCGAAGAATTGATGCTTTTGAACTGTGGTGCTGGAAAAGACTCTTGAGAGTTCCTTGGACTGCAAGGAGATCCAACCAGTCCATTCTAGAGGAGATCAATCCTGGGTGTTCATTGGAAGGACTGATGCTACAGCTGAAACTCCAATACTTTGGCCACCTCATGCGACGAGTTGACTCACTGGAAAAGACCCTGATGCTGGGAGGGATTGGGGGCAGGAGGAGAAGGGGAACAACAGAGAATGAGATGGCTGGATGGCATCACCGACTCGATGGACATGAGTTTGAGTGAACTCCGGGAGTTGGTGATAGACAGGGAGGCCTGGTGTGCTGTGATTCATGGGGTCGCAAAGAGTCGGACACGTCTGAGCAACTGAACTGAACCATGTATAACACAGAGAGCTAGTGGGAACCTGGTGTATAACACAAGGAGTTCAGCTTGGTGCTCTGTGATGACCTCAAGGAGTGGGACAGGGTCAGGGGGAGGAGGTCCAAGAGGGAGGGGATGCATGCACACATACAACTGGCCCACTTCGTTGTGCAGCATAAAGTAATATAACATTGCAAAGCAATCATACTCCCAATTTTTCAAAAAGTGGCAGCATTTGGAACATGCCAAAAAAAAAGAGTGAACCAAAGCAGGCAGAACTAACTTACGCGGTTACAAGTTAGGATGCTAGTCATCTTTGGTACGGGCAGAGGCAGTGATTAGAAGTGAACAAGGTAATGTTTTGGGCTGTCGGTAATGTGTTGTTTCCTGATATGGGTGCTAATTTTGCAGATATGTTCAGTTTGTAAAAACTCATCAACTGTACTGATGATGTATATTCTTTTCTAAGGACTACCATACACTATACTTTTTCAAAAAAAAGGCTTTTTTTGGTTAGGTATAGGGCCATGGAAGTAGCCCGTACACATAAGGGGCCTTGAAGCTTAAGTTTCATTAGCTTCATAATACATTTGTCTTTGGTGTCTCCAGACATATAGGTATGAAAATAAAAAACAGTTTATAATGTTCTAAGCCTAAGATTTAAATAGATTTTACATAGAAACTTCACTAATTTTTCACCAATCAATATACACTGAATTTTCCAGAAATGTAACCTACGTAACTACTATAAATAGAGAAAAGACCGTATTTTGTTTTGTGTAGAATTGATGAAAATTTATTCACCACTTTAGGAAACCATGTCACCAATGACAGAACCACATATCATGAGGTCCCCATAGGGTACACCTGTATCACTCTCTACTTACGGGAGCCATAGCCACAGTCCACGTGTACCTGCAAGCACGTGACAGCAATGGTTCCAACGTGCTGTGAACACTCATGTCTCCGGAGAATTTACATATAGAAAAACCTGCTGTATTACAGACAGCTTTCTTTGTATGTTTCCTTTATATTGCAGTTAAGACACTGTACACATGTTGATAAATCTTATTATCTGGGAAATTTCATTACAGGATAGAAAAGGGGCCATAAAATCTGAAGTGTTGAGAACCAGTTGCAAACCATCAAATAATTGTAAAGAGAATCCTAATTCTTGAATTTGATAACTGTTCTCTTATGCTACTCACATTACCTAAATCACAAGTAAAATACTTATCTAGAATGTTTAAAAAAGAAGAAGAAGAGAAAAACTCAGCTACCATTTTCAAGAGCAATTACCTAAATGTATCTATTAGAAATATTACCTAGACATGGTGAGCAGAATAAGAGGGAAACAGGAGTTCAAACTACAAGATCTAACTGAGCCCTTTTCCTTTTAAGTCAGTAAGATCCAGTCTGGCATTCGCAAGCAAAAACTTCCATTATTTTTCTGTTCTCTTTCAAAAATAGCTCCACCTTCAAGATTACACAAATTAGATCATTCTGCAGCAGGATTCCTCCTTATAGAGCAGCTCCTAGGAAGGACAGACAGGCTGTCTGCTATAGAAAACCAGTCATTAAAAAAGAAAAAAAGAACAACCAGATGTTTTTTACTTTTCAGTTCCACTGGATTAGTGACAAAGGGTATGTGTTGTGGCTGTTAATGGCAGCTCACTCACTCTCATCAAACACCATCAAACAGGTGAGGATCAGAGCGGAGCTCCCAGACCAAACTAACATGACAGCAGAATAATTAGGGACAGTGAGACGCCACTGCTCCAACAGCTTCACCAAGGCCTATGGCATAAAAATAATTTATCTAGATTTTTAACATAATCAGTCACCAACCTATGGATTATTCCATCACCCAGTAAATCCCCAAGGAAATTTACTCCCAATTAATCACAAGGGGCAAATGGAGAAACAAAGAAAGTTCCTCAAGAGCTTTGACGGGTTCTGTTACACAGATCCCCTTCTCATACGATAAAGAGATGACAGTAATTATAATTTTTTTTAGTGGAAAGCAGAAAACTGACACAAGGAAGTTAAATGAAATCCTGAAGTCATTCCTTGAATCCTTTTCTTGTCATATCCTAAATAGGCAAATCCTTTAGGCTTGAAAAGACCATACCCAGAATCCGATGACTTATCTTCTCTACCACCCTGCCTGGAGCCAACATCAGCTCCTAGTACATCACTTCCATACTCCTAACAGGAACCCCTGCTTTTGCCCTTGCTCTTCTTTTTCTATACACAGGGCTCTTCTACACACAAGGGTCAGTGGTTAGTTTAATATGTAAGTCATTATCATGTCTCCTCTCTGGCTTGAAATCCCAGTGGCCTCCTCATCTCACTCAAGGTCAAAGCCAGAGTCCTACAAAGGCCTACAAGATCTGGTCCCTTCACGCTCTTTCTCTCCTGTTATTCTCCACCTCGTTCACTTGCCTCCAGCCCACTGGCCTCCTGGATGTTCCTGGAACCTACTAGTACTTTCTGTTCCCTCCACTGGCTTGCCTAAGTGTGTGCTCCACACCATTACTCCCCCTCTCTGGGTCTTCTAAACCACCTTATTTCATAACACACTCTCTAATCCTCTCCTGCTTTAATTTTCACCATCTGACATTCCCTATTATTTTCTCACTCATTTGCTTATTGTCTGCTGCCCACTTTGCCCTGAGAAGGTAACTCCCAGGAAAGTGAAAGTGAAAGTCACTGAGTTGTGTCCGACTCTTTGCGACTCCACAGGCCAGAATACCAGAGTGGGTAGCCTTTCCCTTCTCCAGGGGATCTTCCCAACCCAGGGATCAAACCCAGGTCTCCCACGTCGCAGGTAGATTCTTTACCAACTGAGCCACAAGGGAAGCCCAAGAATACTGGAGTGTGTAGCCTATCGCTTCTCCAGTGAATCTTCCCGACCCAGGAATCAAACTGGGGTCGCCTGCATTGCAGGTGGATTCTTTACCAACTGAGCTATGAGGGAAGCCCAACTCCCAGGAAAGCTGGATTTTATTTATTAAATGCTCTTCCCAGGTGGCGCAATGGTAAAGAATCTGCCTGCCAATGCAGGAGATCTCGGTGTGATCCCTGGGTCGGGAAGATCCCCTGGAGATGGGAATGGCTACCCACTGTAGTATTCTTGCTGGGAAAATTCCATGGGGTTGCAAAGAGTCGGACACAACTGAGCAAACACACGTACATATATTAAGAGCTCTCTCCTCAGTGTCTAAAATGATGATAAAGCGTGACTTTCCTGGTGGTCCAGGGGTTAAGACTCTGCACTTCCAATGCAGAGAGTGTAGGTTCGATACCTGGTCAGGAAATTAAGATTCCACATGCCATGCAACGCGGGCAAATAAAGAGAAAAAAATAAATAAATAAAATGGTGACTACACATCTGATGTCTGTGTGGTATCTACCGACTGAATGATGTTACTAACAGGTAGAGGAGGAGTCATAGAGATGACCCAAACCCAGACAATGAGGAAAAGCCAAATCAGAAACCAGATTCCAGAGCCAAAGCGTTTCTGGCACGTGGTTTTAAAGAGATTAGAGCAACTTGCTGCCTTTTTTCCTCCAGATACAAGAATAGGAGGAAATACCTGAATGAGCATCAAACAAAACAAAACAAAACCCAAGCCCAGATAGGGCCACCATCCCAGTCATTTTTCTATAAACCATTGTCTTAAATGGACTCAATCAGACAGGTCTCTTAAATGGCACTCATTTATCAGTGAAATTGCCTGAGGAGGCCCTCCAGGAATGTAAGTAAACACACCACTGGCCTAAGGCCAAAGCACACCAAACTAATCCTACGCCAAATCTTAGCTTAGATCCTGTCCCATTTCCAACCCAAGCTTTTGTTTCCCCAGTGAGATGGTACTTTCCTTTTCCTCCATGGAGAGAAAAGTCAACCAAAAAGATCAATGGGCAATGCTTAATAACATTATGACTGCCCCTTTTTATAAGGTTTTTTTTTTTTTTTTAAAAAAAGGAAAGATGGAGAGGATTATCTACAAGTAATAAAAACAAAGCGATAATGCTATTGCATATGGTTAATGAACCATTTTCCTCATTAAAGATAAGGGCATAAACAAGTTATTGCACATCTTGGTGGCAGAAAGGAAATACAATTAAATCCATTAATAGCCACAAGAGTTTCTATGTTCCCAGAGGACGCTGGTTTCCAGCGCTGCTTATTCATTTTCATCCACAGCCAAAACAACGCGTGGCAGGAGTGACCGAAGGCTGTGGACTATCCACGTATTTCAATTTTAAGGAGACAATTTTATTAAACAACAGAATTCAGGTAGATTATGCTGCCACATTCTATTGGATATGAGCTGAAAGTGCCTAACAAAAGCCTACCTGTAGAGACAAAGTAAATGATGACTAACATAAATCAGGCCTACAGATACTCAACCATCATACTCACAGTTTCACTACTGCTACCCAAAGATGTTAAGGTAACGATTTCTGTGACTAGAGATGCTCAAACACTTTACAACTACATGAACAGAGATGCTCAAACACTTTACAACTATATGAATAGAGATGCTCAAACATTTCACAACTATTTTGTTTCTTTGCATAACAAGTCAACAAGGACAAAAAAAGGTTATCTCCACTTGTGAAAAAAAAATCAGATAAAAAAGAGGTAATCAAAACAAATTTAACTAAGCACTAAATATAGAGCTTTACTAACTAATCCATGGTAGTCCAACCCCAAAGGAAAATGTGACTTGTATCTCCAACTACATCTTCAATAGGGTCTCTGACTCCCTAAGACTTGAGAAGATTAAATCCCTCCCCTCAGCTCGCCAGCAAGCCTGCCTGGCGAGCACAAGCTGGACCAGGAGGTGAGCAAAGCAGCCCCACTGTGGGTCTAAGGCTCTCAGATGACACTCCCCGTTACTCTTAGCCTCATACTCAGAGCCCATTCCTCCTTAACATACTATCTGTTTCTTCAGTTCATAGAATATCAGAACCAATAAAGCGAAAGAAGGCATATCAATAAATAGCAATAGGGAGGAATGAAGGCAAAAACAAAACTAAAAAAGCAAACATGGGACTTTAAAAATAGTTATGCACCATGCACCAGCCCACACTCCTCATTTCAAGCCCACGAGGGTCTCATTCATCCTGACGACCCACATGGGAGGAGGAGCTAGCCCGTGTTTGATACATTCTCAAGAACCAGAAACACGTAAATATATTTTTAGGTTTATAACGAAAATGGGAAAATAAAGTCTTGGTGCTTATTACAGGAGAAAACTGACACGTATACAAAGATCCAAATGCTTCAGGATAGACCTTAAATGTATTACCAGGTTTTCCTATAAAAGTAGGATACAGTTTTTCTCTAGTCTGAGACACAAAAAGGAAAAGACGAAAAAGATCAACTCTGTTTAAATCCTCATTTTCCTAGGAGTCGCTCAGCTTTTATTGGTGATAAATGGCTAGCTGTAAACCGGTTTAGTTACTCTTCTGGCTGCCAAAGCAGAGCTAAAGAAGTCAGCAGGTAGAATAGGGAAGCTGTCAAGTCAAGCTGGCTCAAAACAAAGTTGTGGTTTGCAGGCGGGGCCTGAACCATCTCTTCCGTTCATATAAGCTGGCAGGATGTAGAAATAGGATCCCAACGCAGTCACTGCTTCAGAGAACCAAAATATTTTCCTTTGACTTTCTAGTGTATTAAGCTTGGGGTTTGGCAGGATCTGTGTCTACAGTGAACCCAAGACCTTATAATGGTCCCTGGAATATAAACAAGGTAGCCCTGATTCTAGACAGAAGCAGTTTTTGGAGGGGTATCGAGGAGAGACAGAGAAACCAGGCTGGCAACAAAGACAGCAAGAGTAACAGTCATATTAAGTGTTTTCTATGTGCCACAAAAGCAATTAACTTGTATTAATCTCCCTTAATCCTCATAATACATGAATGGTAGGGGAATTATTATGCTCATTTTACAGATGAGAAAAATGAAGCATTAGAGAGGTTAAGTAATTTGCCCAAGTCACTCAAACAGTAAACCAAGAGTCAGGATTAAAATCCTGGCTAACTGGCGCCAACAGTTGGGCCATGTGATGCGAAGAGCCAACTCATTGGAAAAGACCCTGATACTGGGAAAGATGGAGGGCGGGAGGAGAAGGGGACGACAGAGGATGAGACGGCTGAATGGCATCACCGACTCAATGGACGTGAGTTTGAGAAAGCTCTGGGGGTTGGTGATGGACAGGGAGGCCTGGCGCGCTGCAGTCTGTGGGGTCACAAAGAGCCGGACACGACTCCCGACTGAACGACGACTGGCTCCAGCACTAGCACCGGCACATGCTACGCCACGAAGCCTCTCACCGTCTGCAGGTGGGTAACAGAGCAGTGTTCTGTAATCCCCACGTTACGGCATGCGAGCCACGTCACTTAAGTTGTGTCTGACTCCTTGCGACCCAATGGACTGTAGCCCGCCAGGCCCCTCTGTCAATGTGATAATATTACAGTGTCTAAAGCATTCAACATTATCAATCATGAGAGCCAGGGAGCGCTCAAGGGACACCAAGTTTAAACAGAGAAACAGTTCCCGAGTCATGAGACAAATCTCAGCTCTACCTCCCTCTAAACTGGGGAGCCCTACAGAAATGCCTTCCCCTTCCTGGGCCTTGATTTCCCTTCCTGGGAGGTTGATGGTTACCGTGTACACAGCAAAGGCTCAGCAGTCTGCTTCCCTTCACCTGGGCATCAGCCTAAACACCCCCTCACCAGAGGCCTTCTCAATCACACTGCCCAATCTTCTGCAGTCCCCACGCCATTTTCTCATCATGGCACAACTCAACACCTGCCTGTTCACTCTGGATCTACTTACCGGTTTATTACCTGTCTCCCTCCACGGGGACGTTCACTCTAAGAGAGAATGGACTTCGTCAACCTGCTTGCTGCTGGTTCCCCAGCTCCTGGAGCAGTGCCTGGCACATAGAAACACTTAACAAATATTTGTTGAATGAAAGAACCATGTAGGAGAGACTTTCATTCAATGAACTTTACAAATAAACAGGCACTGTTCATTGACAAATATATTTATCAAGCACCTATAAAGTAACTATGTCAACAGACAGGATTATTTCAGATGGCGCTAACTGGTGTGAAGATTGCTAAACTCCCAGGATAGACCGGGCAGGTGAGGGCAGCTTTCCAAGTAGCGGGTCAGCTGAGACCTGAACGATACCCAGGAGCCAGTCACACAATGATCGGGGGACAGGGCATCCAGGCAGAGGGAAAAGCAAGTGAAAAAGCCCTGAGGCAGGGCGACCATGCCAGGGCCCAGCCTGTGGAGCCAGGCGAGCATGGGCAGCATGGTGGAGATGAGGTCGAAGCCATGGGAAGGACCCCTCCAGGAAGTATCTCCGAAGTCAGAAGAAGGCTTTTACTCTATGTGTGATGGCAAGTTACTTGATAGCATGTCTTACCTTCACCAGTGACTCAGTGGTAAAGGATCTACCTGCCAATGCAGGAGAGGCAGGTTCAATACCTGGGTTGAGATCTCCTGGAGAAGGAAATGGCAACCCACTCCAGTATTCTTATCTGGGAAATCCCCTGGACAGAGGCTACAGACCATGGGGTCGAGGCAGACAGGCCTTAGCAACTAAATAACAATAAACTTATCTTCGCCCAGCAGATTGTACACTTTAGGAGATGAAGGATTTTGCTTGTGGCACACACTGGCTGGTCTACAAGCATCTGTTAAATGAACGAACTGGGGAGAGTATGAACAGGAGACTGACATGATCTGATTTTCATTTTACGATATTGCTCTGAACTGCGGCTAGTGATTACCTTCTGGGAGGAGACCAGGTGGCAGAGGACGGGGAAATTTACAAACAAGGACACTAGATGTGCTTTCTGGGCACTGTAAATCAGAGAAGGGGGAAGAAAAGGCTACAGTCTAACCCCTGAAGCCATTTGGTGTTTTCAAACAACAGAGAGGAAAAGGTCCGTGAGGAGGGACCAAATAAATGACAACTGATGTCCTAAGCCTTTTGTGTTTTTCTAAACTATTTAAACCACTACAAAGAATCTCATTGGAAGAGAGAAGAAAACAGACATTTTAAAGTAACTTGGAAGAGGTCAGACTGAAGACTCAGTCTAATTAAACAAATAAGGAGAGACCGTAAATATGGAAGCCTCCAGCCACGGGTGACTGGTAAGACACGAAATGTGGCCAGTACAACGAAGGAAGAGGATTTTAAATTGCATTCAATTTCAATTAATATTTAAGTAGCCACACGTGGCTAGTTGGCTAGCTGCATTAAACAGCACAGTTTTAAAGAGAAAATAGCCTATGATCTTAACACATAATTGAATGTCAAACAAAATGTTTTAAGTAACTGTCTTCCGGAAGATATAAAAGCTAAGCAATAATACATCATCACTGACTGACCTTCTCCATGGTGCTACCCAAGGCAGGGGCCAGGCACCAGTCCGCCTAAGTGGCTCCCTGAGCTGTGACTACAGCTATTCTCCGGTTTGTAATAACATAAAAGGGAAAGCGGGTCCAGCAGGCTTTCTCATCAGATCACTGCCCTGCGAAATACTCTAGAGGTGGCGCCCGCGCACACACATTGGTTCTCTAAAATCCTCCCAAGCTATGCTGGTTATTCCTCTAACTAGGCCAAAAGAAGGGAGGATTCTGTCAGGGCTCACCAGTCTAAAACCAAACCACCTTGCTCAAGACCAGCCCCGTGGCCAACTCAAGCTCCTGTCTTTTCTCCAGAGCCCTTAATACCACTCTAAACTCACAATGGAAAGAGACCTAACTCTTGCCATCATTCCCACAGCTTCCTTGTTTTCCCAAAGTGCTCCCAGAATATGACACCACAGATCCAAGCCAAGTTGACTGCAAATTTCAGAGGACCTACTGAGCCTTCCAGTCCAGGCCGAAACAGGACAAGTGTTCCGGAATGAAGCAGTAAAAACACATAGCCCCAGCACTTTCTGGCTGGCACCTCCCTCACGCACACGGAGAAGGTACCAGAAGAACAGCAGCAGCTTATTGGCTCAGCTAAGAAACTGGAAATCTAGTTTAAAAGGAAATCACATAACCACCCTTATGGCAGAAAATGAAGAGGAACTCAAAAGCCTCTTGATGAAAGTGAAAGAGGAGAGTGAAAAGGTTGGCTTGAAGCTCAACATTCAGAAAACGAAGATCATGGCATCTGGTCCCATCACTTCATGGGAAATAGATGGAAAAACAGTGGAAACAGTGTCAGACTTTATTTTTTGGGGCTCCAAAATCACTGCAGATGCTGACTGCAGCCATGAAATTAAAAGACACTTACTCCTTGGAAGGAAAGTTATGACCAACCTTGATAGTATATTAAAAAGAAGAGACATTACTTTGCCAACCAAGGTCCGTCTAGTCAAGGCTATGGTTTTTCCCGTGGTCATGTATGGATGTGAGAGTTGGACTGTGAAGAAAGCTGATCGCTGAAGAATTGATGCTTTTGAACTGTGGTGTTGGAGAAGACTCTTGAGAGTCCCTTGGACTGCAAGGAGATCCAACCAGTCCATTCTAAAGGAGATCAGTCCTGGGTGTTCATTGGAAGGACTGATGCTGAAGCTGAAACTGCAATACTTTGGCCACCTCACGCGACGAGTGACTCACTGGAAAAGACTCTGATGCTGGGAAAGGTTGGGGGTAGGAGGAGAAGGGGACGACGGAGAATGAGATGGCTGGATGGCATCACCGACTCTGTGGACATGAGTTTGAGTGAACTCCGGGAGTTGGTGATGGACAGGGAGGCCTGGCGTGCTGTGATTCATGGGGTCGTGGAGAGTCGGACACGACTGAGCGACTGAACTGAACTGAACTGAAGAAACTGGAAATCTAGTTTAAAAGGAAATCACATAACCACTCATGTGTCCAAAAGATCTGTAAATCAATACATGTAAAATGGACTCTGTGAAAGTCATTCTGTCTCTGACTTAAGGAATCTGAGCTTCCACAGGGACGGTGGATAATATTACCCCGATAGGGAGGCTATTCCATTACAACACTCACAATGTGAAATTCAAATCTTCTAAGGTACAGATACGCTTTTCAGACTTTCAGTGCTAGGGAAATAATAGAAATTTCACCAGGTCTCTCTTTGATCAATTACATTTATTTTATATCTATCATTTAAGAAGTACTTTCTCCTATAGACCTATAGGTCCTATTTTAACAACTGTTTTTCTTTTTTTCTATTTTTCAGCCATACCACGAGGCACGTGGGAACTTAGTTCCCCCACCAGAGATCGAACTCATGCCCCCTATAGGGGAGGTGTGCTGTTGTAACCCCTAGATCACCAGCAAAGACCCTGTCCTATTTTACATTTCTTTCACCCACATATTAAAATGGATAGTAAGTAAAAGTATTACCAATCAATAGATCAAAACACCAAGGCATTGGAGAATTTGCCCCAGCACACAGGAAGAACACACAGCAGTATATCCTGGCTTGCCTAGTGCTTTCACGGTTAGAGGGGCAACTGGCCTCAAGGGCCTTCATGAAATCAACACTTCTACTTCAGGCCAGTGACACCAACTTGGCCATGGTCACATCCTTTTTTTTCTAAATGTGGTCTAAAGGAGAAGTGACTGATAACCACTGAGCTCCTTCCCTAAGCACACACACAGATAAGAATATGCAAATATGCTCTGGGCTCAAAGACAAATGTGATACAGTTCGTGAGTGACACAGCAGAGCACATGTTGTCCCCTCACAGTTTGCCACCACAGAAAGAATTCCATACACTTATAAAATTTAATCATCTTTCTGTCTCTCCTACTTACACAACTCAAAAAGAGGAAAGAACGTGAGGGGAAACGTCACCATACAAACAGCATAGAAAAGGGATCAGTGAGACACTAAAACCCTTCCTGTGACATCAAGCAACTTGTCACCTGGTGCTGACGATGATGCCACACCACTATCCACACTCTGGACCACAGACGAGGCAGCATCCTAAGTGTGAAGTGGTGCCGACTTCAAAAGCTGTGTATTTCATAAAGGAACTGTTATAACACACCTACCCACTGGTTGTTGATGTTTAGTCACTAAGTTGTGTCTAGCTGTTTATGACTCCATGGACTGTAGCCTGCCAGGCTCCTCTGTCCAAGGGATTTCCCAGCAAGAATACTGGGTTGCCATTTCCTTCTCCAGGGGATCTTTCCGATGCAAGGATCGAACCCAAGTCTCCTGCACTGGCAGGCGGATTCTTTGCTGCTGAGCCATCAGGGAAGTCCAGAATCTTAACAGCCAATTATATTTCACAATGATTACCTCTGGGGAGTAAGAACAGACATAGGGGCTTTCCTTTACAATTTTCATCTCTCTGTACTGCTTGAACTTCTAATCATGGACATGTATTAATCTTTTTATTTTAAGCCACAGAGAAGTCACATACAACATAAGAAATATGGTCAGCGCTACTGCAATAAATTTGTATGGGGACAGATGGTTACTGATGTACCACGATCATTTTGTAACGTATGCAAATATCCAATCACTATGCAGTACATCTGAAACTAACACTGCCCATCAACTATATTTCAGTGAGAATTTTGAAATTCCAGAAAAAAAATCTACTGATTTGTTTTGGAAAAAACAGCTTTTTATTTTTAAAAATACTGATAAAAAATGGTAATGAATAGAACAGTTTAATTATTTTTAAAGTCAACTACAGATATCCTCCTCATTCATGAAAAAAATACTGTGGATTCTGAAAGAATTTAGTAGCTGTTAAGTCAGAGCAGAGTACCTACTTAAGAAACAATTTTATTTAAACATCTAATAAAGGGAAAGCTGCTTTTTTCCTTCCCCAAAAGTACATTTCTACAGGGATCCAAGGAGCATGACATTCCCTGAGCTCAGCTTTTCAACTCTCTTCTCCACACCAGGCAGAGGATGACGTTTTCACAAGACTGAATCCCACGACATTTCACACATACCTAACCTTGGGTCATACAATCACACTGACATTTCTCAAGGGAACATAAATCACACGTTTATGTCTCATTTGCGCTTCACGAGATATGAATGTTAATTCAAGGTGAAATTCAGTGTGCCAGATACAGAGTGCAGACTGCCAATATACTCTAAACAACGTGAACAAGTATACCGAGGAGACCTCAAATTAACTGGATGGCTCTAATAACGGGAAGGACCAAGAGCAGGCCATTTTCTCCCCGCAGGGTGTTATTTTCCATCCTGCAGATAAAACAACACGCTCCAAAGAGTACAAGTGTTCCACAAGGAGCTGGGAGGCACAAGGGTGACGGGTGGAAAACAAAGTCAGAGCAGGACAGCTGACAGGACCAAGGACTGGTCAGTAGACATGATATGACTGCATGCTCCCTGCAGGTGACAGCAATAAGCCAGCCTGAGGCTCTCACACCACGTCAACATAATAATTCTTGATTTCATCAGGATGCCTGGCTGTTTCTTGGGTGAAAAATTTATTCTGTGGACCTCTCAGAGACCAACAGGGACAGACTGGAAATCAACAGCCATCGGTGATTTTATTTATCCTCCTTGCTGGCACAGCAGCTTCTTGTCAGTAAGCTTATGCCTTTTCGATCTAACAAGTTAGAGAAGGCAGCTGTCCAAACGTCACCAAACGTAGTGATAGATGTGAAGGAAGGACAGGCAAGCCTGAATTACTCACACTGGACCCAGGGAGGAAGGGACTCAGTGCTCGTATATTTGAAAGAAGTAGATGAGGCTATTTCAGTTATAGATGGGCCTGCACAGAAAGAGAAAGGCAGGCCTGCTTAGGACCAGGAGGGGTAAGCCACCACATACTAAACTAGTTGAGTCTGGTGTGTGTTAGGGTGTTGGCCAAACCAAACCAAACTGGCATGACTCGCGACTGCCCTGTAGAAAGGACAGAGAAAAAAGAAAGTAAAATCAGTGAAGCGAATACTGAAACACAGGGACACTAAGAGCAGAGGGGGGCAGATGGAAAACAATCCAGCATTATCTAAAAACATTCCAGATGTATATCCTTCCAACCGCAACTCCACCCCTACACACAAAGACATCCTAAAGAAACTTTTGCGAGAAGTGCCAAGAGTCCTGGACAAAAATATTTATAGCATTACTGTTCGTGTTAACAAAAAGGAAACAACCCAGATGATCATCAAAAGGAGATTTATGATATATTCATACTGTGAAATTCTTACCCTTCAGGAAAATATTTCAAATTACCATACAGCATCAATGATTCTCACAAACTTAATGTTGAGTTCACACACACACACAAACAGCAGACCAGACACAAATACGTCACAGAACACATACATTATGATAGCATTTATATAAACTTCCCAAAACATTCACAACGAAAAAACATTGTCGAGAGATGCACATACGTAGCAAAACTAATTTTAAAAGACCGGGAAATGAGGGACACACAATTTAGAATAATGTTTACCTTTGTAGGGGGAAGAAGGGGACGTGGCTGGGAAGAGGCACCCAGGGCTCCAACACAACTCTAATGTTCTTTCTCAAGCTGAGTCAAGGACAGAGATGTGTTTGTCATTTTTTTTACATTTTAAAGTCCTCTCTAGGACATATATCACTTTGTATGCATGAAACAACTCAAAATAGAAGATGGCTGGAGAAAAATGAGAGTTGAAGATGTAACCAAACCATGCTCCCTAACCCCGACTTACATGTCCATCTGCCCAAGATGGGGCTTCCAGAGTGAGGAGCAAGTTGTTGTTCCAAGACAACAGAATCAACTCCATTTAGAGGTGACAGGAAAAAAGACCACCTTCAGGCACTTCTCTGGGCTTCCTGGGTGAAACCAATTCCGCAGTGTCTGGTCAAGGGGTAAGCTGTGAGACAATGCACACTGTCCCTGAAGAGTGTGAGAAGACTGCCTTGCCCATACAGAAACAGAAAACAGCCCAACTCAGGTATATTTTACCAATGGAAAGTCCCCAGGTGGTTCCAACAGACAGAGGGACAGATTGCAGTTAGGAACAAGGCACTAATTTTATGTGGCCCTGCAGGGCTAGGAGAGTATGTGACCGGTTACTAGGGGTGGGGAGGAGAGGATGAAAAATACACTTGAAAACAAACTAAACAGGACTTTTCCAAGACCATAAAAGCCCGGACAGAATGCATTTGCAGCACAAATGGACGTGTGTTTTGAACACAAACTAGAAGCCCTAAGGGTTACCATATGGACTTTACCTGGCAGAAGGTGACAACCGAGTCCGGCACACGCCAAGTATATTGGGAAACAATAATATCTAGAGAGATCTATACCACATCCATGTAACACAGGTACAGCCCACGGGTGCTGAAGAGGCAGGGCAAAAAGTCTGTGACTTTCACGGGGAAACGGACAGGAAGGCCGGATTCTGTCAGAAGGCCCAGGGCAGAGAATCCAGTGGGCCCGGCTGTGGGAGGGAAAGAGGGTGGTCCCGGCCCGAATCCGAAGGTGGGCATGCCAGGGGAGGGCGGGGTCCCCTAGGGAGGAGTCCCTGGGAGGCCGGGCATCGAGGCAGCCGAGGGGGAATCCAGGGCCGGGGCGCCCCCCTCGGCCGACGGGACGGGGAGGAATAGGAAGGCGGGGGCCTGTCACAGCCCCGGCTGGGCGGCCCCCGAGGGCCTGGCCGCCCCCCGCCCGCCGCTCACCTGGGCACGCAGCTGGACGAGCTCCGGTCCACCTCCCAGGTGGCGTACAGGTTCATCTGCACGGGGGCGGGGGTGCGGCCTGGCCCCGGGCCGCCGGGAGTCGCGGAGCCCGAGGCCACCGCGACGGCCATGGAGGTGGAGGTGGACGAGGACGAGGACGAGGCGGCCGCCGCCGAGGTGGACGAGGACGACGAGGTGGCCTGGGCCAGCTTGGGGGGCGTCGGCTGCTGCGGCGGCGGCGGCTGCTGAGGCGGCGGCGGCTGCGGCGGGGATTGGGCGACCCCGGAGCCCCGCTGGCCGCTGCCGCCCCCGGCGCCTCCGGGACCACCGCCCGGCCCTCCGCGTTCCGCCATGGCCCGGCCGGGGGCGGGGAGGCGCGGGGGTTACGGGGATCGAGGCGACGGCCGAGCGGACCGCCCAGGCTTCTCCCGCGGCGGCGGCGGCGGCGGCGGCGGGGGCTCGACTAGTCTTCTCAGCCCGCCCGCTCGAGCGCGCGAGCGCGAGCTGCACGCACGCGCGGGGCCTCGCGGCGCGCGGTCCTCACGCTCGCCCGCCGCTGCCTGTTGCGGCTCGCGCCGCCGAGACACTGGGTGGGCGTGTCCGGGGAGGGGGCGGGGAGCCCCGGCCCGCACCCGCCCCAGCCGGCGCCCGGGGGCGGGGCCGCGCGCAGGCGCGCGCCCGGGCGGGCCTGTGGGCGCGCGCGCCCCGCGCTCCTCGCGGGCGGGGGTCGGCGGCTTGGCGCCCTCCGCCGGGTCCTCTCCTCAAATTCGCCGCCCGGCGGCAACCCGCTTAACCTCGCCGTCCGTTGCTCTCCCCTCTCGTTCTTTTCCGCGGTGGCAGCAGAGCCAAGCGGAAACTCCGCTTTTCCGGGGCGCGGTCCCGGCCCGGAGAGGGCTGCCGCGGGAGCGCGCCTCGGCCCCCTCGGGTCTGTAGACCTGAGGCCCGACCCGCCGCCCGTCCAGACCCGCTTTGCGACCGCCGACCTGGCGCCCGCCCTGCGGCTCCGGGGGGCTTCTTCGCCACGACCAGTAAAGGGCGCGATGGTGACCCAGGGGTCAACTGGGCGCCTCTGGGCCGAGCGGTTTCTGCCGCCTTCTCCCTAGTGTGGGCAGCGCCTCAGGGACCTAGAGTCCAAAAAGCCTTTGGCACTGGTGAATTCTAAAGCTAAGCCCTTATTTTCTGACCGCGATGTCCCCCTCCTAAAGAACTATTAGAGTCCCAACTCTCCATCTCTGCCCTCAATTTCTTATACTTGGAATGTTTTGCTGCCTCATCACTTACATGTTTCTACAATCCTATTCCTTCTGAGATCTTACTCAAACTGCCTTATCCTCCCCAGTCACCCACACTTCCCAATCCAGAAAGCATCTGGAAGCCTCCCTCATGGCAGCTCCTCAGATGGTGCACTTAACACCAGCATGAGTGGTACAGCAGCACTGTATGACTTCTCTCCCCAGTGCTTGGCAACTGCCTATGGGACCCATGGGTCCAACCCAGTCCAGCCTATCAGAAAGACTTCCAGGGACACGGGGAACTAGAACCTGGGAAAGCAGCCCCCAACCATGCCCCCACCTCCAAAACCTAGAGATGGTTGATGCACCCACCCAGGGGCTCATATGGACTCAGGACAATCTAGAGGTTGTAAGCTGCGTTCTCTCCCAGGTGAGGGCCTGGACTCTTGGCCACAAGGTCTGTTAGGAAGGCCTGACCTGGCCTACTTCCCAAGCCCACTGCACTTCCTCAGCCCAGCTGGGCACTAAGCTGGCTATTTTTAGTCCCCAAGGACACACTAGTAAGGTCAAACCAGACCTGGAGGTCCTTCCTCCAGAGCCTTCCTACAAAAGCGAGCAGCAACTCCCGGAGTACACTCAAACTCATGTCCACAGAGTCGGTGATGCCATCCAGCCATCTCATTCTCCGTCGTCCCCTTCTCCTCCTGCCCCCAACCTTTCCCAGCATCAGAGTCTTTTCCAGTGAGTCAACTCGTCGCATGAGGTGGCCAAAGTATTGGCCACAGAAAATGGCTGTTTTCATCCTTTTGAGGGAGGGGACTAAAAGAGGGAGGATCAGGAGTGTTACATATTCATCTCCTTCCTTGGGAAACAGCTTTATTTACAAAACAGGTCTAAAATAAGAACATGAAAACGACAAGGCCTTGGGAATAGCAGGAGAGCTGGTTCTTCAGGCCCAAGTGTGAAGCAGCCCAGATGTCCAGGCAAAGGGCTTTAAAGAAGGCCAGGTGTAAGACAGGGACCTAAAATTTGAACTCCTTATATTTCTTGCTGCCGCCACGGCTGTCCTGGGGCTGAGCTTTCCGTTTCTTTTGCTGTAGGAGAGAAAGAGAAACAGGTCACAACAGGTTAAACAACCCGCTGATTCCCCAAAACAAGGGTGGGCAGCCTGACGTGGCCACAGACATCTGTGGGGAAAGTCTAGAAACTGGAATCCTCAGACTTAGGAGTTCCTTCCCCTCCCTGTGTCTCAGCTTCATCGACCTTAAAGAGGGCAGCCCGCCAGAGGATTCCTAAGGTCCCCAGCACCCAGGAAGCTCAGGGCAGCAGGCACTGCGTCCTCCCTTCCTCTCACCACTAGAGGACACCACCCCACGGGGAAAGGCAGCCCTGGTCCCTGGCTCTCACAGCCGGGGCCCCGTGTGAGCTCCCACCTTCTGCTTGGCAGCATGCTCAGCCACCATGTCACTGAAGTCTTCTTTCTCCACTTGTGCCTGCTGCTCCCGCACATGCTCCTCATACTTCTGGGTCATGGCCATGGGATCCAGCTCCAACTCTTCAGGTGCCAGGGCCACTTCCACACCCTGCAGCTCGGGGGCCGGGCCCTTCCGACTCATAACCTGGAAAAGAAATCAGAGCACTGTCTTCTCCAGAGCGAGGCGCGGAAGCCGGCGCCCCCGCCCGCTCTCCCAGCCCCAGAAGCAGTGTCCTCCAAGTGCTCACCGTGGACATGTCATAGATGTGGGTGGAGCCCATCATGGCGCCCCCAACAGTGGCCGTTCTCTTCTCTGGCAACACAGTGAACAGCTGAGGCGTCTCGCTTCTGTGAAGGACAAGGAGGCAAACAAGGGGGTCAGGCCCCAAAAAGAAAGGACAAAAGGGTCTCCAGAGGGGACAACAAATGGAACAAGGGCAGCGCCCCCACTGAGCTCCACTGAGCTCCCCCAAGAGATCCCAAGACACCCAGGGGAAAAATAATGTCCGAGCTGCCTCTACAGATCGTGGAGATCCATGAGATGAAAAAGTGTCACCGATTTCAAGAATTCTACTCGAAAAACAAGAGCAAATATACCAGTATCAACCCAGACCATGACTTCCTCCCCATCCCCTCCCCGGAAGAGGTGAAAATCCACCCTCACTAAGCAGCCAACCATAAAAAGAGATTTCAGATCCTGTCACTCCTCTGCCCAAAATCCTCTGCGGCTCCTAATCATTATCTGAATAAACCCAAACTTGTCCCCCTGACCTAAAAGTTTCTTAATCTGAATCTGGCCCCTTATTTAATCCCTGCTCATTAGGTCCTAGCCCCAGTACCCTTTCTTTTTCTTCCTTGAATATACAAAACTTAAGACTTCTGCTTCTGGACAAGGAGTAAAGGGACCAGATTTACCCTCCCACCTGAAACAATCAAAAACTGGATAAAATACATGGAACAGTGGTTTTCAAGTCACTGGACATGAGCAACAAAGGAGAGTGATTCCCGAGAGACAGGAAACAAGTGAGGTGATTCCTACTGCACTGACAGTCTCCAGGCTGCAGAACAAGGAGAGGGAGCTCCGTGCAGAGCCCGGAGGACTCCGGGAGTTGAAGGGGTGAAGCTGGAGGTGCAGGGAACCAAGGCAACTAGAGATCAGAGGACAGAGAACCTAAAAAGAAAGGGCAGAGACTCAAGAACTCAAGAGACCTCCAGAGAACCCCCTCCGGTCCTCAGTTCTCGGGTGAGGACTGTGTGGGAGGAAAGTACCAAGGCCAGAGAAAGAACCACCAGAAGGCACGAGAAGTTACATACATGCCTGCTCTTCCCTCAGGTCTGGGAACAGTGCCTGATCAACAGGATACAGGGTAGAGTACAGGGCCTCGTGCCTCAGCAGTGGAGAGGACTAAGCACTGTTTCAATCCTGCCTAATGAACCTGAAGAGCAGGACCTGAAAGGACCAAACTCTTTCCAAGCACCTTAAATGTAATAACCCTGCACGAAGCTAAAGATTTATAGGAACCTTAACCTGACAAGGTACATTTCACAACATCAATAAAAAATTACCAGAAAGACAAAGAGGCAGGAAAATACAATTCTTACCAAGGAAAACAATCAGTTCATTTAAACCAACCCAGAACTGGCACAGATGTTAGCAACAGCAAGCCAGTACCTTAAAATGTTATTATAACAGGGCACTTCCCTGGTGGTCCAGTGGCTAAGACTCCGCCTTCCCAAGGCAGGAGGCCCAGTTCCACCCCTGGTCAAGGAAATAGCTCCCACATACCCGCATCAAAGAATGTGCATACCACAACTAAAGATCCACATGCCCCAATGAAAATCTCATTTGCCACAACTAAGAGCTGGTGCAGCTAAATAAATATCTTTCACATATTAGTATAACTGGATCCCATATGTTCAAAAGTCAAATAAAAGACACAGGAGATATAAAAAGACCCAAATCACACTGCTAGAAATGAAAACTCCATTGGACAGGATTAATGTCACATTATAAACAGAAAAAACTACTAGCCAACTTGAAGATACAGGAATAGAAAAATTTCTAAAATGAAATACAAAAAGAAATGAGAAAATTTTTAAATAAACTTTCATCAGTGAGCAGCAGGACAACTTCACAAAATCTAACAGATGTATAACTGGAGTTCCCAAAGGAGAGGAGAAAGAAACAGAAAAAATAATCAGAGAAATAACGGCCAGAATTTTTCCAAAATTATTAAAAACTATAAAAGCACAGATTCAAGATGTGTAACAAACCCCAAGTATAGAAATCCAAAGATGGGAATTCCCTGGCGGTCTAGTGGTTAGGACTCTGTGCTTTCTGGGGCCCAGGGCTCAGGTTCAATGCCTGGTTAGGGATCTAATTCCACAAACCTCGAGGCAAGGCCAAAAAAGAAAATGGAAAAGAAAATAAGAAAAACTATTAAACCATTAAAAGGAAGAAACAAACCCAAAGAAAACTAACGCAAAGAAACAAACGCAAAGAAACAAACCCAAAGAAAACTAATGCACATCATAAACTGTTCAAAACAGCGATAAAAAGAGAATCCTGAAAGCAGCCAGAGGAAAACGACATAAACGCACAGGGGAACAATGGAAGGATTACCACAGATTTTCTGGCAGAAACAATGCAGGGAAGAGGACACACTGGGAGCAACATCTCTAAAGCAATGAAAGAAGAAAATACCGCCAACCTAGAAGCCTGGCGCTTGCAAAAAGGAGGGCTGCTGCACGGTTATTATTTTTGTTTAAATGGTCAATTATCTCAATTATTTTTTAGAGAGATTTCAATCATAAGAATTGTATATTATTTGAACATTTGAACATTTCCAGTGTTCTTCCATTTGCTTTTGCAATTCCTTCTGCCCCAGCTCTCAGCCAAATACCTCCTCCTCCGTGGGCCTTCCCAAAGGCTTCCCCACCACCCAAAGCCCTCTACACCCAATTATTCAGCCTCCCTCTACACATCCAATCCACATCTGAAACTGTCTTGTTCTCTGACAACTTGTTTACCTCACCTGACTTTTTCTTTTTTTAACTGCTGATGTCCCTGTGCCTAGAGCAGTGCCTGGCACAGAGCTGGTATTCAATAATTGTTAAAAAAAAAAAAGTAAAAGGCTGGTGTGGGGGGTGTGGACATGGGAGGCGGCAGGAACAAGTCAGTCAGTCTACCCAGAAAACCCTCCCCCACAGCCCTGCCCGGTGCCCTCACCCGTCCATCGCCTCCTCAATCTTCTTCTTCCTCAATTCAATGAGTTCAGGGGTCTCCATTCCAGCTGGCACTGACGAGAACCCTCCAGGAGTGATGAGGCCACTGTGGAGAGAGATACAAGCTCTGGAGTAGAGACAAGGTCCCCACACACAGAGACCACTGCCAAGAGGGAGACTCTCTTGCTTCCCCCACCTGTCTGCAGGGGTAATGAAGCCAGTCTCATCTGGCTTATCTTCATCACTTTCCTCCTCTTCCTCTTCTTCTGAAGACTCTTCATCAGATGGCTCTAGCTCCCCCCAAGGGGTCCGATCAATCTCTTCTTCCTCAGTCTTGGTCTGAAAAACACCACTCATTCATTCAATGAATGTTTACTATATATGTATCCTGTGTCAAGTGGCTATAAAAGGGAGGGATTTAAGAGTAAACAGACATAATAATCCCTACCCAGAGAGAGTGCCTAGTCTAGTGGACAGCCTGCGTTACATCTCAGGGAAACGTATGCCCCTTTCTCAGACTTTGAAACTTCAGAACACACAGCTCTCTGATAATGAAGCCAGAAACCAGCTATTTCTGAACTTCATGACCTAAAGTAAGACCAAGCTTGCCGGTCACAGCCCGTACCTGGAATTCAGCAGCATTGGTTCCAAACACATCCCCATAGAGGGGTTTCCCGGTCTCATCTACTGGGGGTTTGCCCCAGCCACCAGCATGGTACCCAAAGGAACAGCTCTGCAAGACAGGAAATGCAAATCACTTCCATGCCTGGACTCCAAGAAACACTGACGCCTGAGAGAAAAGTCATGCTCCAAAGTACAGAATTAACACTTGGGAACTCTGGAGATTACAACTACATAGAAGAATCAAATGTTTTAAAGCATTACAAAGCAAAATTAGCAAACAACAAAAACTGGAAGGTAACAGGATGGGAGGTGGGAAGCAGAAAAAATGCTAATAATTTCGGCCTTTGTAGTCATACTCTCTGAAACTGAAAACAGGTACTTTAAAACACACGGCTCCAACTTCTTACTGATTTTTCCTAACTTTGGCAAGCTTATAGAATCTGTTTCTGTTAAGGGACAGAAAATTTTATCTGAAATAATTAACTTCTTTTTTCTTCACTTTAATGACTTTGTTCATTTTTTTTCCTATTTACCGTTTTATTATTTTAAAATAACGGTAAGTTTAATGCCATTCTTGAGATAAAATTATGTCTATCCATGTGTATATCAAAGGTATCTGGGAACACATTCACCAGATATTAAATTTGATTGGTGAAATGTGGATGGTATGTTTTCTTCTTTGTACTTATCAATTCTAATTGGACATTTTATGCATTTTATGACAAATAGCTCAGGGTTTTTTAAAAAAAAACACACATTATAGAATGAAAAAGAGAAGAAAAAAGTCATCCTCTAGTGAAAATGTACAGCCAGCTAAGAATGAAAGCAAGGACAGGACTCACCTCGGGGATAGGTGAGTTCAGCCCAGGGATTTTCAGGTTGGGGTACGACGGGGGTGGTCCATATCGCTGCATGGCAATCAGCCATGGGGGAGGGACCTTGTGGGCATTCTGCAGGAGAAAGAGCACAGGATACCATCTTCCCAACCGTATCGTCTCCCTCCCACCTCAATTAGCAGTTCCTTCTCTTCTTTCCCAGTCGGATAACTGGCACTCACTGGTCCTACTGGCATCCCCAAGGAAATCCTCAGCTCATCAGACAGATCTCCTGGCTTCTTCTCCTTCAGCCGAGTCTCAAACTCCTTCCCCTGAGGAAAAAGCCAAGCATGCGGTATTGTGAACTCCAGACACACGCTGGGAGGTCAATTGCAAGAGGACGTTGAGAACAAAGCAGAGAAGTCCCAATCCACATCAGACACAGTCCCGGTGGGGGCTGCCAGTTCCCACTCTGATTCTCATCACTTCTTGCCCTGGCTACAGTAGGGAAAGGAATAAAGGCCAGGAAGGAGGGGGAAAGGCAAGATTCCAGCGCAGTCATTAACCCATTATGAGAACATGGCCAAGTTCAAGGACTGATTTTCTCATCTGCTAAAAGAAGACATTTGAGAAGACCCAAGGTCCTTCCACCTCAAAATTTCCAAGATATCATGGCGATGAATATGTTAAGGCTCAGAAAAAAAAAAAACCCTTTTCTCCTACCCCAATACGAAGTGTATCTAAAAAGCACCTGCCCTTGGCCCCTCTATTCCCAAATCACCCACCATCAACAACAATCACCTCAAAAACATGATCTGCATATCTCCTTCAGAGGACCACCTTATTCCAAATTCCAACCCATCCAAAAGGAGTTGATGGACAATGCGAAGGCTGAGGGGAGGGGCCACCGTAGCTGCTTCCAGAGCCCTTCTGACCCAAAGTGACACAGCCATGACCAAAGGCCCAACATTGCCTCCCCGCCCCCTCCCGAACCTCATAGTACAGGTCCCCATGGATGGTCAGCTTTGGCTTGGTCTGCCACTTGAAGAAGGCGTCGTGCAGTTTCTGGTAGTCAATGTCAATCTTCCCCATCTTGGGCCGAACCTTCTCTCGCATTTTTGACTTCATGGTTTTCTGTTCTTCCTGTGGAGAATGGCAGAAGACACACCATAAAAGGTATGCACCAAGTTCAACTCTTGGCAGCCCAAATCCCTATTCCCAAAAGAGACAGAGGGAAACCTCATTTATCTCATCACAGAAGCCACCAAAACCCTTCCTGCTCAAATCCCTCAAGATGTGATCCACACTGAACAAAAGAGATGCAACATATGAAATCACCCTCAGCTATGTATGTTAAATATTTTGAAAGCCATCTGATCAACAGACTAACCTCATCAGTTGCCTCTGCAGAAAAGTAGGTGACAAGAGTCTACCTCGGAGGCAAGCTTTGCACCATGTACTTTGGTATCTGCGCACTACACACAAAAATAATCTAATGACCTAACCAGAGTATTTAATTAAAATTTTTGAATTTAGGAAGTTAAACAATCAGCATACATGTCTAGCCTCAAGGGCATCAGTTCACACAGCAGGCAGAGAGCTGCTGCTGCTGCTGCTAAGTCGCTTCAGTCGTGTCCGACTCTGTGCGACCCCATAGACGGCAGCCCACCAGGCTCCGCCGTCCCTGGGATTCTCCAGGCAAGAACACTGGAGCCAAAAGCAACCTGCAGGAGTCGTCACGGTGTGTGGCTCAGAGCTTGCAAAGTGCAGACAGGCAGGGGGACCGGGAAACAAAGGGGCAAACAGAGCCGCAAGAAACAAGAAGTCTCAGCGAGGGCAGGGAGCCAGCTCTGAGCAGAGGTGAGGTCCGCCTTTCAAGAGCTGTCCTTCCCCTCCTGCCCTCCCCGCCCCCATGTGTCCTATGCAGTGCTGACTTCTAAATCGAAGAATCAACAACCAGACAGTTAACATGGAGGAGGGTTTGGGGAGCCAGATACAATTCTGAAGCAGGTGGCAGCTGAGGAGTGGATCCCCCAGCGCAGTTCTGAGCGCCAGCCAGCCCTCACCTTCTCCTGCAGGGCCTCCCGCATCTCCTGGATGCCTGTGCGTTTGATGAAGTCGGGCAGCTCAAAGGGGGGCTTCTCAATGCCTCGTTTGCCCTGTAGGTACTTGCGCTTGAAACACCAGTGGCGTGGCACAGGCACAGAATTCCGTGTAGCCTTGAGGTGAACCAAGAGCTTGGGGTCCTGCGCGGTAACATCATGCATCTCGACGACGTCTGGCCGAGCCACGAGCTGGAAACAAAGCAGCATCCCTCTGCAGAGTCCGAGCTTCTCAGACCTAAAGCTGCCCTGCCTTCCCTTCCTCCAGAGGGCCCATCCTGGGCCTCCTTCAAAGTCCTCCTCCCCACACCATGGAGGTTCCCAGAGCTCCTGGGCTCCAGGGCCTGCGGGAGTGCCTCAGCCTCTCAGCCCTCACCTGCTTGAGTTCAGCCACAGTGAAGCGGTTCATTCGGCGCAGCTTCTTCTTGGACAATTTGGGGGCTTCTGGCTTCTTTTCCTAGAGCAGAACAATCCTCTCTTGTGAGCGGGACTCTTAGGTGACATGAGACCTCCCAGCTTACCCTGAAACTTAAGCTACCAAAGGGCTTCTTCCCTGCAAGAGGTTGACACGGTCCCTTGCAGGACGCATCGCAGCCACTGGCCCCCAGAGCCCTTGTTTCCCCAACAGGGGGCGTGGCCTCACCTGTTCATCATGACAGGGGGCGTGGCCTCACCTGTTCGTCATCGCTGCTGTCATCGTCGCTGTCCTTGTGCTCCTCCTCAAAGCCCTTCTTCTTGGGCACCGCAGAGTTCTCCATTTTGTCAAGTTTCTCTGGCTCCTTCTCCTTCTCCTTCTTCACGTCATCGGTGAGCTGAGGAGACAGACAGCTTGGAACTCCAGCTGAAGCTAGTTCTGAAAAGACACCCCCTCACCCGACCCCGGCTCAGCAGTGCCCCTTCCGAGTGCACTGCTCCTTGCACCTTGAAAGCCTCAAAAATCCTCTTGAAGAAGATGAAGTTGGGCTCGTAAATCTCAGGCTCTTCAGTCACATACTCAATTTCCACGTCAGCCGCTGGGGATTCCGAGCTCCGAGAGCGGCTGGACTCTTTGTCTCGGTCCCCAGAGCTCTCAGAGGACGCCGCCCGCACCCGCTGGGGCTTTTTCTTCTTCTTTCGGTTCCGACGCTTCCGATTTTTCTGCCAAAACACAGTAAACCAACTAGGTCAGAGAATCAAAGCACAATACCTGCCTCCCAACACCTAATCACCTCACCCAATTTTCCCCAAGCAACTGCAAAAAGAGGCTTTGCAGTCAGACCACAAAGTTCGGCCCCTCTTGAACTGTGTGTCTCTGAGTAAAGTACTGCACCTCTCTGAACCTCGGTTATTTCAGTTCTAAAATGGAGGCATGCATCACGCTCAGAACTCAAAGGATTTAGGCCAACTGAGTAAGAAAAAATATCTGTAAGGTGCTCTGGACAAGGAACCGGCATGAGACATCAGCTACTAACTTTTTTTTTTGGCCTCACTGTACAGCATGCGGGATCTTAGTTTCCCGATCAGGGATCAAACTGTGCCCTCTGCAGTGGAAGCGCAGTCTTAACCGCTGGACCGCAAGGGAAGTCCTAGCAGCTACTAACTATTGAAGATCTGGGACAGGATTCTTTTAGTGCCAAACCCTCTCTCCAACATTCCTTCCAGATCCAGCTCCCCCCATACCTCTTTCTTGGATACAGACATTGTGTCCTCCTCAGTCTCTGACGCTGAGTGGCCCAGGGATGAGCGAGTGTCTGTTTCCATTTCCTCTTCCTCTGTAAGGGAGGAAGATGACCATCAATCTCTTCATGGCAACCCCTCTGTCCCCAGAGCCAGTTTCTCTCTCGAATCCTCCTCAGGGGAGGCAGACTCGGCCCCAGCTCTGCAGGCTCTGTCCCTGTAGCCCAGACTCGGCCCCAGCTCTGCACGCTCTGTCCCTGTAGCCCTCAGGACTCACCCTGCTGAGAGTTCATCTCTTCCTGGCGGCTCTCCTTCAGCTGCAGGATCTTTTCCAAAGCCTGGGGGATCTTGGGGCCCACAGAGGGGTCATCCATCTGCCAGAGACAAGCCAGGAAGAGGGGGTGATCATAGGGCCCTTTTTCCTCGACTTCTACTTCTTGGACTTGAAAGGCTGCTGGCCAGGCATTGGGAACATCAACAGTGGACGATTCCACTACACCTTAGCATCCCTCAGAGTGAACCCCAGAACCTCACCCTAGAAATGTCTGCCAGACCCAACCGACTTCCTGCCCTACCTAAGTGTGTTTTAGGTAAATATGGATCCCCTCCACCAACCAGCCCCACCCCCAGAAGTTCTCCCATCTTCTCTCGAATCCTTCTCTAAAACTCCAGAAATGGCCCCTTCTAAAACACTCTCCTGTTCCCAGAAGAACCCTGCAATCTCACCTCTCTGTTCTCATCTCCAGGGGGCGGTGGGGGACCACGAGGCCGAGGGACGGGGGCCCCCATGGGCAGAACAGTGGGAGTGGGGCCCACTGGAGCAGCCACTGGGAGGAGTGAAAATACATCTAACGTCAGAAGAGATAAGTCACACATTTTAAAACTTATTTCCCTGCTTCAGACCCAGGGTAATGGTTACTTTTGGTGGGGGAGGAGGGGCTAGAAGGGAGCAAGGAGGACTTCTGCGGTGCTAGTAATCTTGTTTCTCAGACCAACTGCTAGCAATATGGGTGTGTTCAGTTTGTGAAAATTCACTGAACTCTACATTTACAATGTGTGCACTTTTTTGTGATATATACTTAAGTTAAAAAATTCCATCACCTTCCTTGCCCTTCCCTTCCATTTCTAGGATCTTACCTCGAGGACCCAGAGGAGTGCGAACACCAATCTGGCCCATGTCTTGTGGGGGCCGAGGGACGGGGGTGCCCATCTTGGCAATCTCCTGCTGTCGTTCCTGCTCCAATAACACAGCCGCCTAAGAGAGGAAAGTACGAACTGGAGACACAGCTCTGGAAATCCACTGGGCAGGCAGTCCCCAGTAAATGCAGCCTTTCAGCCAGGTAATAGATTAATCAGGTACCACCAGCACTCTGATATCCTTGCCACCCCCCCATGCTTCCACACTCTTGATCTAAATGAAGGAACCCTCTCAAAACAAAGAAAACTCCTGGAAACGACACCAAGAAAAACCCAAAGAAAATACTGGTTCCTAATGATTTTTTTTTAATGTTTAGCAAACACTGCCTATTTTTTTAACAAGATTTTTCTTCCCAAAAGATAAAATTATTTCTAAGAACAACAAATTATTTTCTTGTACAGACCCCTCAAGACCTACCACAATCTGGGCAAAGACAATATTCTGTAAATATCTCCATGTTTGTTCCTGTCAATGTTTATCTCCTAATACTCCCAAATAACCTAGTTGGTAACAACTGATACTATGCATCTCAGTTACTGAGGATCTTATGTATCATTCCCTAACTTAAACACACCACATTTAAATTAAATCTGACACAAATGACTAAATTAGCCCAGAGTCCTCTTCAATGTACCTCAAATGATATCATGTAAGACAGAGAATGAGATGGCTGGATGGCATCACCGACTCAATGAACATGAGTTTGAGTGAACTCCAGGAGTTGGTGATGGACAGGGAGGCCTGGCGTGCTGTGATTCATGGGGTCGCAAAGAGTCAGACACGACTGAGCAACTGAACTGAACTGAAGACTAGTAGGGATCGTGCATGCATGAGTGCTTAGTTGCTCAGTCATGTCTGACTCTTTGCGACTCCATGGGCTATAGCCTGCCAGGCTCCTCTGGCCCATGGGATTTTTCAAGCAAGAATATTGGAGTGGGTTGCCATTTCCTTCTCCAGGGATGTTCCCGACCCAGGGATCAAACCCACATCTCCTGTGTCTCCTGCAGGCAGACTCTTCACCCACTGAACCATCGGGGAAGCCCAGTAGGGGTCAGGAAACTTCTTCTGTAATGCGCCAGTCAGTAAATATTTTAGGCTTTCTGGGTTGTTTGTAGACTGTTGTAGATTACTTTTCCCCATCTCCCCAAAACAATCCTTCAAATATATAAAAACCATCCTTACATCACAGGCCATACAAAAACAGGCCATAGTCCACAGATTACCGACTCCTTGGCTACATGAAAGAAAGAATTATTTGGGAGATATTGGAACTTAGATGAGGATGAGGTAATCTCCATGGGAAACCTGAACGGCACTGCTAATTTTAGACAGTAAGCACTACAAGTGAGGGACAATGGATTAGACCGTGGGGGTCAAAGGTTAGGATGGGGGAGGCATTACCCGCTTCTGCTGCTCCAAAAGCTCGTGTTCCTTCAGTGAATGATCTCCCTGCTTAAAAAAGAAAATAAGCTCATACCAGCACCCACACCCCACTGGCCAGTCTGCCACACTCTGCTTCCTGGTCTGCTCTTCCAGTCGAGGCCCCAAAGACTTGGGTCCAGACCTTCCCAGAAGCCTTGGCCCCAGGATCCGGCTCCCCCGGAGGCCCCACTCCCCTTTCAGGACCCTGGTGGGACCCAAGCTCAGGCTGCCACCTACCCTACCTGCTTGGCACGCTCCTCCTGCTGCATCAGCAATGCCGCCTGTTGCTGTGCCAGCTTCAGCCGCTCTTCCTCAGACAGCGCCACTGGCTCGCCCACCCGGAGAGGAGGAGGAGGCCCCAAGTTTGGCGGGCGGGGTCCAACTGCCATAGGAAAGCCAAGGCCAAGGCCAGGTGGGGGTGGTGGAGGTGGTGGAGGGGGTTGTAGAGGAGGGAGACCCATGGGTGGGGGCGGCATGGGAATCCCCGAGAGCTGTGGGGAAAAAAATAAGACCATTAACTACAAAGCATTTATGTAATGGCAAGCATTTGCTGGGGAACTAATATAACGCTGGTACTGGGATTCAAAGTCAAATGACGCACAATTCTTGCATTCAAGAAAATACTACGGGCTTCCCTGAAGGTCCAGTGGTTAAGAATCCACTCAATGCAGGGCACATGGGTTCAAGCCCTGCTCTAGGACGAGTCCACGTGCTGCGGGGAAACTAATCCCGTGTGCCACGTGTGCCGCAGCTGCTGAAACCTGCATATCTTGGAGCCTGTGCTCTGTAACAAGAGGCCACCGTGATGGGATGGCCGCACACTGCAACTAGATGGTAGTCCTGTGCTCACTTCAACTGGAAAGGGCCTGCACACAGCAATGAAGACCCAGTGCAGCCAAAGACATAAAGAAAGAAAGAAAAGAATACTCTACAGCAGTATCGAAAGAAGAACATTTCAACTCTGTGGCACTAACTGACAAAAGCTATCAACTCTGTCCCTGAAAAACATCATGAACACAGATTTCACATACAATTTCAGGAGACTCAGGGACACCTCTAAAGGCCATCTAAAACCTCCTCATCCTCTCAAAAAATAAAAACGTTCTTATGCCACATATAGAAGTCCCTGGACCCCAAGTCAGGGCCACTGCTCTACAGAAAAACAATCAAATCGTGGATCAGAAAAG
The DNA here is from genome assembly GCF_049115385.1 of Moschus berezovskii. Taxonomy (NCBI): domain Eukaryota; kingdom Metazoa; phylum Chordata; class Mammalia; order Artiodactyla; family Moschidae; genus Moschus; species Moschus berezovskii. The sequence continues at coordinate 6,945,956 of NC_142484.1, forward strand.
ACATGGAAATTGAGAGAATTTAAATAAATAAGACCCAGTGTGCCCCAGTGACTGATTAAATATAGATGGTATGAAATTAAATCAAAGAGTAAGCCCTAATTTCTCACTGAATAACATGGGAACTTTGCATAGGGATTGCAGAGAAGAGAGTGATTACTTCCAGCTGGGGGAGGATTATGTCAGGTTTCCAGATATTTAAGTTGAATCTTAAATGATACATGAAATCTGGAGGAGCTGACACTGAGAAAGGAAGGAAGAATCTGGACGAAGGAAGAACTGAAGTGCTCTCAGTTCTTTCATCAGTGTACCTCCCTGCCCGATAGGCTAGGTGCATCCCCCTGTACGCTCAGAGGAGGGGCTACTCTGAGCAGAAAAGAATCTTATCAAGTGAGACAGCCTCCTTACCTGTGCTGACATAGGAGGAGGAGCAGCTTTGTCCCCATCTTCACCTCTCAGAACAGGACGATTCAGGACGATGCCAGTCTGTGAAAGAGAAAAGACTCTAGGTCAGTCTAAAAGGAGCTGTCGCATGAAACAGCGTTCGCTCTTCTCTGTTCAACAAAATGTACCCAGTGACTGTCTGCCAGAGCTCGGAATGGGCTCTGGGAAGAAACGATATATACAAAAGCAATTACAACACAGCAGACAAGCAGCAGCCAAGACCCCACTTGCTGTACCGAGATTCGTAAACAACGAAGACCGAGTTGTAACGGGTCATTAATGCCTCCTGCAAAGGTTCGGCCTATCCTCATGTCCCGCCACCAACACTTACTTGGCGAGTATAAGTCTGCAATCGCTCCACGAGCTCCTCGCGACTCCCTGCTAAGCAAAGCACAGGATCAACGGGGTAGGTCAGGCCGAGCAGGCCACCCTGCCCAAGTCAGGCCACCGGAGCAAGCCTCCAACCCCCGCCCCCGGGTCTCCGGGGTAACCAGCTCCGCTTCCCCGCAGGCCTACACTTTTCGGCTCTTAACTTCCCATGCTCCTCACCCTGGATGGGAGCTCCGATCTCTGCTAATTTGGCCTGAAGCTCCTGGGCAGCCCAGGCACCATAGTGCCCAGGAGGCGGCGGGGGCGGCAGCTGCAATTCTCCCTTAGGGGGTTCGGGATGTTCGGCCGCCATCTTAGCCGCAGGAAGGCGCGCGACCAACCCGGAAGCTCGGACCAGCCTCCGGGCCCACTTCCCGGAACTTCCGGTAGGGCCATACGCCACGTCCGCTCGAGGGTTGCCAGGCCGTTCCTATTAGGGCCCACCCCCTGCCGTTCTCCAGTGCTACTTAGGCCGCCTGGTCGCGAAGCCTTCTGGGAGTTGTAGTGTACAGGTCACAGTCTCTGCGCATCCAAATCCGGGAGGATCGCGGCCGGCGGCGACGCCGGGAACACTGGCGGCCAGAGCCGGGGCGGGGCTGTGGGGAAAGCAGGTCCTGCCCGAAGGGCGTGCTTTCTGCATCTCACTGACCTCAGCGCAGACCTCCCGCCTTGCGGCGCTACTCCCTGGTTGGGCTTGAGAGGCTTACGTTCTCCAGGGACTCGTTCCCCCTGCGGTCGCGCGCTGTGGGCGCCAAGCGGGAGTTTGCCGCCGATGCCTGTGATAAAACAGTATCCGATTGTCTGCCCGCCCACCCCCGGCCCAGGCATGGATGAATGGGCTGAAAGGAGATCGGAGCCGGGAGCGAAGCCGGCCCTCCGGGCTGAGATCCAGCTGCCGACCTGGGGGAAGGGCCACACTAAAGCCCCTTTTTCCACCTTCCTGGCCGGCTCAAATGTCATCTACGCTAAGCTGTCTCCCGCCTTTCCTGCCCTGGAGCGGCCAAACCTACACCATTTGTTTTTAAATCTTTCTTGCCCCTTCTCTGCACTTAGAACTCCCAAGACATGAGTTTTTATTCTCACAGTACCTGGCGTTAGAGGTGCTCAATAAATTATTACTGAAAGAAAAAAGCAGTCTTAAGCGACAAGATTTGGATCCTTTTTATCTTGAAAAGAAATGCAGGGGAATTCCCTGGTGGTCCAGTGGATAGGACTCAGTGCTTTCACTGCGGGAACCCGGGTTCCGTCCGCGGTCCGGTAACTAAGATCCCACAAGCCGCACCGCAAGGCCAAAAAAGAAAGAGAAAATAAACCCAGGACCTTTTCTTCCCTCATCCCCACCAGCCTACTGGCGCAGTGGACCATGTCTGGTGCTCTCCTACCCCACCAGCGGCCTGTGCCCCTGAGGGAGGGATGGGCAGGTGCCCCTTGCTTGCCCACCTTCTGCTTCTCCCTGTCCTGATCAGTCAGTTCAGTTCATCTTCCCACCTCTGCCTCTAGCTCTGAGATCCCGCTCCCATTCTAGTGCTGCTCTCTCACGGACAGCCAGGTCTCAGCCAGTGTGCCTGTTTGTGTGTTGGATGAGAGAGCTGGGCAACTCAAAGTAGTCTCTGTTCCCTCTCCCCGCCCTCCACTCCCACATCCCTCAGATCTTCTCTCTAGCATGCTCTATTTCACAGGTCACCCCCAACAGAGGAATAGCTGGGAGGAAGGAAAAAAGAATGGGATGTCAGGTCCAGGGAAGGTGAGGTTTAGGATAGACAAAGGACCGCCAGGAAGCTTGCCTGCAACCTAACCCTGGCTAGGAAATTCTCTTTGCTCCTGCCCAAACCTAAACCCTACCCCTTTTCATCACTACCATCATCCCAGTCTCCTGACACTTCCAGAGGATTTGCCAAACCCAGAAAGGGCAGAAGAAAGAACAGCAGTGCCCCCCAGCCCTCCAGCTTGTCAGCCCACTCAGGCAGAACCATTCCTGATGCAAAGGAAATAAATGTCTTTCTGCTTACTGTAACTGGAGAGCCACTGTCAGGTCATCTGAGGCCAGAGGCCCCAAGGCATATGTAGGTGCTAGGGAAGAACTTGGGGGTTAAACTAAGGGCTGATGGGTGAGGATGCAGTGTGACCAGGGCCAGAAAGGGACAGGCCAGGCGGGGGGTTCATTTGATGATAACAGCCTTGGGACCTGGGCAGGATATGACCCTCTTCCAATTGTGCAGAAGGGAAGACAGGGGCAGAGAGACATTGACATCCCCAAGGGACCAAATGGATCACAAGCAGTTCTCTTGACTCTGAGATTACCCATTCCCTTCTGCTTAGAAAGGACCTTCACACAACACCTATGTATCTGTGTGGGTCTAAAATGGAATCCAGCCCCTTCCAGCCCCAGTTTTGGGTGGCTGCCTCAGCTCCAGGATCCTGGCCACACCTGGCCAAGACAGCAGTAGAAAGCAGGGTTTCCTGAGAACCACATAACTCAATGTGGAGCTCTGGGTGTCTGGCAGGACTCAGCTCCCAGGTGGTTGGAGCAGAGGACTAAGAAGGCAGTAGAAAAGTCAGGACTATTCTCACAGAGCCTTCACATGGGTCATGTCTGCAGCCTCAGAACAGCTCCACAAACAGCTCCCTATAGTAGGGCTGGAAGCAACCAGGTCCAGGGAGTTGCCTCTTAACCCTAGAATTTAAATTCAACCCAGGCTGAACTTGAGTTCCATGATTCCCAGCACAAAGTGCCCAGGCAGGGGTCCAGGGTCCATGAAAGCTCTGGCCGGGAATAAGTGAATCTGGACTCCTGGTGCAGAGGAGGAGCGGGTCAGCAGCAGACTGGAAGGGGAAGGGTCCCCAGGGGTGTGAGGACAGATGGAACCAGGCTCCAGGCTGGAAGGTATTTCTCTGCTGGAGGTGGAAAAAGGAGAAGAGGGTGGGCAGAAAGCATGTGGGGACTTGTGCATGTACCTGTGTCTCTAATTCCCCTAGGACCGACCTGCCAAGGATGACCGGTGGGGCCCTGGAATGCCCGGACACCTTCCAGGCCTTAGTTTCCCCTTCCGTAGAGGGAGGGCAAGCAGCTGACCACTCTGGCTTCCAGACTCTGCCAGATTGCCCAGGCAAGATGCCCGCATTGGAAGACGCCCCTGGGAGTGAGTCTCGCGGGCGGCACCCCCCCCACCGGCCCCCTCCGCCCCTCCCCCTCCCCGCTCGCCGGCCCCCGCCCCCGCCCCGCCTCCGCCTCCGGTGTGCGATGGGGGGCGGGCAGCGGGCTGAGCCAAGAGCCGCGGAGCTGGGCCGACGCTGCCACCTGATCCCATCCAAGCGCGGAGAGGCCAGCGAGCGACCAGCACTCTGCGCGCTGGGCCCCCCAGCGCCCTCGGACCCTCAGCGGATTTCGCCGCAAGGTCTGGGGAGAGAGCGGCCACCCCCCTCCACGCGGGTCCAGGCAGAGTCCGGTCAGCGTGAGTACTGCAGCGGCCGGCCTGGGGCTGGAGGGGCGGAGGTGGACCGGACCTGAATGAGGGATGCCGGCTGGGGCGGGAGAGTGTCTTGGGGGCCGGCGCCTGAAGAGCAGGAGGAGGGAGGGGGGCTCTTGGCCCCCGGCAGAGTAGGAGAGGAATGGGTGAGAGCGCGACGCTGGCCTATCCCTTATTGGGGACCAGATCCCAGTGACCCGATCCCTGGGGGAGGTTGGCATGCAATTGAGGGAATGGGGGCTGGGAGGGTGGGGGGCCAGTGATGGACAGAGGAGCATGAAGGGAAATCAGAGGCAGGGAGAAGGTGGGCATGGATGACAGGCAGAGGGGACTGGGGGGCGGGGGTGATCTGGCGAAGGCTGGTGGGAAGAAAGGAAGGAAAAGAGGGAGCTGGAAAGACATTTCACCTCCTGGGCCGCTAGCGTGCCGCCCTCTCTGCCCTCTCAGCCCCTTCCTCCTCACTGCAGGGGCCAATTGCCCTCTTGACCCGGCGGTGCCATCCTCAGTAAGGAGGCAGTCTCCAGGTCACCCGAGGGTCAGGTCCAGGTGGTGGGGGTCAGGGCGCCCTCTTCCTCCAAGGGCACCCATCTCAGCCCTAGAGCCCCCAGGGAGCGAGCAGAGGGCTTGTGTGGGAGTGGGTGGGCAGACAGACCAGTTTTCAAAGCTTCGGCCAGCTAAGCCATTTCTCCTTTGGTTCCCTGGAGAAAGGAAAGCAATTTGCAAAACCAGGCGGCAGCCTGCGGTAGATTGTTCTGACTAAAATTAGCACTGATTTTCTCACGAGCCCGGGCACCCTGACTTGTCTGGGACACGACTGAGGGAAACTCATCGGCGAGGCTGGGAGAAGTCTGACACGTGTGAGAGGCAGGAGCCAGGGCCCTTGCTCTCAGTTCTGATCCCAGCAGGCTGCCACCCACCCCCTTGACCTAGGGGTTACCCAGGGAAACTGAGAGCCCCAGGTGGCCCCCTTCCTGGGTGCCAGTGGCCTGACCCCGTGCGCGGCGTGAACTTGCCAAGTGAAGGGGTGCCCTCCTCCTGTGTCCAAGCAGCACCCTCTCTCGGGACCTGGAATGTTTAGACTGGCTGAGTGCCCACCCAGAGGAGACAGGGTTACTGCTTTTAAATACCTGAAGGTCTGTCATGGAGAAAAAACTTACAGGGTTCCTATGGCCTAGCAGGGCAGCAGGAGCAACCCTGAGTGTGGAAGGTGGAAGGGGACAAGCCGAGGAGGGCGCGACCAGCGGTAGGCTGAGTCCAGCTGTCCCAGAAAGAACTTTTGAAACAGCCGAGCCTGCTCAGAAACAAACCAGGCTGTATCTGAAGGCAGCGAGCCTCCAGTCATGGACGGGGAACATGCAGAAGCTGCTGCCTACCTTGGAGGACTGGCATCCAGGGAGTTCTTACGCGGATGAAACCCTGTACCTGGCAGGCCTCAGACTGGCTGGCTCCCCAGGGCTAGGCCATGGCAGGGAGGGGGATGGAGGGCACCACCAAGCACCCCATCACCTTTCTCCCTATGACCTGGTCGAAGCATCTCCCAGGCAAAGTCCCACTGTAGCTGTGCCCAGGCTTGACCTCCTGGGCTGACCTGGAGTCTCTGAAAAACAGATTGGTTTCAGCAACTTAGAATGTATGTAATCTTGGATTTTTAGCTCCTGAGTGTATGTACTTTAATGTATGTTTCTTCACCTTTTCCTACTGTTTTAGTAAATGAACCATTTGTGTAATTTCTATTGCCAAAAAAAAAAAGCTGGTTTCAGTGAGTTGAGCAAAGATAGGAATTGGTGGTCCTCCATGTGGCCCCAGTGAGAAACTTCTGTCTGGTCACCAAGTCCTCTCGGCAGGATAAGTGACAGGGGAGAAGGTGTGTGTCCTGAGAGGGCTCTGACTCCCTCGTGCTGGCACCTCACATGGGCAGCACCAGCCCTCCTCCACCCCAACAATCCTTGAAGACGGGGATCTTAGGCTTTCTCTGCTGCGCCCTTGGTTGCCCTCTGTGGCTGGGTGCTTCACATCCCTGGGCTCCAGGAGGATTAACTCTGTCTGCAGGCAGGTGGAGGAAACCAGGTGAGGGGGCCTGGAGAGAAGGGAAAGGCATAACCAGAACATCTTTACACCCCAATAGGTTTCAATGTAATCCAGGATTAATTGGGGGAAGGGGGTGCTAAAGGAGAAGGACTGGAAGCCAAGCCCAGGGGAAGGTCATGGTCAAAGAGTTTTCACATTACTTCAACCCTCCTGAGACTGAGGTGTCCTAGTTCCACACACATGCACATGCCCAGAAGGTTCCAGGCTCCCCCTTCCCTTTGGAGAGGGGTGCATGTGAGGAGGAAACCAAACCCGAAACTGGAGACAGAGGGCCCTGAGATAGAGACCCTCACCCTCACTGGGGGACAGGCATTGCCACTGAAGCTGACTTTCCACAGAAGCTGCCAAGGGTCAGGGTGCCCTTGAGCTAGCACATCCATGCGGGGCCAGGTGACTGGCCAGACACCAGGCCCTCCTCCTGCCTCTCGCTCCTGCTGCTCAGCTGGGATGGAGGCCCACCCTACCCTGGAGAGTCTCTGTAGGGCAATGAGCAGGAACCCCCCTGTATTCCCCTCCCAACTCCCAGGCGGCCACCCTCTTCCTTGGCCAGGCACCTCTCACTGCCATCAGCCAACGAGGCAGCCAGGGTTTCAGGTGTCTGGGGATGGAATTCAGAGAGGGTTCCAGGATCTCAAGTCCTTCCTTTCTTTCCCTCGTGGGTCAGAGGTATGCAGAGCTGCAGAGTCCGGGGCAGGGAGGGGAAATCAGTTCTCTGTGGAGGCAGCACACATGCTGTCTGAGGGCGTGGACTCTGGAGCTGGAAGTATCGGCAAGCAGATCAGAATGCAGATCCTGCTAATACCAGCTGTGCGAGCCAAATAAGTGACACCAGCCCTTAGAGCCTCAGTATCCTTGTCTGTAAAATGGGGGCACTTATGTTAGGGCTGCAGTGAGGACTAGATGGAATTAAGTGTGCAGTCGTATAATAGTATAGTAAGCCTCTTCCTCATATCAGAGACTCAAGAAGGTGAAGGCCTGGTCAGTGTTTCTGAGGAGCTCAGTGTCTGGGGAGTCAAGACTAACCCCTGGCTGAAGCAGCAGTCAGGCAGAGTCCTGTAGGAGAGGAAACCCTGAACTGAGACTTCTGTGCTAAGCCAGGTGCTGGTGCTAAGACAGACATAAATGGCCACGAGACAAAGATGAATTAGGGGCAGGCAGAGGAGCAGAGACCTGGCTCAAGGGAGGGAGTGGCTATAGCCTGAAGGGCTGGCCAGACCCCAGAGCCTGTAATTCCACCCAAGACTGAGTTATCTGGAACACCGTGGAGATAGGGTCATGGTAACAGGAGGTAGGAATCTGATCTTCCCCGGCCTCTCTGCGCACCCCACCCTTCGGAGCTCTCGTTTGCAGCAGTCCTGTTGGGGCTCGGCGCCCATCTCCTCTGCCCGCTACAAACCTGTTTTCCTCCTTCTCCTGCCAGGCCTCACAGGAACACTGGCCCTGCTACCGGAGCCCCAGGAGCCCCCATGAGTGCCGGCGAAGGGAGCCCTGGATAGTGAGGCCCTGGCTGATCCAGGGGTGGGTACCCCATCATGCCGCCCATTCTCCAGCGCCTGCAGCAAGCCACCAAGATGAGCCGTAGGAAAATCCTGCTGCTGGTGCTAGGATGCAGCACCTTAAGCCTCCTCATCCACCAGGGGGCGCAGCTCAGCTGGTAAGGGGGCGGGGTCTCGGAGAGGGGGCGGGGCCCGGGAGTTGCCTTCCTCCAGAGCTCAGCTGCCCGGTTAGCGGATGGGAGCTCTCCTACTCCTCCCTTCTCGTTCCTTAAAGCTGACAGAAGAGTCCATTTTCTGCTGGGCTTTGCTCTTTCCTGTGTTCTCAGAGCGCTTTCCATACATTCTTTTTAGATCCACACAACCTTCCTGGGAAGGACTTCACTGAAAGTGTTGTGTGTTAATAGATGTGGACGTGCAAGTCTTTAAGTTGTGTCCAGCACTTTGCGACCCCATGGACTATAGTCCGTGGATTTCTCCAGGCCAGTTCTTGCCTGGAGAATCCCAGGGATGGGGGAGCCTGGTGGGCTGCCGTCTATGGGGTCGCACAGAGTCGGACACGACTGAAGCGACTTAGCAGCAGCAGCAGCAGAATACTGGAGTGGGTAGCCTTTCCCTTCTCCAGGGCATCTTCCCAACCCAGGGATCGAACCCAGGTCTCCCATATTGCAGGCGGATATTTTACCAGCTGAGCCACAAGGGAAGCCCAAGAATACTAGAGTGGGAATAGAATGCTATCCCTTCTCCAGCGGATCTTTCCGACCCAGGAATCAAACTGGAGTCTCATGCATTGCAGGCGGATTCTTTACCAACTGAGCTGTCAGGAAAGCCCTGAGTGTGTAAGCTGAGATTCTATTCCAGCCCGAGTCTTTCCCTCGCCATCACTTCTGAGTACCTGGTGGATGGGAGGCAGAGAGGTTGAATATCCACCGAAGTGAAAAAGAACTTTAAGAACAAAAACAGAAGTGGGTAACTCCATATAAACTGCACTTAAGAACTTTACTATGGGTAAGTTACATACAGGCAGGAAGGATCCAGTAGATGAAGGATCCAGAGACATTCTCAGTGGCATTGAAAGGGGTACAGGGAGATTTAAAGGGGCAAAAGCTAAAAACAGAATGTGACTACTCAGGAGCACACCCTCATGGACAGAAAGGCGGTGGTGTCCTCCACCCCGGAGTGGGGGGTTGGGGGTTTTGCGGCCATTAACTGTCTGCATCAGCAAAAGGCAGTCTTGCAGTTTTCACATAGGATGAAGGCAAGGATAAAGTCTGACAGGGAATTTACCTGGCTTGAGTGCACTTCTTATGAGTAGGCTAAACCGCAGTTACACAGAAAAGGGAGCGTGTAGGGCTGCGGGCCTGTGATGGAGTCAGTGTACTTCAGCCATGCACTCCCCAGAGAACTGCAAACAACTTCACACTACTGTTATTCTGGGAAAGTCTCCTTACTTCTCTGAGCCCATCTGCTCATCTAGAAAATGACAATGACACTATGTGTGACTCTGCCAGTCACCCTGATACAGGATACAATGTGATGATGAATAGGAGCCCAGACCCTGCTGCTGGCTCACTGCGTGAACCAAATAAATCCCTGCGCCCCCTTCAGGACCTGTTTGCCATTCTCGACATGGTCATCCATGAGAACAGTGTGAATGGGCCCACTCCCTCCTGCCAGATGCTTTTCTGGTCTTATGGAGTATCTGTGTAGACATCCTGAACCCAAACCAGAAAGGTAATCTCACTGGCATCCTCAAGGCTGCTTAGAGTTGCCCTTGTTGCCTGATGCTTAGGATGGTAGAAAAGAAACAGGAGAATGACTCAAAGTCTGGAGTGAATTTACAGGTCACCCAGTAAGGTCACCTTGTTTCAGGAACAAGGAAACAGAAATCAAAGTTTCATGAAGGATAGGATTATGTTTTTTATACTATTATATTTCTGGAACCCAGACAGTTCCTAGCACATAGTAAATTAGTAGATGCTTAAACAAACAAACAAAAAACTACTACCTGAATGAATGAATGAGGTTCCAGAGGACTTGATGGAATCATACAACAACTGGTTGCTTCAGAGGCCCTGCCACTCATCTACAATTTGAGGAGCCTGTTGTTGTTCTTCAGTCGCTAAGTCGTGTCCAACTCTTTGCGACCCCATGGTACAGCACACCAGGCTTCCCTGTCCTTCACTGTCTCCCATAGTTTGCTCAAATTCATGTCCATTGAGTTGGTGACACTATCCAACCATCTCATCCTCTGTTGCCTTCTCCTGCCCTCAGTCCTTCCCAGCATCAGGGTCTTTTCCAGTGAAATGAAGAGCCAGTGGAAAGAGTAAAAATGAGAAAGACAACAGCCAGCAAGAGGATTTGGCGATTTTATCTGAGTTGCTGGACTTATAGAAATGATGTTCCTCCTCCTGTTCTTCGGTTTGTACACCTGTAAAGTGGAATTCCTCAAGGGTCCCCAAGAGTCTTTGTCCTTGAATTATTTTGCTTTTTTCAAACACTCAGGGTTTGTCTGGCTGTGCTGGGCCTCTGTGCTGCACACAGGCTTTCTCCAGTTGCAGTGCGCAGGCTTCTCGTTGAAGTGGCTTCTCTAGTTGCAGAACACGGGCTCCAGGTGTGCGGGCTTCAGTAGTTGTGGCTCGTGGGCTCTCAAGCGCAGGCCTGGTAGTTGTGGCACAGGGGCTTAGCAGCTTAGCAGCATGTGGGATCTTCCCAGACCAGGGATCGAACCTGTGCCCCCTGCATTGGCAGGCAGATTCTTAACCACTGGACCAGTAGGGGAATCCCTGTCCTTGTATAATTTTTTATGGGTAACCAAATAGCACAAAACTTAAGAGGCTGAAAACATCAAACATTTATTATCTCACTCCTGTGGGTCAGGAATTCAGGCTTGCCCTAGCTGGATGCCTCTGGTTCAAGGCCTTTCACAGAGTGAAGCTGGTGGTTGGAGCAGGTGGTTTAATCTGAAGCCCTGGTTGGAAGGGCTCCCCTTACAAGCTCCTGTATGTGGTTGCTGGGGGAGGCTTCAGCTCTTCAAGCAGGTTGATGACAGACTGAGGATCTCATTCCTTGGGGACTGACTGTTCCCACCTGGTACCTCGCCCCCTGCATGAGTTACCCTAGAGAGAGTGAGAGAACGATACCAAGACAGTGCCACAATCTTTTTATAATGTAATCTCACAATCCCACCATTTCTGCCCTATTCTAACTCCTTAGAGGCGTCAATCGGAGAAGGCAATGGCAACCGACTCCAGTACTCTTGCCTGGAAACTCCCATGGATGGAGGAGCCTGGTAGGCTGCAGTCCATGGGGTCGCTAAGGGTCGGACACGACTGAGCGACTTCACTTTCACGCATTGGAGAGGGAAATGGCAACCCACTCCAGTGTTCTTGCCTGGAGAATCCCAGGGATAGGGGAGCCTGGTGGGCTTCCGTCTATGGGGTCACACAGAGTCGGAAACGACTGAAGTGACTTAGCAGCAGCAGCAGTCTTTAGCTAGATGTTATATAGTTACTAGCAGTCTGTTAAAGAAAGAAAGGAATGTCTCAAAAATCAGAGAATGGCACCAGGCCCCTCACCCACAAGATGTATTTTGAGATAATCTTGGCACCAGGCTAGTCATCCAGGGCCATAAAACGATTGATTTGAATCTTGTAGAAAGGCAGGTTCAGTTCAGTTCAGTCGTGTCCGACTCTCTGCAAACCCATGAACTCCAACATGCCAGGCCTCCCTGTCCATCACCAACTCCCGGAGTTCACCCAAACTCATGTCCACCGATTCAGTGATACTATCCAACCATCTCATTCTCAGTAGTCCTCTTCTCCTCCTGCCCTCAATCTTCCCCAGCATCAGGGTCTTTTCCAGTCAGTTCTTTGCATCAGGTGGCCAAAATATTGGAGTTTCAGCTTCTGCAACTGTCCTTCCAATGAACACCTCTGATCTCCTTTAGGATGGACTGGTTGGACCTCCTAGGAGTCCAAGGGACTCTAGAGAGTCTTCTCCCAACACCACAGTTCAAAAGCATCAATTCTTCAGCGCTAAGCCTCATTGACTATGCCAAAGCCTTTGACTGTGTGGATCACAATAAACTGTGGAACATTCTGAAAGAGATGGGAATACCAGATCACCTGACCTGCCTCTTGAGATACCTGTATGCAGGTCAGGAAGCAACAGTTAGAACTGGACATGGAACAACAGACTGGTTCCAAATAGGAAAAGGAGTATGTCAAGGTTGTATATTGTCACCCTGCTTATTTAATTTATATGCAGAGTACAACATGAGGAACGCTGGGCTGGAAGAAGCACAAGCTGGAATCAAGATTGCCAGGAGAAATATCAATAACCTCAGATATGCAGATGACACCACCCTTATGGCAGAAAGTGAAGAGGAACTCAAAGGCCTCTTGATGAAAGTGAAAGGAGAGTGAAAAGTTTGGCTTGAAGCTCAACATTCAGAAAACGAAGATCACGGCATCTGATCCCGTCACTTCATGGGAAATAGATGGGGAAACAGTGGAAACAGTGGCTGATTTTATTTTGGGGGGCTCCAAAATCACTGCAGATGCTGACTGCAGTCAGGAAATTAAAAGACGCTTACTCCTTGGAAGGAAAGTTATGACCAATCTAGATAGCATATTAAAAAGCAGAGACATTACTTTGCCAACAAAGGTCCGTCTAGTCAAGGCTATGGTTTTTCCAGTGGTCATGTATGGATGTGAGAGTTGGACTGTGAAGAAAGCTGATCGCCGAAGAATTGATGCTTTTGAACTGTGGTGCTGGAAAAGACTCTTGAGAGTCCCTTGGACTGCAAGGAGAGCCAACCAGTCCATTCTAAAGGAGATCAATCCTGGGTGTTCATTGGAAGGACTGATGCTGAGGCTGAAGCTCCAATACTTTGGCCACCTCATCCGACGAGTTGACTCACTGGAAAAGAGTCTGATGCTGGGAGAGATTGGGGGTGGGAGGAGACGGGGACGACAGAGAATGAGATGGCTGGATGGCATCACCGACTCTGTGGACATGAGTTTGAGTGAACTCCGGGAGTTGGTGATGGACAGGGAGGCCTGGCGTGCTGTGATTCATGGTGTCCCAAAGAGTCGGGCACGACTGAACGACTGAACTGAACTGACTGAAGCTTTCTTTATAGTCCAACTCTTACATCCATACATGACTACTGGAAAAACAATAATTTCATTTACATAGATTAGCAGAACAATGTCTGAGTATAACATACTGGTTTGTCAAGTCGGTTCTGAGCCTAAATCTGAGCTTTTAGGCAGCACCAACTTGAAGATAGAGTCTAGGGTAAATGCATAGTACGTTAACATAGCTTAAGACAAACATTTCCATTAAAAAATGCATTGATTAGCTCAAGATTTGAGAAACGTTAAGTTCACGTGGAACCAGGTGTCATTTTGGCAACACAGTATTTTAAGAGAAACCTCTTTTTAACTTTGTATAGAGAAGGGGAAAAAGTATAACACTAGTTTGTTTCCTCCTGCTACTTAAAGTGAAAGTGAAGTTCAGTCCTGTCCAACTCTTTGTGACCCCATGGATTATAGCCTACCAGGCTCCTCCGTCCATGGGATTTTCCAGGCAAGAATACTGGAGTGAGTTGCCATTTTCTTCTCCAAGGGAGCTTCCTGACCCAGGGATCGAACCCCGGTCTCCCACATTGTAGGCAGACACTAGAGAGATTAAAAAAAAAAAAGTTTGACACTTACAGCCTATTTCCGCCGTTTGGAGACCCTTGGCCTTCCTGTCTCACAGGGACTCCCTGGGGGTGGTCATCTTAGATGCCCGTACCATACGTCTGTGTACTGTTTGGTGGGTAAAGCCCTGGGCCCATCCCCAGCATCCTTGGGGAGAGGCCGGGTCAAGCGGCACCCTTCTCACACCTTCCTCCCTCCACACCCCGGACCCTGCAGGTACCCCAAGCTGTTCCCTCTGAGCTGCCCGCCTCTGCAGGACTCTCCGCCGCGCCCCAAGCACATGACCGTGGCCTTTCTGAAGACGCACAAGACTGCGGGCACGACGGTGCAGAACATCCTGTTCCGTTTCGCCGAGCGCCACAACCTGACGGTGGCCCTGCCGCACCCGAGCTGCGAGCACCAGTTCTGCTACCCGCGTAACTTCTCGGCGCACTTCGTGCACCCGGCCACGCGGCCGCCGCACGTGCTGGCCAGCCACCTGCGCTTCGACCGCGCGGAGCTGCAGCGCCTCATGCCGCCCGGCACCGTCTACGTCACCATCCTGCGCGAGCCGGCCGCCATGTTCGAGTCGCTCTTCAGCTACTACAACCAGTACTGCCCCGCCTTCCGGCGCGTGCCCAACGCGTCGCTCGAGGCCTTCCTGCGCGCGCCCGAGGCCTACTACCGCGCGGGCGAGCACTTCGCCATGTTCGCGCACAACACCCTGGCCTACGACCTGGGCGGCGACAACGAGCGCAGCCCCCGCGACGACGCCGCCTACCTGGCGGGCCTCATCCGCCAGGTGGAGGAGGTCTTCTCGCTCGTCATGATCGCCGAGTACTTCGACGAGTCGCTCGTGCTGCTGCGGCGCCTGCTGGCCTGGGACCTGGACGACGTGCTCTACGCCAGGCTCAACGCGCGCGCCGCCAGCTCGCGCCTCGCCGCCATCCCCGCGGCGCTCGCGCGGGCAGCGCGCGCCTGGAACGCGCTCGACGCCGGCCTCTACGACCACTTCAACGCCACCTTCTGGCGCCGCGTGGCGAGTGCCGGCCGCGCCTGCGTGGAGCGCGAGGCGCGCGAGCTGCGCGAGGCCCGGGAGCGCCTGCTGCGGCGTTGCTTTGGCGACGAGCCGGTGCTGCGGCCCGCGGCGCAGATCCGCACCAAGCAGCTGCAGCCGTGGCAGCCCAGCCGCAAGGTGGACATCATGGGCTACGACCTGCCCAGCGGCCACGCCGGTCCAGCCACCGAGGCCTGCCTCAAGCTGGCCATGCCCGAGGTTCAGTACTCCAGCTACCTGCTCCGCAAGCAGAAGCGCCGAGGCGGCATGCGTCTCCGGCCCGAACCGGTCCTAGACAACCCTCCTCCTCGGCCCATTCGGGCGCTGCGCCCAGGCCACTGAGCTCCGGGTGGCACTCTGGCCCCTGACCTGCCCACCGGGGTCTTTCCTAGGGCTGCCTCCGGGTCCCACCGCAGCAGGGCCTTTTCTCCCGAGAGGGGCTGCGGCAGTAAGTGGGGGTGCATCTCCCCGTTTGAGCCCACCTCCCAGGGAGGTGTAGGCCTGATCGAACCCCGGGCCACTCTCTCCTTTGTCCCAATTGGTTGGTGGCTTTGCCAAGAGATTTGAGGCCCATTCAGAACTGCCCACCCTGCCTTCTTAGGGGATCGAGGACCCCCCCACCTATCTTTTCTAAGTGGATGAGTCCACGTCCGAGAGAGGGGCTGAGCTCTGGGAAGGTCGACTCTGTCTGTCAGCCTCCCGGGCTCTTGCTCTTCCTGCCAGGGGTCAGAGGCCCCCACACTGTCTGTCTTCCAGGTTCCACCCTCCTAACAGACCTAAGCTGCTCCCAGACCCCCAGAACCAAAAGTTCTTGGGGTGGGCTTTTTGTTTGTTTGGTTTTCCTTTTTTAAATAAAATATTTTAAAATGTGCATGTTGTATGTCAGTCATTAAAAGCCAATTCCCCCCTTTTTGAGGATGAGGCAGATGCCTAAGAATTGATGTGGCTGTTACCATGAGAATGGGGACCCAGTGAAACCGAGCAGGATCTTGTGGGGCTCCTGGATATAAAAGCCTTTCCATGTCTCCTGTTTTCTTGTTTGTAAGCAGCAGACTCCAGCCTCCTCCGTGACCTTCCCTGAGTTCCAAAGGGCAGATTTGAACAGTTGCTCTTCAAACAAGGTAGAGGATGCAGAGACAAGAGAGGAGCAGCAGCCTTGGGGCAGGGTCCTGGTTCCACCTCAAGGGATACACATAACAGTATCTTTTGCGCTCTTCACAGAATTAAAAGCTCCAATAAATGGCAGGTATCAGCGTTCTTCACTCCAGAGAAGACCACCTGTGGCGAGATTAAAGACCGGAGAAGTCTCTCAAGAGATTGTTGTTGTTCAGTCGCTAAGTCCTGTCTGGCTCTTCGCGACCCCATGGACTGCGACACACCAGGCTCCTGTGTCCTCCACTGTCTCAGGAGTTTGCTCAAATTCAAACGCATTAAGACAGTGCTGCCGTCTAATCTCCTCATTCTCTGCCACGCCTTGCTCTTGAGTGCAGTCTTTCGCAGCTTCAGGGTCTTTTCCAGTGAGTCAGCTCTTTGCATCAAGTAGCCAAACTCTTGGAGCTTTAGTGACAGTCCTTCCAATGAATATTCAGAGTTGATTTCCTTTGGGACTGACTAGTTTGATCTCCTTGCAGTCCAAGAGACTCCCAAGAGTCTTCTCCAACACCATACTTCGAAAGCATCAATTCTTCAGCACTCAATCTTCTTTATGGTCCAAATCTCACATCTGTACATAACTACTGGAAAAACCATAGCTTTGACTATATGGACTTTTGTCTGCAAAGTGATTTCTCTGCTTTTTAATACATTGCCTAGATTTGTCATAGCATTCCTTCCAAGGAGCAAGCATTTTTTAATTTTCTTCAAGAGGTGGGAATACCAGACCACCTGACCTGCCTCCTGAGAAATCCATATGCAGGTCAAGAAGCAACAGTTAGAACTGGACATGGAACAACAGACTGGTTCCAAATAGGGAAAGGAGTACATCAAGGCTGTATATTGTCACCCTGCTTATTTAACTTATATGCAGAGTACATCATGAGAAATGCTGAACTGGATGAAGCACAAGCTGGAATCAAGATTGCCAGGAGAAATATCAATAACACCTCAGATATGCAGATGACACCACCCTTATGGCAGAAAGTGAAGAGGAACTAAAGAGCCTCTTGAAAGTGAAAGAGGAGAGTGAAAAAGTTGGCTTAAAACTCAACATTCAAAAACCTAAGATCATGGCATCTGGACCCATCACTTCATGGCAAATGGATGGGGAAACAGTGCAAACAATAACAGACTTTATTTTGGGGGGCTCCAAAATCACTGCAGATGGTGACTGCAGCCATGAAATTAAAAGACGCTCGCTTCTTGGAAGAAAAGTTATGACCAACCTAGACAGCATATTAAAAACCAGAGACGTTGCTTTGCCAACAAAGGTCCGTCTAGTCAAGGCTATGGTTTTTCCAGTAGTCACATATGGATGTGAGAGTTGGACTATAAAGAAAGCTGAGCACCGAATAATTGATGCTTTTGAACTGGTGTTGGAGAAGACTCTTGAGAGTCCCTTGGACTGCAAGGAGATCCAACCAGTCCATCCTAAAGGAAATCAGTCCTGAGTATTCATTTAAAGGACTGATGCTGAAGCTGGAACTCCAATACTTTGGCCACCTGATGCGAAGAACTGACTCACTGGAAAAGTCCCTGATGCTGCAAAAGATGGATGGCAGAAGGAAAAGGAGATGACAGAGGATGAGATGGTTGGATGGCATCACCAACTCAATGGACAAGAGTTTGGGTGAACTCTAGGAGTTGGTGATGGACAGGGAGGCCTGGTGTGCTGCAGTCCACGGGGTTGCAAAGAGTCGGACATGACTGACCAACTGAACTGAACTGAACCTATTTTTTACCTACAAGAGTCATAGAAATCAAAAGTTTGATAACTTGGGTTCAATCCCTGGTTGGGGAACTAAGATCCCAGAAGCCACATGGTGCACCTCAAAAGAAAGAATCCGCCTGCCAATGTAGGGGACATGGGTTCAATCCCCAATCCAGAACGATCCCACATCTTGAGGGGCAATGAAGCCGGTGAGCCCCAACGACTGAGCCCTTGTGCCCCAACTCCTGAGGCTCGCATGCCCTAGAGCCTGTGCTCTGTACAGGAGAAGCCACCACAATGAGAAGCTGTGCATTGCACTGCAACTAGAGAGTAACCCCTGCTCACCACAACCAGAACCACAAAAACCCTGGAAGCAATGAAGACCCAGCACAGCCAAAAACAAACAAATAAATACAATAAAAAAGTAAAGTTACTGTATCAGCCAGGATTTATCAGAGAAACAGAATTACTGGGAACGATTATGTGAGGTCAAGATGCATCCTAGTGATAAGACCCTGGGTAATTGTGAGGGCTGATCATAGAAGACTGCTGTTTTTGTTTCTGGTGCTGGAACTCAGAGACAGCAGGCAGATTGTTGGAAAGCATGTGATGTGAGGTGAGGGAAGCAAGAACAAACTGGCACCTGTGAGGACTAGCTAGCACCCACAGGATAGACCAGAACCCAATCAGTCTCTCACTGCACCTAAGCCTCTAACTTTAATGAAGCAGACGGTTCACAGGAGAAGCTGGCACTCTATCCGGGAGCTGAACGTTCACCTGGAACAAGAGCAGCAGAAGCAGGAGGAGCTGTGGACCCAGCTATTGCCCAATGCCAACATGCTGAGCCAGCAAATGAGAGTCACTGTGAGAGAGGTGCCACCACTTCAGGGGCCCCTGCACCAACCTGCCTCATGGAAAAAAGGATGCAACTCCTGTTTCACTTCTACTTTCCAAATCTTACACAAAGTGTCACTTGTGGGCCACATTAACAGAACTATGCAGGGAAGAGAATTCTGGGAAATAGATCCAGCTTAGTTAAAATGACACAGTACAAATTCACCGCAGTTTCAGATGTTAATTTGAAAATTATTACCCATGGAGACCAATTAGCACCAAAGGATTTTAGAGATGAAAGGTCACATTCCTGAGGCTCTCAGATTCATGCTGTGGTTCTTTCCCCCGTCCCAGAATTGATCATGAGATTAGTGCCCAGTAGCTGGCAGACTCCCATTGGTTCCCTGCCACTGCAGTGATGAATATGGCAAAAAGGACCAACAGGAAAGCCCTGGAATTGTCCCCTCCTCCACCAAGTTGTAAACCAGGTTATACCACAACCCTGAAGAAACTGCAGAGATTAATGCTACCATTAAGGGTTTGAGAGATGCAAGAGTGGTGGTAATTCGTCATATTCCCACCTGTTTGCAGGTGGAAGAAGCAAACTTAGTGATGTGGCAATGCTGATAATAGCTGCAGTTCTATTTTAAACCATAAAGAAGGCTGAGTACCAAAGAACTGATGCTTTCAAACTGTGGTGCCGAGGAAGACTCATGAGAGTCCCTTGGACAGCAAGGAGATCCAACCAGTCAACCCTAAAAGAAATCAACCCTGAATATTCATTGGAAGGACTGATGCTGAAGCTCCAATACTTTAGCCACCTGATATGAAGAGCTGACTCATTGGAAAAGACCCTGGTGCTGGGATAGATTGAGGGCAGGAGGAGAAGGGGATATGATGGTTGGATGTCATCATTGAACAATGGACATGAGTTTGAGTAAACTCGGGGAGATAGTGAAGGACAGGGAAGCCTGGCATGCTGCAGTCCATGGGGTCACAAAGATTTGGACACCACTTAGTGACTGAACAACAACAACAAAGTATTTTTAAAATTTATTTATGCGTTTATTTTGTTGTGCTGGGTCTTAGCCACAGCACACAGGATCTTCAGTCTGTATTGCGGCATGTGATCTTTCAGTTCCAATATGTGGGATCTAGTTCCCTGACCGAGGATTGAATCAAGGTTCCCTGCATTGGGAGTTCAGAGTCTTAACCAATTGGTCAGTTGGTTAAGGGAAATTCCACACAGCTGCAATTTTAGATTTGAGATCTTTATTGGAGAAAATCAATAAAAACCCCAGCAGCAACTTCTGTGTGGCTATTGAACTAGTAAGTGCTTTCTCTTACATTCCCATGAGTACAGGAAATGACACTGTTTGCTTTTACCTAGCAAGGGTAACAGTATACCTTTACTGTCTTGTCCTTAGATTATTACCATTCTCTTGCAAACTGCTAGGTCCAAACGGACTGTGATAGTCTTGACAGCACGGAGAACACCACAGTGACACACTCAACTGATGCCATTGTGCTAACTGGACACTGTGAGCAGGAAACAACAATCCTTAAGTGCCCTAGACATATGTGTGCCAGAGAGTTGGAGATGAAAATTCGAGGGCCTGCCACATCGGGAAAGTTTCCAATAGTCCAGAGGTCTGCGGAATGCTGCATATCTCTTCTAATGTGAGAGGTGAGTTGCTGTCACTTATATCATACGCCACAAAGAAAGAGGAGCAGTGTATGGTGTGCCTTTGGGGTTTTAGAGTCAACACAGATCACAGGCTGTTTTGATTCAGTTTCTGGGTAACCTGTAAATCTGACAATGTTCTATCTGGATCTCAAAAAAGCTCTTCAAGTGCCCAGACTGTAGTGCAAGCTGCCTACCACTTGGGCAGTACGCCTAGCAGACCCACGTGTCTGACTTAGGTGTCAGCCAAAGACTCCATGTGGCATCTCTGGCAACCCCCAACAGGAGGATCACAGCTAAGACCTCTGGAATCTTGGTCATGCTATCTCTGCTGACAGCTGTTCTATCTCTGCAAAAGCAGTTTCTGGCTTTCTACTGGGCCTTAATGAAGACTGAATGGCTGATTTATGGAACACCATGTGATGATCAGACCCAAGTGTTCATCATAAACCAGGTGTTATCTGACCTACAGAACCATGAAACTGGATGTTCACGGTTGCATCTCATTAGAAACTGAAGTGATAAGAGGGTCTTCCCTCGTGGTCCAGTGGTTAAGAATCTGCCTTGCAGTGCAGGGGACGTGGATTCGATCCCTGGTTGGAGAACGAAGATCCCACAAGCCTCAGAGCAACCAAGCCTGCACGCCGCAACCACTGAGCCCACGCCCCACAACTTGAGAGTCCCTGTGTCAGAACCAAAGATCCCCCGTGATGCAACGAAGACCCCGTGCGCTGCAACTGAGACCTGAGGCAGTCAAATAAATAAAATAAATTGAAGTGGTATATTCGATACTGGGCCCAAGCTGATCCAGAAGGCACAAATAAATTACATGAGCAGATGGTTCAGATTCCCATGGTATCAGTTCGTACAGCTTCACCTCAGTTTATACTCAAAGGCTCCAAGGGGAGGAGGAGAAAGGACAGGCCTGATTTCTGGAAGGCTTTGTACAAGTAAACCAGCGACAGCCAGAAGCAGACATCTGCTCAGGACAGCCCAGTGCAGAGCTGGCCCTGAAAAACGGTGATGAAGAAAAATGGTCCCTGTGGGAGAGCTTTAGGTAATACACATGTTATCCATTTGTGTGGAAGAAAGAAGGGGCTAAGGTGCCACTTTCCATGGACTCTTGAGCAATATCTGATGGGCTGGCCATTTGCAGAGACTTGAAAAGAACACATCTGGGAAATCGATGACATGATGGTCTATGGAAGAGGTCTGTGGATGGCTTCTTTCTTTCTTCTTCCATAAGACAACAAACTATTTCATGAGGTTTCTTTTTTGTTGGTGGTCTGTTAAATTAATTTTTATTGGCGTAAGTTGCTTTATACATGGATGGCATCTTAATATGCTCACAGAATGGGAAGTTATTTATGTCCCGTGTAAATGCTCATCACAAGGCAAACAGTGCCGGAGCCCTCAGTAGTCGGATAAGACAATCATCCTATAAATGCAGTCAGCCTCTTGCCCCAACCAAACTGGTGGTTCTCAATGGATCCTTCACAAAGTGCGAAACCACCAGGTTTTTATACATCTTTATAAGAAGTGTCTGTGTTCTTTGTCTGGGTTTTCACACAGTTTATTTTAATTAAAAATTTTATTGTGGTAAAATACTTATTAACATAAACTTTGCCATTTTAACCATTTTTTTAAAGTTTATTTATTTATTTACTTTGTGGCTATACTATGTCTTGTTGCTGGGCGAGGACTTTCTCCAGTTGTGGCAAGTCAAGTGGAGCCTACACTTCGTTGCGGTGCTCAGGCTTCTCACTGCAGTGGCTTCTCTTGTTGCAGAGCACGGGCTCCAGGGCACAGGAGCTGGTAGTTTCAGCATGTGGGCTCAGTAGCTGTGGTGCTTGGGCTTAGTTGCCCCAAGGCATGTGGGATCTTAGTTCCTGGAGCAGGGATCCAGTCTGTGTACCCTGCTCTGGCAGGCAGACTCTCAACCACTGAACCACCAGGGAAGTACCATTCTAACCATTTTTCAAGTGTACCATTCAAGGGCAGTGAGGACACACACGACATTGAATAACCGATCACCACAGTCCATCTCCAGAAGTTTCCATCATCCCAACTGAAATTCTGCATCATTAAACATTCACTCTTCATCATCCTCTGCCCACAGCCTCTGGTAACCACTATTTAACCTTCTGTGTCTACGAAGGTGCCTATTCTGGGTAACTCATAAAAGTGAAGCACATGATATTTGTTCTTTTGCGTCTGGCTTATTTCACTTAGCATAGTGTTCTTGGGGTTCATCTATGTTGCAGAATGTTGTCAGAATTTCCTTTCCTTTAAGGCTGAATAATATTCCATTGTATCCATGAGCCACATTTTATCTCTTTATCCGTTCAAGGTCATTTAGATTGTTTCTACCTCTTGGCTGTTGTGAATAATACCTCCACAAATATGTGTACAGATACCTGTTGGAGTCTCTGCTTTCCATGTTTTTGGTGCATAACCAGGTGTGAATTGCGGTATCATAATCACAGCATGATTTAAACACTCTCAAGTAAACTAGTTTTGGTTTCACCAGGCTCACATTTTGCAGCATCATTCTTTTTTTCATCTCCAACAGTTTTTGACACCAGCACCTCCCTGGACGGAAAGTAATGTGCGTGGCAACATCAAGTTTTTGTTTGCTGGGTTTTGATTGGTTTTGGTTTTTCATATGAGCAGTGAAAACTCTCACGGAGCCAACTTTTAAAAAATGTATTTATTTTTGGTCTCCCTGGGTCTTCATTGCTGCACATAGGCTTTCTCTAGTTGTGGCAAGAGGAGGCTACTCTTCGCTGCAGTGCAAGGAGTTCTTGTTGCAGTGGCTTCTCTGTTGCAGAGTACAGGCTGTAGGGCACGGAGGCTCAGTAATTGTGGTGCTCGGGCTTAGTTGCTCTTCCTGTGACATCTTCCTGGACCTGGGACTGAACCAGTGTCTCTTGTATTGCAAGGTGCACCCTTAACCACCGGACCATCAAGGAAGTCCTGGAACCAACTTTTGATGGAAATGCCATCGGTTCAAATGCCAAGACCAGGAGGCTGGGGAGAGGATAAACTGGGAGACTAGGACTGACATATACACACTCCTACATAAAATACAGAGGACTAATAAGGACCTATTGTATAGCACACAGAGCTCTATTCAAAACTCTGTAATGACCCATATGGGAAGAATTTGAAAAAGAGTGGATATTTGCTTATATATATAACAGATTCAGCTTGCTGTGCAACAGAAACTAACACAACATTGTAAATCAGCTAGACTCCAAAAAAACTTTTTTTAATGCCAAGACAGTTCTTCTAAGACAAACCTTTTGAGTCCAGATATGAGGAAAACATTAACCATATCTTGGCTGGTTGTTTGTAAAAGCTGTAGCAGAAATAAATTTTTTTCTTGATTATCAGCATCATTTACAAATCTTACAAGTGGTATAATAGCATTTGTCAGTGAAATCTGTTGACTCATCAGCCTGGATAAAGAAACTGTTGTTTTTTCAGTTAATTACCAAGAAGAAAAAAAATGTCTTCAGCATCATGTGACATCAGTATGTCTCGTTGTTGCTCCCTCTGAGAGTAGAATCGTTCCACTCTTTTGTTGAGCATCATGCGCTAACATTTCACTCATACAATTTTACACACTAGCATTATTAGGCTCTTTTTTTCTGAACAATAGGTCTGTTACTAATAACTTGGTTTTTGAGGCTGTTTAATATAACAAACGTGGCTTATAAAATCCTTGATCTGTTCACTTTGTGATACCATAGATAAAAATTATCACATATATTTGTCAAATGGCTGTAATTTGTTGTTAAGTTCGTTTCAATTTTGCTAAAGCCAGGGCTACATTTGTAAATTGTAATTTTTCATCACTAAGCCTGCCAGATTTGTCTACAGTCGTAAGCTCTTCCTCTTTCACTTCACACCTCATAATAAAATATACCACGTTGAATCACTAGACGCGTTTGTAAAAGACAAACACTAATAAGATACACAATAAAAGGGCATCATAATAACTAAACAGGAAACTCGCAAAAAATACTAAATCATTCTGAAATTCACTTCTAACCTATATTATAATTCATGTTTTCCGGTGTTCATATCAACAGCAAAGTGGCAGAGAGGCCGCTGTGTGTGCTACGTCTCTCAGTTGGGTCCAAATCTTTGCAACCGCATGGACTGTAGCCCACCAGTTTCCTCTGTCCATGGGGATTCTCCAGGCAAGAATACTGGAGTGGGCTGCCACGCCCTCCTCCAGGGGATCTTCCCGACCCAGGGATCGAAGCAGCTCTCCCGCAGTGCAGGCTGATTTTTATGTCTGAGCTACCAGGAAAGCCCAAGAATACTGGAGTGGGTAGGAATGCTGCGAAGTCATGGAAAAAAATATTTCTCTAGAAAAAAATTTGCTCTTTTTTTTTAACTGCAATGCCTGGCTTGCAGGATCTAGTTTCCCTGGCCAGGGATTGAAGCAGCACCAGGTGCAGTGGAAGCGCAGAGTCCTAAGCACTGGATCGCCAGGCAAGTCCCTTCTCTCATTCTCTACCACATCAGAAAGTGTGTTTGCGCCCCTAAGTCAGTCATCCGACGTAAGCGGGAGGTAACCCGGAGGACAAGGGTGAGGTCATCCATCTTTACCTCCTCCTCTCCAGGCAACAGCACGTTCACAGGTGAAGGACAGACTTTTTGATCTCGTGCTGAAAACTGAGCAAGGCCCCACCCACTGAGCACTGCAGCCAGGGCTGAACAACTCCTCACAGATGAGTTCCGAGGCTGCTCCATTAGGGTCCATCCCTGAAACCGCTGGCATCGCACAGCACACGAGGTTCAAAAATAATGCTAATTTCTTTTTCTCATCACAAGACAGAATCCCTAACCTAGAAACATCTCAAGTAAGTTCTGTGGTTCTGCAGAACTCAGAAATCTCTGCCTTAGACGATCACTCCTGTCTGCTGGTTGATCCACACTCCAGCCCAAAAGAAGCATGGAAATACATGCACCCACGTCCAGGGCCTTAAATTGAAGACCCCGAAGTTATTGCACTGCTTCTGCTCTCACTTTTTGGCCAGGCCTAGATGCAAGGCATACTGGGAAATGTTGTCTCTATTTGGGAGAA
Source organism: Moschus berezovskii (assembly GCF_049115385.1). Lineage (NCBI taxonomy): Eukaryota > Metazoa > Chordata > Mammalia > Artiodactyla > Moschidae > Moschus > Moschus berezovskii. The sequence continues at coordinate 6,971,046 of NC_142484.1, forward strand.
CGTACCGGGAGGAAGAGGAGAATGGAACTGTGGAATAACTGTCCTATTAAAAACTCTTTCCTTGTCTGCTGCTGACAACAGACACTGAACCCCTTGAGGGCCATATCTCTTTCATCACTAGGAACCTGGTACCTAGTGGCACTATGAACTTAGCTGTGACCAAGCACTGAGCAAACAGCTATCGTCAAATTGGAAACCTGAAAGTTTCAGAAGAGCTGCGCTGGTCATGAATGAATTCTGGTGGATTTCAGGAGGAAGACAGGACAGCATGGTGGAAAGTTGGGAATGAGTGCTGACTTTATAAGTTCTTATTTATTGAGCAGTTTGTTTATACTCTTTGAGCCGCATTTCCAAATTGGGATAAAACAAAATGGGGATAATATTATCCATCCTGTGGAGTTATTGTGATGATTATATTTAAAGTGCATAAAGCTGGTCTTCAATAAATATTGGCTGTTAGTTTAATTTTAGTAATAACCCAAGAGAGAGGCTTCCATTACTGTCAATGCTAATTACCATTTGTTGTGCTATTAGTATAAGCTTTACAGATCTTAACTTTTTTGACCCTATGAGGTAGGTGTTATTATCCCCATTTTATAGAAGAACAAACTGAGGCAAAGGAAGATTAAGCAACTAGACCACAGTCACATACCTGTTTACTGTGGAAGTGGGCAGTTTGAACCTCAGAGCCAGTTGGTATCTAAGTACAGCTGGGAACTGGACCATCTGGCTTCTTAAAGTTTTTTTTCCAGTAATAGAGGTAAAGCAACTGCTGGGCCTCTGATGTCACCCCGAAATTCTTTGTCCAGCTTTGCCATTGACCTACTGGATCACCTTGGGCCAGTCCCTTCCCCTTCTTGACCTCAGTTTCCTCCTTTTACAATGAAGAGTTGGACACAATGATCTTTGATCCTTAACTGTAGCTCAGGAGGAGGCATTTGGGAATTAGGCCTGAGCAGAGGTCTGCCTGTGACATCATAGAGGAGAGAATTCCATGAGAAGTCAGGCTTTCCTAGAAGCCCCAGTGTGATGGCTTAGGTGATTAGGCGAGACAGGTGATCCAGGAAGGGCTCTTTTGGGCCCACACGTTAAGCTTTCCTAATTCCAGGATTCCCAGCATAATCTCGCATCAACCTTCCATGTCTGCAAAGGCTCAAAATGAGGCAGACACTGATGACTCAGATGTGTTCTCTCACCCTGGCTCATCAACCCCATACCAAAGGCCAAGCCATGGTGGAGTCCACCACCATCACCAAGGTGCATCCCGTCACCGTGGTGAGCCCCAGCATCGTGGCTTATCCCATCATCATGGTGGACTTCATAACCCTGATGAATTCCAAGACTTCCATGAAAATGTCTTCTCCCGCCATGCCCACCGCTCTTATCACACCCCCAGTCGTGGTGAGTCCCACCATCATGGTGGAAACCACCGCTCCACATCCCTTTCCCAGGATCCTTCCCATGACACTCTCATCTCCCACCAATCCTATGGTGAGGACCACTTTGACAATGAACACCACCATGGTAGCAGGAGACACCATGGGAGGTCCCGCCAACACAGGGAGCCCAACCACCATGGTGGATTTCACCACCACACTGAGGTTCCTGACTACAGTGGGCTCCATCGCCAAAATGAGGCTTACCACCATAAAGACTCCACCCAATCTAGTAGCCGCTCCCACCTCAGTGAGGCCTATCATCATGGTGGCCACCACCACAGAAGGCCTACCTCCATGATGTCCTACCAGCATGGCCCACCTCACCACGACAAACACCACCGTGGTGACCACCACCACAGGGAACACCAGCGCAGCGCACGTCCTCACGATTACCCCCACCGAGATCACCACCATGCCGAGTACCGTCACAGAAGCCCCCAGCTCTTTGGCTCATACACGTCCCACACCGTGCCCTTAGGCGCCATCAGCTCTGCCTATTCTGGTCCAGCAGTCTTCCAACCCAACAAGCCAGACCGAAAGAGCTCAGCCTTCAACTTGGTTCGTTCCCTTAGTACAGTGAACTCACACCCCTCCGAGACCTCCAACAAAGTCTATCCTCAGGACTCCTCCTCTAAAACCTCGGAAAGCTGCCCTGAAGAAGACGAGCACGTTCAGAAGCGCAAAGGTGCGTCTTGAGCTCACCCCTTACCCCCAACTCCAGCTGCCTGGCCCAGGTTCCAGACCTGAGTCAGGCCTGGCACGTCCTTCACAAGGCTCGCTCTCGCCTGCAGGTGTAGTCCATTGGCTCTTCACGCACCTGACCGTTCATCCTCCAATTTTTTATTCCTGGAATCAGGCACCTCTTCAGACATCAGTTGGTTAATTCAGTCACTGTCACCTTAGTTCTCATGTTCACTTCTCAAATGTTTCCTATTATTGAATGTGAAAGCTGGTGTAGGTCACTTATACAAGCAAACCCAGGCTGCCCAGGGAAGGGGTCCATCCTCGGTATCAGAACATTTACGACTATGGATTCTGTTTGTCCACATTTCCCCCACTAAACTGTGACCTTCTTGAGGACAGAGGGAGGAACCAGTGCCTGAATGTGGGCCTTGTTGGAGGGCAGGGAGGACCTTGCCTGTTAACATATAATCCCGCCCAAATTGTTCCCTAGTAGTTCAGTAAACATGGCATTAGCTTCTTGAACAAGAAGCAAGGGATGTGTGTCCAACTGTGGAAGAGAAGGCAGTCAAGAGGGGGAGATATGTCAGAAGCATCTTGTAGGGAGAGGACGAGGTTACCAAGACGAAGGGGTGGCGAGGAAGAGTGGGTCTTCCATGTGCGAGCTGCCATGTGAGTAAAAAGCGTGGCGTGTAAGAGCCTGCGCCCCTGAAATATGCTCAGATCCCAAGCCGACTGGCACCTGCAAGGCAGGGTCAAGCCTTGACTTCTATCCCAGCGCAGGATGAGCATGCCGGCCCCTGAGTGAGCTCATGGCAGGCAGGCCTGGGAGGGTGCCCAGATGCCTGGGCCCCTTGTCCCCAAGAGCTTGCCTTTCTGGCCCTTTACAGTTGCCCGGGCCTCACGGATTCACAAGAAGGTGCACTCTTCGGACTTCCTGTACTGGTTGTGGGAAAAATTAAGCCAGCTCATTTGGGGCATTCAGAGAATGCTCAGGAAACTGGTTGACTCCCTGGCCTTTGAAACCTTCATCATCTTCATCGTCTGCCTCAACACCATCATGCTTGTGGCTCAGACCTTCGCTGAAGTCGAGGTCCGGGGCGGTAAGAGCCAGGGAACCCTGTTCATGTAGAGAAGGCCATTGATGATGTTCTGGGCCTCCTGTGAGCCTGACCAAGTTCCGGGTGGTTTAAACAACTTAGCCTTTTTGATCCTCACCCTGGGAGGTGGGCGACATTGCCCAGCAGTTAGAGTGAGGCTCAGAGAGTTTTGATGAAGTCAACCAGACCGCCAGAGACAGGAGCTCTAAGCTTGAGTGTGTGCTGTTCGTGACTACAGCCACCAGGTGGCGCATCAGCTCTAAGTACGTTGATTTGCGCGGGAAGGAGGCCCAGAACCCATGTCCGCTGGACGGGTCTGGAGGCCCTGGAGGCCAGGAGACCCTGAAGGGAGGAAGCTGGGAAACCTGGGAAAGCCGTCCCTAAAACTCCAGGGAGCAGATCGAAGGAAAGGTCCTGCCATAGGACCCATAAACTAAGGGGAGAAGAAGAGTGAGCTGATGTTTCTTGCAAGCTGTTTAAGGCTCCCTTGGAAGCCCTTTGCTATGTGAAATGCATTTCATTCTCGTGAAAATTCTATCAGGCGGACTGTTATTATCACCGTTTCATAGAGGAGGAAAGTGAGACACACAGCCATTGGAAGAGCCAGCTGCTCCCTACATGGCTTCTTGCAAGTGAGGTTCCAGTGAGCAGGAGGAGGCAGGGGTTGGGCTGCTGGGGGCAGAGGTGGGGCTAAGCGAGGGCCCGCTCCTCCCTCCCCTCCCTGGGTCCTCACAGAGTGGTACTTCACGGCCTTGGACTACATCTTCCTCTCCATCTACGTGGTGGAAGCTGTGCTCAAAATCACTGCTCTGGGCTTCGTGTACTTTTTGGACCCCTGGAACAACCTGGGTGTGTAGAGATTGGGGCCTGGGTGTGTGTGTGTGTGTAGCGGGAGGGAGCCCCTGAACTGCCCAGAGGCGACAAAAGCAGGGGGTGTTGGTGCTGGGAGGGCTGTGGGCCTGGGATGGGGTCTGGGCAGCCGTCCGTGACACCTGGGCACCCCTGTGTCTGCAGATTTCTTCATCGTGGTCATGGGTCTGCTGGACTTCGTGCTTATACAGGTCAACTCTTCCTCCACACGCGCGATCCACAACCAAAGCGTCTTCCGCATCTTCAGGGTCTTTAAGACCCTGCGAGCCTTGCGGGCGATCCGAGTCCTTCGGAGGCTCAGGTTAGCAGGACCACAGCTGCCCACAACAAGGCTGTAGAGTTCAGAATGCTTTTCTGATGAGTCTCCTGCTTTTCACTAGGCTCTATCTCTTATTTTCCAGAGAGGGGCTGGGACCCTCTGCAAAGTAACGTGCAAACCAGGGACCTACCGCCTCAGTCATCGGCAGCCTAAAATCTGTCATCATCATCGGTTTCTGGGCACAGACCCCTACCCCACTGACACAGCCTCTGTCTCAACCTCTGCCCACAGATTCCTGACCAACCTCCAGGAAGTGACCGGGACCCTGGCCCGGTCCTTGCCGTCCATCACCGCCATCCTCATCCTCATGTTCACCTGCCTCTGTATCCGTGCCGCGGGCTGGGCGGGAGCGTGAGGTGCTGTCATGGTCAGAGTGGTGAGGCAGGATCAGAAACTGGGGACAGTGAGGGGAGGCGGGGGGGACCCCATGAGCCAGGTTTGCTCCTCAACAGCCAGTCCTGTTCTCTGTGGTGCTGCGGGCACTGTTCCGCCACTCTGACCCCAAACGCTTCCAGAACATCTTCACCACCATCTTCACCCTCTTCACCATGCTCACCCTGGACGACTGGTCCCTCATCTACCTGGACAGCCGGGCTCAGGGTAGGGCAGGCCTCAGGCTGGGTGGAGGGCAGGGGCTGTCTGGGTGGGCTCAGTTATCCCATCTGCCAAATGGGGCTTCTGAGCCGTGCTGGCTGGGGTGTGGTGAGGACCGGCAAGGGACTCAAAGCTCAAAGGAGCCCACCCCGTCTCTTCCAGGCGCCTGGTACATCATCCCGATTCTCATGATCTATATCATCATCCAGTACTTCATCTTCCTCAAGTGAGGACCCGCCCCCCTGCGCGCCCCAGCTTTGCTCCCTAGGGGCGCCCCCTCTGCTCCCTCTCACCATGGTTTTGCCACCATGCACCCACAGGAGGGTGCAGCCTCCCCTCCAGCCCCCTCCTGTCTCTCGCCCCAGCCTGGTGATTGCTGTCCTGGTGGATAACTTCCAGATGGCGCTGCTCAAAGGCCTGGAGAAAGTGAAGCAGGAGGTAGCGAGGGGAGGGGGCAGGCGGACCGTAGGGAAAGCTGCGGGGAAGGATGGAGGGTGCTCTGGGACAGGCAGACACAGGACTGTGGCAGAATGGAAGCCTCTTCTTTGCAGAAGGCGGCTGAGCTCCATGAAGATCTGCTGGATGACTCTGTGACGAAGCTCATGGAAGCAGGTACCAGCACCCCACTCCTTCCCGGACAGACAGAGAGTGCCAGGACTGACTTTACTTCTTTATTTATTTCTGGCCACACTGGGTGGTTTGCAAGATCTCAGTTTCCTGACCAGGTATCAAACCCAGGTCCCAGGAGTGAAAGTGCCAAGTCCCAACCAATGGACCACCGGGGAATTCTCTTGGCCTAGCTTTAAGAGTCTTAGAATCTGAGACTCAGGAGAATTTTCAGAGCTTAGAACTTCGGTCCAAAGAACTCCACGACTATCTGCCACACTGATAGTCAATTCTTGAAAGCCATTTGCAAAACAACTAACTCGCCACATTCAGTTCAGTCCAGTCACTTAGTCGTGTTTGACTCTTTGCAGCCCCACGGACTGCAGCACGCCAGGCCTCCCTGTCCATCACCAGCTCCCAAAGTTTACTCAAACCCATGTCCATCGAGTCAGTGATGCCATCCAACCATCTCATCCTCTGTCGTCCCCTTCTCCTCCTGCCCTCAATCTTCCCCAGCATCAGGGTCTTTTCCAAAGAGTCAACTCTTCGCATCAGGTGGCCAAAGTATTGGAGTTTCAGCTTCAGCATCAGTCCTTCCAGTGAATATTCAGGACTGATTTCCTTTAGGATTGACTGGTTGGATCTCCTTGCAGTCCAAGGGACTCTCCAAGAGTCTTCTCCAGCACCACACTTCAAAAGCATCAATTCTTCGGCGCTCAGCTTTCTTTATAGTCCAGCTCTTACATCTGTACATGATTACTGGAAAAACCATAGCTTTGACTAGACGGACTTTTGTTGGCAAAGCAATGTCTCTGCTTTTTAATATGCTGTCTAGGTTGATCATAACTTTTCTTCCAAGGAGCAAGCGTCTTTTAATTTCATAGCTGCAGTCACCATCTGCAGTGATTTTCGAGCCCCCCAAATAAAGACTGTCACTGCTTCCATTGTTTCCCCATCTATTTGCCATGAAGTGATGGGTCCAGATGTCATGATCTTAGTTTCTTGAATGTTGAGCTTTAAGCCAACTTTTTCACTCTCCTCTTTCACTTTCATCAAGAGGCTCTTTCGTTCTTCTTAACTTTCTGCCATAAGGGTGGAGTCATCTGCATATCTGAGGTTATTGATATTTCTCCCGGCAATCTCTGAGATCTAGCCACATTACGATTCACCGAACATTCATTTCTGTTAATAATGTACAAAGTTTATAGCAGTTGGTCTTATATGAGATGATTTCAACTGTCCTTGAGGCTTTTGTCAAGGTGTTACACATGCTTGTCCAGAGTCACTCAAAGTGGATTGAGAGTCTATAAAAATGAAGTTTCCTGTACATGTTCATTTTTATATACCTGACTTTCTGGGTGAACAGATTCTGAGCCAATGGCTTTGCCTCCTGCTGAAAGATGTTCAGAACTTTAGAATCTGAACTCTGGAATCCCATTCTTAGGATCATCAACACCAAAGTATTAAAGGCTCTCAAGTGTCACCTGGCCCCTCACCTGCCCTCTCCATCTTGGGCACTCAATGCAAAAAAAACTTAAAAAGAGGAATTAATTGTCTCAGATTACTTAACAACTTGTCTTCAGCTGAAGGCAGGAGGAGAAGGGGACAATTCCCCGACCAGGGATCGAACCCGTGTCCCCTGCATTGGAAGATGGAGTCTTAATCACTGGACCACCAGGGCAGTCTCCAGGTAGCAGCTTGACTTCCCCCTTCTTTCTCCACATCCAGAGCCTAAAGAGGTGCTAAGTGAACGCACTATACAGAAGCAGCTCATTGAGAAAAAGTTTGGAGCCATGACTGAGAAGTAAGGAGATGCAAAGGGAGGGGAGGCGTCAGGTCTGAGGGGAGAGGCCTGGCGGCCTGACTGGTGGGCGGCAGGGAAAGGGGCTTCGCCTGCCTCTCTGGAAGAGGGGTGGAGCCCTAAGGCTTATGTGGAGCCTGTGGGTGGGCTGTGGAGGCCTTGAGTGGCTTCTGTTCACCCAGAGTCCCCTGGTACCACCAAGAGGATCCCACCAGAAGCACCTAAAGGGCCACGAGAGCCCCCCTGAGGCCGAGGGCCAGGGCAGGGCTGGCGGACCGAGGCTGCGGGAGCAAGAGTTCTGCTCGTCTTTGTGCCTGAGAATCATGCCTGACCCTTGCTCTGGACCAGGTTTTGTAAGGGCTTTGGAGGCACGAAAGGGACACAGATCAGCACCAGCTCGTGAGGCGGGGGTGGTTTAGCCACTCAGTCATGTCCGATCCTTGTGACCCCATGGCCCGTCAGGTTCCTCTGACCTTGGGATTTCCCAGGCAAGAGTGGACAGCCATTTCCTCCTCCATATACTGGAGTAGTCACGTATGGATGTGAGAGCTGGACTATAAAGAAACCTGAGCTCTGAAGAATTGATGCTTTTGAACTGTGGTGTTGGAGAAGACTCTTGAGAGTCCCTTGGGCTGCAAGGAATTCCAACCAGTCCATTCTAAAGGAGATCCTGAATATTCATTGGAAGGACTGATGTTGAAGCTGAAACTCCAATACTTTGGCCATCTGATGCGAAGAGCTGACTCATTGGAAAAGACCCTGATGCTAGGAATGATTGAAGGCAGGAGAAGAAGGGGACGACAGAGGAAGAGATGGCTGGATGGCATCACCAACTCAATGGACATAAGTTTGGGTGAACTCTGGGAGTTGGTGATGGACAGGGAGGCCTGGCGTGCTGCAGTCCATGGGGTTGCAGAGTCGGATATGACTGGGTGACTGAACTGAAGTGATACTGGAGTGGGTAGCCACTTCCTCCTCCAGGGGATCCTCCCAACCCAGGAACTGAACCCGCATCTCCTGAGTTGCAGGCAGATTCTTTACCGATTGAGCCACCAGGGACCCTCTCTAAAGAGCTGCCTGGGGCCGCGGAGAGTGGGTGGACTTCTGCAGGAATGAGGAGGGTGGGTCAGGAAACAGCTCAGGAAAGGCCTGGGAGGTAGATTTCAAGTCAACGTGAGGGGCCGACTGGAGCCAGACAGCTGGGGACTCGTGGCTGTGCTCATGGCGGGGGTCCTTGGCACAGACTTCTGGCTCTCAGGCCTGGTTCCCCAGAGAGCCTTCTCCCGGAAAGCCAGACCTGCTCCACCTCATCCAGACTGGCTCCAAACCAGCCTTCCAGGCTCTTCTCTGCTGCCGGCAGAGCTCGAGCCCCAAGCTCTCTGTGATCACACACCCCCCCACCGCCCTGGCCCATCCTGGCTTTACGCACAGCACAGCACGAACGTGTCCACCTGCAGGCCTTTGCCCGCCCTGTTTTCTCTGCTAGGATGTTCTCTGGCTGCCGACGGCAGACATAGGTTATCAAGAGCTGGAAGAACTGAGATCCAGTCCTGCTCATTTCACCTCCTGGCTGCTCTCCCAGCTGCCCTCCGCCCTCCACATCCCAGCTCCTCAGCCCCTAGCATGGACTGGGACTTGATTCCTCTGTGATATTTTCTTTGGGGGTTTCCCAGCCTCCAAACTCTTCCCCACTGGCCCACCTTCACCTCCCCTGAGAATGGTCTTTGTTTTCGTTGTTTTGTCTGTTGGTTTTAATCTTTCTTCCTTCTACTTTCTTTTTATTTACTTAGCGATCTTTGTTTAAAAAAAAGTTTTGGCTTTTCCTGCCTTCTCTGAGTTTGCAGCCTTGTAAGGGCTCCTGCCTCCCTTTGCTTAAGGTCAGGGCACCTCATTTTGACCTTCCCTGAGTGTCTTCATCTTGAATTCTTCCATCCTCTAAAAACTCCTTCCTGAAGCTCGCCTGGTCCTCAGGACACTCCCCACTGTTCACAGATCTGGGGGCGCTGGGAACCCTGTCTATGCTAGCAAACCCTCAGAGTGTCTTTCATGCTCAGCCCAGTGATGCTTCCTCCAGAAATCTTCCCTGATGCCCTAGTTCCGGATCAGCTTTCCTCCTTTGGGTCCCTCGGTGCCCTGGGTTTACGCTTGTCACAGTGTAAACACCCTTGGTTTGCCTTCTTGGCTCTGTCACAGGCTGAGCTGCTTGATGGCAGGAGCTGTTTCTTTTTTTTCTCCTGTGTCCTCCAAGTACCATGCAGTGTTCAACGATTTCAGTGTTATTTGATGGCTGGATTGATAAGGCAGGCTGGCAACGAAGGAGTTAATGAATGGGTAGTGGGTGGGGGTGGGGCCAGGGAAGAGCAGGTGGATGGAGAGATAGGTGAGTGAGGGAAAGGGTGGGGTGGTCCTGTGGATGAGTCAATGGCTAGATAGCCAGGCGAGTGTGCCAGTAGGTGGCTGAGTGGGTGCATGAGTCAGGGTGGGGTAGGTTGGACGGATGCAGGGGCAGGTGGTTGGGAAGTAAACAATCGTCAGAACTCTCCGTGGTCCAGGCAGATGGTGGGGCCACAGGGTATATGTGGAAAAGGAGATACACCGTGGAGGGCCCACACAGAAAAGGGCTGGCCATGGCTGAAAATGGAGGCACAGGGTGCTGTGAGTGTGGGGGTTGAGGGGTGGGGAGGCACTCTGAGGGCTGAGACGGCCCAGCTTTGCCCACTCTCCACCGCCCTCAGGCAGCTGGAGACCCTGTTCCACTTCCTGCAGCTGGTGGCTGGCGTGGAGCATTACCAGCTGAAATTCCGCTCCCAGGCTGCTGTCATCGATGAGATTGTGGACACCACATTCGAGGTGAACCAGGCAAGACCTGGGAGGAGCCAAATGGAGAGGGCGGGGCACTGGAAGGCTAGGCTTCGGGCGCTTGTGCCCGGAAGTGGCCTGAGTGAGAGCAGTGTGGGCCTCCCAGAAGCAGAGGCTGGCGCCATCACTTCCCACCCCCTCCCCGGCAGGCTGGAGAAGAGGACTTCAGGAAGTGACCCCCAGAGAGGCAGCCTGGGTCCAGACTTCAGCCTCTGGCTGGCTATCCACCGACTCTGGCCAAGTCCCCATATCCGCTGGAAAGATCGCTGGGCCTGCAGAGGTTGGGGGGGAAGCGGGCAACAGAGTTTTAAAACCCCAGGTGGCTCTGTGTCCTCACTGGCCCAGCCAAAGTACAAGGGAACCTGTGTGCACGCATGCGTGTGCATCCTGAGCATGTATACGTGGGCGTGCTCTGGGTGACAGGCTTGTCCTTGGATCCCTCCTGCCCCACTGGGGCCTGGCATCCTGGCTGGGCCTGGCAGGGCCTTCATAGCAGCCGGGGGCGGGTGGGGGATGATGTGGAAAGTGGACCAGGCTCAGTGATGGATGGAGAGTGGGCAGTCATCCTGCTTCGGTGAGGGAGGCCGGTCTGGCCCAGGAGACGGGAGAACAGGTTAGAACAGCGCATGGTTGTCAAGAACCCAAGGGACCAGGAGGCTCCAGGAATGAGGGCTCAGAGCCCAGGAACTCGGGCTACCGCCACCCTCAGCATCCACTGTCAGGGTGCCAACTCTCTGGGGACAACCTGAACCCAGAAGGCAGAAGTCCTCACCATAGCCTGTCCTGCCTGGGGTCAGGCTAAAGAACCTTGGGGAGGGGAGAGGAGGGAGGCTGTTCAAGTCTTCCCAGCCTTGGGGTGGGGATGGAGAGGGGTGTGTGTGGCAGGGACAAGCCTCTGGTAGAGGAAAGCGAGGGATGAGCGCCCCTGTAGGATGCCCAGGATGGCAGTGGGCACTGAGCACTAAGTCCCACTCACGTCCAGCCAGAGGAAGGTCTCCCACCACCCACAACACCCTTACCTCTAGCAGAGTAAAGTTGGAGGGAGTCGGGGACAGAACCCCAGAGCAGGGGCTGAGGGGTGACCGTTTTGCTCGCCACCCCGTCTACATCCAGTCTGGACCAGACAGTGGCCACGTCTCTGGGCCCCAGAGAGAAGCAGCACGTCTCCTCCCAGGCCCAGGCCCAGCCGAGAGGATGGACAGACTGTGAGGAGGAAACACCCACCAAGGACTTGGGCACAGATTCCAGGGGTAGAGAGACTGCTGGCCTCACCTCACCACACGACCTCACACATTCATTCAGCATTTCCTGCCCCTGAGCCCATGCCAGCCACGCAGGAGGCTCCTACTTGGTGGCACCTGGGAGCCGGCCAGCAGCAGACCGAACGCAGCTGCTGTATCTGACAGGCTTGAGTTTCCCCTACAACCCTTGGTCCTGTCAGACTCAGCTCCCCAGGCCCACCCCCACCCCATACGGCCTCCGAGGGCTCTAGAGGAGCAGGACCCCAGAGCTGGGGCTGTTCCTTGTTAAGTCCCAGCAGGGAAGCCGGCCGGGCAGGATGCTGGCCAGGCAGGAGCAGGTGTGAGGCCCGGCCTGGCCGGGCTGTGGGCAGGGGCCGCCAGGTGCTCTCCACAGCCACCCCGGCCGCCCACCTGGGGCCTGGTGATGCCACCCTCTGAGCTCCCGCAGGATCCAGTTCCTGCCCATCCTGTCCCAGACACGCATGGGTGTGCATCTGGGCATCTGAGCCAGCTCCAGCCGGGGCCTGTGTTTGGGGCTGTGTATACATCTCCAGGTTGTCCTCAGTGTGCGGGGCTGTTCCCGTGTGTTTGTGTCTGTGTTGCTAGGTCTTTTGTGTGTGTGTGTGTGTGTTTCTGGATATGTGTGTGGTGTCTGGGAGCAATCTGAGGGGTCACAGTGTGTGTGTCTGTGTGTCTGGCGTCTTGAGAAGTTCTGGATGCGTGTGTGATCGTGTGTTCAGTTCAGTTCAGTTCAGTCGCTCAGTTGTGTCCGACTCTCCGCGACCCCATGAATCACAGCACGCCAGGCCTCCCTGTCCATCACCAACTCCCGGAGTACACTCAAACTCATGTCCACAGAGTTGGTGATGCCATCCAGCCATCTCATTCTCCATCGTCCCCTTCTCCTCCCGCCCCCAACCTTTCCCAGCATCAGAGTCTTTTCCAGTGAGTCAACTCGTCGCATGAGGTGGCCAAAGTATTGCAGTTTCAGCTTTAGCATCAGTCCCTCCAATGAACACCCAGGATTGATCTCCTTTAGAATGGACTGGTTGGATCTCCTTGCAGTATAAGGGACTCTCAAGAGTCTTCTCCAACACCACAGTTCAAAAGCATCGATTCTTCGGCGATCAGCCTTCTTCACAGTCCAACTCTCACATCCATACATGACCACGGGAAAAACCATTGCCTTGACTAGACGGACCTTGGTTGGCAAAGTAATGTCTCTGCTTTTTAATATACTATCAAGGTTGGTCATAACTTTCCTTCCAAGGAGCAAGCGTCTTTTAGTGAGTGTTAATTCCAGCCACAGGTTCAGGTGTGCAAAACATGTTCTAACTCTAATTTCTTTAAAGGACGTTAAACTGCCTCTGTCTCCTCACCCCTTCTGTGGACAGTGGATTTGACCTCGCTCCCCTGGGCGCTCCCTGCCAGCCCTTTCCAGGGGTTTTGCTCAGGACAGAGGGTGGGGGAGACCTCCTGACATGGGGCCCACAATGTGTGTGTCTTGGCCAGCAGGGGCTCTGCCATCTCTGGGCCACATGCTGGTCTAAGAATCTCACGGGATGAGAGCTCAGTGTTCTGGGGCTGGGCGGGCTAAACCCCCCATGTGCCACTCTGAACCGTCCTGGCAGCTGAGAGGGAACAGGGCTCAGGGGCCCCTCAGTCTCCCCTGGCTGCTATCTCCTTCTAATCCTGTGATTCTGTCTCCCCACCCATAACTTGGAAAACTCTGGGAGTCTCTGGAGGTTCGTTCCTCTGTGATGCTGGGATATTTGGGGGACTCCAAATTTGGGAGCTGAACTTTGCACCCTTAGCATCTTCTGGGCTGAGATGGCAAAGGCCAAGCGTGGGGTGGTGTGGACACCCTGTCGGCTGGATCAGTGTTGCTGGGGGTGGGAGTGGGGGATGAGAGAGGGACTCAGAAGAGACCAATGCCAGAAGCAGTGCTAGCAATTTATTGCCATCGATACGGTCCAAGGAACTAACATGCCCTCCACCCATGCACCCAGTCCTGCCCAGCCTTGTTGGTTCCCTCCCTCCTGCAAGCCCACAGGGTCTCTACAGGGACACACAGTCGTGCTTTAGAAGCTGGGAGGAGTTCTTCCAGGGAACCACAAGGATCTCAAAGTCACAGCGCAGCTTCTGCAGAGAGAAGGATGAAAAAGGTGGGGTGAGCCCAGGCTCCAGGCCGCCGCCTCCCAACAGCCCTGTGCCTGTGACACTCTGGGATGCAAGAAGGAACAGCAAATTAGATGGCCAGGACCACCAGACCCCAGATCTTTCCAGCCAACCCCAGCCTCCCACCCCACCAAGTCCAGGGGAAGCCCGATTGCTACTCTCTGCACCTCACCCTAGCCTCAGGGCTGAGTCAGCCAGCCAGACCAGTTCAGGCTGGGCAACCTGATGGCCCGGCTGCTGGGCTGATGCCTAACTGGGGGCACAGCTGTTACCTCCTGTTGTGCCTCTGCGGCCAGGGGGCAGGTGGTGAGGTCTACATGGTCTCCAGCCACAGCACTCTTCCGGCAGGCCGTGCTCCCCATGTCCACGGTCAGGTAGTACTTGATGCCCGCCACCAGCTGGGGCAGAGGTGGGCACAGGTCAGGGGTGCCTGGAGACAACCCTTTACCTGGACCTCGCGCCTCCCTCCGTGTCCTCCCATCACCCATCACCTTCCCCTGGGCATAGCCAGCACACCGCCTTTGGATTCAGACCTGGGATGGGGAGGACTGGAAAGGTGAGGAGAGGGCAGCAGGGAGTTCTGGTGGGGGTCCCTGATGAGGTGGGCAGAGCCTGGGCCAGGCAGGAGCCTGAGACTCGAGTCCACACAGCTTCTCCCTCACCCCACCGTACCCCAATCCACCTTTCAGGACAAGGCAGATTCAGGGTTGAATCTTATTTGAAATGCTGAGATTCTGCTCCGAATGGACCTTTGACATCAATTGGATTTTGAAAACTCTGTTGTATTAAGATGCCGCCCTGATTACTCTTAGTCGCCCCCTCCATCTGGGGCCCGGCAGGGGCCGCGCTCGCCTCCCCCCGCTGCCGGCGCCACCCCTTCCCCGGCCGGCCGGCCCGGCCCGCACCTGGCTGTGCGCCCGGAGGACGGTGATGTCGCGGAAGTAGTAGTCGCTGGTGCTGCCCATGTTGTAGTTGGCCACCGCCGCCTGCGCCGCCTTCTGCACCTGCGGGTCGCTGGGCGACAGCTCCTGCAGTTCTCCGACCATGCGGTCCCCCGGCCGGGCCCGGGCGTCGCGGGGCAGCGCCAGGAGGCAGAGTGCGAGCAAGGCCAGGGCCATCGGCAGCAGGAGGCTCGGACGCGCCATGGTCGTCGGTGTCGGTGTCCGACCGCGGCCGGCGCCGCTTTTATGGGCTCCGCGGCCTGCCTGGCCCCGCCCGCCGCTCGCCGGGCGCCCCCGCAGGCGGGGAGGGATCCACCCAGGCTGGGCGGTCCACCCACCCGCAGGGGTGCCGAGGAGGATAGCGGACAGGCCCAAGCACACCTGGGCATCACCACCGCGCTGCTTGCCCTCCAGGCACACCTGGTTGGTGAGGGCAAGGACTGCGACAGCTCCCAGCCGCAAGTGCCACCACTGGGACAGTTCACAGAGACCCATCCCATATGAGAAACCCACAACAGCTACCAGCAAGCTCTTAATTATCTCCAATGCTAGTCTGGGAGAAGTTACTTAACCTGTACTGCCTCAGTTTCCTCCTCTGTGAAATGGGTTGCTTCGAGGCTTCAATAAGTGCTTAGGGGAGGCCAGGTGCTATACAAACAGCAGGTAAGCAGGAGTCCTTACTGCACTGAGCCAGGCACTGTTTAACCCTCATGACCAGCATGATGTAGGGATCAGTGAGCAAGGGTTCTGTTTTACACAGGAATAAACAGGACACAGAGTAAACAATTGATTTTGCCCAAGGACACAGGCTGGTAAATAGTAAGTAAATGGTGACCCTGGCTTTTGAGCCCAGGCAGGTGCTAGTGGTATAGGATCCGCCTGCCATCGCAGGAGATGTAAGAGATGAAAGTTCGATCCCTGGGTCAGGAAGATCCCCTGGAATATGAAAAGGCAACCCGCTCCAGTATTCTTGCCAGGAAAATCCCATGGACAGAGGAGACTGGTGGGCTACAGTCCATGGAGTCACATAGAGTTGGACACAACTGAGCACACACACACAGGAGACAGTCTAACTCAAATCTGTGTTCTCAATCCAGAAAGAGCCCAAAGAATGAGAACTGGCCAGGAGTGTGGGTGGTCCCAGCTCTGCCATTTACTGCCTGGGTGACTTCCAGCAAGCCCTTTGACCTCTGGGAGCCTCAGTCCTCACCTGAAGAAAGGTGACAATTCTTGTCTTCTAAGGTCTTGCTAATTATAATGGCCTGAAACTGGGTCACCCATAGGTAAACTGGGCATATGTTGGAGGTACCAGCAAAACAGGGCTACAATTTTTAACTTTGGCTACCCCCTGCATGTGGGATCATTTCCCAGGGATAGAATGCATATTCTTCTTTGGAAGGGAGTCTTAACCACTGGACCAGTGGGCAAGTCCCAGGGCTATAATTTCTGGGGGGAATAATCTGACAAAATATAAAAATCAGCACTGAAGTAGTCAACACAGGAAAAGTTTGACATTTGTTAGACTTTTCTACAATTAATATTTTAAAGAATTCAGGGGGCGTGCTTAGTGGCTTCAGACTTTTTGAGACCCTACAGACTGTAGCCCGCCGGGCTCCTCTGTCCATGGGATTCTCCAGGCAAGAATTCTGGAATGGGTTGCTATACCCCTCTCCAGAGGATCATCCCAACCCAGGGATCAAACCAGCATCTCCTGAGTCTCCTTTATTGCAGGCAGATTCTTTCCTGCTGAGCCACTGGGGAAGCCAAGTGCAGGGCAGTTTGTACTTTAATCACTTGTTGCAGTGGGGGGGTGGTGGTGTTTTGCTCTGGGGACACTGATCTTTAGCGCTTCAGGGCCTCTGAGGATCTTACCTGGGGCTTGCGAGAGGTTGTGGTTTTCAGTAAGCAATGAAGTGTTGGTCTTAGTAAGTGGTAGCTATTATTGTGGTGAATATTATGAGTAAGCATCCAAGATTCCCGGATCCCAACCCCAATTCTCAGACCCTCAGAATCCTGCGGTTAGGAAAGGCAGTGATTTCTCCCAGGGAGACCAGGACCAGCATGTAGTCACTGCCCAGTCCAGATGCTGCCCCACCCCCTCAGCACAGCTGTGAAAAACAATCTTGGGATGCCAAGGAATAGTCACAAGTTTGTTGTGGGCTCAGGTGTCTGTCTTAAAGGGACAGACCAGTTATGGAGTCCAAGCTCCCTCTGCTCGCCACATGACAGGCCAGTGAATCCCAGAGACAAGGTGCTGAGGCAAGGAACACAACTGTATTTGGAAAGCTGGATGATTGAGAAGATGGCAGACTAATGTCTCAAAATGACCATCCTGTTGGGATCTGGATGCCAGGCTCTTTTATAGAACCTGAGGGAGAAGCAATGAGGAACTAAAGTCAAAGGGCACACTAGAGAGGGAGAGGCAGTGAGGACGTAAAGTAAAAAGGGCCTTCAGTCTTCCAAACATCTCCAGGAAGGGCCAGCACTTGGAAGGGGTGTGCTAATCCCTTTTTGTAGTCATCGCAGGGGTATAGAGTCAGATTATCTATGAGTTGAACAAAGGCACTTTAGTTTCACAGTCAGGCAGAGGGTCCTTTGAGGCAGGCCATTATGTCCTGGCTTCCCAGGTGGCTCTGACAGTAAAGAATTCACCTACAATGCAGAAGACTGGGGTTCAATTCCTGGATCAGGAAGATCGCCCGGAGAAGGGAATGGCTATCCACTCCGGTATTCTTGCCTGGAGAATTCCATGGGCAGAGGAGCCTGGTGGGCTACAGTTCAGGGGGTCGCAGAGAGTCTGACATGACTCAGCGGCTAACACAATACATAACAGCAGGAAGAGAGTGAAAAAAAACAGTTCCAACGTGGAGTGAGAACTGGTTCTTCTCTGCAACAGACCCATCTGTGCAAGAGCTGGGGAGAGCTTGGCTTGATGAGAAGGCCAAGGCCAGGCAGGAGCCTGACCAAGAGAACCTGGCAGTGGGGAGTAAGAGGCCCGGGCTGCAGCACATGCTGGGAGAGGTGGAGAGGCAGCCCCAAGTAGCCAGGAACCTCCTCGGGTTCTGCTAGGTCTGCTCTTCTGTCACTTGGATCTCTGCAGCAGCTCCCTGGGAAACTAGCCAAGGCCCAGTCTCTTGACTCACCAAGGGCCAGTGTCCCCAGCTCACTTGCCCCTACCCTGTCATTCCTTTGTGCTGACACCAACAAATCTTTTGCACACCAGCCTAACAATTTCCAATGACTTTTCACACACTTGTCTATTCTCACGAACACCCTGAGTTAGTAAGCACCATCATTTTGCAGGTGAAGAAAGTTAATCAGAGGTCAGGACAGCTGGAAGACCCTGGACCCAGCCAGAGTAACATTAGAAACATAATATGGCCAGAAACTCAGGGACAGTCCCCATTACTACCTTTCTGGGCTTCAGACTGGCACCCTCCAAAGCAGCAGCCTGTAACACGAGCTGGGCCCAGCTCTGGCCACCTGGTGACCTTCCAGGGGGCCTCTCACACTTCCAAGACCCAGGCTTACACTGAACCTTCATCCCTACTAATAACCATCATAATTTCTGACTAATTACCTAACTGCTCTATCCTTGAGTCTTTTTGTTCTCCCTTTTATCTTCTACTGTTCTGAGATGTAGCTAACATACAGAAAAGTACACAGGGTGGCTTGGATCACCACCATATGAGTCAAGAAGTGGAAACTGCCACTCGGCCCCCTATGCTCCCATGCATCACACCTGTCTCCTTCCCCCAAAGGCAATCACTCCCCACTTCTCTTTACCAATACTTTTGCAATAAGCTTCCCTGGTAGTTCAGACAGCAAAGAGTCTGCCTGCAGTGTGGGAGCCGGGTTCAATCCCTGGGTCGGAAGATCCCCTGGAAAATGAGATGGCAACCCACTCCAGTATCCTTGCCTGTAAAATCCCATGGATGGAGCAGTCTGGCAGGCTACAGTCCATTGGGGTCACAAAGAATCGCACACAACTCAGTGACTTCATTTTTCTTTTGCAATAAGCAGTTTTTCCCCTTCTAGTTTTACTGCCTCTGCGAAGAGCCCCACACATGGATCTGGATGGGAGCCTTCATGAATGAACAAAGCTGCTGTGAACATCTGCTCAGGTGCTGACGCAGGTGTGCCTGTGTCCTGTCCCATCCCTGGAGAGGTACTGCTGGCTCATGGGGTGGGTCTTCAGTTTTACTGGCAAACACCCAACTGTTTTCCCCAATCGTTCACACCAATTTATACTCCCACTAGTTGGATATCTTGTTTCTGTTGCTACATTTCCTCATCAGAACTTGGTATTGTCTGACTTAAACTTTTTGCCAACCCTGTGAGTGTATGATGGCATCATTTGTGTTCTGAGGCCTGAGCACCTCCTGGCTTGCTTATTCACCACTTAGGTGTTCCTCTGTGGCTGCCCTGCAGGTTTC
Organism: Moschus berezovskii; assembly: GCF_049115385.1. Classification (NCBI taxonomy): domain Eukaryota; kingdom Metazoa; phylum Chordata; class Mammalia; order Artiodactyla; family Moschidae; genus Moschus; species Moschus berezovskii. Next base: position 6,990,111 of record NC_142484.1, read on the forward strand.
ACCCATTTTCCTGTTACATCGTCTGCTTTCTGACTGCAGCTCTGGAGTCCTTTGTCATCTACGTGGGCTGCAAATATCCTTTCTCACCCTGGGTTAGGCTCCTCACTCACTCTTTTTATCTTGAACAAAATTTCTATGATGGAGTTGAATTTATCACCTTTTTAATCTTTCCCTATTCTGAGGTCATGAAAACCTCATGCTATCTCAATGTTTCTATTTATTATGTCATTTCTCCCTTCACCAGACTTTAAGCCCCGAAGATGAGGAAAATTCTATAAACAAGTAGCTCCTGAGCACTGCATCCGATCCTTACAACAATTTCATTTTCCAGGTGGGGAAACTGAGTCTCAGAGAGACCAGGCGCCATTAGCAAAGAACACCCATGGCTCTCAGGTCCATGGGTTTCCATGTGATGTTTTGAGGACCAGTCTGGCTACTTCCCAGTAGTAAATCCATGGACATATTAGTCAGCCTGAGCCTCTAGCTTCCTCATCTGTGAAAAAGAAAACCACTACTTATTATGAAATTTAAAAAAATATTTGCACAGAATTGGCTCAGATGGTAAAGCGTCTGCCTACAATGAGGGAGACCCGGGTTCAATCCCTGGGTCGGGAAGATCTTCTGGAGAAGGAAATGGCAACCCACTCCAGTATTCTCGCCTGGAAAATCCCATGGACGGAAGAGCCTGGTAGGCTACAGTCCATAGGGTCACAAAGAGTCGGACACGGCTGAGCAACTTCACTTCATTTAGCTCTGAACCTGGTTCGTACTAAGTCCAACAAACAGAAGATGAAAATACACCAAATCCAAGCGTAACTCACTCAAGCCTGCCCACCCAGTTGTGTTGCCCACACACTTTCTGCCTCCCTGAGAGAACAGGGTGGACTGCATGAGCCCCACCCACTCATCCCAGAGGCCAGGACAGCACATGACCAATGGCAGGTAGACCTTAGCCCACGACCCATCCACCCTTTTCCTGTTCTGACTCCTTCAGACTTTCCACCAGGTGCTGACTAACCCAGCTATTGACCACACAGACATCTGGATCCCAGGAAGGAACCAACCCACTCTCCCACGTTAGTGAGGGATTGAGACACTCCGAGGCACCTGCCCAAGGCCCATATCGCCAGGACAGCCGCCTTCAGAAGTGTGAGGGAAGCTGCCAGTTTCGATCTGCACTGATAAGCAGTGTGGCAAACCTGGTCAGTCCCTGGGGAACAGGCAACTCCCAGCCCGCCTGCTTCCCACATACAAAGCCCAGTCATGAAGGCCACTGGCTTTATTGATTTAAAAAACTTTACAAGGACAGTAACTGTTCTGCCAAAAAGACTGCCAAATGGCATAAAAGAGACCTCAGGTGGGGTGGGGGCTGAGGGCCAGGAATCCACTCAGAAAAGCTGTTAATTATTGTCACGAAACTGGCAGGGAAAGAAGGAAGATGCATGCAAGGGTGAGAATTCCAAAAAAGTTGAAATGGTGAGGGGAGAGAACTCCCCAAAGGCCCTAGAGTACATGGGAGGTGTGCACGACAACAGTAATCTCTTCCTTTGTAGAGGACGGAAGGGGAGTCCTCACTAGGCTGCAAACTCTGGAGACTCAATGCTGGGGCTCGGGATCCGGGGCTCCGCAGAGAGCATCACAAGAAGGCGTCACACCACTCTCGCAGGCAGCCAAAGCAGTCCCGGGACTGCTTGGCGTTGGCGCCACACGTGTCCTTCAGCCATTCCCGGAAGAGGTCTTCATCTTTCTTTAGGACCAGAAACTGGCCGAGGACCACATAGGCCTGCAAAATGGGCAAAGCAAAAGATGGGCTGCTGAGTGCTCCGTAGGATTAGAAACAAGCCGACCACTTCCTGGGACTTCCCTGCTGGTGAAGAAACTGCCTTGCAATTCAGGGAACATGGGTTCAATCCCTGGCCCAGAATCTAACATCCTACTTGTTGTGGGGCAACTAAGCCCGTGGGTTCTGGAGCCTGTGAGTCACAATGAAAGATCCTGCAAGCTCCAACTAAGACCCCAGGGCAAACAGAAACAAATAAACATCACGGGGGGAAAAAAAGGGCCACTTTCCTGTGGCTCCCCACACAGGAGCCCAAGAGGCAGGGTGGGTTCTGCCAAGCTGACTCTGCAGATCACACACCAGCGTCCACCCCCCAACAAATATACACACCCTCCTCACTCCTCAGCTGCCAGGAAATACTGGAGTCGCGCCCCGCCCCCCCGCCCAACTAGCTGCAGCCACTCCACACCTTATCAAAGCCCCTTTCCTCCAGTTTCTTGCCCAGGACTTCGCCAATCCCGGCCAGGCTTCCCACTGGCTTCTCCCCCATGGGCTCTGCCACGAAGTCTCGGTGCTTTTGGGAGGTTGTCATCTCGATCAAGCTTAATCTGGGAATCCCAAGAAGAGGGAAATTAGGGCCGAAAACCCGGGAACGCCCGAAAACCCACTGGCAATCTCACAAGAAAAGAATGCCAGAGCAGCTGTCATGGGGGCTTTCTCGATTCCCCCCACTTCACAGATGAGAAAACTGAGGTCCAAGCAGACTCTTTTCCTCACTGTTTAAGAGCGAAGTCTCTCCCAGTCCCTGCGGGAGCTGGGTTTTGGTACCGCCCCAGAGGAGAAACTATCTTGCCCTAACAAGCGGCGCATGTAGGACAAAGGTAAGATTTCCAGTCGGTCAGCACCCAGGGCCCGCCCTGAAACTGTCACTCCTCTGTGACCTTGGCTGGGCAAAAGCAGCACTGACTCGGGTCTGGAATGGCCACTTGGCCCGAAGAGCAATTGCAGGGCTCTCTGACCCAGCCGCCGCACAGGCTGCTCACAGAGCGAAGGCGAAGCGCGGGCGCGCACACGCGCTCCGCCAGCCGCGTCAGCTCCGCACCTGGACTCCCGCCGCGCCCTACGCCGGGGACCCCGCCCCCGACGCGCCGCGCCCCGCCCCCTCCCCGCGCCTCGCCGGGCCCCGTCGGAGAGCGCATCGTCTGGCCCATCTCAGCGCTTGCGGCCCCTCTCCTCCCTGCCTCCCCCTCCTCCCCGCGCCCGGTCTGGCCTCCAGCCCGAGCCCTGCTCCGCGGCTCGCGCTCACCCGCAGCTCCCGTTTCTGTAACGGCTTCTCCCGCCACCCGGCTGCTCCCGCCGCTACCTCTGCCCACTAGAACTTTCTTCCACTTCCGCTTCCGGGTCGCCTCAAGGGCCGCCTTTAAAAAAAAAAACAAACCAACCTACATTGGGCACTTCTAGCCGGTTAGAGTCATAGAGTTGCGACACAACCCAGACCTCGCAAGCGCCCTTAGTAGGTGTTCATTTCCGATTACTTCGCAGGAAGCCGGACTGCCTTTTGTAGTCTTGCTTCTTGGGAAGCATTTCCGGCCTCAGGGAACAGAAACCTGTGAGAAGAAAACTTTATTTATCTGCTGCACGGCATGCGGAACTTAACCACTTAACCTTTGGCCGACGGTGGGAAGAATTAGAGACACGGACAAGGAGAGAGGAGTGACCAGGAGACTTCCGGGAGAGCGCCGGAAGTACGGTGTCCGACTCAGGCCGACACGCGTTGTCCTCTTCCCTGTCGGACTTGTTAGAGTCGGACGGGAACCGGATGCACCCGAGACCTGAGTCCAAGCCGACCCCACCGTCGTGACCACTGGCGAGTCCTTTTTCTCTGCTTTCATTGCCTCAGCTCTGAAGTGAGTCGTGGACGAGCCGATCTCAGCGTCCTGCTTGGAGAACCGGGTCGTTCTGGCAGCTCTCGTGGGATCCGAGGGCCAGAGAGTAAGTTTGGATCTTTCCCTCTGAGCATCTTTCCTCCGGGATAGGGAAGGAGGAGGGCAGGGGACGGCAGCTAGCGATGACACTTTGGAGTTTCCTTTGGAAACCATCATGACTTTGAGCAAACTCAGGGAGATAGTTAAGGAGAGGGAAGCCTGGCGTGCTGCAGTCCATGGGGTCGTCGCAAGAGTCGGACACGACTTAGCGACTGAACAGCAGTCTTCTGAGTACGCATCAGTCGTTGTATTGCAGTACCAGGGTCAGAAACAGCAGATGCCAAAGATCAAATCCGTCTCAATTAAGTTCAGTCGCTCAGTCGTGTCTGACTCTTTGCGACCGCATGGACTGCAGAACGCCAGGCTTCCCTGTCCATCACCAACTCCCGGAGCTTGCTCAAACTCATGTTCATTGAGTCGGTGATGCCATTCAACCATCTCCTCCTCTGTCGTCCCCTTCTCCTCCTGTCCTCAGTCTTCCCCAGCATCAGGGTCTTTTCCAGTGAGTCAGTTCTTCACATTAGGTGGCTGAAGTATTGGAGTTTTAGGTTCAGCATCAGTCCTTCCAATGAATATTCAGAACTGATTTCCTTTAGGATGGACTGGTTGCATCTCCTTGCTGTCCAAAGGATTCTCAAGAGTCTTCTCCAACACCACAGTTCAAAAGCATCCATTTAGTCTACCTTGCCCTTAAATTAGCCCATTCCTGACCTGGCTTGTCATAGCTGGTCTGTGTCTGTAGGGTATTGAGACATTGAACATCTGTGTGGTTGTGTTATACCTGAGAAGTACAAGCAGGTTAAGGAAGAAGTGAATTACCTTGCTTCTTCCCCAGGTGGTTTCCAGAATGGCTTATTTTTCTAAAACATATATTTAGTTTTTATGGTTATGCCAGTACTTAAGGGGTAAACTTAAGTTACTCTTGTGTGTCTTATGCTGTGTTTCCTGCTTTGCTTATGATTATTTTTTTCTAATATTAATGCCCTGGGTTAGTTCTCTGAAGTCTAGGGAAATTGAACAGCCAGGAAATAACCAAGGTAGGATTTGAGTCCAGTCAGTTGGATTTCAGAGCCCATATTCTTCACCAGGACATTGTGTCACTCCTCGGTAGAAGGCCCGTCCTCATCTTCAAAAGAGTCCTGGGTTCTCAGCCTACCATCTAAAAAACTCAGGAGGAAGAGTTGAGAGTCTCCGTATCCCTCACCCCCCTGGGACAGGACCCACCATGTCTCAGGCCACCAAGAGGAAACACGTGGTCAAGGAGGTACTCGGGGAGCACATGGTGCCTTCTGACCAGCAGCAGATCGTGAGGGTGAGTGGCATCAGGGACCAGTTGCTCTGCTCCTCCCCCATCCCTCCATTCCTCTTAGGCCCCTGGGGTTGGGGCAGGGTGCTGTACAGCTCAGCAGGTGTTGGAACTGGCTGATGAAGCTGATTGGTTCTTGGTCTCTCTTGGACCAGGTCCTCAGGACCCCAGGGAACAATCTACATGAGGTGGAGACAGCCCAGGGGCAGCGCTTCCTGGTGAGCATGCCCTCCAAGTATCGCAAGAACATCTGGATCAAGAGAGGTGAGAGAGGCAGCCTTTTGGGAGACTGAAGCGTTTCCTGTGGCCTCGGCTTCCCCCACCACAAGCAGGACCAACTGTGCTTTTCTGTCCTCCCCCTGCAGGGGACTTTCTCATCGTTGACCCTATTGAAGAAGGCGAGAAGGTGAAGGCTGAGATCTCCTTTGTGCTCTGCAAAGACCACGTGCGCGCTCTGCAGAAGGACGGGCACTGGTAGGGTGGTCCTCTTGGTCACTGGCTGCCCCACTTCTCTGGGGACTTTGTGCGCACCTCTGGGCTTAGGGGAGGGAAGGTCATGGCATTTCAGGCAGGAACAGCTGGCAACAGCTGAGGGGTTTCTCTGTCCTTTCTGACCTTGGCTCTTCTCTTGGCATAGGCCCGAGGCCTTCTCCGAAGTGGCTGAGAAACACAACAACAATAGGAACAGGTGAGACACAAGTCTTGGGATAGGGAAGACCGAAAGTGGGGGTTCAGGCCTTGGAACCTTGAGGGAAAATATAGTTTTCCTTTCTTTGTATATCAGGTCCTTCGTGAGAGTGCCTGATTAAGTGGTCATGAGTATAGCTTGAAGCTCAGATCTCCTGGGTTAAAGTCTGGGCTTTGCAAGTTACAACCAGGTGACTTTAAGCAGATTAAGCTCTTAAGCTCGGATTTCATCACCTATAAAATGGGAGCTCTGTAGGGATTAAAAAGACTGATGCTTGTAAAGTTGCTTAGTATAGTACCTGGTAAGCAGTTGTGAGTTCATTGAGTGTTAGTTGGTCATAGTAGAATTGTTACTATTAAAATCATCAGTTCTAACGAATTTCTGAGATGGGTGTGGGGAGGTAGTGTTTTGCCAGTTTTCCTTGGCCCAGTTCTCCTGCAGTTCTCTCCCTGTCTGGCTCACCGAGCCCTGACTGCTTGGCCATATGGTCCTCTTTGTGGGGCTCCTTGTTTGCAGGTCTTCTCAGAAGGCACTGGGCTAACTCTCTGCTTTTCCCCCGTGCAGACAGACTCAGCCAGAACTCCCAGCTGAGCCACAGTCGTCAGGAGAAGAGTCCAGCTCTGAAGACGATTCTGACCTTTTTGTTAACACCAACCGCAGACAGTATCATGAGAGCGAGGAGGAGAGTGAAGAGGAGGAGGCGGCCTGAGAGCCCGGGACCCACTTCTCCTCTTGCTGAGACTAGTCCTGGCTCCTCTGAGCATGGACATTCCCAGGGGGCTCTGCGGACCTTTCCCCCTGGATGGGGCAAGGCAGGGCCCCTCTCGGAACTGACCTTCTGACGTAGGAGAATTAAACCCCTGGCGGGTGCTGACTCATGCTGGTGTTGGAGTGGCTCTGTGGAGGAAGGAGGGACGTGTGGATAACATGACACACTGCTCCTCGGTGGTGGCCTCGTGGGCAGGTGGGCTGAATGGGCAGGAAATGGGGAATTTCTGGAATCTTTCCTAGCTTCTCCCCCTCTCATCCAGCACTAAAGTCAGTGCCAGGCCCTGTGTGCCTCCTTGCGTGTAGTTAATACACGGGGACATTCCCGCGTCATTGCCTGCTTGCAGTTAATGCTCATTCAGGCGTTTCGGATCACACTGGGACTTAGTGCCCACCTGCCTCTATGAGACACTCAGGGTGAACCTCGTGGTGCTTCATGAGCCACTGTCCCGGCCTCTTCCATCATGTGTGACCACAGGAGTACCCCCCGCGACGCTGCGTGTACATCCCCTGGTTGGTGTCCTCCTTGTGGCTGCTCAGAGCGTCACTCCTCAACTTTCTGGCCCCCCGCATCATGTCACTTCTCCTTTGAAGCTTTTCACCTCTGACTGTGCCTTCTCCCTCTTCATTGCTGGCAGTGACCTTGTAGTCAGGGCCCAGATGTTGAAGTTGACCTCCTGGCTCAGAGTCTTCCTCCCCTGCTTCTGTCATGGTTGTCTGCATCCATGGATGGGCCCGTTCAATGCTCTGGCCCCTTCAGTCCTTGATGCCCCCATCACTGAGGCCCTTGTCTTCTGTTCCAGGCCTGTTGCCTGTATCCCTAGTCACTCTCTGCCCCTAACGTCACTAGGAATTGCAGCACCATTTGAATTCAGATACCTGTACAATCACCATCTCCAGGCTTACTCACTCAACTACCCCCCTCTTCCCACAGAAATGCTTTTTTTCCCCCCCGGAAGAAATTCTTTATCTTCATCCTCCAGCCGTGCCGCATTCTGACCGTCATGCTCCCAGCTTCATTTCCCTCTTCACGCACCATCAGTCCCACGGTCTACACCCTGCCCTTCCTTTCTGCCTCCATCGTATTCATCTAGTGAGATCTGACCGTGGTCAACCCAGTCGTGCACCTCTGCACCTGTGTGCAAGTGACTATTAGAGAAAACAGCCAACCTGGCTCACTGGTTTTACCTGAAATCTATAATTACAACTCTCAGATGGCCACTCAGCCTTGCCCAGCAGATCTACCCTAGGATGCTGTATTTGAAAACTTGTTAACCAAGTCCCCTTCTGCTAGTTCCACACAGCAGCTCATTATTCATAAGGAAATAGTAGCCACTGGAGGGAACTCTCACTGCTCTGTGACCTGCCCTACAATGGTGCTCACTGATACTCCTGTCATTTTACTGCCCATTAAGCCAGTGGGACTTAAGTCTTTCCTCTTGTGCTTTGGAGCCTGTCTCTGCTCCAGGACTTTGAGTTTTGGTTTTATCATCCTCTCTACTGGGTGTGTTAGCATCAAAAGTATGATAGACTCTCCCATCTGAAAAACAATCAGAAAAACCTGTCAGTGATCCCACCCCCTCTCCAGCTGCCATTTCATTTACTGGCTCTTCATTCACTCTTTTGTATTTGCTTAGTATATTCTTACATGTATACACGTACCTGTATGTGTGTATATAAGCACATATAGAAACGTACGTACATTTATATGCAAAAAATTTACCAGGTGAGTTAAAGATGTATATGTGTGGGTCTATTTTTAACTCATCTGAAGTTTATTTTTTATGGGAGATGGCTAGTGTTTTTCCCTAAAGGGATAGCCACTTGTCCCTGTACCATTGATCTAGTGACTCATTCTTTCCTCACTTAAAGTACCTTTTTAAAATAAATGAAATTCCCACATTTTTATGAACCTCTTTGAAATCTGGCTTGTCGATCTTTGTGCACATGCCATGTGTTATGGCATGGTGGTTATTTCTCCTTCACCGTTGGCCCACTGTTCCTTGAAATTTTCACATTTTCTTTTATGTAAGAACTTTAGAATGAACTTGGCGATTTTCATTTAAAACTTCTATTAAGATTTCCATTGGCATGGGTTTTGTTTTTCTTGAAGTATAATTGACTTACAATGTTGTGCCAATCTCTGCTGTACAGCAGTGACTCAGCTTTACCTATATAGTCATTCTTTTTAAAATATTCTTTTCCATTATGGTTTATCCCAGAATATTGGATATAGTTCCCTGTGCTACCATTGGCATGGTTTTGAATCTCATAGTTTGATTTGGAGAGGAGTCATACTCAACAGTTTTTGATCTTCCTATCCAGAAATGAATTATGTGTATTCTTTTCTAAAATGTAGTTCTCATGTGGGTCTTTGATGTTTCTAGTTCAGTGTAACCTTAAGAATTCTAATTTAGCTATTTGTTGTTATGAATGGGCTCTTTTGAAATTACATTTCCGACCATCAGCGGCATGTCGGAAAGCTGTCCATTTCTGTGTGCCCGCCTATTTGATCTAACTGAATTCTCATTATTTCCAAGAGTTCTTCAGTTGATTCTGTTGGCTTTGTGGGTAGAATGTCAAATCATATCCTGCTAGAGTCAGTTTTACCCTATTCTTTATACTCATTTCTTTATGAATTACAGAGGGCAGGACCTTCAGTATAATGTTGAATGACACCCTTGTTCCTCTTAGAATGGTTCTCAGGTTTCACCATGAAATATTCTTGCTTTAGGGTTCTGGTAGGTAAACTTCATTAGGCTGAAAAGGTTTCCTTCTGTCCCCAACATAATGTTTTTTCCCTTCATTCCACATTGACACATTTTTGGTATCCATTGAAATAGTCAAAAGATTTTGTTTTTAATGCTTGCACTGATTTACATTGGTGTTGAACCATCCTTGAATTCTGATGTAACTGCTTAGTTTGTGTTGGTTTTTGTTTTGCCCATGCCTTACGGCTTGTGGGATCTTAATTCCTTAACCAGGGATTGAACTCAAGCCCTTGGCAGAGAAAGCACAGAGTCCTCACTGCTGAATCACGGGGAATTTCCTGCTTAGTTTTCTTTTTTTTTTAATAGCCTTTATTGAATCTGTTACAGTACTGTTTCATTTTATGCTTCAGTGTTTGGGCCATGAGGCATGTGGAATCTTACCTCCCCAATCAGGGCTTGGTCCCACACGCCCTGCATTGGAAGGTGAAGTCTTAACCACTGGACTGCCAGGGAAGTCCCCTGTGGAACTTCAAGTTTTCTATCCTTGAGTCAACTTTGGTAATTTATGTATTTTTAGAATCATATAGTTTATGTATTTTTCAGTTTTGGGGGGTCAAAAGGCCATACATAGTATTTATCATTTGGGACTGTCTTACTTAAAAGTGACAAAGGCTAATTCAAACAAACAGAAACAAACAAGGGCCCACTGATCTGTGGTCTCCAGAGCAGAGCTGACCCCGGCCAGCATGGTTTTGTCAGGGTTCTCATTCGTCTCCTTGGATTGTCTCTGTTTCTCTCGATTGCCGAACCTATTTCTCTCTACAGGTGTATTTCTCAGGAAACTCCAGTTTGCACTCAGTCCTGTAACTGAGTAACCTCAGACAGAGTGTTACTTCTTCAGGCTCCATGAATTTCAGGGAAGACTGACTGGCCTTCCTCAGGTCACTTACCCCTCCTGAGCAACCACTGCGGCCACGGCTGAGTAAGGGGAGTAAGCGGAGGCAAGATGAGCCACCCTGCTCCGTATGACACGTGTTTCCCATAGCAGAGAGGTTCTTTCACCCAAAGGGGCAGGGCTGAGAGCAGACAAAAGAGCAAACATTTGTTTTCTGTTTTGAGTTTTTGTTTTTCTGCCACACCGTGCAGCTTGTGTGATCTGACAATTCCTGACCAGGAATTATACCTGGGGGCTTGACAGAGCCCAGAGTCCTAACCGGTAAACCACCAGGGGATTCCCAGTTTCCCACTTTACCCAGCGTATTTGTGTGACTAAGGGGAGGGAGTGTTGTATCTGTAAGCTTGACCTTGTATTTTTCTCCATCCCTCAGTGATTCTATGACCTACTTCATAACCTCGTTTTTTTCTTCCTGAAACCTTTTAACCCCCACTGCTTCCTCCCTGATTAGCCATTTAGCTCCTGTGGGTCATAGCGAGGAACTCTCATGGAGGTGGAGTCTGCATACCATTCCCCTTTGTCACTCTCCACAGCTGAGTGCCGCCTCTATTCTTTCCGCTTCCTTGTGGAGTCCAACAATAGAGCTCCCAGAGTCAGCTGAGTGTTCCAGAGCCCTTCTTCCCCAAAGCCATGGCCAATCCAGGCGACTGATGGCCAAACAGTCCTGACCCTGCTGCAGTTAGGTTTGAGACTTGGGGTCCGTCAGACTCCACATGTCTTATCACTTCAGGACCAACCGTTACAGCCAGGTCATTTCCACTGGAGCCTCCCCATGCAGCCCAGCTCCCTTTCCTCCCTTGTCATCCAACCTCCCGTATATACATGCCAAGGAGACCCATGGCACTCTGAACTGGCCACAAAGTTTCTCTCCTTTCATCTGTAAACATGAGATACTTTGACAGTTTCTCACATTAAGACGTCCTTGCATTCCTAGAGTAAAATAGCCATGATGCATTTTTCAGAATATTGCTGGATCTGGTCTTCTGATGTTTGGGAGGATTTTGGCATCCAGGTTCATAAGTGAGATGAAGCATAAGCTTTGCCTTTCCTGTATTGCCCTTGTCTGGGTGGTTTTGTTTTTTCAAGGTTATGCCAACCTCATAAAATGAACTGGAGAATGTTCTCTATATATGTGTTCTCTCTCATTATTTAAGTGCTTGTGTAAGGTTGGAATTTTACACTTGTAAAATTTTTGGTAAAACTTAACTCTGAAACCAGCTGTGGCTGGTATTTTTGCAGTGGGTAGATTTTTAACTTTCGATTTTTATTGAGAACAGGATTGGTCAGGTTTCTGTTCTTGAGTCGGTGATATTTATTTCTTATTTCATCTGTGGCACAAAGTTTAATTGACTTTTAGGTTTGTAATCTTAACTGTGTCCAAAGTTGTATCCCCCTTTTTTATATCTAATATTATTTGTTTGTGCTTTTTTCTTTTTCAGTCTTGTCGATCTTGATAGAAGTTCATTTATTACTCTCTGCACTGACTTTTTGTTGTCGCTCCTCATTGTTAGTTTCTTTTCTGTTTCATTAATTTCTGCTTTTACCATATTTCTCCTTATACTGCCTTTGAGTTTATTCTGTGGTTCTTTTTCTAACCCGTTTAGTTTTGTCCTTAGCTCATTAATTTTCAGCTTTACTTCCTCCCTTCCCCTAGTTAGGGGATTTTCACACCTGAAGAAAAAGTGAGAGAGTTATGAAGTGGGCGCCTTCAGCAGGGCCACTAGTGTATAGCATTCTGACACAGTCTACTCTGCGCATACAAAACACATAGGTTTTGCGTTTAGTTGTTGTATCTCTTTAGCCTCTCTTAATTTAGAATAGACTTCTTAACATCTTTTGGGTCTGTTTTTCATAGAATGGACGTTTTAACAATGCAAGCCAGTTTTCTTATAAAAATACCCTGGGCTTGGGTTTGGGTGATTGTTTTGTATGCTTAGATTTGGATTAAATGATTTTAGCAAAAATAACCTAGAGCTGACGTGCTCTGACCAGGTGCATCACCAGGTGTGGAGCTGCTGTTCATCTATCACAAAGCACAAGGCAGGTGGTAGAGGACACCCAACTATTGGTGACGCTTTTTGATCACCTGGTTAAAGGGATGGTTTCTAGATCATTTCCCGATAAAGATTCTGTTTTCCTTTGGTAATCAGGTGATATGTGAAACAGTCTTACATTTTAGGGCTAAAGTTTCCCTTAATACAGTTCTCTAAGTATTTGTATCTAGGTGTTTTTTGAGTTGAATTCTTGAATTGAGAGACACATAAAATTTACCATCTTAACCATTTTTAAGTGTGCAGTTCAGTAGTGTTGAGTACAGTGACACTGTTGTACAGCCAACTCCCAGAATGTTTTCATGCACATTATCAACTCCGCATTTGCCCTTCCTCCAGTCCCTGACAACTACCATTCTACTTTCTTTCTTTTTGAGGTAGGAGGCACCCACCATGCTTAATGGCTTGCACATCTTAGTTCCCTGAACACGGATTGTACCTGAGCCCTCAGCAGTGAGCGCACAGAGTCCTCACCAGTGAGCCACCAGGGAGTTCCCTACTTTCTGTTTTGATGAGTATGACCAGGTGTCTCAGATAAGTGGGCTCGTACAGTCGTCGTCTTTTTTGTAAGTGGGTTATTTTTCTTACTTTGTATAATGTTCTCAAGGTTTATCCAGGAGAAATTACGGCATATGCCACAATTTCCTTCCTCTGTAAGGCTGACGACTATTCCATTGTTTGTCCTGTCACTTTTTTTTATCTAAATTGATGAACTCTTGGGTTCTTTTACCGGCTGTGACTAATGCTCCTGTGCATATGGGTGTACAGAGATCTCTGAAACCTTGCTTTCTTTTGAATACATACAGAGAAGTGGAACTGCTGGGTCGCGTGGCTGTTTGTGATTGTTAAGGAACTACCACCATACTGTTTTCTGTGGTGGCTGTACCAGCTTTCATTCCCCACCATCTGTGCAGAGCGTTCAAGTTTCTTCACATCCTTGCCAACACTATTTTTGTTTTTTTGATCGTAGCCATCCTGATAGGTGTGAAGTATTCCGTTTTTAGTGTTCTTTGGTGTCCATCGTGATACCTTTTTTTTCAGCTGTGCTGGCTCTTCATTGCAGCAGGAGGGCTTCTCCAGTTGTGGTATGTGGGCTCCCAAGCACACGGGCTCTGTAGTTGTGATACTCAGGGATCTTAGTTCCCTGACCAGGGACTGAACCCACGTCCCTTGCATTGACTGGAAGGCAGATTCTTAACCCCTGGACCACCAGGGAAGTCCCATCATTGGTAATTTTTAACTACAGCACCTTGCAACTCACCACCACAAAACAAAAGCCAGGACTTGACAATAACCCAAGCTACCACATGCCTCCACTCTTCCTTCCTACTCCCCACCCCTCCCGTTTTCTGTTCTCCCACCCCAGGTAACTGTCTTCTTGAATTACCTTTGCTCTTGTTTTCCTTCTATGTGATTTTCTTGGAAAGCTATTTTCAACTTTAATAGAAGGATAACAAGCGGAATATTTTGGGGCTCTTTCATTTACCCCTATATTACTGTGTTTCTCCTTATTGCTGTGTAATGCTGTAGTTCATTTGTTTTGACCATTTATACTGTTTCCTGTGGGACTGTATCAAATGTACCCATTCGCTTTTTCTGATGGCGTTTGGGCTTTTCCCAATTTCGCTGTTGTAAACATTCTTGCACCTGTGTCTTTGTCCTTCACGTATGTTTCCATTGATACAGCTCCTGAGCGTGAAATTTCTGTGTCCCAACTCCAGTCAGTGCCACCAAATGCTTCCCAAAGTGCTTGCGCCGTTTGACATTCACCAACTGTGGATCCTTAAGGTGGATGTAATGGCCTCTTCCTATAGTCTGTTGCTTTTTTCATTAGCTGTTTTTTAAGTTTACATTAAGTGCAACATGTTTAAAACAGGACCCTTTTTTATGAATTGACTCTTTCTATTCCTACAGTTCCCTTTTATCTTAGTTTATTTCATCTGATGTTAGTATAGCTATCTGAGATTTCTTCTAGTTAGTATTTTTGCCTGGTGAGTTGTCTTCCTTTTTTTCCCCAGTTTTATTGAGAAATAATTGACATACATCACTCAGTTTTAAGACATGCAGCATGGTGGTTTGATTTACATATGTTATGAAATGATTACCACAGTGGGTTCTGCTAACATCTGTATTCCTATATAGATATGACAAAAAAAAAGGGAAAAAAATTTTTTTCCTAGTGATGAGAACCCTCAGGATTTCCTGTCAGCACTTTTCCTATGTCTGTCCCACAGCTGTCAGCTCTAACTCGAAGTTTGTGCCTTTCCCCTTTCTCCAGTTTCGCCTCTTCTCACCTCCACCTTAATCCTTTTACTTTCACTTTTTAAATCTGTATTTATTTATTGGGCTGCACTGGGTCTTAGTTGCAGCATGTGGGATCTGGTCCTCTGACCAGGGATTGACCCTGGGCCTCGGGCACTGGGAGTACAGCATCTCAGCCACTGGACCGCCAGGGAGGTCCCCTGCTTTCACTCTTTGCACATCCTCATGCTCTCGACGTCTCTAAGTGCATCTCGATTCTTTTCTTGTTTCCCTTTTCTTATTTTTGCTTTTAAAATTTTATTTTTATATTTTTGTTTGCATCTGGATTCTTAAAAATAATCACTATTTGTCTTTCAACTGATAATGTTTATTAACTCTGTAATAATTGGTATATAGGGACCCATCTGTCTAATTTGAATGACAGTTTGGGTGGATGTAAAATTCTAAATTCTTTCCCTTGCCCTTAGAAAACACTGCTTCATTGTCTTTTTTGCATCCAGTGTCACTGGTGAGAAACCTGATGTCATTCTGGCTCGCTCCTTTGCACGTGGCACGCTGGCTCTCTCTCTGAGCTTTCTCTCTGATATTCTTCAAGTCCTATGTGATATATATACATACACACAGGTGTGCGCTGTTCTTCTTCTCTCTTTTTGGCACTCAGCTTTTCTGGTCAGTGTGCTTCACGTCTGTATCATTCCAGGAAATCTGTGTCCACTGTTTCTTCAGATACTTTCTCCCGCCATGTTTGTATGTCTCTCTGGAATGCTCTTATTCAGATGTCAGTCCCTTTACTGACTCCCACATCTCTGAGGTTTTCGTTTACATTTTTTGTTTCTTCAGTCTTGACGATTTTCTTAGTCTGGTCTTATAATTGACTGATTCCTAAGCTGTATCCCTTCTGTTGCGTATTCTATTGTGTTCTTTATTTCAGCTCTGGTTGAGTTCTCTAGCAGGTTAAACCACAGTGGACGTTGCTGGAACTTCCTTTATAGAGAACTCTGGGATCCAGTGTCTAACACACTTGAGAAATATCCTCCTGGGGAGCAAGGCGGCCTTTCCCACCAACCCCTGGGGTTCCTGTTGCAGTGCTGCTTCTGGGGTGTTAGCTTCTGACCTGCCCCAGTGAGCAGACTGGGCTTCATGGCCCCTGAGATCTGGCCAGCATGCAGGGGTCTGTTCTGTGCTGAGGGGATACGTGGGGGGTTTTACAGTGTGCTGAGCAGCAGGAGGAAATCTGTGAATGCAAGAGCCTGGGGCCACTGAGTGCTGGAGGAATCCAGTTTCCAAGGCTGAGACAATTCCGTGGGGTCTGAGGGAGATGGGGCTGAGTGTCAGGGCGACCCCCAAGCCGCCCCCCCTCCGCACACTGGTCTCTTGTCCAATAACCCAGTACAAAGGCTCTCAATGTGAGAGAGCCTTCAGTGCGCAGAGAAGCCACACTGGTACAGGGCCTCTTTGTAGCTGGAGGAAAAGGCCAGCAATTTGTCCTTAGTAATTGCCCACATGTCCCCTGAGGAAACTCCTTGGGTTTAGGGACCCTGGATTTTGTCTTCAGTCAAGGCCCAACCGTCTCTGCTTCCCGCGTCTGAGGAGCACCTGAGGCAGTTCCTCACACCAAGGAGGGCGGAACGCCGGCAGCAGCTTGTGCTCACGTATGATTCATGGATGACGTACTTGGGGAATCCAGAATCCTTGTGGAATGTGTCAAGGCACATGGCATACCTCACCTGGTGACACAGGAATAAACCGTTCGTGATGATCAAGGCTGTCTCCTGAGTGGTGGCAATTTCTTCAGTTAATGTTAGGACAGCATCTCATGATGCTAAAATATCCACTTCATTATGTAACCTTTGCTCGTTCACAGCAATAAGCACCAGAAACCCTTGTTACCAGCCAGTCCAGGTGGTTCAGCATGAAGAGAGTGCTATCACACCATTTTCATTAACTGTTGCAGGAAAAGAGTACTTTTGTTTTCCTTGGGATTCAAACTGCATGAGCTGGGCCACAGCGAGAGGTGTCATCAGTTCCTGGCTCCATATTCAGTCAACATTCATGGAAGCTGCCAGCAAGGGGCACGATAAGCATGTCCAGCCAGCAGGTCAGCCCTGGTCCTGGGTGCAGCAGCCCGAAGGGTCACTGGGATGATGCAATCCAGTGACATGACCAATGCCAACTGGGTGCAAGGGGTCCGAGGGTGGCTGTGACTGGTCGGCTGCTGGTAGGTTCCACCACCGAGGGGCTTCACTTACAAGGCATTAGTCCATCAAACCCTCCAGCGCACAGACCAGTGCGTGCTCAAGAGCACTTGGAGAGTAGTGGGGTGCTGCCCTAGTCCTCTTCTGGGTCTCAAGTACCCAAATCGGGGTGCAGAGGAACTCACGTCGCAGTGTCTGCCCCCTGACTGATCTGTCTGACCAGCCTGTTTACCGTCCACGGCCACAGAGCTCTGGGGAGGGGGCCTCTGTGAGGAGGTCCTCCCCTTCTTTGGTTTCCCTTTCTGTCCAAGGCTGACAGGTCAGACACATTCTGTCTCCTCCCGTCTCCTCCCTCCCCCTCCTGGGGAGCACATAATGACACAGCAAGTTTGCTTCGCTTAGTGTCTCCCAAGCAGGCGTACAGACGAGGGAACGGGTGAGGGTCTGCAGGAGGGCAGGTATCATGGTGTGTCTGCACTAGACAGGGTCACGTTAGGTGTGGCAGGTACGCGGCCTGGAACACCAGGCTAGCGGGCTTTGATGAGTCGCCTGAATTGACAGGATCTGGTGCGTTAGGAGTCAGACAGGGGAAAACAGGTGTTAAGGGAAACACTGGGATCACAGGAGTGGAGACCCCCAGTGAAGCTGACTCTGACTCCGGAAGTGGCCCTGGGCGAGTGGCTTGGACGCTCACCGCAACCCTGAGAGCGAGCACAGCCGTCTCCAGCCCATACCAAGATGAAGACGTTCAGACCATATGGGAGTTCATCTAGACAGAACTTCTAGAAGATGAACTTCAGAAACAATGAAAATGACTCCAGAGGAGAGATCTGAGAGGCAAGAAGGAACAGAGAGAAGTTCATTCTTGATGAAGATGTCTGATTAGGGGGTGGTTCTTAAAAAAGTCAAGATAATGTCCTGGAGAAAAAAAACAAGACTTCCCTGGAAGTCTAGTGGCTAAGACTCCACACTTCCAATGCAGAGGACTCTGGTTCGATCAATCCCTGGTCAGGGGACTAAGATCCCGCGTGCCACAGGGCAACTAAGTCTGCATGCCACAAGGAGGACCCCCAAGGGCAGGACCCAGCGCAGCCAAAAACAAGTAAAAATTTTAAAAATGAAGCATTCCTTGTATAGAAGAGGAACTACTCTGTTTAAGCCGAAGAGGAATTTTCTAGACCAACTTAGGTGACTCACTGTGATGGTTAATCTTGCCTGGGCCCTCAGGTGTCCACACTCCTCAGGCCTTCGAACTCAAACCGAACTCAGCACCGGCCTTCCTGGGTGTCCAGCTCACAGATGGCAGATGTGGGAACATTTCATGGTCACGGGAGCCAATTCCTGCAATAAACCTCCTCAGATATGTGTGTACACCCTAAAGGTTCTGTTTCTCTTGAGGAACTCTGACAGACTGACTCTCAGGGGTCAGAAGATATATCTCAGGAGGGGGCCTGGCCTGGGTCCCGGGATATGAGCTGGGGCAGCTTCTTCACCAGGTAGCCTTGGGGGTGGGCGGTGGAGGGAAGGCTGGGACCCTGAGGGGAGTGGGGGATGGCTTCCCCATCCTGTGGGGAAACAGACCTGGACGAACTGGCAGGAGCCACAGGGAAGGACTGGCCACTGCGGCTCGATGGGCTTTAGCGGACCTGGGTGGGGGGTGGGCACTGCCCAGAGGGAGAAGGACTCCTGGGGGTGGGGGGCCGTCCTGCCCCTGCTTCACCTGCAGGCCACAGCCAACATTGGCTTTTGGGCTGAGGTTCCCATCACCAGGCCTAGAAGGGCGGGCTTCCTTGGGGGCTGCAAGGGAACGAACCCATAGCAAGTGAAGGGGTCCTGGGCAGGCCTTGGTGCCTTAGCAAGGATGGCACGTGGGCTGGGGGCAGAGGCAGCAGTCCAGGCTTCTGGAAATTAAAGCTGGGCTCCCTGTGACCTTTTGAAGGCACATGTCACATTGAGAGCATGGACTCCCTCCCGGCCCCTTCTGACCTGACAGTGTCCTTGTTCCATGGCTGCTCATCCATCAGACCCTCAGAGCCCAGGCAGCCGGTCTGGCCCTGCTCCTTCTCCTTAGCCCCAGCACCCCTGACATTCAGTAAATACTTGCTGAAATAGTGAGAGAGGGTGAACGTTTTCAACTCTTTACACCAGCCCTGGAATTCTGACGTAATGCAGTCAGTGGTAATTTGCCAGAGGACAGCTGGCCCAGCTGGCTCTCCCCAGGCCTTGGCTAAGACCACATTGACCCCCACATCAACTTGAGTGGAGGCGTCACCATCCCCAGTTCCCGAGGGGCTTAGTAGTACTGGTGGGCCCTGGCAACTTACATGATAGTCAGTCTAAAAATTAAGATGTTTTATTCAGTGGAAATTTTTAGGACTTCAAGCCTGGGAGACAGCATCTCAAGTAACCCTGAGAACTGCTCCAAGGAAGCAGGGTGGGGGAGTTGGGTTTTATAGAAGTTTGCAACAAAGGGCAGGTAGTCTGAACATCAAAAGAATTTTTGTGAATTAAAACTGTATCTCAAGGAATTTACTGCTTTTCTCTGTATGTATGAGCAGATGCAAGAGTCTGGGCTCACTGAAATCATTCCTTTCGTATGCCTCTCAGCTCTCTGCGGTCAGCATCCTGCAGCTTTTCACATCCTGAGCGCTCTCGTGCTCACTGGAGGGAGCAGCTGCAGTCTGACGGTTGTTTGAGAGGAGGTGCCAGTATCCTTCTTTCTGGGTGCCCTGGAGGGCTGGGCTCACGGATGGCTGACATCATTTCTCAGTCCCCACCTTCTCCCTGGGCTCTGCCTGCCCTGGGAGCTCAGGCCTCACAAGATTTGGTGCTGCCCCCTCCAGCCCTGGAGTTGAACTGACTCCCTGATGCCTCCCTGCCCCCATGAGGTGGGCAAGCACAGCCTAGGTAGGGGGTAGCGTGACTCAGGGCACAGAAGAGAAAGCACAGGGCTGGGACCAGAGGCCACAGGAGGGGAGACGAAACAGACTGCCAGCCAGGCAGGTTTCCTGGAGAAGGCCCCAAGGAGCCCCTCCTAGTCCCTGGCTCACCATTTACTGTCCTCTCAGTCACAGGATCAGAGTGTCAGGAGACACCCTGGGACATGGCTGGTCAGTTTGACCCAGGTCCACCACTGCTCTAGACACGACCTTGGATGTTTTTGGCTCTGACAATGGCAACAGCCTCCTGCGGGTAAGGGGTGAGCTTCGACAGGAGCTCAGCCAGAACTGGTGCTCCGCCGCCAGGGACAATGGACCATCAACCACAACACCAGACATGTCACATAGGCTTCTGGGAAAAACAGACCGAGATTCCCCAGATTCTAGACCCAGCCTAGGCATCCCACAGAGACCCTCCCTGAGGAACCTGAGGAAGAAGGCCAAGCGAAAACTAAATCAGAATCAGACCCCAAATTAAGGAGACAAGCTAAAGCAGGATGTGACAGTGCTGGGTGGGTCTGCCATGAAATAACTATCACCAAAAGCAATGGCTTAAGGCAACTGTATTTCGTCCCTTTACATTTTTCTGTTCTTTTCTTACATTTTTTAAGCTTATTTTAATCCACTTTTTATTATTAAAAAAAAAAATCTGCGAACCATCTGCCACACATTCAGGTGGAGGTGGGGGTGGTGGGATGCTGGTTTTGTCTGACTCCCATGGGAGCCAGTCGTCCCCTTTCCCTCGATTCAGGCTCTTACTGTCCTTCACGGAGTTCGCACCGAGGACTCTCACTTGCCCTGCTAAGGGGACAAGGCTCCCAGGAGGCGGGTGCTCTGAGGAACCGGCCTCTCACTCTCCATGTGGACGACAGGCACCCGCCACGCCCGTCCCGGCTGTGAACGGAGATCCCTGTAGCAGTGAGACCGGGAGAGGCCAGGGTGACCGGGCCCCTAGAACCTCCCAACTCCACCCAGAAGGCAGCCTTGCCGAGGGTAAGGTACGGCATTTAACAGCCACAGCCAAGACCGTGCGACCCTGCCAGGAGCGGCTGGGGGAGCCGAGGGTGAGAAGGCGAACCAGCTGGCTTGTCCTGGGCTGGCTGGGGCCCAGCGTGGGCTGGAGAACTGCCTTAGAGGAGCCGGGCCAGTCCTCTCCCTGCATCTCTGTTATTTGTGTCACCTACGACCAGGTCTCACCTGGCAGAAGCCAGACCCTAAGCCACCTCTGGGGGGCCGTGCTCACCTCCACGTTCCAGGTGAGTGCATGAAATGAGCTCACTCAATCATCGCAAGACATCCTATGAAGCAAAGGTGTTTTGGTCAAACAAACGGCAGAACTAAAGCCCAGAGAGGTCCAGTGACTGCCTGAGGTCACACGGGTGATGACGGCGCCAGAGGGCAGTGTCGCCATGCTCCGTCTGGCTCCGCCTGCCCTCTTCCCGGGCCTGGCCCCGGAACCCGCACAGGACCCGGGGAGGAAGCAAGGAGGCCACTTTATTGAGCACAGGAGGCGGGGCGGGGGCGGGGGCCGGTGTCACTTCGTGATGGTGTTCCTGCGGAGAGAAGAGGCGCGTGAGGCTGCAGCGCGGCTGGGGCCCCCGCCCACGGGCGCTGCGCCACCCCACTCACGCGTTCATGCTCTTGCCGCTGCCGCTGAGCACGATGTACGGCGTCTTCTGGGCCTTCTGCTTCTCCTGGAGCAGAGCCACGGTGCCCAGGGGCGTGTCGCTGGAGCTCATCTTCTTTAGGAGCTGTGGGTTGGGGCCAGTCAGCGCGGCAGGAGCACCCCAGTGCCTCAGTCCTCCCCGACCCCAACCGCACACCCTAGAGGCCACTGCCACCTCCCCGTGGACACCCACCGCCTCCTCGTCCAGCTTCTTCATCCGCCGCTCCGTCTTCATTTTGCCAGAGCCCTTCCCATGGAAGCGGTGGGACAGCTGCCGGAAAGCCTGCAACCCGGGCAGAACACCGTTAGAGCCGCCAGAGCCCCTCGGGGCAGGGGAGGGCGGCGGCTCCCCAGCCCTGGCTGAGCAGAGGTGGGGGCGGTGAGGCCGGGAAGGGGCAGGGAGATGGCCCTAGCCCTGGCACCCTCTGGGAGCCCCTGAAGAGAGGGAGGGATGTGCTGGAGTGAGGGCACAGCAAACCCCAAGAACGTGGGGAAGAGAAAAGGCGGACAGTTGCCACCAGCTGTGAGAGTTCGGGGGGCCGGCTGGGGTGGGGGCAGGCGGGCAAAGACACCGTCCTGCCAGGCCTGCAAGAGGGGACCGCTGCACCCCCAGAGCGAAGGACACCACGGTCCCCTGGCCCAGACTGCAGGGCGCGGCCCCGCTCACCTCCTTGGGTGTGAGCTTCCGGCCCGTCTCGTCCACGTACTCGATCTTCACGTCGGGTTTGTAGCCGTCCTTCTCCTTGAAGTCCTGGGTGAAGCCGCGGTACTCCTCCCGCCGGCTGTACTTGTCATCGATGGCCCTGTCGGAGACACACGGGGCCTCAGCGCTGGCCACTGCCCACCCCCTGCCCAGGCTCCCAGTGGCGTGGCCCCAGCGGACCCCCACACTCACATCTTGTCCTCGATGCAGTACACAGCCGACGGCAGAGACTTGTTGGGCGCCTTCACCCGGGCCACTTTCTGCACCGTTGTCTCCAGCAGCCCTGGGGGAGGGGGGATTTGTGAGAGTCCAGGCTGCCCAGTGTCCCCAGTAGCATGGTGGTCCCTGGGGGACCCTCCGAGCTGTGCTCTGGGAAGGGAGAGACAACAGTCCCCTCGTGCAGACAAAGGAAATGGAGACTTAAGAGAAGTCAGGCGCCTGTCCAGGGCCACTGGCTCAGTACACGGCAGGGCTGCGATCCTAATGACAAGGTGTCTGTGCCACCGCCTAGATTGCAGCCACTCTACCCGCTCCCTGCAGAGGAGAGGCCGAGCCTCCGGGGGGCAGTGGTGCCTGGTGGGGGACGTGTGGGCACAGGCGCTGAGAATGGGGGAGGCAGCGCGCCAAGGCCAGTGGCCACCATGACCGCCAGGCCCAGGGGGCGGGGGAGGAGGAAGCAGGCAGAGGGGCCGGAGGGCAGCAGCTGCCTGGCCCGCCTTCCACCGCAGCACCCAGGCCGCCGCAGGGCAGTCCGAGCCCCTTACCTTTGTTCTGACACAGGAGCAGGGCGGCGGCCAGCCCTCTATTCACAATGGGCTCCTCATCCAGGATGGTGGTGGAGGCGGCAGAGAACTGGGGGGCGGGGGAGCAGGGCACACAATGATGGGGTGCTCAGTGGGCTACCCTCCTGCCCGACAGTCACCCCTCCCAGGACCGTGGTCCTTGCTGTGCACCAGGCCCTGCACGACGAGACGCCTCATTTAATCCACAACACCCCGCGAGGTCCATACACCCCATTTACGCAGAAGGAGCCCATGGCTCCGAGACACGGCGGCCCCACAGCAGGGAGGGCAGAGCTGAGTCCCCAGCCCAGCGCCCACCCTGCGGGCTCCTGCAGCCGGCTGCGACTCCCCGGCGCCCAGCCCGGCTGCTCGCCCTCCTCACGTCTTGCTGCTGCTTCTCCTCGTCCAGGTTGACAGTGCTCCAGCCCATGTTCTCCTCCCCGTCAGACTCGGAGCCACCATTGGCCGAGCGCTCCTCGTCCCGTTCAAAGTCCTAGAGGAGGGATGACCAGTATCAGTCCAGGCCCCGGAGAGCCTGTCCCCGAGGACTGGCAGGGCCGCCACCCCCGACGCCCAAGAGCAGACAGGCCCGGGGAGTGTGTGGGGGTGGGCTGCCTGAGGACCCACCATGAGCTCTTCCTGGTCCTCCCGGTTGCCAGCCAGCCCGTAGGTGGGGATCTCCCCAAGAGTGCGGCAGAACTCGGACGTGGCGTTGAACACGATGGCCCCCTTCCGCTCTGGGTCCTCCTCCTCCCAGCCCCGCTGCCGAGACTCCAGCCTCTTGACGATCTCCACCACCTGGGGGAGGGAGCGGCTGTGGGCAAACCCAGAAGTTTCTAGGAGGGTGCCATGGAGACCCAGGAACCCACCACCCTCCCTGGTGGCAGAAGAGCATGCCATTCCCACCTCCCACAGCGGACCAGACCGGGCTTTCCTCTTCCCTGACCCCTAGTCTGCTCTGCACTGATCCTGCTCACTTGCTTCATCGCGCCGAAGTTGACGGTGGCACCCCACCGCCCTCTGAGTTAACATCCGGAATCCGGCACGGTTCCTTGTGACCCAGCCTCTGTTGCACCTCCTCCTCCGCTTGCTCCCACACCTGTACCTTCCTTCTTGCGCCCCTCCACTACTACCCGCTCCTTCCCAAACAGACTCAGCTCAGGACGCGAGGAAACATCCCTCCCCCTGGAACCCGGGCCCTGCAAAGGCTGGATGCTCCATGGACCTGCCCTTTGCTTCCAGTACTGAACCACCACCCGCCTACCCTGCCTCGCCACTCCTCACGGCCGAGGCCTGACCCTGCGCCCACCAGAGGCCACCACACCTGGCAGGGCTCCAAGGGCCACCTGAACTCTGCTCCCGACACCATGCCCCGTCCTGAGTCACTCCCACCGGCACACAGGGACTATCTACGATCTTTCCCTTTTCCCTCTTGTATTTTTGGCTGCTGAGCATATGGGATCTTAGTTCCCAGACCAGGGATCGAACCAGCACCCCCTGAGGGAAAGCATGGAGTGCTAGCCACTGGACCATCAGGGAAGACCCTCTCTGCTCTTTGAAGAACTCCTCTTGCAACACCACAGCCTTCCTGCTCTGCCCCAACAGCAAACTCGTCAGAGAAGTTTCCAGTCTCCGTGTCCACCTGGGCACTCCTTTCCTTACATGACATCACATTTTTAAATGAATGTCATCCTACACATAAAAAGGTTACTTGTAACACACGCGTATGCCTTTAAAAATCACCACCACCAAACAAACAGCATGTCCCCATGACCTGGCTGAAGAGCACTATTAACACCCTTTCAGGCCCCACAGGCCTCCTCCACACATACCTGTGGTCACGATTCACGGCCTTTCCTTCACAGTTTAGCACATAAAGACCCACCCATGAACAGTCTGTTGTTCTGTTATGCATTTTTCAAACATTACGTAATCTGAAGCACACTGTCTGATTCTACTACAAATTGTTTTCCAATATACGCATGTACTTTAAGGTCAGTCTTGACGTAAGCAGATACACTTGAACAGCTTTTCACCACAGAATCCCATTCCGTGCTGTGACCGCACCACGGTGTAGCTCTCCAGTGCACCGAAGACAGCCTCTTCCCGGGACCAAGAACGGCACAGCTAGCGCAACCTGACATGAGCACTTCTCTGTCAGGGCTCACACTTGTCTGGGGCTCACACGGGGCGTGGTCTGCTGAGACACATGATCTCACTCTACAAGGCTCGTCAGTGTCTCCCCGCTGATTAGACTCCTTTACACGCCCCTGCAAAGTGTGGACAAGAACTCGGGCTGCTCCACATCCTCATGGACACCTGACATTATCAAGCCTGACGTTTTTGCCAAGCGAGGCGGGTGTGACCTGATCTATCGTTTCAGCTTGCCCTTCCTCCTCTGCTACCCAGGCTGGGCCTCACCTTGTGTTTCAGTGGTCATGCATCCGTGCACCTCTGAACTGCCCTTCTGCACGCGGACAAATATCTTCTCCATTTGGCCTGTCTTTAAACATTCTTCATGACATCTCTTTCTTTTTTTGCTGTGCCACAAGGCAGGTGGGATCTTAGTTCCCTGGTCAGGGATCAAACCAGCACCCCGTGCAGTGAAAGTGGGGTGTCCCAACCACTGGACCACCAGGAAAGTTCCCTTCATGGTGTCTTTAAAATAAAACTAAGTTTTTAAATGAAAATTAAGTTTTTAATTTCTAAGTAGTTAAGTGCTGCACACAAGGTGAATATATTTGACACCACAGAACCATATACCTAAAAACGGGTAAGATGATAAATCCTATGGGTATTTTAACACAATTAAAAAGAACCTCTACCATAGTCATAAATAAAATTTTTCACGCTTTTCTCAAATATTAAGTTTTTAATTTTACATTCTTAACCTTTTAAGTGAATTTCTGCACAAGGTGTGAGGTACAAACTGCATTTCACACTTTTCCAAACAGGTAACTGTCCTGACACTGCTTACCGAGCTGAGCTCCTTTCACACTGGGCCACACTGTGTCCTATGGCAGGAGTCTGTTTCTGGGGTGTGAGGGCCATACTTGATGCCCCCAATATCACTGGGCCTCAATTACAACTGTCTAAAAAGACCTCAAAGTGGCTTCCCAGTGGCTCAGTGGTAAAAAACCTGCCTGTCAAGTAGGAAGTGCGGGTTCGATCTCTAGGTTGGGAAGAACGCCTGGAGAAGAAAATGGCACCCCACTTCCGTATTCTTGTCTGGGAAATTCCATGGGCAGAGGAGCCTGGTGGGCTATGGTCCACATGGTCACCAAAGAGTCAGACTTGACTTAGCGACTGAGCAACAACAAAAAGACTTGGTATCTATTACAGCAAATCCCACCACCTGATTAGTCTGAGGGTCTTGGCTATTTGGGGCCCTTTGATCTTCTGTGTAAATTTTAGAATCACTTTGCCAGGTTCTTCAAAAACCTACTGGGATTTCTTCTGGAACTGTGAGGACACAGACATCTTTACAACATTACTTTTATCCGTTAATGTGGTTGTTACAGGCTGAACTGCGTCCCCCCAAAACATTCATACATTGAAGCCCTTGTCTCCAGTGTGGCTGTACTGGACACAGGGCCTTTTTTAAAGAGATAATAAAGGTCAAATGAGGTCCTAAGATGGAGAAGGCAATGGCAAGCCACTCCAGTAATATTGCCTAGAAAATCCCATGGATGGAGAAGCCTGGTAGGCTGTAGTCCATGGTGTCGCTAAGGGTCGGACATGACTAAGCGACTTCACTTTCACTTTTCACTTTCACACATTGGAGAAGGAAATGGCAACCCACTCCAGTGTTCTTGCCTGGAGAATCCCAGGGACGGTGGAGCCTGGTGGGCTGCCGTCTATGGGGTCACACAGAGTCGGACACGACTGAAGTGACTTAGTAGTAGTAGTAGTAGTAGGGGTCCTAAGAGTAGGTCCGAATCTAATAAGCTGGTGTCCTTGTAAGGACAGAGGCACCAGGGAATTACACACAAAGGCCATGTGAGGACACCGTGAAAAGACGGCCACCTACAGGCCAAGGACAGAGGCGTCGAAAGACAGCAAACCTGCCAACACCCTGACCTTGGACTTGAAGCTTCCAGAAGTGTTAGAATACACTGCTGCTGTTTCAGCCACCTGGTCTGTGGTATTTTGTTATGGTAGCCCTGGGTAACTAAAACAACATGTCCTGTTTAATACCTTTCAAAAATGGACTACAATTTTCCTCACAGAGATCTTGCGTGTCATTCATTCCTTTTAACTTTGTTGCTAAGCTGATTATTCATTATCCATAATACCTTCTATTTTCATCCGTGTTACTTCATTATCTGTGCTGCTTTCATGAATGGTGTCTTTTTAAATTACATTTTCCATCTCCTGCTGACATACAGAAACAGAGTGAACTCTGCCCTATTAATCTCGTGTCCAGCAACCTTGCTAACACCTGCATGATCTGGCCCCCGTTTCCCACCACCCCACCGAGCCAAGCTTAGACGGGAGCATCAATGACCTCCGTGCTGGCTGATCCAATGGTCAGTTCCCATCCTCCGGATATCAGAACTCTCCCGAGTCTGTGTCACCACTGCTCACACCTTCCCTCCAAACCGGTCTTCACATGGTTTCCAGGACGGCACCTCTGCTCTCCCTCCTCGCCTGGAGCCTTTCCTCCTCTTCCTCATCCACAGTCATTCCCGGGGATCCCATCCAGTCCTTGGTATAAACCCCATCTACATGCTGACTTCCATGCTTCCATCCCAGACTCTCCCGAGTACACACATGAAGTTCAAGGTCATACATCCAACTGCCTACTCAGTATCAATCACCTCCAGTGAGGAGGCATCTCAAACCTAACTCAACCGAAAGCAAACACTCATGCTCTTGCCCACACTCGTTCCTACCCCAGTCTACCCCATTTCAGAAAATGTCCCAGCCAATAGAAAATCCAACCTTGATGAATCCCACTGGGTCACATAACCAGCATGATCCTTTCAGCCATAAACTCTATGACCCTGGAGCATAACTTTTAAACATTAACGCTATACCTCATTAACTACAAAAAAGAAAAAACTTCCTTCACCTCGTGCCCTCTTCAGCTACTGACCCATTTCCTCATTCTCTTTAGAGCAGGGGTAGACAAACTGTATCCCCCCACCCCACCCTTGTACAGCAAAGTCGCACTGGCGCTCGGCCCCGCCCCCGGCTACCCCAGTAGGAGAGGCAGAGCCCTGAGCCTCAGATATTTGCTTCCTGGCCTGTGAACAAAGCGCACCCATTCCTGGGCTAAGGAATCGTCCCAAGGCCCCTCCTCCTCCAGTCCCAGCTCTTCTCAACCCTCTCGAAGCTACTGTCTCCGCAGTGGCACTGTCTCCACCAGGGCCAAATCTGATCTGCCCCTCAATACTGTTCGAAGACGCTCCCTCCATCTCCTTGAAACCCCTCCCTGGCTTCAGGGAGGCCTCACTCCGGTGGCTCCCTGCTGCTCTACCCACATGGTGGGCACCCTGGGTTTGCTGCTGCAGCCTGTCTCCGGCCCCACAGTCTCTCTCGGTGGGAGGTGCAGGGTTACAAGTGCGGGCTCTGGAGCCAGGCTGTGCTTGCCCACCTCCCAGACATGTGATCTTGGGCAACTTGCCTATCACCTCTGTACCTCAGCTTACTCATCTATAAAATGGAGATAACAGAGCCTTCCTCCTAGTGCTGCTGCGAGGACTAAGCGAATCCACACACAGAGCACTTCAGCAGTGCCAGGCACGTATCGGTGCTCCGCGAGCCAAAGCGATGACCACGGTCTCAAGGCCCCAGTCAACTCCCTACTTCAGCTCACACCAGCGTCCCGTCCTCGACTCCAGCCCAGCTGGTCCTCTCACATTCTAAGGTCATCTCGCCAAAGGACATCTGCTGTCCCCATGGCCTGAATGCCTGTCCACTCTGCATCTGGGCAAGGCCGACTCCACTGTGTTAGTTCAGTCTTAGCTCAAAAGGCACCCCCTGAAAGGTCTTCCCCAAACACTGGACCAAAGAGACGCCTGTGTTGTCTGCACAGCCGTCACCAGCAGAGATCACTCAGCTTGCTCATGTTCACAGGTTCACTGCCATTTCTGCCCCGTGAAAATCAGAGGACCCCTTGGCTGTCCTCTCCCCCAGTGACTTCCCAGCCCTAGGATGACGCCTCACTCACAGCAAGCAACAACACACCCCAGAAGGAAAGAAGATGGTAACAACAAACCGCTAAGGCATCCCATAGTAAAAACACAGCAGAAACCTGGAAACCCACCGATAACACAATATGGAACCAAAAGAGGATGCAAACCAGAACACCGGGACCGCCTGTGACGGCGTGGGAACGCGCCTCCGAGGACAAGTGGCCGCAGAGGCACCTGCCACACGGCCCCAGCACCCGCCCGTGCCTGGCCCCCAGAGCGCCCTCACCTTCTCGCCACTGTCCCGTAGCTGTTGCAGCTGCCGGAGGCGGCGCCCCTTCTCCAGCTGCTTCTGCAGCTCCAGCTCCGCCTCATCCTCTTCCAGCACCTCTGGTGACCCAGACGGCAGCATGGCACCCTCCTCTGGGGGAGACACAGAAGACGCCCGCTCAGACCACTGCTCTGCTCCTGTCCGGGCCCTTTGGGTCCCCCACCCCAGAGCCCGGACCCTCACCCTCATCACTGATGTCCATGTTCTCCACACGGGTGTCATCTGACGGTGGCGGCTGAGGCATGGGCTCCTTCTCCCCCTCCTCCTGGGGCTCCTCGTCCACCTCAGGTACCCGGCGCCGCCCCCGGCCCCGCACTCTGCAGGCAGAGGCTTCTCTGTGAGGCTGGCCCCAGGGCCGGCCCAGCCCCCACACCCAGCCGTCTCCCAGCCCACCTGGAACCGAAGTCCCCATCCTGAGTCTGGTCCCCAAGCGGCAGCAGGTCATCAGCCCGCATGATCACCTCCTTCTCCTTCTTGCGGATCTTCTTCACCCTCCGCTTGGTCTTTTTAAAGGTCACCTGAAAGGAGGAGAAGAGAGGAGAGACGTGAGGGCGGGGGGAGGCAGACAGCACTAGCCCACGAGAGTGGACTCTGCTTGCTGCTACTTAGCAGTTCACACACGTGAGTGAGACGTGAGCAACCATCATCCCATCTGTGAGATGAGGACAATTAAGGCAGCAAGAGATGAAGTATCTTGTGCAAAATCACCAGCTCCTAAGTAGGAGAGCCAGGACAGTGAAATCCCCAGAGTCTGGTTTCAGAGTCTTGCTCTCAACTACATAGGCAAGCAACCCACTGAGCCAGAGGTCTACCTGTGTGTCCACGCAGCATCCCAAAGGTGACACCCTACAAAGCGACCACTTACCAGACCACCACCCACCCTTGGAACAGTTCCCGTGAGGTGGCTCCTGCCACCCGCATATCAGAAGAGGAGCGTCAGGCTCACAGTTAAATGATACCCCAGGCACAGGCTGGCAATGTGAAGAGCCTGCTCACCAGCTCAGGGGTACCTGGTTTGCAGCCCTGCTTCTGTCTACACCGACTGGCTCCCCACAGCACCCCCATGGGTTTCCGGTTATTGCTCATCCACAGGGACCAAGCACCACGCGATTACCCGATCCCGATTCTAGTGCCTTCTGGCAGCCTGTGGCCCCTGAGGAGAGGGAGGGGCAGGTCTGGGCAGAGACCTCAGGACTCACCATCTCCTCTGGCGTGAGGTACTCGGAGGCAAGTCGGGGCCCAACCGTGCTCAGGGACTGGGCCTGCAGCCGCAGCTTGGCACGGATCTCCTCTAGCTCCCGCTCCCGGAGGCCGTCAGCCATGCCGCCCTGCTCCAGTCGGAAGGACTGCGGCCGCTCGCCCTCAAGTTCCTCGTCATACTTGGACAAGATAGAGCGAGGTTTGTGCTGCAAGGCAAGAGGAACAGGTTGGGACGCAGTCTGGCTCCTGAAAAGCCACAGAGCCACCATCTCCTCCCAAATCACTCCCTGCCGCCAACACCCCCCGCCCGGTGCCCACGCTGCCGGCCTGCCTGTGCCAAGTCGTCCACGCTCTCATCCTCCATGTACGGCAGGTAGTCGGGCTTCTTCTTGCGCAGCTCCACGTTTTTCTCCGCCCGCTCCTTGTCCAGCAGGTTCACGTTCACCAGCACATCCTCCTCCTCCTGCAGCACTCCTGCAGACAGAGCCGAGAAGGCGGCAGCCGGTCACAAGCCCTCCACCCGGCAGGGCCTGGGCCCACAGCCAGAGTGCCCCAGTGCAACCCACCTTTGTCCTTGAGGGTGAGGATCAACGTCTCCCCCTCGCGGAAGGAGTCGATGGCATGCTCCACGGTGAGGCCCTGCAGGTCCCGGGCACTGTACAGGTCCTAGAGGCGGGGCAGAAAGTGCAGCTCAATCTGGACCCTGCCCGGGGATCCCAGCACCTGGGACAGCAGCCTCCTCGGTCCCTCCCCGTGGCTGCTGCAGCCTCACCTGCCGCCTCTGCTCAAACTCCTCCTCCACCAGGGTGCTGACACCAAACTCCTGGTCCATCTCCTCCAGCAGCTTGGCCTACGAGACAGGAATGGGGCGGTGACCTATGATCTCAGGCTGTTCTGGATCACCGGAAGACATGGGGCCTTACTAAGTGGGGATGCAAAAAGCACAGACTTGGCAAGCTGCTGAGAACACAATGCAGGCGCCACTGAGCACAGGCCTCCCACTGCTCTGAGCCCCTGCCTCACCTCCCCACGGTCCGTCTGCGGCCCCACCAGCCATCAGGCCACCAGAGGCACTGAGTGACACCCCAGCGCCTCACCCTCTTCTCTGCCAAGTCCTTCTCCTTTTGAAGCTGCCGGCTCCTCTCAATCCAGGCCGCGGTGTCATCCAGCCAGGGGTCATCCTCCCCCAGGGTCTTAATTTTCCTGAAGACAAAGGAGAAAGATCCCCTGGGGAACCAGCTCCTGCTCCCCCCACCCCGACTCCAGATCTCCTGGGTGCCTCCTCAGACCCTGCCTGAGCCCACCTGGCAGGGACCCTCACCCCAGTTTTTGGTTCAGGATGCGCTTTTCTTTGGCAGCCGCCAGCTTCTCTCGTAGCTCCTCTCGCTGTCGCAAGGCCATGGGGTTGATGACATCGGCGGTCACGGGCTCCTCCTTGGTGCCCGCCTCTGGAAGGGAGGCCCAGGTGTGAGGCTATGCCTGCCCAAGGCTGGTGGGGAAAGGAGGGAGCCACTCACGCTGCCCCGTCCCGCTCAGGGGGCCAGAGAAGCCAGAAGCAGGGGAAGAATCCTCTGCCTCCTGACTCCCAGGCGACCCCACACTCCCACATCACCCCCACTAGAAGATGGGACCCTCCATGCCTTCCAAAGCCCCTCTGGTCATACTTTAAAAAACCAAACCAAAACAAAAAAAACCCAACACGGGCACAGCGCAGATGAGTTTGTACGCATCTCTTGGTCCCTTTAACGCTACCTCGCAGCCATACTGAGGCTGCCACGCCAACTGTTCAAGCATAAAGAAGCAGCCGAGTCCCAGACCCCATCACAGCAGCAAAGAAGCCCCAGGCCCGCAGCCAGCACCCACGCGGGAACACTGAGTGGTGCTGACCTGCACTCCAACCCCACTTTCTTCAAAACTCCCTCCAGACGGCCTCGCTCCTTGACCCCCAAATGCCCTCCCTTCCACCACACCCAGCCCCACACTCACCCTTCTTGACGGCATTGACCTCCAAGGGTTTCAGCCCCAACTTTGCCCGGAGTTTACTGAGGACAAGAGATATAAGTGTTATGAGCTGTCCAAGATATGTGGGCAGCAAATGCATTTCTGTACAAAGAGGGGGAGAAAACAGGAGGGGACTGAGTGGTCCGAAGGGTCTCAAACCTAGGGCCTGACTCAGCAGTGGGAAGAGCACTGGCTTCCCAATCAGGCGGAAGGCCTGGCCTGCCCTCTAGCCAGGGCAAGGCCACCCTCTCCTGGGCCTCAGAGTTCACTTCGGGGATTCAGATGGTTGGCTAGGATGATTTACATGACACTTTCAGCTTCAATCAGAACGTGTACTATGCGAAAGCCTCCCCAGACAGCTACCCCAGAAGCTGCTTGTCCCAGAAGAAGACACAGAAATGAAAAGGAGACAGGACTTACTTGGTCTCCTCAATGCTGAGTGACGAGGCATCGCTTGAGCTAGTTTTGGAGCTGGCGGCTGGAACAAGAAGCAGCAAGGCTCAGGAGCTGAGCACCAGGCCCAGGAGCCGCAGCCCTGGCTGCAGGTGCAGGGCCGAAGACGAGGTCAGCACCTGGGGCTGCTTCCTTCCCCTCAGGAGCTCCTTCCATCCGAGTCCCAGGCTCTGAGAATGCTGCTTCTCCCCACACCTTCCTTTCACGATCCAAAGGGTCCAGTTTTCTACATCCTTCCCTTTGCCACCTCCCCACTTTTGCTTATCCTGTTCTTTCAACCTGCACTGCCCTCTCTGGCCTCAGGCTGTTAACAAAATCCTATCAGACCCCAGTTCCTCCCTGGAGTCCTGCTCCATTACTGATCCGCATGAACTGCTCTCCTCTGCACAACACAGTCACAATCATTTCTGGAACTGCTTCTCCTCACAGGGTAGGGACCATATTGGCAGCACAACTATGCCCTCTGTGTAATTCACGCAGTGAAGAAATATACTTATTGGAGCCTCTTCTGTGATGTTGCTGAGATCACTGAGATAAAGGAGCATTAGGACCTCCTCCACTCACCTCACAAACAGCAAATTACTTCACTGAACACACGCAGAGTCAGATTCCAACTCAGACGGAGCTGCCCCTACCAGGTGCCACCACAGCTCATCGTTCCAGCATGTTCACCTCACAACCTACCTCGGTACCTCTTATCCCACTTGAACTCTGAATCCCAACCACTCCAGGCTCTCTCCAAGATCACCAGCCTCCTTATTTCAAAACCCCAAGGATTCTTTTCAGCTCTGGTTTTCATCTGGTCTCCAGTAGTGTGTGACACAGATGATCACTCCCACAGACCCCGACACGAGATTCTATGGTTTTCCTGCTTTGGGGGATAGCCTACCTCCTTTTTTTGTAGCCTCCTGCTCAGTCTTCTACTAAAACATTGGCATTTACCAGGTTCTGCTACCAACCCTGGCTTCCTACTCCTAATCTCTCAGTGGACTTCATATGCCACCTAAACACTCGTGATTCCCAAACTGCTCTGTCCAGCCCGAGCCCTGGGTTTCTCCATGCACATCAAACGCAACACTCTCCAAAACAGAATTCGGTTGTCTCCCTCCAAAAATCTATTTCTCTTCCAAACTCCTGAAGTTCAGTCGATAGCACTGTGCATGCGTGCTTTAATCACTTCAGTTGTGTCCAAATCTTTGCGACCCCGTGGACTGTAGTTCTCCAGGATCCTCTATCTATGGAATTCTCCAGGCAAGAATACTGGAGTGGGATACCATGCCCTCCTCCAGGGGATCTTCCCGACACAGGGATAGAACCTGTGTCCCCTCTGTCTTCTGCATTGCAGATGGATTCTTTACCACTGAACCACCAGGATAACATCAGTAGAGATCACTACCACTCAACTAAGTGCTCAAGTCAAAATTCAAAGCGCACCCTCAATTCCTTTTTCTCTTTCCAGCCCTCATCCAAATACTAAGCTCCATCACCTCCTCCTCCAAAACACCTGTCCAATCTTTGCACGTCTCTCCATCCCATGGCTGACGCCTCGGTGCAGGCCACCATCAGCCTTCATCTCACCTCCAGTCTCTACTGCCCTTGTCCCTGTTCTCAACACAGTGATCTTTGCAAAATGTGAATGTGATCAACTCACTCATCAGTTCAAATTCATGGCTTCCTCTCAAAACAAGTTTCAATTTCTTAACAGGGCCTATACGGCCCTTTGTGTTCGGAACCGTGTCTCTCTTACAGACTCCTGTCTCCGCTATGAACTCTACACAACTTTAACAATAACACGTTTGTTCTTGCCTCTGCACATGCTGCCATCTTTTCATTCATTCAACACATTCAGGGAGGGCTCGTGATATGCCAATTGAGGAAAACAAAGAAAATCTCTACCCTCAGAGAGTTTAGCAGAGAAAGACAATCTTCAGTCCCAAACAGCCATAGGAAGACCCTTTAAAGAGTGCTGACAAAAAAGCCGGGGGATGCCTCGGCCTGGTGTGCTCGGCCTCCATACCCAGAGCCCACATACCCGGGGCACCTCCGGTCGCCCCGCCCCCCGCACAGGCCCCTCACCCGCCTCGTAGCCATCATCCCGCTTCTCCCGTTTCACGCGCCGCTCGGACGGCTCTGGCTGGCTGCGCTCCCGCCCGTGCGTGCTGCTGCGGGCCTCATTTTCGGCCCCGCGCCGCCCGCTCCCGCGCTCGCTCCCACGCTCTCGGCTTCGCTTCCGTCGTTCACCGCCGCTGCTGCCGCCGCCGCTGCTCCGATGCTTGTGTTTTTTGTGCTCCCGGTGCCTAGGGGGCTGTTCGGTAGCGCCCCCGGTGCTGGCCGCTGCTGTAGCTCCTGCCGCCTCCTTTTCCCCGCGGTGCTTCTTTGACGACCCCATGGTGGTCTCTCCACCCCGAGCCCGGCCGCCGCCGAGCCCCGACGACGCAAAATGGGAACACTTCCGGGTCGCCCGACAGCCGGTGTCCTGTTGCCGGAAACCAAGAGCGGCTGCTTCCGTCGTTTGCCTCGGAGGCCACCCCCAAAGGCTGATGGGAAGGCCAGGATCTGAACCCGACTGCGCAGTCGCAGCCAGCAGAGCTGGGGTAGCGGCCTTAGACCCGGCCGGCCGACTGCGCGTGCGCGCCTCAAGGTTCGCGACTGAGTCTGGGGAAGATATTATCCCAGAATGGGACCTTGGGACCATCCAAGCCAGGATCGTCAGAGCTGGAAGCCCCTTCCCGGCTTCCCTCTGCTTTCACACCCTCAATTGCGGATGTTCACTGACTCATGGACTCTCCCTGGGCAGCGCCCCTGTCCAGTAGGCGTCCTCCTAGTGTACTGAATGGGGTCGTGGCACCATCAGGTGTTAAATGACATAGCATGTTCTCCTCCCGATACCCCCAGCTCCACAGTGCAGCTTCCTTCCAACCCCTGCAACTAGTATTGTCTGCCGCCGCTTCCTTGCCACTCTCCTTGGATTGGGTTTTTTAACCTGAGCTCTGTGACTGCCCCGGAGGTCGAGTTGAGCTTCTGTGTATCTGTAAACCCCCTGAAATTGAATGCAAAATTTGGCACGTCTGTGTGTGTATGAGCTTTTCTTTTTCTTTTCCTTTGAGGAGACTGTAACTTGCAGTTACTTAAGTGTAAAAGCTCAGTTCACACAATTCCTCCTGACACCCCCACTTCCCAGTTGCTCAATCTGCCAGCCCATCTGTTAGGGTGTAATTATGCGCCCTTTTAAAGGCCCGCCCCCTCCCCCACAGGACTGGGCGTTCCCAAAGGCGGAAGGCATTCTGTCCTGTTCACTCTTGAATTTCCAGGACCTAGCACTTGTAGGAGTTGCAGCTGTTGCTCTTGGGAGATGCCCCACTCACTCCTCTGGGCAGAGACAGAGCCGTGTGTGCTGGGCGGGGGCCGCCGGAACAGCCAGAGTTCCTGGGGGATGTGAGCACAAGCCAAGCGTGCTGCATACCCACCTGCCACCGCCTATTCCCAGCCCACAGCCACTTCCCACCACCGCCAGAAATCCCACACAGTATTTTCCACAAAGCATTTAATTTTTCTCTCAGGGACTCAGCTCTTGGTCTGGATTTGGGGCGAAGTGCTGGTCAGACTGGCTGCCAGTGGGTTCCATCTTGGGGGGGCTCTGAGAAGAGGGCTCCATTCTCGCCCCCACTGACCTGTGGCTCCTTGAAGAAGAAGACACAGATGGAGACCACTGGGCTCTGCAACTCCCCACCCCCATAACCAAGGAGACTGGGCTGTAGGAGGGGCAAGGCCTTCGTCACCAATGTTGGTGGTTTCAAATGTGGCTCCTATACTCTGAGACCCTGAGCGGGGGACTATCCCCGCCACCCAAGCCTGATAACCTCTGCTCTGCACCAAGTGTTCTAAAGTGTCAGCGTTCTGTGGGGAAATAACCTTGGCCCTGCCTTCCTCAGGTGACATGGAGGACAGGACCCAAGGACGGCCCTGCTGACTGCGAAAGCTAGACTGAGTCCTCCTGGCCAGGGAGTGGACAGGGCAGGATGGAAGTCTAAATTCAGGGTGGACCCATGTGGCTGCCGGGGGAGGCCCCTTAGCCTTTCCCCTGGGTGGGGTGACAGCTGAGTGAGACCCCGTGGGGCAGGGTGCTGGTGACCATGCCCTTTCTCCCCACAGCTGGGCCTCACCTATGCTTCCTGGGGGTGCCCTCCATGTCCCCTTTGCCCGCCTGGGCTAGCAGCTGCTCCTCATCCAGTCCCAGTGCCGACAGCACCTGGGAGAAGCGCCTGGTCACGTTGAGCCGGGCATTGGCCTGAGGAGAAAGCAGAGGGGTCCCCTCTCTCACCTGGGCTGCCCCGAGGACACAGTGAGACTCTGATTACTGAGGGGGTCCTAGGGCTTTTCAAGGGTCCACACTGAGGGGGCCCCTCCCGCCTCATCTCCCTGCCCTCTCGGCCAGTGAGAAGCTCTGCTCTTGGGGAGCCCACACGCCTGCCCAGGTGCCGGCCTTACCTGCATGGCCTGCTGGAACAGGTAGGGCCGGGCCTCCACCCGGTGCTGAATGCCTTGCAGCTCCGCCTGGTACTGAACAAAGCGCTGTCGCTCCTGGCGCCTGAGGGGAGACGGGCCTCTGGGCAGCTAACCGTGGACTCGCGCCATCCCCATTCATGAGCCCTCACTAAGGACTTCCTGTTTGTCCTCCCGCCCTTAGCTTTACAAAGTCATTTCATTTCCGTCTTTGGCTGGGCTTCCCCCTGATGTGAATGGAGTGAGAATCATCTGCCACCACTTTGTCCATGACACGCCTGAGGCTCAGGAGGGTTGAGGGACTTGAGGTTGCACGGTTGGGAAGTGAGGGACTGAGCACGGAGCCTGGGTCTGCAGACTGTGCCAGGCTCGCCCATCCTTCCAGCCATCCACGAGGAAGAGGGGCCAGCACTGGCTTCTGAGCAACTGGACGTGTGCGTGCACAGCCCTGCCTTCCCCGCGTCCACCACTGCACCCTCTCTGCCTGTGAGGAGAAGCTGTGACTGTTGGCTGTGGCTTTGGGCAAGATCACACTCTGGACCCTGGGTTCAGTTTTCTTCTCTGTACTATAGCCAGTATGGGACAAGCTTGCCAGCAATGTCTGTGCTTCTTGTAAGCTTATAGTTTAGAAAATGGGACAGTGGAACTAAAGAAATGTATTGCAAATGAAGACTTGATGCTTTTGAACTGTGGTGCTGGAGAAGACTCTTGAGAGTCCCTTGGACTGCAAGGAGATGAAACCCGTCACTCCTCAAGGAAATCCACCCTGAATATTCACTGGAAGGACTGATGCTGAAGCTGAAACTCCAATAGTTTGGCCACCTGATGCGAAGAGCCGACTCACTGGAAAAGACCCTGATGTTGGGGAAGATGGAGGGCAGGAGGAGGAGGGAACGACAGAGGATGAGATGGTTGGATGGCATCACCCACTCAATGGATAGAAGTTTGAGCAAACTCCGGAAGATGGTGAAGGACAAAGGAGCCTGGCGTGCTGCAGTCCATGAGGTTGCAAATAGTCAGACACGACTTAGCGACTGGAAAACAACAACAAACTGCAAGTGAAAGGACACGTCCCAGAAAGATCCGGATCCCACTGGAGAAGCGCTGTCCCATTTACGAATACCCAGTTTGTGCACTTGTCAGAAATCTGTCGGCTCTACAAGCTGTGAGTCCTGGCCGTGACAAGGGTCCTCTGACCACATCACACGTGGGACCAGGCATCCTTCTGCTGAGCACGCGAGAGAGGCTGAGGGTTGTGGCGGCAGCACTCAGAGACAGGACAGGAGGGGAGAGGCACCCAAGACGCTGAGCCTCTGCTGGGAACCTCCAGCAAATGTGCTGGGCCCCAGGGAAAAGCACGCTGGCTTGCTGGGCCAGGACCCTTGGCTACGTGCCAGGTAAAGACACTTGCTCCATTCAAGAAAAAGATGGACTTGAAAACCATGACCAGGAGCAGACGTCACTGCAAAGAAGAGTCTTCGTCATTCAAGGGGGGATTTTACAACAGTTTCAAGGAGTAGGGGTGGGAGAAGCCTGAGCTATAGCTCTGTCTTGCCTGTGATGTTGCGTTCATTTTTCCTGCGTGGTTCTTGAGGCTATTTCTGTTAGAATTGAGAGGAAGCCCATGTCTTGGAGCTCTAAGCAAGAAAGGAAGTCCTGTCAGTGCGTTTTCGCCCTGTCTATTATCTCAGAATAAAAGGAAGGTTTGGAGCCTCCCCGCCACAGGGCAATGCCTTTTGTGCCCTCCCTCCTAGGATGAGCAGAATCTTGCATGCAGCACAGAGCTAAGGTCAAGGGCTGGAAGCACTGAGACACCCCCATGGGAAATATCTGTTCCCAAGTAGAAAATGGAAGGATTGTGTTTAGAACACTCCTCTCACTGACACCTGCCATTGGAGTCAGAGCCTTCCGCTTCCTGCCTTGTGGGAAAAAAAAAAAAAAAGTGAACTTGAAGTCCAGCTGGGAAGAGGCATCTCCTGGATCACTGATCAAGGAATCCTCATTGGCAAAGTTGGGGGTGATATGGCTGAGCCTCAAAGAATAGGTGACCGGAGCCCCACTGGATCCTCAGTAGCCCCATCGCAAGAAAGGAACCCCCTGGTCTCTCGGCAGTACCTGACTCCCCTTGACCTAGTGCTTCTCCCCAGATGGAAGGGCTGCCTTGGTGCCAGCTGCACCCTAGAAGTGCTCAGTGTCAGTGGCATCAGTGATCATATTTCTTTGAGTTATCTGGTACCAGCTTGGGCTTTGAGGGGAAGATCCTGGTATACTGTATCTGGAGACTGGGCATTTGAGCCCTTCATGGTGGCCGAATGGCTGCCTGGGTTGGAATCCCAGCACTGCTGCTCACCTGTGACTTTTGACAAATTATTTAAGCTCTCGGAGCTTCCTTCATCTGTACAATTATGGGAGTGGTGATAATACCTATTCTTATGAGTCTAAAAAAGAGTTGCTTTTAAATCTTAATTTGCTTTTTTATGATCAAAGCATAGGAAGAAAATGAAACGGATGACTCTGCCCCTGACCACGAACAACGGCTGTCTCCAGGAATCAGATCATAGGCACTATTTACATTCTCCACAAACTATCTCTGTAATACATGAATTCTTATAGTATGCACACCTGGCATCTGAAATCAGAAAACAAGATTTGAAAGTGTGATGATGCATGTAGAACAATTCCAACTTGAACCTTTGACAGCTTTTGGGATGGCTATTATTAACCAGGTGACCTTGGGAATTCCCTGGCTGTCCAATAGTTAGGGCTCCATGCTTCCACTGCAGGGACCTGGGTTCAATCCCACATACCACAAGGCGAAGCCAAAAAATAAATAAATAACAGGGTGACCTTGTCCCAGCCCCTTTACCTCCTGGGCCTCAGTGTCCTCATCTGGAAAGTGGCCCGACCTGCCTACTTGGCAGGGAGGATGGTCCTGGGGGCTCAGCCCAGAGGGTGGGGTGATGGGGGGTCTCCTTGGTCCTTCCATCTGACACTTAGCACCACCCCCCTGTGCTCTCCCCTCCAGGACCCCCACAACCCTGGGCTTCCTACCTCAGCTCCTCCAGCTTGCGCTGGGCAGCCCCCGGCCCCCGGCTCCCTCTGGGCGCGTAGGCTGCCAGGCAGCGAGCCACCTGATGCTGTACTCGCTGCTCCCGGGCCCGCCGCACCTCAGCCTGCTGCCGCTCCTCCCGCTGCTGCCGCTCCCAGGCCCGCAGCAGGTTTCTTGGGTGGCGGGGAGAGGAAAAGCAGAGGGGTGGGAGAAGTCGGCAGGGAACAGGAGCCTCATGGAGGCCCAGGGGCAGGTAGGGGCCTACAGGGACCTAGAAGGTGAGATTTCCACAGCCCAGAGAGCCAGGGGTCTAGGGAATGGGGCTTGTCTTGGAAGTTGAATCAGATGGGGGCTGCCTCTGGGAGCTCAGCCCTTGGGCCCAGCTCAGGCCTTTCTCAGCTCTTCATGGAAGCCTCCTGCCTATTCCAGCCAGTGGTGTGCCCTAGCTCTGACCGTCCTCAGCCGTGTGGAGCTTGGCACACACACCCATGACCTCACCTTCCCCTTGCAAAACAGCTCTTCTTGACAGAAGGACCCAGATCTTTCTCTCACCCCCATATCTAGTAGGAGCTAGAGGAATGCCTGTTGGTTTGAGGGACAGACAGATGAATGAATGGGAAAGAGAAAGAAATGGTGATAGGATCTGTGGGTGTAATGGATGGATGGTGTGGATGGTTGAATAGACAATACCTAGTCCACCCGGAACACCCTTCCCCCAGGTGTGATGACCAGGTCCTCTTGCCAATCAGGTCTTTGCTCAAAGTTCAGAGAAAGTGAGACCTCAGCACCAAATCTACCTCCCAGAGATTTTCCATCTCTAGCTCTACGTTTTGTTCATTTCTTTATTGATTATCCTTCTTTCCAAGTAGAATGTAAGCCTCATGAGAGCAGGATTCCTTGTCTGTCCTCTTCACCGCCAAAGTATCCCCAGCACATAGAACAGTGCCTAACGTAGACGGAAACTCAGTATGGGTGAGTTCATGCATAATTGTTGTCATTCACCCCCTGAGTTGTGTCTGACTGTTTGTGACCCTTTGGACTGCAGCACACCAGTCTCTTCTGTCCTTCACTATCTTTGGATTTTTTGCAAATTCACATCCATTGAGAAGTGACACCACCATCTAACTATCTCATCCTCTGCTGCCCATTTCTCCTTTTGCCTTCAATCTTTCCTAGCATCAGGGTCTTTTCCAATGAATTGGTTCTTTACATCAAGTGGCCAGAATATTGGAGTTTCATATTCAACATCAGTCCTTCCAGTAAGAACATGAATCATGGTCAGATAGAAAGATGGACAGGTAGACAAACAGAGGGGTCGATGCAAACATACACTCAGCACAGGTTTATTGAGCACCAACCCTGTGCCAGACCGTTAGGGCACCAGATGGGGGCTGTTATCAAAAAGATCTGGCAACTTCCTGGAGGAGCCTTCACATTGTGCAAAGGAATACAGATAGCCCGGCACCTTCCCAAGGGATCTGGGCTTTGTCCTTGGGGCACTGGGAAGCATGGGAAGATCTCAAGCAGGGATGACAGGGGGAGACTCAAAGGGTGCTATCAGAATGTTGAATGGATCTCACCCCACACTTCTAACTGGTCACCAAGGCCCACTAAGCCAGCCTCCAAATATCCTTTCAGATAAATCCTTCTCTCTTCACTCACATGACCACCTGGTTCAAGCCTTCACCTAGATATTGCCAGCAGCCCCCACCCCATTCTTCCCTCCTGCTCCCACTGTCTCTTGTTCAAGACCCAAGGATAGTAATGATCTAACTCTTCTGCCATTGTCCCTGTTTTCCCCATCTGTCTCCTTTTCCAGCTGACTTTGAGCTTCTTAGGGATGAAACCAAAACCAAGTCTTTTTATCTTTATATCCTGAGTACCCGTGAGCAGATACCCAATGTATGTTGCATTAATCACTTAGCTAATAGATTAATGAATGGGTAGAAGTGAGTGAAAAGTGGCTTATGTCAATAAACAGTTGGCCAAGGGGATGGATGGATGGATGGACGGATGACTGGATGGTCAGAAAGACTAATGAATGGTAAATGAAGGGATAAATGAGAGGATGAATGAATGGGTGTCTCTTGGAGAACTAGCTCCTTCTCTAGTCCCTGTGCTTTGCTCCCACCCTCCTTCTTCTCCACCTCACCTGGTGGCCTCCTGTCGTTTGTGGAAGGTGCGGTTAGGGAAGTTTGCAAAAAGAAAAGCCTCATCATCTCCCAAGGTGTGGGCCTTCCTGCTCCAGTTGGAGGCCTGAACAGCAGCCCGCAAAGACTTCCAGGGTTGTTTCTCAGGGCCTGTCCACAGAGGGACAAGTCAGGGACTGTTGTCCCTCCTGTCCCCTTGGGCAAACCCTCCCCACACCTGGAGCCCAACCTGGCTGTGTCTGAACGCCTGGCCCAGGTCGCCGGCTCCGGCCCCTCTCCATGCTGTGTGACCTTGTGGGGAACCTGGGCTTTGAGCCCCAGGACTCACCACAGTCCAACTCCTGCTGTAGCTGCCTCTGCAGCTTCTCCAGGTCCCACGGCCCCTCTAGCTCCTCTAGCTCCTTGGCCTGCGGCTTCCTCCTCTGTGGTCCTCGGAGGTTGGTGGAGCTGGAAACGCCCCCCAGGCACCGCACTTCACTCTCGTCCCAGGCCTCCTCACCAGAATTCCGCCCCTTTCTTCGAGAACTGGTCCTCCTTCTCCGGGGGGCCCGGTGTTCCCCATCCTCAGCCTCCTCTGTGGCCTCTGAAAACTGCTCCTCCTCCAAGATCAATCCCCTCCTGGGAAGCTGGGGCAGTTCCCCTGGAATCAGACCCCTCTTGGCCTCCTCGGCCAACGGGCCTTCCAGCTCAGACTCCTCGGGCTCTGACCCAGACCTGGAGGACTTCCTGGGCGACTGCAGGCCTCCCTCCTCCGGCGGCTCCCACTCCTGGCTCGTCCCCCTGCCCGGAGGGATGGAGGTGCAGCTGCGGGCCCTGAGCTGCTGTCTCCTCTCCAGGTTCGGCCTCTCTGTCTTCCAGCAGAAGCTGTGGGCCTCCGGGAGGGTGGCCGTGGACTTGTGCCGGGACTTGTGGTGATGGACCACCGGGGGCAAGGGCAGGTCCTGGTGGCCAAGGGCCGAGACACAGCTCGGCTGATGCAGGGCCCGGCCATCTGTGGTGAAGCTCTCCCAGGCCCACTGGAAGGGGAAGGAAGGTTTCCGAGGAGGAGGGGGGATGAGACTGAGGAGGGAGAGGGCAGGGGGCAGGGGTCAGGGCCCAGACGCAGGCCCCCAGCGGGGCCTGGCCCCCGCATCCCTCCCGGCCCTCCACAGCCACTTACTCCTCAGCTTCCGCAGAGCTCTGCCCTTTCTTGTTCCAGCCTCTGAGCCTCCGGTCCTTCTTTGGTGTCTGCCCCGCACTCCGAGACCTCTGCTTCTGGGCATGGATAACACCATCACCGCTCCCAAGACTCCTCTGGGCGAAGGTAGGAGAGGAGGCCTAGCTCTGAGCCACTCACCCAGGGGACAGTCCTGTGCACCCCGGCTGGCCCTTCTGGGCCCTTGTTACCCCTGTATCTGACAGATCACGACCTGAATTATTAATATTAAAATAGCAACAGTGGGTTTCCCTGGCAGTCTAGTGGTTAAGAATCCGCTTGCCAATGCAGGGAACCCGGGTTTGATCCCTGGTCCGGGAACATCCCACATGCTGCAGAGCCACTGTGCCTGTGGA
Organism: Moschus berezovskii; assembly: GCF_049115385.1. Lineage (NCBI taxonomy): Eukaryota > Metazoa > Chordata > Mammalia > Artiodactyla > Moschidae > Moschus > Moschus berezovskii. The sequence continues at coordinate 7,034,277 of NC_142484.1, forward strand.
CCACAACTAAGGAGCCTGCACTCTGGAGCCCGTGAGCCGCAACTGCTGGAGCCTGAGCACCTGTGCTGCGCAACAAGAGAAGCCGCTGCAATAAGAAGCCCGAGCGCCACAAGGAAGAGCAGCCCCCGCTCACTGCAACTGGAGAAAGTCCACCTGCAGCAACAAAGACCCAGAGCAACCACGAATAAGTAAGTAAATCTTAAAAAGCAACAGTGCTTTTCACTGAGCACCTGCTGCACGCCCAGGACTTTGTTGCATTAACTCACTTAACCTTCCTTCCCAAGAACCCTGTGGGGCTTCCCAGGTGGCTCTAGTCATCAAGAATCTACCTGCCAAGGCAGGAGACGCAAGAGTTGTGGGTTCGATCCCCAGGTCAGGAAGATGCCCTGGAGAAGGAAATGGCAACCTGCTCCAGTATGACTGCCTGGAAAATTCCACGGACAGAGCAGCCTGGCAGGCTACAGTCCATGGGGCCACAGAGAGTCGAACTTGACTGAGCCATTGAACTCACACTCGTGTGCACACACACACACACACACACAAGGATCCTATGAGGTCCTTGCTTACTCTCACCCACATCATGCAGATGAGAACACTGAGGCCCAGAGAGGTGAAGTCACTTGACTAAAGTCACACAGCTGGGAAGCAGAGCCAGGACCTAATGGGTGGACTGTCCTAGAGCCCAGATTTGCCCCCATTGCCCTGGGCTACCTCTGGGCCCTGGACAGATCTTCTCAGTGCCCCACAGGGCTCTGGCCTTGCCAAAGCCAAGGAGGGAAAAGCTCACTATTTTTCCTGAAACCCAAATCCTCCCAATTTGCCAAAACTGCTCCATCAGAAGCCTGGGAGTCATAACCGGGCGTCATCCTCCCCTTCACCCCACGTCCCTGCCTGTCTCAGACCTCCCTGACTCTCTCCTGGGCCTCGGCCCCAATCTTGTGGCCTCCTTCAGCCTTAACCTCCCAGCCCAGAGAGCCAGCCTGCCTCTGGGCAGTTGGCGGTCCCCCCGCGGGGCCCCCTCTCACCTGCTCAGCGTGGGGGGTGCTTGAGAGAAGCTTGAGCAGACCTGTGGCGGTCCCCGGAGCCTGCTGCTGTGTGTCTTGCCCAGGTCTCCCAGAAGAAGTCCTGACCAACTGTTGGTGGGCGTTTAGCATATTGGTGTCTTGCCCCATCCCCCACCCCCGTCTGCCAACCTTGGAACTGCCTGGCCCACCATCTCTATGGCAACCAGTCCTCAGCCTGTCTCAAGGGCTCTGGCAAAAGCAGACCAGGAAGGCTCTATGTAAGGCCAGCTTCCTTCCAGAGGGAAGAGTTCGGCAGGACGCTGAGGAAGAGTCCAGGCCTGGGAGTCCAGAGATCCAGGCCAAGTCCTGCCTTAGCAGGACTCCCTATGGACCCGCTATAATCCCCCTGCCCTTGCTCAGTCTGTTTCTCCATCTCTCAAAGGAATCTCTGGACCATCTGTCCCAAAGGGTCCTCACACCCTGTGAAGACCTGCCACGTCCCTCTCCCTCTCCCTGCATCCTGGTTTAAAAAAAAAAAAGGTATCTGATTATAATTAAAAATAAAAAAATCTTTTGGCCATGCCACACGCAGGATCGTAATTCCCCCACCAAGAATTGACTTCCCTGGTGGCTCAGATGGTAAAGAATCCACCTGCAATGCAAGAGACCTGGGTTCAATCCCTGGGTTGGGAAGATCCCTTGGAGAAGGGAATGGCTGCTCACTCCAGTATTCTTGCCTGGGAAATCCCATGGACAGAGGAGCCTGGAGGGCTACAGTCCATGGGGCCGCAAGGAGTCAGACACAACCAAGTGACTAACATGTTTCCTTTCTTCAAGGATTGAACCTGTACCCCCTGCACTGGGAGCACGGAGCCTTGACCACTGGACAGACAGGGAAGTCCCCTCATGGTAACTTTAACTGAGTTGTGCTGATTACTTCTTTGACCCACTCTTCATTACTTTTTCGCCTCTGGGCTCATCCTGTGAGCTGCTTGTTTCTGTTCATGGCCGCGTATTATGCTTCTGGGCTTTTCTTCATTAACTTGTGCAAGAGTTCTGTATTCACGAGATTGCAACCAGCTGTCTGTCAATATTATCTCTGAGGGCTTTTGTGGAACAGAAATCCTTAATTTTTTTCATCTTTTTAAATTGAAGTATCGTTGAATTACAATGTGGTGATTACCGCTGTACAGCTGAGTGACTCAGTTCTACATGTGTATATCCATCCTCGTTCATGTTCTTTTCCGTTATGGTTACCACAGGACGTTCCCTGTGCTACACAGCAGGACCTTGTTGCTTGTCCATTCTATACATACCAGTTTGCATCCGCTAATCCTAAACTCCCAATCCAACCCTCTCCCACCCTCCTCCCCCTTGGCAACCACCAGTCTATTCTCTGTGACCCCGATTTGGAGAAAGCCTTAATTTTGATGTAGTAAGATCCATAAAGGTTTTGCATGAGGGTCTGCATTTTGAATGTCTTAAATCCTTACCCTACTCTGAGGTGGGGCCTTCTCCTATATTTTATTCTGCTGCTGCTGCTGCTAAGTCGCTTCAGTCGTGTCCGACTCTGTGCGACCCCATAGACGGCAGCCCATCAGGCTCCCCCGCCCCTGGGATTCCCCAGGCAGGAACACTGGAGTGGGTTGCCATTTCCTTCTCCAATACATGAAAGTGAAAAGTGAAAAGTGAAAGTGAAGTCGCTCAGTTGTGTCCAACTCTGTGCGACCCCATGGACTGCAGCCTACTAGGCTGCTCCAGCCATGGGATTTTCCAGGCAAGAGTACTGGAGTGGGGTGCCATTGCCTTCTCCGATATTTTATTCTAGTAGATCATAATTTAGCTTCCAGGTTCAGATTGAAATGCTCTACACTTTTCCTTTTCTGATACTGTCCTTATCTGGTTTGGGAGTCATATGAGGAAGTGGGCAGCCTCTTCTCATTCTCTGTTTTCTGGAACAACTAGTATAAGATAAGGACCATCTGTTCCCCTTCCACTGGGACTCTTTTGCACTGGAGTCTTAGATTATAATTTTCTTTACTTGTTATTGATCTATTTTTTTCTGAAAAGGCCTTTATGTTAAGTTTTTATTTTACTGACATACAATTATTTGTCATATTCTTTGATATTTTGACATTTTAAACTTCTGTGGGGGCTCAGAGGTCAGATCATGTAGGGCCCAGTGACTGTGGGAAGGTCTTGGGATTTGCCCTAAACATGATGGAAAGGGTGAAAGGATATCGTTATATAAGAACCCATTTTGCCAACACAAAACTCCTAGTCTGCTTCAAGATTTTGAAGGGTTGGAAGGTGGATTCTAAAAAGGGAATTTTGTGATGAGATTGGGGCTGGGGCTGGGGGCTGCTTTCAAATCCTAAGTCTGGGGGATTTGAGATGGGTTCCCTGAGATCGTGGCAGGCCCGTGGGTCAAGTGTACAGGAGAATTCCGAAAGACTTCAGAGCCATGGTCAGAATGGCCAGCACTCTGAGGAAACATGGCACAGGAAGTCAAGACTTCATCTGGGGGAAGAGACAGAGTTCCTTATGGATTTCAGAGGGACATTGGGAAGAAAAATTAGCTTTTATTATATCCCATGAATCTTGTTTGCTCAGGGAGAAGAGGTGATGGGCTTCTCCGGTACCGCTGGTGGTAAAGAATCCACCTCCCGATGCGGGAGATGCAAGAGACACAGGTTTGATCCCTGGGTTGAGAAGATCCCCTGGACTAGAAAAGAAATGGCAACCCACTCCAGTATTCTTGCCTGGAATATTCCGTGGACAGAGGAGCCTGGCGGGCTGCAGTTCATGGGGTCACAGTCAGACATGACTGAGCACACAGGTGGCAGAGGAGGTGAGAGGAGCTGACTCAGGGTTTTATTTTTGACATTTTTATTTATTTTAATGCACTTAATTTATTTGACTGTCCCGGGTCTTAGTCTCGGTACATGAGATCTTGACTTTGGCCATGGCACATGGGATCTTTAGTTGAGGTATACAGACTTTTAGTTGCACAATCTAATTCCCTGCCCAGGGATTGAACCCCGGCCCCCTGTGTTGGACTACCAGGAAAGTCACCCTGATTGCTGTGTAGAGACTAGACTGGAGGACCAGGGTGGAAAGAAGGACTGGTTTCCAGGAGACGGACAAGAGGACTTGGGCCACGGAGGCAGAGAGAGGCAAGAAGAGGAGAGGCTCTGGAGATTGAGCCTAGGCCCGCCACCAGTTAGAGATCAGGGGAAGACAGGGAAACACAGCCATGGACATCGGACAAGAGAGGCTGGTAGGCAGGAAGTCAGCCCAGAGAAGGAGGGCTCCCAGCCAAGTGAAGTAAGTGTTTCAAAAAGGAGAGGGTGATCAGCTCTGACAAGAGGCACTGAGAGGTCAGGGCAAGGCTGACCGAGTGAACTAAATTTGGCAACCTCACTTGTTCCCTAGGCCCAACTCCAAAGACCAGACATAAAAGGTGCATTACAGACATTGGCTATTTAAATGTGGCTGAAATTGGCCTCAGAAAAATATTCTTTCCCTTGAGGAACTTGTACCCTTTGTTACCTCTGGAAGGGGGATATTGAGTTACTACATCTCCCTTTTTGCTTTGTCTCCCTGGAAGGTCAAAGCCAAATTTGATCTGCAGATAATAGAATACTTTGTGTGTGCATGCTACGTCACTTCAATCGTGTCCAACTCTTTGTGACCCTATGGACTGTAGCCACCCAGGCTCCTCTGTCCATGGGGATTCTCCAGGCAAGAATTCTGGAGTGGGTGGTGATGCCCTCCTTCAGGGAATCTTCCTGACTCAGGGATCGAATTAGTGTCTCTTTCATCTTCTGCACTGGCACGTGAGTTTTTTACCACTAGCACCACCTGGGAAGCCCAGAGTGTCTTATGGGCTTTACTTAATAATAGACCTGGATATTTACATCTTTATGTTCTTGCTCCAGATCTTCACATTTTCTTTTCAATTATCTTTTCACATTCCTGAGTCTCTATTTTTGTTTTGAGATTTTATCTTCTTTGCTCTTATCAGAAGTTACCTCACTTACATTGGGAATGAGGCAGGTATGCAAATTAATTCTACCATTTAGCAAATATATGGAGATGCCTTATACTCGTTAAGTTTCTTTGGTTTGCAACTGACAGAGCTAAATTAGGCCAAAAGGATAAAATAAGTAATTGGCTTATTTTCAGTTCAGTTCAATTCAGTTCAGTCGCTCAGTCGTGTCTGACTCTCCGCGACCCCATGAATCACAGCACGCCAGGCCTCCCTGTCCATCACCAACCCCCAGAGTTCACTCAAACTCATGTCCACAGAGTCGGTGATGCCATCCAGCCATCTCATTCTCTGTCATCCCCTTCTCCTCCCGCCCCCAACCTTTCCCAGCATCAGAGTCTTTTCCAGTGAGTCAACTCGTCACATGAGGTGGCCAAAGTATTGGAGTTTCAGCTTTAGCATCAGTCCTTCCAATGAACACCCAGGATTGATCTCCTTTAGAATGGACTGGTTGGATCTCCTTGCAGTCCAAGGGACTCTCAAGAGTCTTCTCCAACACCACAGTTTAAAAGCATCCATTCTTCGGCGATCAGCTTTCTTCACAGTCCAACTCTCACATCCATACATGACCACTGGAAAAACCATAGCCTTGACTAGACGGACCTTTGTTGGCAAAGTAACGTCCCTGCTTTTTAATATACTATCAAGGTTGGTCATAACTTTCCTTCCAAGGAGTAAGCGTCTTTTAATTTCATGGCTGCAATCAGCATCTGCAGTGATTTTGGAGCCCAAAAAAATAAAGTCTGACACTGTTTCCACTGTTTTTCCATCTATTTCCCATGAAGTGACGGGACCAGATGCCATGATCTTCGTTTTCTGAATGTTGAGCTTCAAGCCAACCTTTTCACTCTCCTCTTTCACTTTCATCAAGAAGCTTTTGAGTTCCTCTTCACTTTCTGCCATAAGGGTAGTGTCATCTGCATATCTGAGGTTACTGATATTTCTCCCGACAATCTTGATTCCAGCTTGTGCTTCTTCCAGCCCAGCGTTCCTCATGATGTACTCTGCATATAAGTTAAATAAGCAAGGTGACAATATACAGCCTTGACGTACTCCTTTTCCTATTTGGAACCAGTCTGTTGTTCCATGTCCAGTTCTGACTGTTGCTTCCTGACCTGCATACAGGTTTCTCAAGAGGCAGGTCAGGTGGTCTGGGATTCCCATCTCTTTCAGAATTTTCCACAGTTTCTTGTGATCGACACAGTCAAAGGCTTTGGCATAGTCAATGAAGCAGAAATAGATGCTTTTCTGGAACTCTCTTGCTTTCTCCATGATCCAGCGGATGTTGGCAATTTGATCTCTGGTGCCTCTGCCTTTTCTAAAACCTGCTTGAACATCTGGGAGTTCACGGTTCACATATTGCTGAAGCCTGGCTTGGAGAATTTTGAGCATGACTTTACTGGCATGTGAGATGAGTGCAATTGTGCGGTAGTTTGAGCATTCTTTGGCATTGCCTTTCTTTGGGATTGGAATGAAGACTGACCTCTTCCAGTCCTGTGGCCACTGCTGAGTTTTCCAAATTTGCTGGCATATTGAATGCAGCACTTTCACAGCATCATCTTTCAAGATTTGAAATGGTTCAACTGGAATTCCATCACCTCCACTAGCTTTGTTCGTAGTGATGCTTTCTAAGGCCCACTTGACTTCACATTCCAAGATGTCTGGCTCTAGGTCAGTGATCACGTTATCGTGACTATCTTGGTCGTGAAGATCTTTTTTGTACAGTTCTTCTGTGTATGCTTGCCACCTCTTCTTAATATCTTCTGCTTCTGTTAGGTCCATACCATTTCTGTCCTTTTATCGTACTAATGAATAAAAAGGGCCTGACCTCAATTTTGCCTGGATTGAAAGATTTGAGCCCCTTTGTGTGTGTGTGCGCGTGCGCATGTGTGTATGCATACATCTGTGCGCGCGTGTGCGTGCACATGCGTGTGTGTGCATGCATCTGTGCGTGTGTGTATGCGCATGCGTGTGTGTGCGTGTGTGCGTGCGCATGCATGTGTGCGTCTGTGTGTGCGTGCGCATGCATGTGTGAGTCTGTGTGTGCATGCGCATGCGTGTGTGTGCATGCATCTGTGTGTGTGTGCGCGCGCGTGCGTGTGTGTGTGTCTTTCTCTCTTCCTCATTTCATCATCATTTCTGTCTCTGTGTTGGCTTCATTTTCTCCAGTGGGAGTGTTGGCTGCAGGCAGCACCAGATTGCTGTCCTTGGACCTTTGCCACCAGAGTAGCGAGAGAACTCTTCCCAAGTAGGATTCTGACATTTCCTGCCTTGAGTCTCATGGCCACCCCTGGACCAATCACAGGGACCTCGTGGGACGAGGACTGTGACCTGCTGTACTGTGGTACCTTCTGGGTGGAGTGGGAGGAGCAGTGTTCTAAGGATAGAAAACAGTATGGAGTTTCCTCAAAAAAATTAAAAATAGAACTACCATACAATCCTGCAATTTCACTCATGGATATTTATCCAACGAAAACTAAAACACTAATTCTAAAAGATACATGCAGCCCAATGTTCAACACAGCACTATCTATAATTGCCAGGATATGGAAGCAACCTAAGTGCTCATCGATGAATGGATAAAGCAGATGTGATAAGTAAATAGATAATGATAGATATTAGAATATTTGCTAAGTCGCTTCAGTTGTGTCCAGCTCTTTGTGACCCTATAGACTATAGCCCACCAGGCTTCTCTGTCCATGGGATTCTCCAGACAAGAATACTGGAATGGGTTGCCATTTCCTTAGCCAGATATTAGAATATTACTCAGCCATAAAAAAAAACATTGAAATCTTGCCATTTGTGACAAGATGGATGGAACAGAAAGGTATTATGCTCGTGATTAAGTCAGACAAAGAAAGACAGATATGGTATGTTTTAGTTCATGAAATCTACAAAACAAAACTAATACAACAAAACAGAAATAGACTCACACGTAAAGAGAGCAAACTAGTGGTTGCCAGAAGAGAGTGAAGTGAGGGGATAGGCAGATAGAAGGGGATTAAGAAGTGTCAACTGGGCTTCCCAGGCGGCGCAGTAGTAAAGAATCCCCCTGCCAATGCAGAATACTCAAGAGATACAGGTTCAGTCCCTGGGTTGGGAAGACCCCCTGGAGGAGGGCACAGCAACCCACTCCAGTATTCTTCCTGGAGAATCCCATAGATAGAGGAGCCTAGCAGGCTACAGTCCATAGGGTCACAAAAAGTAGGACACAACTGAAGTGACTGAGCACACATGCTTGCAAGAGGTATAAACTACCAGTTATATATGTACACACACACATATATATATATATATAAAGTTAATAAAAAACCTTGGGACTTGCCTAGCTGTCCAGTGGTTAAGACTCTACATTTCCAATGCAGGGGGCACAGATTTGATCCCTGGGTGAGGAACTAAGATCCCACATACTGAGGCATGGCCAGTTAAAAAAAAAAAGTCAATAAAATAAATGTCACAAAGATGTATCTATAGCACAGGGAATATAGCCAACAATATTATAAATAACTTAATATGGTAAGTATCTATAAAAATACCAAACCACTATGTTGTACACCTGAAACTAGTATAATATTGTAAGTCAACTATACTTCAAATTTTAAAAAGGGAAAATTTTAATTGCATTAATTTTTAAAAGGTTGGGGATGTGATGTGAGGTGACTTGAAGGGGGAGGGTCAGGGCAGACCATAGTACAAAAACATGCTTATCGTGTCTCTATAACAGATATCCTACAGATGCAGATAGGAATAAGATAAGCCTCCCTGCCTTGAGATGGTCACAGACCAGTGAGGGAGGTAAAACATGCACACACAGTTGTAATCCAAACCACAGCATGGGCAGAACTTTGGAAGAGGGATGGGCAAACAACTTGGGGAGTTCAAAGGAGAGAGGACTTCTGATTCTGGCCACAAACAAGTCAGGTGGATCCTTTGGCTGCAAACAACTAAGAAACCAGATTGTTGTTGTTCAATCGCTCAGTCATGTCCGACTCTTCATGACCCCGTGGACTGTAGAATGACAGGCTTCCCTGTCCTTACCATCTCCCAAGAGTTTGCTCAAATTCATGTCCATTGAGTCAGTGACACTATCCAACCATCTCATCCTCTGTCGCCCCCTTCTCCTCTGCCCTCAGTCTTTCTCAGCATCAGGGTCTTTTCCAGTGAGTATAAGAAACAACCCTGCTTACAGATGTTAGAAAACTGGTAGCACAGGACTGTAATCCCTGAGAAAAAGGAAGCAGGAATAATTCCCAGAGCTCACACAGGTCTAAAAATCCTTATAAGATTCTCTCCACTTAAAGTAGAGAGATTTCACTGAATATACAGAAAATTCAGTAGAGAGCCCAGAAGAGCCATGTCTTAGAAGTGAGCCTAAATCAGCCTCTAATGAAGGCTACTCTAGACTCACCATTCAGGAGCTTGTAACAAATATCGAAATGATCAGGCTAACCCAGAAGTAACAACCAAATTGCCAGGAAGAGTCCAACACTCTTTAAAGAAATTTAGTGAAATCCAGATCAATAATGTAAAATTCGCAATGCAATGTTTGGCATCCAATAAAAAATTAACAGATATACAAAGAAGAATACTCTGATTAATAACCAGGAGAAAATATGTGTCAATTAAAACAACCCAAAAGATGGCAATACTCTTCACACCGACTTAACTCAATCTCTATTGAAATCTTAGCTGCCTTTTACAGGAACTGACAAGCTGATCCTAAAATTTACATGCAAAGTCAAGGGGCCCCAGAATAGCCAAACAATCTCGAAAAAGAAGAACAAAGTTAGAAGACTTACATTTCCTGATTTGAAAACAGTGCAGGGACTTTCCTGGTGGTCCAGTGGTTAAGATTCCATATTTCTATCTCACTAAGATCCCACATGCTGCATGGCACCGCCGAAAAAAATAAAGAAAACTTAGTGCAAACCTATCTATCTAACCCAGGAATCTTGAGTCCAGCTTGTGAGTCATCCAGCCCAACATTTCGCATGATGTACTCTGCATATAAGTTAAATAAGCAGGGTGACAATATACAGCCTTAACATACTGTTTTCCCAATTTTGAACCAGTCCATTATTCTATGTCTGGTTCTAATTGCTGCTTCTTGTCCTGCACACAGGTTTCTCAGGAAACAGGTAAGGTGGTCTGATGTTCCCATCTCTTTAAGAATTTTCCACACTTTGTTGTGATCCACAATACCAAAGGCTTTAGTATTGTCAATGAAGCAGAAGTGGATGTTTTTTGGGGATTCCCTTGCTTTTTCTAGGATCCAACAGATGTTGGCAATTTGATCTCTGTTCTTTTGCTTTTCCTAAATCTAGCTTGTACATCTGGAAGTTCTTGGTTCACATACTGCTGAAGCCTAGCTTAAAGGATTTTGAGCATAATCTGCTAGAAATAAGTGCAATTATACAGTAGTTTGAACATTCCTTGGCATTGCCTTTCTTTGGGATTGGAGTGAAAATTAACTTTTTCCAGTCCTGTGGCCACTGCTGAGTTTTCCAAATTTGCTGGTATATTGAGTTCAGCACATTCACAGCATCATCTTTTAGGATTTGAAGTAGATTACCTGGAATTCCATCACCTCTACTAGCTTTGCTCATAGTAATTCTTTCTAAGACCCACTTGACTTCACACTCCAGGATGTCTGGCTCTAGGTGAGTGATCACACCATCGTGGTTATCCAAGCCATTAAGACCTTTTTTATATAGTTCTTCTGTGTATCCTTGCCACCTGTTCTTAATCTCCTCTGCTTCTGTTGCTGCTGCTGCTGCTGCTAAGTCACTTCAGTCGTGTCCGACTCTGTGTGACCCCATAGACGGCAGCCCACCAGGCTCCCCCGTCCCTGGGATTCTCCAGGCAAGAACACTGGAGTGGCTTGCCATTGCCTTCTCCGCTGCTTCTGTTAGGGCCTTACTATTCCTGTCCTTTATCATGCCCATCCTTGCAAGAAATAGTCCCTTGATAGCTCTAATTTTTTTTTACAAGATCTCTAGTCTTTCCCATTCTATTGGTTTCTACTATAATGGAAAGAATATAAAAAAGAATATCTATCTATCTATATGCACAACCAAATCACTTTCCTATATAGCAGAAATTAGCACATTGTAAATCAACTTTTCTTCAATGAAATAAAATTTTAAATAACTTGTGCTTCAAAGGACACCATCAAAAAAGTGAAAAGACAGTCCACAAAAATGGGAGAAAATATTTACAAATCATATATCCGATAAAAGAGTAGTATCTAAAATACAATGGGCTTCCCTGGTGGCTCAGTGGTAGAGAATCTGCCACAGTGCAGGAGACATGGGCTCAATCATTGGTTCAGGAAGAGCCCTGAAAAAGGAAAAGGCAACCCAGGCCAGTGTGCTTGCCTGGAAAATCCCGTGGACCAAGGAGCCTGGCGGGTTATAGTTGATGGGGTCGCAAAAGAGCTGGATATGACTGAGTGACTAAACAACAACAACGTGGGAGTCTTTAAAACATACCAGGCGTGGGCCCTCATCTAGTTAGATCAGAATCTCTGGAGTTTGACCCCGGGCATCAGTCACCTTCCAAGATCCCCAGTGATTCCAATATGTGGTCAAAGGTGAGACCCCTGTCCTCATCAAAGGTCAGGTACACGGGGTCCGGGAGCTGAGTTTGTTCACAGCCTAAGGCCAGAGTCTAGAACAGCCTGGCACAAAGTAGGTGGTTGGCAGATGTCTATAAATATCTCCATGCATGCGTGTGTGCTCAGTGGCTTCAGTCATGTCCAACTCTTTGCGACGCTATGGACTGTAGCCTGCCAGGCTCCTTTTTCCGTGGGATTCTGGAGGGTTGCCTTGCTGTCCTCCCACCTCAGGAACCAAACCTGCTTTTCCTGCATCTACTGCATTGCAGGTGGATTCTTTACCACCGAGCCACCGGGGAAGCCCAAAGATCTCATAAACAGCACTAATACGATGCTCGTTTAATAAGGAAACCGAGGCACGAGAGAGGCTGGGCTACCTGCTCAAAGCCACAAGGCTGGTAAGCAGTGTGCTATAAACAACATATTTAGTGCATACAAGGAGCATCAGCCCAGAGCCAAGACTCTTCCTGGGAGGACTCCAGTCCCTTGAGAATGATGGGAAGGTGGATCCCGAGTGGAGATGGGGCCACGTCAGGGATGAAATGGGGCCTTTGGAGGAGGAATGGAGCCCCCACCCAAAACTGATCAGCTTCCCTACTTGACTTCAGCTGTGGCTCCAGACAAAGGTGGTGGGTGGAGGTGGGGAACCCACAGGCAGAAACTAAACTCAGAGAATTTAGGGGAATGGGAAAGTGAAACCAACCCCAGCACAGGGCAGGGGGTGGGAGAGAATTGGTGGCTGGAAACAAGGGTAGCACTCGCCCCTCCCCACCCCCTGCCCCTCACTCAAATGGTCAGGCTCCCCCCACCGCACACCTGCTTGCAGCTGCTTCCACACATTGGCCTCCTCCAAGTTCCAAGAATAGCCAGCACGCTGCTGCCCCGTCCCTCTCCCCTCTCCATGCCTGCTTTCACAACACTTCCCACCCCACCCCACCCCACCCCAGCCCCACCCCCACACCCCGGGCACTGGTTCTCTGAGCATTTGTTCACCAGAGCAGGTTGTCCTTTTTCTTTTGTGCTCTTGTCCCCAGAGCCCAGAGTGATACCTGGCACAGAGTAGGTGCTCAGGAAATATTTGCTGAGTGAGTGAAGGAAGGAGGCACCTATGAGCCCAGGAACACCACAGGTCCACTGTTTGCCTGTCTTTATAGACGCTGTCCGGAGGATCAGTTGGTTTGGCCCTTTCTGAAGATGACGATCGACAATACTTCTTGGTTTTCCTTTCAGTATGGGTTGCATGGACCTAGCAATCTAGCTCCTTGGTTTGGGCATTCCAGGTATCCCCATGGTCCTGAAAAGCCTCCCTTTAAAATGGATCTTTCAGGGACTTTCCTGGTGGTCCAGTGGTTCAGAGTCTGCTCCCAATGCTGAGGGCGCACGTTCGCTCCCTGGTTGGGGAACTAAGATCCTGCATGCCACACAGCATGGCCACAAAATAAATAATAAATGAGTAAAATAAAATAGACTTTCCCTTTCAGCCCGTCCCCAGTCCCATTCCTGCTCCCCACAGCACCACACTCTTGTGTGTCTTGCTCTTGTCCTTCCAATCTGCTTTCCAGGCATTTATTTCCATACGTGTCAGTTACAGGCACCATTTATTGAGTGCTTACTATTGAAACCTGAGAAGTAGAGCATTTCCTGCCATATCAATAAACAAGGATGTCACAGTCATCAGGGATTCCAGCCCTCCGGGGCACTCAGGAAGAAGAACAATAACGAGATACAGCAGCCACCAGGCTGTAGCCGCTCCCTAAGGTTGGCACTGAGGAAAAACACAGGATGCTGGCCCCAGATAGCTGAGATGCAAATGAAAGGAATGATCTCAGTGAGCCCAAACTCCTGCATCTTCCCATACATAGAAAAGCACTAAATTCCATAACTCGAGATATCTGGTTTTCTTTAATTCACAAAAATACTTCTTCTGATGTTCAGACTACCTGCCCTTTGTTGGGTGCAAACGTCTGAGTAACCTGACCTCACCCACCCCCGCTTCCTCTGAGCGGTTCTCTCAGGTCACTTGGGATGATGTCTCCCCAGTTTGAAGTCCTAAAAATTCCCACCAAGTAAAACATCTCTCTCAACTTTTAGGTTGTTTTGCCTTAAGGAAACTCAGATGGGGGCTCTGTATCAACCTAGAGGGGTGGGATGGGGAGGGAAGTTCAAAAGAGGGGGGATAAATGTATACCTATGGCTGATTCATGTTGAGGTTTGACAGAAAACAACAAAATTCTGTAAAGCAATTATCCTTCAATTTTTTAAGTTGACAAACAGGCTGCTGTCATTTGGGGGCTCTGAAGAGCTCTGGTACCAAAGTCTTTTATCTTTCAGTGCAGAGAAGAATTCATTGAGAGCAAGTGATAGATAAAAAGTGATTTATTACCATATGTAAAATAGATAGCCAACAGGAATTTGCTGTATGGCTGCTGCTGCTGCTGCTGCTGCTGCTAAGTCGCTTCAGTTGTGTCCAACTCTGTGCGACCCCATAGACGGCAGCCCACTAGGCTCCCCCGTCCCTGGGATTCTCCAGGCAAGAACATTGGAGTGGGTTGCAATTTCCTTCTTCAATGCATGACAGTGAAAAGTGAAAATGAAGTCGCTCAGTCATGTCCGACTCTTCGAGACCCCATGGACTGCAGCCTACCAGGCTCCTCCGTCCATGAGATGTTCCAGGCAAGAGTACTGGAGTGGGGTGTCATCGCCTTAAGGAAACTCAAATGGGGGCTCTGTATCAACCTAGAGGGGTGGGATGGGGAGGGAAGTTCAAAAGAGAGGGGATAAATGTATACCTATGGCTGATTCATGTTGAGGTTTGACAGAAAACAACAAAATTCTGTAAAGCAATTATCCTTCAATAAAAAATAAATAAATTTTTAAAAAGTGATTTATTAGAATAGGATGCTTGTGAAGCTTACAAGTGTGCAGGCAAGGGGGGTGTCATGCCCTGAGAACTTACTGGGCTATGGTTTTATAACCAAAGGAAGAGTGGGGAGGAGAAGAATTTCTTTGTCTTTCTTGAGTAGACATCATGCTTCCATTATCATTTCCTCCTCCAGGTTGAGCAGGGAAGTTTTCCTGTCCCTCCATGGTCAAGCTAAGTCCACAAAATTATTGTTTTTGTATGTGCAGAGCGCATGTCCTAGGGAACATTAACTTACTGAGCTCACTGGGCAGGATGTGGGTCTCGTGCCACCATTGTTTTATTGTCTGGGGGCGCGTCTTGTGCTTCTAAACCTGCTTGGTATTGTGGTGAAACAAACCTGCTTTCTTGAGTAATCATTAACTTGCAGGGGTCTCCCATAGTTTTTCTACTTACAACACCCTAGTGGGATGAACTATTTAAACACCTGCTTTGTCCCTTGACTCTGTCCCTATCACTGTGATGGGTACTGTGCTAAGCACTCTGTGTCACAGGAGGTGCTGATTGTCACCCCTTTATAGATGAGGGAACTGTAGCACAGAGACTTCAGTCACTGGCTCGAGGTCACAGAGTAAGTGACAGAAATATATAGCATTGTTGTGCTGTCTGTGTTTTGACTTTCCATAAACACTGCTGTGTTATAGATCTGTTCTGCATTTTCCTGTTTTCTGATGCGGTGAAGACTTGGTCACACTGCTACCAGCCATGCCGTGCCCCAGTGACAGATAACTTGGAGCCTCCAACTCTTGGCCACCTCTAACCACACCTATGACATGTCTTTCTTCCTGTGAAAGGTTTTACCCAGAAGTGGAGCCGCTGGAGGTCATGTAGCTCCCAAGCTGCCTTTTCAGACATGCCCCTAGTTTACACTCTCACCAGAAGCACCAGACTTCCATGTCCCCACCTCCCACTAGCCATCAGTTTTATCTGACTTTCCTTTTTGGAGCGGGTAGGGCTTGCAGTATCGTCATTCTCCAACCAGGGATTGGCCCCAGCGTTGGGAATGTGGAGCCCTAACCACTGGACTGCCAGGGAATTTCTTTATCTGACTTTCTGTTCTTGCCAATCTGATGGGTCTTTGTGAGATCTTGTTTTCTCTTATAGCTTTCCGATTACTGGAGTGGGCGCAGAAGCGTTAGCCCTTGTTCCATTTCTAAAAATAACATTTGAACACACGTGAGCACACAAAATAGAAAAGACATGATTTCAGAACGAAGATAGCTTGACTGTAATGATGGGAGCTGAGTGTCACCCGTGTCCTTCCCCTTTCCCCAGCAACACAGAGTCCCCTGAGAGAGTCCAGAGCCACCTGCCACTCTCACCAAACACTCTGCCCAAGGAGAGGAGGGACCAGGCGCCTGGTGGAGCACCTGGGTCACAGCTGCCATGCCCCTGCCCAGTGCCCATAGCCCAGAAGAGTGGGAACCTGGTCCCATCCACATCCTGGAGACAAACTTACCACACCAGAGAAAGAATGGAGGGGGGAACCTCATGAACTCCACCTCCCCACACTCTGGACCCCTGCACAAGCCTGTGTGCAATCTCTGTGCCAGTGAACAAACTCAGGCCACTCATCTCACTTGCTGAGCCTCAGTTTTTCTTCTGTGAAATGGGTGGTGACAAGGACAACTTTCTGAGAGAGTGGACTCAGATAAACAAGAGCAGGATGATGAGCTACTGCAGCGCCTTTGGTCTCCTGGCAACCATGAGAGGCGGTATTAATAGCTCTGAGTGGGGACTTCCCTGGTGGTCCAGTGGTTAAGAATCTGCCTGCTGATGCAGGGGACATGGGTTCAGTCCCTGGTCCAGGAAGATTCCACATGCCACTGGGCGGCAAAGCCCATGTACCACAGCTACTGAGCCTGTACTCTGGAGCCCGTGCTCCACATCAAGAGAAGCCACCACAACTAGAGGGTAGGCCTCGCTGCTCCAAGTAGAGAAAGCCCGCGAGCAGCAACGAAGACCTAGGGCAGCCATAAAGAAAGAAAGCTGTTCAAGAAAGAAAAAGAGAAAAAGTAAGAACTTAAAAAGAATAATCGCCCCATATGATGGGCATGGAAGGCCGGAGAGGTGAAGTGGTGAAGTCACACATGCCACACAGCTCGGCAGGTCCTTCCTCTAGGCCAGTGGGTGAGGTCACTCCCACCCCGAATCTCTCCGGCCCCTCGCTGCCTCCTCAGCCCCTGGGCCTGCACGTCTGGAAGCAGCAAGGGCAGGTATGGGGGAGGAGCCCACACCGCTGCCTTCTCTCCCTCCATGAAGCTTCTGGGAGGGGCCGCCAAAGCCCGGACACCCCCTCAGCTGAGGTGAGCCGAGATTGAGGCTGGCGGCTCCTGAACTGGGTACTTGGGTGGTGGAGGAGGAAATGAGAGCCAGTGGCGGGGAGACCACAGGGAACCCTGACAGAATCAAGTCTCAATCCCTGCCTTTGCCCTCACTATTCCCTCTGCCCTTGTCCCACAGGTAGCTTGTGGCCTGTACACTCCTCGCTTAGTAGGGTTTTTTTACTGAAATCTCACCTTATCAGTCTCCCCTGAACACTGCATAGAATGACTGGGCCATCCTCCTACCTGGGACTCCCCTCTTGTTTATTACACTTTCCTTTCCCAGCACATGTATCACCATTTGACACACTGTTTATCTTCTTTATTGTCTGTCTCCTCCCATCAGAAATAAACTCCAGGAAACACTTTGTCCATATAATCACTACTAGCTAGAATAGTAGCTGGCATGCAATAGGTTCTCGACAGACGTGTGTGTGTGTGTTAGCCGCTCAGTCGTGTCCGACTTTGCAATCCCGTGGACTGTGCCCACCAGGCTCCTCTGTCCATGGGATTCTCCAGGCAAGAATACTAGAGTGGGTTGCCATTCTCCAGGGGATTCCTGACTCAGGAATCAAACCCGGATCTTCCACATTGCAGGAGGATTCTTTACTGTCTGAGCCACCAGGGAAATCCCCAATAGATACGTACATAAAATTTTTCAGCAGGTATCATAAAGATGCGTGTATTTTAAGTGGGCAGCTTGATCCATTGTTATAAATAACCACCACTAGTTCAAGCTATAGAAAATTTCCAGAAGGTTCCCGTGTGCCCCCCATCAGTCCCCACACCAAGGTACTTATATTGACTTCCATCACCATCAGTTAGTTTTACCTGTCCCTGAACTTTATTTAAATGAAATGCTGTAATTTGTTTGGTTGGTTTCTTTTGCCAACATAACAAGATTGACTCTGATGGTGTGTCATGGTGGTTTGCTCTCTTGTGTTGCTGTTCTGTTACACAACATTCTATCATTTATTTACTCATGCTCTCGTTCATGGGATTCAGGTTGTTTCCTGAATTTGGGGATACAGACATTCATGTGTGTGTCCGTTAGTGGATGTGTGCCCAGGGGTAGTGTTGCCGTGTCGCACAGAAGCACATGTTCATGGACTCCATGAGAATCTGCCAAACTGCTTTCTAAGGTGGTTTCACCAACTGCCTTTCCCCTACATAGTGTGAGTTCTGCTGTCACCACTTCCAACACTGCTGCTGCTGTTAAGTCACTTCAATCGTGTCCGACTCTGTGCGACCCCATAGACGACAGCACACCAGGCTCCCCCGTCCCTGGGATTCTCCAGGCAAGAACACTGGAGTGGGTTGCCATTTCCTTCTCCAATGCGTGAAAGTGAAAAATGAAAGTGAAGTTGCTCAGTCATGTCCGACTCTTCGCGACCCCATGGACTGCAGCCTGCCAGGCTCCTCCATCCACGGGATTTTCCAGGCAAGAGTACTAGAGTCAGTTGCCATTGCCTTCTCTGACTTCCAACACTAGCATTGGTGATATCAGACTTTTAATTTATTTAATAAAGAAGCTATTAATTTATTATATTTGGCCACGTGGCACAGCTTGTGGGATCTTAGTTCCTCAACCCGGGATTGAACCCGGGCCCTCAACAGAGAGGAAGCTTTACCAGCTTCCCAGGTAGCTCAATTCAATTCCTGGGTCGGGAAGATCCCCTGGAGAAGGGATTGGCTACCCACTCCCAGTATTCACTGGCTTCCCTGGTGGCTCAGATGGTAAAAGAATCTGCCTGCAATGTGGGAGACCTGGGTTCAATCCCTGGGTTGGGAAGATCCCCTGGAGAAGGGCATAGCAACCCACTCCAGTATTCTTGCCTGGAGAATCCCCATGGACAGAGGAGCCTGGTGGACTACAGTCCATGGGGTTACAAAGAGTTGGACATGACTGAGCAGCTAAGCAGGTAGCTCAGTGGTAAAGAATCCGCCTGCCAATGCAGGAGACATGGGTTTGATCCTTGGTTCAAGAAGATCCCCTGGAGTAGGAAATGGCAACCCAGTCCAGTATTATTGCCTGGAAAATCCCATGGATAGAGGAGCCTGATGGCCTACAGTTCATGGGGCTGCAAAGAGTCAGACAGGGCTGAGCACACATGTGCCTCGGCAGTGAGTATGGAACCCTAACCACTGGACCACCAGGGAATTCCTGATATAAGACTTTTTAGTTTCAGGCTTCTGATGAATGACTGTGGAACCTCATTTCCCTGCTGGGTGATGATGCTGGGTGCTCAATAAATGTTTGCTGAATGGATCCCCAAATGGGCTGTGGAGCGGGGGAGTGGCAGGAAGAGGTGGACCCACATTCCTCACCTGAGGATCACAGTCCTGGCTGCCACACTGGCCCCAGAAGCTGCTCCTCTGTTCACACTCTGGTCATGCTTATACCTGAGGCACAGGAGATACCCAGAGGCCAGGCCCAGTCAGGAGCACTGTCTCCCTGGGCCCCTGCCCTCTGACTGAGAAGAGTGCACTCTTAACACTTGTTGAAAGCTGGGTCAGACCCTTCTCAAAGGTGTGCGAGGTCCTGTGGCTAAAATTGGCTCATCACCCAGGTTGGCTCAACCACCTTTCCCAGCATCCCTCGGGTGGGACCCCATGAGAGATCCAGCGGAGAGACAAACGGTGGGAATGGGGCCACGTCCTGTCCTGGCCCAGGAAGACTTCCCTGGCCTCTGAGATTTCTCTTTCCACAGTGACCTTGTATTTTTGTTTACTTATTTATCATTTGGCCATGCCATACGACAAGCCAGACCTTAGTTCTCTGACCAGCGATCAAACCCACGCCCCCTGAAATGGAAGCGCAGAGTCAACCACTGAACAGCTAGGGAAGTCCCTCTACAGCGATTTTGAAAGCCATGAACTGAGGTTGGTGGGGCCACAAGATGGAAGGGGTTTGAGCCCAGAAGTCCCTCTTAAAGAAGCACAGCCCACTGATCAGATAGATCTCATTATGAACCTTATGTGGACAAGAAATAAACTTCCATTATATTTGAACCTATACATTTTGAGTTTCTTACATTAGTCCTTCACCCTAGGGCTTCCCTTGGAGCTCAGTCAGTAAAGAGTCTGCTTGCAATGCAAGAGACTCAGGTTTGATTCCTGGGTCAGGAAGATCCCCTGGAGAAGGAAATGACAACCTACTCCAGTATTCTTGCCTGGAGAATCCTTCACCCTAAATAATAGGTACAACTAGTACATATTTTTGTTGCTGTTCATTTGCCAAGCCATGTCTGACTCTTCGTGACCCCATGGACTGCAGCACGCCAGGCTTCCCTGTCCATCACCATCTCCTGGAGTTTGCCCAAGTTCACATCCATGGAATCTGTAACTATCTCATCCTCTGTCGCCCTCTTCTCCTCCTGCTTCAATCTTTCCCTGCTTCAGAGTCTTTTCCAATGAGTTGACTCTTCCCATCAGGTGGTCAAAGCATTGGGAGCTTCAGCTTCAGCATCAGTCCTTCCAAAGATTATTCAGGGTTGATTTCCTTTAAGATTGACTGGTTTGATCTCCTTGCTTTCCAATGGACTCTCAAAAATCTTCTCCGGCACCACAGTTCAGAAGCAACAGCTCTTTGGTGCTCTGCTTTCTTTACTGTCCAGTTTTCACATTCATACATGACTACTAGAAAGACCATAGCCTTGATTATGGACCTTTGTCAGCAAAGTGATGTCTTAGCTTTGTAACACACTGTCTACATTAGTCATACTTTCCTGCCAAGAAGCAACTGTCTTCTAATTTCATGGCTACAGTCACCATGCACAGTGATTTTAGAGCCCAAGAAGATGAAATTTGTCACTGCTTCCACCTTTTCTATTTGCCATGAAGTGATGGGACCGGATGCCATGATCTTAGTTTTTTAATATTGAGTTTTAAGCTGGCTTTTTCACTCTCTTTCTTCACCCTCATCAAGAGGCTCTTTAGTTCCTCTTCTAGAATATATAGTTCAGTATATATAACTAACATAGGTAATAACTAGGCCCTGTTATAGAAATGAGAGAACTGAGACAGAGAAGTTGAGAACTTGTTCAAGGTTAATAAGAAGCTAGGATCTGAATGTGGGACTTACAGGATTCTGCCAAGTCTGAGCCTGAAAACACAGAAGCCAAGGCCAGCGGCTCCTGGGGGCCTCATTCCCACCTGCACCTCCCAGATGAACAGAGGCTGCCCCCTGCACCCTGGCCTCCTCACCGTCCTCCAACCATCACCAATCCCCTCAGTGCAGACCCTCATCTTGTGAACAGATCCCAGAAACAAGCTTCCAGGGTTTATTCCTCTCCTGACTCCACTCCTCAAACAGCTTGGCAGGTCTTCAACTCCATGGATCCCAGTTGCCCACCCTCTCTGGGACTGGGTCCAACCTGCTGATGGAGAAAACCATTTGCTCCCTCTCTGAGGCTGATAGGAACCACCTCCCATTCAGGGTCCTTGCCAGCCAGAGCTCTCTCAGTTACAAGTGACAGAAACCTAACTGGCTTCAAGGGGAAATATTATTTTTATTGGCTCACGTGACTAAGAAGTCGAGGGTGTACAGGTGTCAGGGTCAAGGTGCTCAGAGGTCGTCTGGAGTCTCTACCTCTGAGCCTCCTGGTGCTGCCATGCTGGCTTTGTGCTCAGTCAGGATCACCCCCTGGGGTGGGAAGTGGCTTCCAGCCGCCATCAGCCTCCACTCCACTAGCTGTGCTACCCCAGTTTGGCCACCGCCATCCTCACCTTGACTCCTGAGAGGGCTTCCGGGCTGCCACCCCAGCGCCATGGGGAAACCAGTGGTCTTGTCAAAACCCTTTCCCATGAGTCCCACCCGAAGTCCCAGGGCTCAGGTGTTTTGCCCACCTGAGTCTCAACCCTGCCTGCGGGCCTGTTTGGTTGACCAGGCTGGCGGTTCCCATGCCTCAATCCCACCGCCCAAAGTGAGGTCAGCTGCACACACCACAGGCTGAGTAGAAATGCTTCCCCTAAAGAAAGTGAAAGTCGCTCAGTCGTGTCCGACTCTTTGTGACCCCATAGACTATACAGTCTGTGGAATTCTCCATGCCAGAATACTGGAGTGGGTAGCCTTTTCCTTCTTCAGGGGATCTTCCCAACCCAGGGATCTAACCCAGGTCTCTCACATTGCAGGCAGGTTCTTTACCAGCTGAGCCACAAAGGAACCCCCCCTAAAGAAATCGCATACTTTTCTTACACCTGGAGCGGGAACAGATGAGCAGCAGACAGGACCACATGTCCCCAGGCTCCAGCTGCTCTGGGTCCATCCAGGCTGTCCCCCTGCCTCTGACTTCATAAAGTCACATGCCACCAGATAAAAACTGAATATCTCAACATCCCACCAAAACCCACTCACCTTTTCCCCTCTTGGGCTGGAGCTGGGTTCAGGCAACCCCACCTCACTCCATTAGTCCTCATCTCCCATCCCTTCAGCCACTTCAGCCTGCATTTCTGCCATCTTAAAAACAAACAAAAAAAACAACCAAGGCTTCCCTGGTGGCTCAGTGGTAAAGAATTCGCCTGCCAATCCAGGAGATACGGGTTCAATCCCTGGTCCGGGAAGATCCCACATGCCATGGCGCAGCTAAGCCCATGTGCCACAATCACTGAGCCTGAGCTCTAGAGCCCGGGAGCCGCAACTACTGAAGCCCGCATGTCCTAGAGCCCACGATCTGCAACAACAGAAGTCACCGCAGTGAGAAGCCTGGGCGCTGCAACTAGAGAAAAGCCCAAGCAGCAATGAAGACCCAGCACAGCCCAAAACAAATTAATTAAATTATTTTAAAAAACAAAACAAAATCTGTTCCTCTCTCCTCATTCTGAGCCTCTGTCCTCTTCCATCTCCACTGCATGGTTCTGAGTGTTGCTTCCATTCACCTCTGAGTTTCTCACCTCCAGCTCTCCCTGTCTCATCAACTACCACCAATCCACCAAGGCGTTTGACAGCTGACCCGCCCCTCCTCCCAGATGCCCCTGGGTGGGCACCACAGAGGCTCCCAGGGACCCTGGTGCTGGCTGCTCTTCAGTCTCCTTTGGTGGGCCACCCCAGCCCTCCCCTCTCCCTGACTCTCAAGGTTCACACACCTGTCTTTAGCCCCCTACATCCAAGGGCCCACCCCATGCCTCTCCTCAGTGGCCTCACAGGCACCCCAAACTCATCACAGCCAAACTTGAGATCTTACTAAGATCCCTGTTGATCTTGGGATCCCTCTTCTATGTCCCCTCCCAAAGAAACCCAAGAGTCCTTGAAGATCCCCTCCCTTCTAGTCATCAGCGCGCAAGTCTACTACCAACCCAGACCTGCAGGCTGCTGGCAGCACTCCACGCCTCCTGCCCACCTCACCAAGCCACTGCTCCCGGAAGACACACGTCTGCCTCGTGCACATAGCTCCGGGGTCTGCTCAGAGTCACTGCCTGCTCACCAGCCAGCCTTCATGGCCCCCCACCACACCACCTACTTCTACCTCCACTGCCTCTCCTCATGTCCTTTACGGCAAGTGGCCCAAGCTCTAGTTTCCCAAACTCATTTCTATTACCTGTCCCTTTACAGCAACCCAAAGTGAACAGAATGGTCCACATCAGAGAGCCAAGAAGCCATTCAGAGAAGGAGAGGAAACTACCCAGGGACACACAGTACCATGAGACAGGTTGTCCCCCAGCATGACCGGCACCAGCTGGCTCAGACCCTCTGCCTTCCATTGGCACCTCTGGCCCTGCGCTGGCAGAACTGTGGCCTCCAGCCTCCCCTCGTCAGTCAGCTGCTGCCCGGCCCCCCGGGGCTCTGGGTCCCAGCTCAGTGTCAGGAAGGAGGTGGAAGGAGAGAAGGAGGCCACAAACCCTGGACAAAAACTGGGACAGACATGAGCGTTCCCTTTTATAATTATTTTATTAATAAATTTAAGAACAGGTCTATGGTCTCTCTTCCCCCCAGAGCAACTAAAACAAACTAAAAGGGGGTGTGGCCTGGGGGGCAGAGGGCGCTAGGAGTCATAATCCTCTTCTTCCTCTGCGTCAGGTGCTGAGGGGCCCGGGGGTGCTGGGGGCAGAGGCAGGGTCGAGGTGAAGGGCATGAAGGGTGTCGGGGGGCTGCAGGGGAGAAAGCAGTAAAGAAAGATCAGGCCACTCTCTGGTGCCCATTCCCGCCCACTCAGCCCCACCTGGGCATCCCCGGAGCCCACCACCCTCTGTACCAACAGGGAGCAAGCCCAGAGAAGGGAAGGACCCGGGGCAGGCCACACAGCCCCACCTAGCAAAAGGGGACCTTCTGAGAGCACAGTCCCCAGCCTTGAAGTCCTTCTTAGTTCCTCCCCTTCCATCCCCCAAATCTGCCAAGACCAACAGAACCAAGTGGCCAGGGAGGCCAGGAGGGAGGCCAGGAGGGAGGCCAGGGTCAGTCTTGGGGTCAGAGGCCCCCTCAGTGCCACTGAGCTGCTTACCTCTGAAAGTGGGCAGGGGGGTGGCTGGCCTGGGGCGGAGCCTGTGGTGTGTCCTCTTCTCCGTCACTGTCTGATTCCTCAGACTCATCCTGAGGACAAGGCAGCAATTAGACTAGAAGGGCACAGGCCCATCACTCGAAAGCACGGACAGGAGGCTGACCCCAGTAACCCCAACTTACAAAGAAACCAATACAGAGGTCACAGGTGAGGGACCAGGCCCCCAGCCAGCTCGTCCTGGCCTGGTGTAGGGCTGCCCTGTCCACCCTGTGGGGCAGAAGCCTAGGGCCTCACTCACCTCCTGCTCTGAGTCCGTCCCTGACAGCTTCTTGTCCTTGCCTTTGCTTCCCATCCCACCGTTCTTCCGGCCACTGCTGCCTGGCTTCCGGCCCCTTCGGGAAGGTACAGTACATCTGCCCACAGGTCTCCCCACTCCTTCGCCACTCCCCAGCCATGCCCAAGCCCAGGGGCCTTGGCCTTCCCCACCTGGACACTGGACCCTGGCTCCCCACCTGCGGGGACCCTTGTCCCCATCCATGTGGTTGTCTTCTCCGTCCCCCTGCATGTCAGGCACAGATGCCACCAGGTCCTTCAAGAAGTCAAACTGCTGCTCCAGCTCAATGCACTGCTTCCTGGAAGAAGTGGAAGGGGATGGCACTCAGATGGGGCCCAGACATCTGGGCCCTCAGACAGTAGGGACTCTGTGGATGTCAGTGTAACGAAACCTGGAAAATTTCCACCCCAACCCTCCCCCTTGACCAGAACATCCTAACCCTCCTCCTCAAATCCACAGATCTCCCAGCAGCCTACCACTTCCTTATCAGAGCACAGCCTCCCCCAGGCGTGTGGACTCCTGGAGGAAGACCCAACCGGGCCCTCTAGGATCGGAGCCACTCACAGGTGGGATGTAGTCATGGTCTTGGCGTTTCGGGACTGGGTCACTTGGCAGGCTTTCTTCAACAGCGACTCCAAGAAAAGCTCGAGCGCCCGAGCTGAGGGGGGTCAAGGAGAACGCGGGGTGGTGGCCCAGTCCACAAAAAGCGACCCCGAGGCTGCCGGGCTCCCCCACTCCCCCATCCCGACAGCTCCCGACAGGATACAGATAATGACAGGCACGGCCGCCGCCACCTTCCCAATCTCTTCATCCGTCTGCATGATCTTCTTGATTCGTGCCTGGGGAGGGGGCAGACAGCTCGGACCCCGTCGCCTCCGTCCCAGGAAGGGCGCTTAAGCCGGGCAGAGAGAGGGAGCATCCCGGGAGAAAGGGGGCGGGGGGCACCCACGCTAGAAGGGCACGGAAGGGGGCGGGGCGTACGGGCCCCCGAACACGGCGATGCGCCCCCCTCCCTAGCCTGGCCTGGGCCGGAGCCTCCCGAGAGCCCGGCCCGCTCCTCCGGGCCCGCTCACGTGCTCACCGGCGGGAACCGCGCGTTGTACTTCTTCTTCTTGCTCGGCATCTCGGGGCCTCTCCCGCCGCGCCGGGCCCAGCGCCGCCGCCCGCAGCCTCCCGGCACCCGGGCCTGCTCGTAGCCCGTCCGCCGCGGTTCCCCCGGGTCCTGGTGCCGCCGGCTCCGCCCCCTACGCTCCCTACAGGGTCCTAGCGCCGCCGGTCAGGACGCCACCCGCAGGGCCCGAGCGCCCTCCCACTTAGAGCCTCCCGGGCCGTGCGCGTCCGTCCAGGACGGAACCGCCACTCCCGCCCGCCCCCAAGACCTGAAGAGCGAACGTTAGCTCCGCCCCGCGCAGGCCTGCCCCGGCGGCCCCGCCCCGACGGCCCCGCCCCTTCCCGGCTCCGCCCTGGGCTGCGTTTGTCTATAAAGTTCTTGTTGAGGAGCCGGGGCAGTAAGATGGCGGCGGCGGCGGCAGCCGTGGCCGGGGCGGGGCGCGGCGGTGGCGGCGGCGCAGAGCCCCGGCAGGAACGGAGCCGGGCCCGGGGCTGGGCCGGCGCCGAGCGCAGCGAAGGCCTGAGGTGACGCGGGGGTTGGCGGGAGTGGGCAGGGCGGGGGCGCAGCTCGGGCCGTGAGTACTAATGGCGGCGGGGGCGGCGGAGCGGGAGGCAGGCCCTCCTGCAGCCTCTATCCAGCCTGGGTTCGAGTCCAGGCACCGCCCCGTTGGCCTCGGATCGGACACTGCCGTTTCTCGCCTCAGTGCCCTCGTCTTTAAGTGGGCTGGATAACGCTCGCCCGGAGGCCTAGCTCCATGGGCCCTGCCTCGGTGCTGCGAGGACGTGTGCTTTGCTTCCCTCCGTTAAATCCCGGCGTCCGGGAGAGCGGCCAGGCTCTGGCAGGGCCAAGAGGCGTAGCTGGGCCGGTGGTTCCCACATTCGAATGCCCATTTCGGCCCTGTCACTCCCTGAAGGTGTGACCTGCAGTGGGGCCCTTCTCTCTGAGCTTCGGTTTCCTCGTTTGTAGGTCAGGGAGATCAGTAATAACACTAACTGCATTTATATAGCTTTTGTTCCACCTCAGGCGGTTAATTCTGCACAACTGCTTGAGGCAGTAACAAGTTGTTATCCATCGTGGAGATGCGGCAGCCGAGACCCAGGCCCACACCGTTCAGTTCAGTTCAGTGCATGGCACCCCCTAGGACCCAGCAAGTTGAGTCTGTCCCGGCCCTGCCCTGATTCGGTTCCCTCCCGCAGGATGGAACCACGTGAGGAGCTAGAGGAAGAGGACTCTCCAGGTGGTCGTGAAGATGGCTTCACTGCTGAGCACCTGGCTGCAGAGGCCATGGCAGCCGACATGGACCCCTGGCTGGTGTTTGATGCCCGCACGACACCTGCTACAGAGCTAGATGCCTGGTTGGCCAAGTACCCGCCATCCCAAGTTACCCGCTATGGGGACCCTGGCTCGCCCAACTCTGAGCCCGTGGGCTGGATTGCAGCATACGGGCAGGGCTACACCCCCAACTCGGGTGATGTGCAGGGCCTGCAGGCCGCATGGGAAGCTCTGCAGACCAGCGGGCGGCCCATAACGCCTGGTACCCTGCGCCAGCTGGCCATCACCCACCAGGTGCTCTCTGGCAAATGGCTGATACACCTGGCACCTGGCTTCAAGCTGGACCACGCCTGGGCTGGCATCGCTCGGGCTGTGGTCGAGGGCCGGCTGCAAGTGGCCAAGGTGAGCCCACGGGCCAAGGAGGCGGGGCGGCAGGTCATCTGCGTTTATACGGACGACTTCACGGACCGCTTGGGTGTCCTGGAGGCAGATGCAGCCATCCGGGCGGCAGGTGTGAAGTGTCTGCTTACCTACAAGCCTGACGTCTACACCTACCTGGGCATCTACCGGGCCAACCGCTGGCATCTCTGCCCCACTCTCTATGAGAGCCGTTTCCAGCTGGGGGGCAGTGCCCGTGGCTCCCGTGTGCTGGACCGTGCCAACAATGTGGAACTGACCTAATCGGGCCACATGAGGCAGATGGCCGCTGCCCCCACTGCGGGGGCTGGAGCCTCCGCCTGTCTTCCCCCTCCTCGTCCCACGGAGGCCGAGCCCCTCCAGCTCTGAAGACTGGGTCACTCGGGAACTGCCTGCATCTTCGATCCCTTTGAACTTCTGTCCTGTGTTCGGGCTGACTCCAGTCCCTGCTGGCTGGAGGCAATGGCTCCCTGAGGGCCGGACCCTCAGCCTCCCTTCGCTGCTGCCTCCCCTCGGTCATCCAGAACCACAGGTGGGGTGCAGACGCCAGCAGGAGAACCTTCCTTGGCCACCCTCATCCCTGGCTGCACCTCCCCCACCTCCTGCATCCTCCTTTTCCTCTTTCACAAGAGAGAAAACTAGTGCTTCCAATCCCTCTCCTCGGGGCCTTCACAGTGCAGGGGGCAGAGGTCCTGCGGGCCTGAGCATGCCATTTCGTTGGAGAAGAGTGGGTGATTGTTCCCACTCTGCCCCCAGCACAGAGAGGGGATGCCAGGGCCAAGGACCCGCACCACCTTCCTTTCTTTGGCTCCCTTGTCACACACGTACTCCTGGCATTTCAATAAACCCAGCCTGGGTCTGTGTCTTGAGTGTTTTTTAAAATACTGTGTTGGTGGTTAACCTGCATTGGTGGAGAGAGGCAGGGCCAGGAGAGACTGCCCTCTCTGTCCTGATTGCCCTCAACGGCCAAGCTGGGAATGTCTCTGAGAGCCTCTTCAAAGCCAGTCCTGTCTCACCTCCATCCCAGGAATCAGAATCAGTTGTTCAGTGATTTCCCATAAATTTAAGAACTTGGCCCAGTAAAGTCTGAGGGACTACTACTAGCCCCCATGGTACGTTCGTGCCCGTTAAGAGAAAGGCACCTCCGTGGTCCTGCCCTGCTTCTCCACCAGGGCACATGGTCCGGTGAGTAGAGGCTGAATTGGGTTTCAACCTACTTGGCTGAAATATCCTTGTGCGGTATTCAACCTTAAAAAGCCTAAGTCGTCCCATTTATACTCACCGCCTACCACCCAGACCATCAGAGGCCACCAGTCTATTTGCAAAGCACTTCATATGGACTATTTAATTCTCACAACCCATCAGAAGATTTTGGCTCAATTTATGGTCAAGAAAATAGAGACCGAGGGGGGAGGAGAGTTGCCTGAGTCATGGGCAGAGAGAGTTAAAAGACTTGCGCCCCAGGAACTTTCCCGGTAGTCCAGTGGTTAAGACTGCACCCTCCAATACAGGGTACATGGGTTCAATCCCTGGTCAGGAAACTTAAGATCCAGTGTGCCATGGAGCAACTAAGTCCATGCACCTTGACTAGAGAACACGCATGGCACATCTAAGATCCAGCCAACACAACTAAAAATAAGTAAATATTTTTTAAAAAGTCACCCTAGTCCTCACCAGGGTGATGGGGGGTCTCCAGCCTCACCTACAGTGAGCACTTTACAAAGGAGCTGGCATGTTCAGTCATGTGATCTTCCTGGGCCATGCCCTCTGTTGAGGCTGCAACAGTTTCTGGAAGGTTGGCTCCACACCCCTGGCCACAACCCTGGCCCTGGCCCTGGCCTTGGCCTTGGTTGGAGGCCAGGGCGTCTGGCAGGGAGCCCCTAGGGATGCGGCTCTCGTGCTGGAACTGACTCAGCCTCCAGCAGCCTCATCGAATTGGAATTTGGAGCAGGGGAGCGGAGATGCCACCAGGCTGACTGGGTGGAAGTAGGTGAGTCATGCTGGCTCGGCCCCTTTCCCAGCTTCCTCCGCCCTGAGCTTAGTCCCCCTCGGCCCAACCCTGGGAAGTCCCCAGCGCTGAGCGGTCTCCAGGTTGGAGCCCCGGGCCCTGCCTCCCTTAGACAATCAGTGTCTTGCGCTTGCCCAAACTGAGCCATGGCTTGGGGGGCTCCTGACCAGGCCTTCACGGGTCCCACAAAGATGCCCAAGTGGTATCACCACCACCTGGTTCTTCTGCCATGATTAAGCATTTCACACACTTACTCCCTGTTCTCCCTCCTCATGGCCCTGCTTTAGCCCTTTCCTCACTCCCAAACCATTGCCACTTGCCCCATTCTCCCCTCTCCCCCATCTGCCAGCTGTCCTGCAGAGCAGCCTCTGTCCAGTGTCTGTCCGCTCCCCAAAGCCACTCTGCGACCCCCCCCAACAGCCTGTGACTTGAGTCCACTCTTGCGCCCGTTATGACCTAGCTGCCCGCCCCCAGCTTCCCTCAGGCTCCCCTTTCTGCCCATGCTCACCACGCTGGAGCCAGCTGGCTCTCTCCTCACCCCCTGGCACACAGCGCTGGGCCTCAGGCTCTTCCTTCTGCTTGAACAACCTGCTTTGCAGCAAGGATCGAGTGGTTCCTTATGTAATCACTGGATTAATGTCTGTCTCTCACTGGTCCCCCAGACTCTGTGCTCCGTGAAGGCAGGAACAATGCCTAAATCTGAGCCCTGTCCCCAGAGAGCCTTGCACAGTGTGTGGCCAGAGCAACCTTTTCATACATTATGGAATGAACGACTCAAATCCATCCCCTGCCGGCGCCTCCAGCCTCATGTCCTCCACTCTGTGCTTGACTCCTTGCTCCGGAATCGGGAGTTGCCTGCGCCTGTGTTCTCCTGCTCACACGCCGGCCTTCCCCACTTTGGTGCGCTTTTCTCAGGCTGTTGCCTCTGCCTGCTCGGCCTGACCCTCGCCTGCCTCCCTGGCTGACTCCAGATCTCAGGTGTCATCCTCTCAGAGGTTCCCCTCCCTCATCCACCTGCTCCCCGGTTTCCCATAATGCCCACCCACCTGTGGCTCTCATCTGGGCATCTGAAGCCCCTCAGGAACAGTGGGCTTTATCCCCCAGGGTGTCCTCAGCGTAGGACCCGGCCTAGCTAAGTGCTAAAAAAACCTGAATGAGTGACGGACTGTAAGTCACCCTCGTGTCTGGGCCTCAGTTTCCTCATCCTGTTCATAACAAGAGCCAGGCACTGCGCTAAGTGTCTGCCTATGTTTCTCATCTAAGCCTTGCTCAGCTCTGTAAAACAGGTCTGAAGAGGTTCAGTAATTGGTTCCAGGTTACAAAGTTCAGTCTGTGAATCCAGCTCGTCCAACTCCAGGCTTCCCAGGTGGCGCTAGCAGTAAAGAATCCACCTGCCAATGAAGGAGACGCAAGAGACACAGTTTCGATCCCTGGGTCAGGAAGATCCCCTGGATCCACTCTATATTCTTGCCTGGAAAATTCCATGGGCAGAGGAGCCTGGTGGGCTACAATCCATGGGACCATAAAGAGTAGGACACAACTGAGCAACTGAGCACACATCCAACACCAGAGTGCCCAATGCATTGCTGAGACCCTACTATATGAAAGTGCTTCTGGGGAGAAGGGACGCACTGCAAAGATAAACAAGACCCAGCAAGAACTAAGGATCTGATGTGCAAAGCACATAGGTTCGGTCCTCTGAACCACCTGAGAGAGGCTGGGCCAAGACTAAGATTCCCATTTTACTGGTGGAGAAACTGAGGCCCAGAGAGTATAATGACCAAGCCTACTGAGCAGGAAGGATCTACCTGCCTACAGTGGGGACTGCTCCTCTGCCAGGAGCAGCAGCAGCAGCTTCCCTGAGTGGGACCTCCCGCTCAGGCTGGCAGGGCTTCTGCCCTGTTTGGCCGGCCCATTCCTGTATGGGACTCAGGAAACAGCCCATACCCGGGGCAGGTTAGGCTGGGTAAACTTGGACAGGCCCTGTGCTCTGCCTCCTTTTATGAAACCACAGAAGGACGAATGAGCCAGGAAAAGGATGACATCCCCACTCCACCTACTCCCACCCCCATCACGGCGAACCCCCAGCCCCTGGAGGGAAGGCTCCAGAGGGACTGGGCTGTGAGTGAGGGGACCCTGCTGACCCCTGATTCCAGCTGGGGCTAGGGCCTGAACCTGGGAGGACAGGAAACAGCTGAGTCGGGAGAAAGCTTCAGCCAGAGCTTTGGCGAGGTTTTGGGGATTTTCCCAGAAGGGCAACTGTGCCCCACTCCCGCCCACTGGGAGGGGCCCTGGCAGGGACCTGGCTTGGGTCACACAGCTGATTCATCTGAGGAGGGAAACTCCCCATTTTCTCTGACTTGCATCCCCCAGATGCTGAGGGGTAACCCAAGGGCACCTAGCCCAGAAACCCACCAAGCCCATCTTTCCTTGATTATCGGCCTCCCAGCAGGGCTTGAAAACCACCCAGGGACAGAGTTGGGCAGGGTAGCAGGGCCCCGGGGCAGCTTCCTAGGAAATAATAACGGAGACTGGAACCAGAGCAACAACTGGATGAGGGGCACCTCAGGTGTCCGCCTTCACCCATTTTTCAGATGAGAAAACTGAGGCTCCCAGAGCCAGAGCAAACACGCAGCTCTGCTCTGCTCCAGACACTGCTGTAAGCAGTTTGTACACATTCACTCGTTTCGGTTCTCACAGCCCTCGTTATCCTGAGGAGTAAACTGAGCAGAAAGAGGTTAAGTCACTTGGCCACGGTCAAGGCTGGAAACGCTCCGGAGGCTCTCCACAACTCCCAAGAGCCCTGCACAAACCCCTGAGGTAGGGCGCTCTCCCCTGGTCCCTGAGCAGAGGCCTCCCTGGGGTGAAGTCTGGAGTGATTTCTGGGGACCTTCTACCCGCAGGTCCCAGCTCAGGCCCCTTCAAACCCTTGATGACAGTCAGGTCACGCATGGGGCCCTGGCTCCTCCCAGGCCAAAGGGAGAGAGAGCTGGTTCTTGCAGAGAAAACTCGGCGGAACCCGCAGAGGTCGGGAGAGAGCAGCAAGGCATTCCCGCCAAAATCTGCCTCTGGAGGCTTTGACTTGATTCCAAACCCCAATCCTTTCCTCCCGAGTCAGAGCCTCCTTTCCTGTCTGCCTCCCCCCTCCCTGACCCCACACACACACTCACGCACGTACACACAGGCACACTCGTACACACAGGCTCACTCTGAGTGCAGGGAGTCTGGCCTCCAGGCCTTCGTCCTGGCAGGCTCTGCTCCCTCTGCCCTGGGCCAGGGTCCCCCTGGGGGCTGGAGGGGAGCTGAGAACATGGCTCTGGGCAGCGTGGCCCAGGGAGAGCTCCATGCAGACAGCCGCTGCCTCATCTGGACCCACTCACGGGCCGGATGACTCACCCGCTGGCCCCCCATGACTCAGTTTACACCGGTGCCTGGAGGTCCTCCCAGAGAGGGTGTAGCGTTTACTAGTCCCAGCCCAGGCCTGCCGGCCTTTCATCCCAGGATAAGAGTTTCATCCCTGGGCTGGCCCGAAGCTGGGGCTGGCACCCGGGCCCAGGGTTGGGGGGAAGCCTCAGCCTAGGAGGGTAGGAGAGTCCAAGAACTCCATGACAGGCCCTAACCGCCCAGGCCTGGGACTGCAGGGGACAGGAGCTACTCTAAGAAGCCTAAGGGGCCAAGCTGAGCGGGCAGAGCCTTGTGGGCTCCAACAGCAGAGCCCCGGTGTCCTGCATTTGGAGGAAGTGGTCCACATGACACAAAACATAACAAACAGCAAGGGGACTGCCCTGCTGGTCCAGCAGCTAAGGACTCCACGCTTCTACTGCAGGAGGCACGGGTTCTGTCCCTGGTTGGGGAACTAAGAACCCACATGACTTGAGCCAAATAAACAAAACATAAAACAGAAACCCACAGGGTGTAGAGCAGTTTAACTTCTGGGTAAAAAGATACACAAGAGACCGCTTACAACACGGAGGGATACGCTGTATACGCTTGGGTGACTTCTGGATCTTGAAGCATGTAAATGTATTTCCTGGTTGAAAAACAGATGAGATGAAAGTTTAAAAACATAAGGCAAAGTAAACAATAAAAATCAAGTTTTAAAATATTTTTTCTCTTGCACACACATGTATACACACAGACACACACAGAGAACAAGAGATAGGGAGAATCCCCCAAACATAAAATTCTTAAAAATTATTCTGAGCAGATTGCTGCTGATGCTGCTGCTGCTGTGTCACTTCAGTCGTGTCCGACTCTGTGTGACCCCATAGACAGAAGCCCACCAGGGTCCCCCGTCCCTGGGATTCTCCAGGCAAGAACACTGGAGTGGGTTGCCATTTCCTTCTCCAATGTGTGAAAGTGAAAAGTGAAAGTGAAGTCACTCAGTCATGTCTGACCCCCAGCGACCCCACGGATTGCAGCCCACCAGGCTCCTCCATCCATGGGATTTTCTAGGCAAGAGTACTGGAGTGGCTTGCCATTGCCTTCTCCGTCTGAGCAGATTAAAAACATGTAATAGCCTGCATTACGGTGGTGGTGTTGGAGAAGACTCTTGAGAGTCCCTTGGACTGCAAGGAGATCCAACCAGTCCATCCTAAAGGAAATTAGTCCTGAATATTCATTGGAAGGACTGATGCTGAAGGTGAAGCTCCAATACTTTGGCCACCTGATGCAAAGAGCTGACTAACTGGAAAAAACCCTGATGCTGGGAAAGATTGAGGGCAGGAGAAGGGGACAACAGAGGATGAGATGGTTGGATGGCATCACTGACTCTACGGACATGAGTCTGAGTAAGTTCTGGGAGCTGGTGATGGACAGGGAGGCCTGCCGTGCTGCCCTCCATGGGTCGCAAAGAGTCAGACACGACTGAGCGACTGAACTGTACTGAATTGAATAGCCTGCATAGTGCTGTGGGGCTCTGTTGCATGAGGGATTAACCTGGGCTGAGGACTTGAGGAAGGCCTCCCGAGGAAGTGGAGGGGAAACTGGCACCTGCAGGATGAGGACTGGCCAGGCAAGGGGGTGAGGGCAGGCATCCTGGGCAGAGGGAACAGCCTGTCACCATGTTCAGGATTCTGGCTGCCTTCAAGGGACAGACTAACAGGGCAGTGAGGAGCTCAGGCTCTGAAGACTGACTGCTTTCATTCACAGCCTGGCTCTACCATTTCCTTGCTGTGCAGTTTTTAGCAATCTGCTTAATTTCTCTATGCCTCCATTCCCTAATCTATAAAATGAGTGTCCATTATTATCTATCTCTACAGGATGGTTGTGAGCATTAATGAAGTACTTTGAATAGTGGCTGGTTCATAAGAGATACCGGGAGAAGTAAATGGCAACCCACTGCAGTATTCTTGCCTGGAGAATCCCATGGACAGAGGAGCCTGGTGGGCTACAGTCCATGGTGTCGCAAAGAGTAGGGCACGACTGAGAGACTAAACAGCAGCAGCAACGTAGATGGGTGTGAGACACTAGTGTGTGACTCCTGTGGCCCTTCCAGCCTCTCAGTCAACACACAACCTAAAACAACACAGAATATGTCAAGCATCTGGACCCTACCTCTTCCCAGACCCCAGGCCCTCCTGAGAAGCAATTTGAAATGTTCCGTGGCTTGGAAAGGTCCAAGTCTGAGGGCGAAGTGGTCAGAGCTATGAAAGATTCTTCTGTGAATATTGTCAGGGTTTTAAAAATTCCTCAGCGGACTTCCTCGGGGTGTTTAGAACTTGCCGCTTTCACTGCCAGGGACCCAGATTCGATCCCTGGTTAGGAAACTAAGATCTCACAAGCCAGGAGCCCAACAATAAGTAAATAAAAATAAAATAGAAAATCCCTCGGGCTGCTGGGTGGGAAGTGGAGGGAAGGGAGCAAGTTGGGGGCTGTGGGGAGTATCCAGGTTAGCAGAATGGGGCCAGGCCCAGGGGGAAGAAATCTTTGTGGACATGAACTGAAATATCACCTCTAGATGTAGGGAGACTGGAACTCTGACCTATTGCTGGTGGGATGGGAACTGTTGGAGAGAATCAAGGCCAAACTAATGAGTACCCTGTGACCCGCAGTACCACCCCTGGGTGCACAGCCAAGAGAAGTGAGGGCAATTGGCCATGGAAGGACATACCAAGAATGGACAGACTTCCTGGTGATCCAGTGGTTAGGACTCCACACTGCCACTGCAGGGGATGTGGGTTCAGTCCCTGATCAGGGAACAAAGATCTCGCATGAGTTTGGGCACAACTTAAAAATAAAAAAGAATGCTCACAGAAGTCTTATTCATAAGAGCCCAAACTCAGAAAGCCCTCAATATCAGCAGGAGAATGGAGAGAAGCATTATGGAATAGTTATGCAATAGAATACTACACAGTAATGAAAAAGACCAAGCTGCTGCTTCACCCAACAATGTAAACGAATCCCTCAGATATACTGAGTAAAAGAAACTAGACCTAGGAGAGTGCAGTCTATATGGTTCCATTTACATGAAGTTCAAGAACAGGCAAAACTGATCAATGACGGTGGAAGTCAGTATAGTGGTTACGTATGGATGGTGGGTGGTGACTGGGAGGAGACAAAGAGGTGTGGGCTGTTGGAAATATCCCATACCTTGATCAGGGCAGTAGCTACATGTGTGTGCTGCTGCCGCTGCTAAGTCACTTCGGTCGTGTCCGACTCTGTGCAACCCCATAGACGGCAGCCCACCAGGCTCTCCCATCCCTGGGATTCTCCAGGCAAGAACACTGGAGTGTGTTGCCATTTCCTTCTCCAATACGTGCATGTGTGCTAAGTCGCTTCAGTCGTGTCCGACTCTGTGACCCTATGGACAGCAGCCCTCCAGGCTCCTCTGTCCACAGGGTTCTCCAGGCAAGAATACTGGAGTGGGTTGCCATTTCCTTCTCCCACGTGTGTGTACATACATGTAAAAAAAATAATTGACCTGAACATAATGGATGAGTGGACTTTACTGTATGTACATTAAACTGCAATTTTGTCAATGACCTAAAAATAAGAATCAAAATTATAAAATTATTAGAAGAAAACATCGGGATGAATGTTCATGACCTCAACTTTGGCAACAGATTCATAGACTGGACACTGGAAGCATGAGCAATGAAAGGAAAAACAGATAAACTGGACTTCAAAAAAATTATAAAACCTTTTGTGCATCAAAGTACATCATGAGAAATGTGAAAAGACAACCTACAGAATGGCTGAAAATATTTGAAAATCATTTATCTGATAAGTGTTTGGGAGCCAAAATAAACAAAGGACTCATATAATTCAACAACAAAAAAGAAAAAAGAAAATTAAAAATAGCAAAGGATCTAAATAGACATTTGTCCAAAAATATATATATACACATGGCCAAGAAGCATATGAAAAGATGTTCACTGGTCATTAAGTAACACGAGTGGCTATTAAGGAAATGAAAATCAAGACACAATGAGATA
Source organism: Moschus berezovskii (assembly GCF_049115385.1). Taxonomy (NCBI): domain Eukaryota; kingdom Metazoa; phylum Chordata; class Mammalia; order Artiodactyla; family Moschidae; genus Moschus; species Moschus berezovskii. The sequence continues at coordinate 7,071,203 of NC_142484.1, forward strand.
CCACCACTTCACACCCTCTAGGATGTATTTTAAATACAGAAAATAATATGTTGGCAAGAATGTAGAAAAATTAGAACCCTCAGGCCCTGCTGGTAAGAATGTAGATTGGTACAAGCACTTTGTAAAACAGTGCAACACTTCCTCACAAGATTACACAGAAAATTACCATCGTTGTTGTTCAGTCACTAAGCTGTGTCTGACTCTTTGAAACCCCATGGACTGCAGCACGCCAGGTTTCCCTGTCCTTTACTATCTCCTGGAGTTTGCTCAAATTCATATCCATTAAATTGGTGATGCCATCTAACCATCTCATCCTCTGTGGCCCTCTTTCTCCTCCTGCCCTGCATCAGGGTCTTTTCCAATGAGTCAGCTCTTCGCATCAGGTGGCCAAAGTACTGGAGCTTCAGCTTCAGCATCAGTCCTTCCAATGAATATTCAGGGTTGATTTCTTTTAGGATTGACTGATTTGATCCCCTTGCTTCCCAAGGGACTCTCAAGAGTCTTCTCCAGCACCACAGTTAGAAAGCACCAGTTCTTCAGTGCTCAGACTTCTTTATGTCCAACTCTCATATCCACAATGACTACTGGAAAAACCATAGCTTTGACCATATGCACATCTGTCGGCAAAGCGATGTCTGCTTTTTAATACGTCGTCTAGGTTTTTCATAGCTTTCCTTCCAAGGAGTAGGTATCTTTTAATTTCATGGCTACAGTCACCATCTGCAGTGATTTTGGAGCCCAAGAAAATAAAATCTGTCAGGCTTCTACTTTTTCCCCTTCTTTTTGCCAGGAAGTAATGGAACTGGATGCCATGGTCTTAGTTTTTTGAATGTTGAGTTTTATGGCAGCTTTTTCACTCTCCTCTTTCACCCTCATCAAGAGGCTCTTGAATTCTTCACTTTCTGCCATTAGAGTGGTATCATCTGCATATCTGAGGTTATTGATATTTCTCCTGGCAGTCTTGATTCCAGCCTGTGCTTTATCCAGTCTGGCATTTTCCATGATGTACTCTGCATGTAAGTTAAATAAACAGGGTGACAATATGAGCCTGGTCATACTCCTTTCCCAATTTTGAACCAGTCAGTTGTTCCATGTAAGGTTCTAACTGTTGCTTCTTGACCCACATACAGGTTTCTCAGGAGACAAGTAAGGTGGTCTGGTATGTCCATCTCTTTAAGAATTTTCCACAGTTTGTTGTGATCCATACAGTAACCATATGACCCAGAAATTCCACTGTTAGGTATATTCCCAAGATAAATGGAAACATATGTCCACACAAAAGTTTGTACACAAATGTCCATAGAAGCATTATTCATAATAGCCAGAAAGTAGAAACAACCCAATTCCATCAACTGATGAATAAATAAATGGTGGTATAGTCATGCAATAGACTATTATTCAGCCATAAAAAGGAATGAAGTGCTGATATAGCCTATAACATTGACGAGCCTGGAAAACATTATGCTAAGCAAAAGAAATGAGACACAAAAGGTCACAAACTGTATAATTTCATTTATACAGTGTCCAGATCAGGCAAATCTGTAGCGATAGACAGCAGATTAGTGGTTACCAGGCGATGGGAGCATGGTTACCAGGGAGCTGGGAACCATTACTCAATGGGCTTCCTAGGTGGTTTAGCAGGAAAGAATCCACCTCCCAACGCAGGTAGACATGCAGGTAGACGCAGGAGATGTGGGTTTGATCCCTGGGTCAGGAAGATCCCCTGGAGGAGGAAGTGGCAACCCACTCCAGTATTCTTGCCTGGGAAATCCCATGGACAGAGGAGGCTGATGGACTACAGTCAATGGGGTCACAGAGAGTCAGACACAACTGAGCACTAGCACTTACTGAACATGGAGTGTTTTAAATCTGGAACGATTTAAAAAGTTTTGAAACTAGAGAGAAGTGGTGGTTGCACAATCTCATGCAGGCACAAAATCCCACTCAAGTGTATGCTTTAAAATGGATAATTGTATGTTATGTGAATTTCACCTCAATTTAAAAACGTAAGCTTCAATGTAAAAAGTGAATGGAAACTGGAAAACGTAAACATCACCTCAGTGCCCTGGGGCACTGACAGAACCTACTGGGTGCGGAACAGCCTCATCCACTACCTCCTTTTGCCTCACTGCAGCCCCAGGAGGTGGGGACTGTCTGGGGCTCAGAGAGGGAAATTGATTGAGCCAGGCTCACACAGCTGCCAAAGGACAAGGCCTCAGTCTCTCAGACCTCCCAGCCCCCAGACTCCTGAAATTGCTGTGGCCCCCTGGGATTCTTGCCAGGCCTCACTGGGTGGGAGCTAGTGAGGTCAAGGGCCAGGAACGTTACTGCAGCCACGAGGCGGGAGTTAGTGACTGAGAAGCTTGGAATGTGCAGCCTCTGAAAAGACCTCCTTGTGGCTCCACCGACGGTTAGAGCAGGAAGGGACTTTCAGAGCCATGTAATCATACACACACACACACACAGACAATCGAGACCTGAGCCCCTGCTCAGTCACGGTCCCAGGCTGTGTTTCTGGAGCTGGCAGACAAATGCAGCCAAGGCTGACCTGTCTTAGGCTTCCCATGTGCCACCACCTGTCTGCCTCTGTCACTCTGACCTGTCCTGCTTGGGCTCAGCCAAGGATTTCAGATATCAGTGTGTGTGCATGCGCACGAGTGCCTTAGCATGTGATCAGAACCCCCAAAGCTTCCACCCACGGGGCTTTTTCTTAACATGCATTTTTTGTTGCTATTTGTCAAATTCTTACTATATGCTGTACGCAGCATGGGGCATTATTGGATATCTATTCTCCAACAGCCCTGAGATGTTTATCATTTTGTAGCTATCAGATGTCCTCATTTCACAAATGAGGCTGTGAGAGATTGTGCCCCTCACCAAGGTCATACAGCTTAAGCAGGATTCAAACTCAGAACCCAGGCGTATGATTCCAGCACATATGTTCTTTACCATGAGTCACACTGCCTCTCCCCCCGCTTATGCACACGTGCGTGCACATACACATGCATGCACACTCACACACACACACACACACACACACACACATACACACACCCAGGTATTTCTCATTCTGGTAAACTGCTGGTGGTTTCTTTTCTTTTCAGACAATGACAAGCACTGAGCAGAATAAGGAAAAGGGAGAGGCACCAGACTGGTAACCACCTTCTGAGTGCACCTCACTTTACAGCTTACAAAGCACTTTCACATTTGTGATCTCACTTGATCCCACAGCCGCCCCATGAGGTCAGCAGGAGGCTCAATTATTCCCACTGGGAGCAGGACTCAGAAGGAAGGTGACCTGCCCAGGGTAACAGAGACAGAAAATGGTAGCTCTGGGATTGGAAGCCTAGAGCCAAGCTGGCCTCTTGGTTCTAAGTCCTGAATATGTCCACCAACTGTGGCCTCTGTCCCTGAGGAAGGCAGTCCAGGACCCCATCTTCCTGAAATCTCCCTTCTGTGAGGACGAAACTGGAGCCAATCAAAAGGAGGTACCAGTGAAAAGCAGGAAAGCCCAGCTCTCTCTCTGTAGTTGTGTGACTCCGGCAGCTTCTTACTCTGTTCAGGCCTCAGTTTCCCTATCTGCAAAATGGGGCTGATAAAGGCACCTGCCTCCCAGAGTTGTTGGTTTTTAGTTGTTGACACTTGGTCCTGGCCTCACATTCACACAGACTTTTGACATAATCTCCAAACAAGGCTGATGACAATACAGTCCTGGAAGCGCAGTTACAGTATTTAAGGAAGATGGCGTTTATCAGAACACAGAACTGTGTCCAGTTGGCTCAGTTGACGGGCTCTCACTACTGGTAGGGGCTCTGAATTAAAACTTGCTACAGTTCCTGAAATTATCCTGCGAATAAGGCGATTGTATTGCATTGTATTTGTGGGTAGTTCAAAGTATTAACATGTCCTTGTAATTATTGAAAATACACACCATTTTTGTAACTCTGGTTTGTCATTTGTTCACTTTTCGTATACCTGAACCTTAAAACAGCGCCAGTAAAAGGGACTCATGTCACGACTTGGATGGCAGCAGCATGGTTCCGGGCATGAATAAGCACCCATTAGGTGATGATGATGGTAATACTAGTAACATCAATCACATTTATAATCCGATGTACAGTTTCCAGACTTCTTTCATCTTCTTCATTCCAACTTCCCACGCGTGGCAAGGTCGCTCTGTGATTATTTTGTCCCATTTTACGCACGCAAACACTAGGCTAGACCAAGCAGTGGGGCTGCGGGGGGGACCGCGGTGGGGGGAGCGGAGGCTAAGTCGGCTCTCGGGGGCGGGGCGCTCGGCTGCTCGCAGGTGCGTAGGGCCGCGGGGGAATCCTTCGCTCCACCTGGGCGCGGCGAGGAAATCGCACCATGTTTGGGCAGCTACGTCAGAGGGGGCGGGCCCGCGGCCGTCCCTGGGAGCCGCCAGATCCGCCTCTTTTCCCCACCGAGAGTCAGTCGGCTACTGGAGGCGACGGGAAAGTTCAGGGCGGATTGATAAAAGGCGGCGCGTCTGGAGAGGTGGAGCCTGGAGGTGACCAGAGCCGCGGCGAAACGCCCGCCCTTCCCCGCCCACCCCCCCAGTAGAAGTGGTTCAGCCCAAGGACTTTTCATTCATAAAAAGAAAAGACTCCGCGAGGAGCGAGTGAGTCAGAACCGAAGCCGCCGACGCGGACCCCACAGAGCCGCCAACCCAGGGCATGTTCCGAGACTACAGGGAACCCGGACCGAGCTCCGGCGCCGGCGGTGCGTACGGCGGCCCGACGCAGCCCCCGGCCACAGGCCAGCAGGTGAGAGGAGCCCAACACCTGGAGTCCACAGGTGGACAGCGCCGAGGAGAGCGCGGGCCGCTCCGGCACACTCGGGGACTGGGACCGGGACCGGGGGAAGGACCAGGTCTCGGAGCGGTGGCAGCGGATCCTGCCCACTCTCCGCTGTCCGAAGGCACATTCTGCCCCACAGCCCAGCAGAGCGCGCGCGGCGGGAAGAACACATCGCTGCGAGCATCGGCCCAAGCGCGCGTCCCCCTTCCCCCCGTCCGTTGTCTCTCTGTCCCTCCGTCTCTGTTACCTCCTCTCCTTCCTCCTGTTCATCGTTAATTTCTTTGTCCCATCTGCTTCGGAAGGGGACCCCCTTGGTCCGGTATTAGTCCCAGCCCCAACCGGATCAGAGAGGGTCCTATCCATCTCGGACGACATTTCCGAGGTGCGGAGTCTGAGCCGCGGCCGAGAGGTCCCCACGCACTGGCTCCCCCAGCCGGCTTGCCCGGACAGACTGGGAATCCTGGGCAGTATGTCTGTGGTCGCCCGTGTGTCTGCCCGTTTGTTTGTCTCTCTCCGCCCCGTTGCCAAGTCCTCATCCCCGCCCAGCCGCAGTGGAGCTGGTGGGCTCCGGGAGACTGGCTCTTGACCCCTTTACGGGTTGGGGCGGGTGGAGACCGCGAGGTGCCAGGACGTGCGCGGGGTCATGCAACCGGCAACTCCCGCGCCCCCGATCTCGACACCGAACGGCGCCCGCTGCGGGTTGGGGGGACCCGGGAGGCTGCAGGTGCCCATTTCCTGTCGAGGGGCGATGAGCACGTGTCGCTAGGGGAGGCAAGGAGCGGCGTCCGTTCCGCCGAGTCACGGCGGCCGAGTCACGGTGGGTGACTCACCCCGGGCGCCCCTCCCTTCCTGGCCCGGAGCGGCCCCGGCCCTGACAGCGTCGGGAGCGGGAGATGCCGCCGGCGGTACGTAGGCCGGGAACTAGGGTCATTGGGCCACTGGGCCCGCAGCGCTAAGCCGGGGACCCTGCTGTCTAGACTTGCCTGGACTTGAGGGAGCTTCCCGGACGGCTGGGCGCCCACACCCAGGGCCCAGCCCCAGGGCTTGAACTCACTTCTTCTCCGGAACACTGAGTCCCTATCTCAACCCATTCCTCACATTTCTGGCTGAAAGAATCGTGGCAGCGCATATTGTGCAGTCTTGCATTGTGCTGGACACTTTCCACCTCATTTTTTACCTTGTCTCACAGAATCTAAGACCCCATTGATTTTAAAACCCGTTATTTTGTGCCACTATTTTTTTAAATTTGTCAATTAAACGGTGACCTCAGAGCTACTGAAGGGTACTTCTTGGCATCAGGGAAATGATCTTCACCTATGACAATATTAAAAACAAGGAAATGGAGGCATATTGAGGATAAATAATTTACCCTGACAGCCAGTAAATGGCTGAGCTAAGATCAGAACTGGGCTAGCTTGAACCCAGAGCAGTGGCTCTTGCCTACCATGGCCCCTGTATGTTGGGTACCTGCCACTTGCCAGGCTCTGTCACACACACATTCTCTTACCTGATTCTCATAGTCACCCTTGAAGTTTTGCTTAGTCACTCAGTTGTGTCCCACTTTTTGCGACCCCGTGGACTGTAGCCCGCCAGGCTCCTCTGTCCATGGGATTTCCCAGGCAAGAATGTTGGAGCAGGTTGCCATTTCCTTCCCCAGGGAATCTTCCTGGGGCTGTCATTATCTTCTTTGTGCAGATGGGACTCAGGCAGGGTGCAGGAGTTGGTAAGACCCTGATGACCTGGGCCCAAACCTCATTTCCCACTTATTGACTGTCTGTCTAGGGACAACTGTTTTCCTGTCTGAAAATGAAGATTTGTTGTTCAGTCACTAAGTCGTGTCCAACTCTTTGCAACCCCATGGACTGCAGCCCACCAGGCTCCTCTGTCCATGGGATTCTCCAGGCAAGAATACTGGAGTGGGTTGCCTTTCTCTCCACCAAGTGATATCTTCCTGACCCAGGGATCAAACATGCATGTCCTGCATTGGCATCAGAAATGCAGGCAGATTCTTTATCGCTGAGCCACCAGGGAAGCCCTTAAAATGAAGATACTGTTGTGCAAATTATAAGGAGTCAGTATTTTTAAAGTGGCTGGGACAGCACCTGGAATTCACACTTTATTACTGGAAGCCCCTCAATCCACACGGACCTTATCCCTGGCCCTCCATCTTATTCCTCAGAAGTTCCACCTCGTGCCAAGCATCAACACTGTGAGTGGCAACCAGGAGCTGCAGTGGATGGTTCAGCCTCACTTCCTGGGACCCAGCAGCTACCCCAGGCCTCTGGCCTATCCCCCATACAGTCCCCCGCAGCCCCGGCCAGGAGTCATCCGGGCCCTGGGCCCAACTCCAGGGGTGCGTCGCCGGCCCTGTGAACAGGTAAGAAGCAGAGGTGCTCACGAAGATTCTTGAGTCCACAGGGGTGCTGAGGTGAAGAAAATAAACTCTTGTCCAGAAGCACAACACAGACTGAGAAGGGGCGTGGGGAGAAGAGGCCCACTGATTACTATTGGCCAAGACAGAAAGTGATAAGAGCCCCTGGGGAGACCCAGAGGGCAATGCGGTCACTTCTGGATCAGGGAAGGTTTCCTGGAGGTGGAGGCATATTAGCCTAGAAGGATGGGTAGGATTTGCATAGGGAGAAAGATGATGGAAAAGACATTCCAGGTAGAGGGGATGGCAGGAGCAGGAATGGAGGAAGAGGTGAGAACATGTAAGGTGTGTATGTGGAAAGCTGTGTGGGCAGTAGAGGGGCTCCACCTGATGACAGGTATGGAGAGGGTGGGCTTCTGCTGGCTGTGTTGCTGAGAACAGAAAGGGTTTCCTTCAGCTACTCTGAGTCTCAATTTCTCTAACTCACTTAATCCTCACAAAAATCCTCTTGGAAATGAACTCTGGCTTTCCCCCATTTTACAGTTAAGGAGATGAAGGCACAGAGAGATAGTAACTTGCCCAAGGTCACACAAGGAGTGAGTAATGAGACAGGACTGTCCAATTCTAAAGTCAGATCATAACCACCAAGCCACAGTGTCTCACCAAGAGGTAAGAGAAGACTTGAAGTTGAAAGAGCTGGGAACACTTGCCTTCCAAACCAGGCTTTTTGGCTTCTCACTGCTAGTAATAAAGTCCTTGCCCAAATAAATGATTAAGAGCTGACGGGTCTTTAAGGGACTGGTTCCTCTTTCCTCTCCCTGGGGCATTTCAGTATCTGAGACTGTAGTGGGTGAGGGCTGCCCCTTAATGAGTTTGCTCTGACAGCAGGGTAGAGGATGGAAAGGACAGTTAGAATCCTGAGAAAGAGGTGCGATTAGTCAGGGGTTGCTTTTTTTTGGCTGGCTTTTGTGACCAGATGGAAGGAGACCATGGTGTAAGCCCCAGAGGCAGGCTCCTGGACTTCCTTCAGCCACGTCTCTTTGATCCTGGGTACTCCTAGATGGGCTATGAATGGGCTCCTTTTCAGGAGAGGTGGTGTCCATCAGCTGGCCCCTTTCTCAGTGTTAAATAGAAGGTATGGATTTTTTTTAAGATCTATTTATTTTTTGGCTGTGGTGGGCCTTCGTTGCTGCTCTCAAGCTTTCTCTAGCTGCAGCAAGCAGGGGCTACTCTTTCTTGTGGAGTGCAGGTTTCTATTGTGTTGGCTTCTCTTGTTGCAGAGCACAGGCTCCATCCAGAGCGCTGGCTCAGTAGTTGTGGTACACAGGCTTAGTTGCTCTGCAGCATGTGGGATCTTCCTGGACCAGGGATCAAACCAGTGTCCCCAGCATTGCAAAGCAGATTCTTAACCACTGGACCACCAGGGAGGCCCCAGAGTGCATGGATTTTTAATTTCTGCTCTGGAACCACAAACAAGTTATTAATCTTTCCTGGCTTTTGGCTCCTTACAAGAGAAGCTGGGTTAAGGATCCATGTAAAGCACTTAGCTGGCACACAGTAGGTTCACAATAAATAACTACATAGAAGCTCTCATTAGTCCTTCTTAGTGCTTACAGCCCCTGGGGAAGAGGAGGTTTGGTTATCAAGTGACTGAAAAGAATGAGGATCCTTTGAAAAAAGAGTGGCTGCAACGGGGCCATTTATAGCGGTGGAATGAAAGAAGACGGTTCAGTAAGGGGTCGCGGTGGCCTGAGGGATCTCAGTTGAGTCCTGAGAGAGGAGGGTTAGGATTTATAGAGGGACAGGGAGGACATTCCCAGAGGAATCATAGGAAGCAAAAGCTGGGAGTGAGGAGGAAATTTGACTAATCCAAGCTTACTAAATCCGGAACCGGCCAGGTGGGGAGGTCCCCAGAGTGCAGTCTGAGGGCCCCCCCCCCTGCGCTGCCATGCCCCCCGCCTGGGTCCTACCACTGGGCCAGCAGCACAGAGTCCACCTCACTGTTCTCTGTAACCCTCCTTCCCCCAGATCAGCCCCGAGGAGGAGGAACGCCGTCGAGTGAGGCGGGAGAGGAACAAGCTAGCCGCGGCCAAGTGCAGGAACCGGAGGAAAGAACTGACCGACTTCCTGCAGGCGGTGAGCACCAGCGAGTGCAGAGGGTGCCCTGGTCCCGGCCCACCCAACCTCAGAGGGTCCCCAGTTCCCAAGGGCCGCAGGGGGCGCCATTAGATACATCCCCTCCCCCAGGCTCCCCGTTGGAGCGGCACTGCGACGAGGAAAAAGTGGTTAAAAATTATTTGCAGCGTGTCTCGCTCTAGACACAGCAGAGATGAAGCAGGCCCGACAATATCCTTCGAAGGTGCCCCCGAGCCTGATGGGAATCGTGCCCATTTTCTCCCATGGGCTCATGGGAGTTGTAGTCCAGACTTGATGGAGACTCTTTACTCCCCCCAGCCTCCCCTCCCCCGCGCCCCAACCTGCCAGTCACTACCACCGCGGGAGTCTCTGCGACATTCATCCCTCTTCATCTTGACTTCTTTCCTTATGGTCCACAGGAAACCGACAAACTGGAGGATGAGAAATCTGGACTGCAGCGAGAGATTGAGGAGCTGCAGAAGCAGAAGGAGCGCCTGGAACTGGTGCTCGAAGCCCACCGCCCCATCTGCAAAATCCCGGAAGGGACCAAGGAGAGCGAAACTAGCGGCACCAACAGCCCGCCAGGCCCCTCCCGCCCTGTGCCATGTATTTCCCTTTCCCCAGGGCCTGTACTTGAACCCGAAGCATTGCACACTCCCACGCTCATGACCACACCCTCCCTGACTCCTTTCACCCCCAGTCTGGTCTTCACCTACCCCAGCACGCCAGAGCCCTGTGCCTCAGCCCATCGCAAGAGTAGCAGCAGCAGTGGGGACCCCTCTTCTGATCCCCTGGGCTCCCCAACCCTTCTGGCCTTATGAGGCACTCCAGCTCCCGCTCCCTGTGGGTGCCACCCTAACCAGTATTTCCCTGCTCATTGGTCCAGCTGGCCTGGATCATATCCCATGTCCAACCCCAGCAGATTCTTCTCCATCCCTCCAGACAAGACTGAGCATATTTTGCTTCCTAGTAGAGCCAAAGCTGCCCACTGGTTCTCCAGAGCTGGGCTCTCTAGCACAATTTGCACTAAATCAGAGACAAAATAGTTCCCATTTGTTGGAGAAAATTCCAGGCAGCTCCCAAAGGACTTTGTAGATTCTCAGAGGTCCTCTGGAGCCCTAATCCCCTGCAGATCACCCCTGTGGTCTTCATTGCCTCTTCCTGTGATCCACCCAACCCTACCCCTGACAGATGATACTCTACCAGAACACTAGAACACTAACTCACCCAGCCCCACTGCCAGCAGCACCAGGTTATTGAACCAGGACACTCTGCCAGCGCTTCCTAAAAGGAACGGCTCAGGCGAGTGCCAGAGCTGACCTGCAGCCCCCAGCTCTGAGAATACTTTAGCTCCAAGCCTCCACAGCGTGGGCAGCTGCTATTTATTTTCCTAAAGAGAGTATTTTTATACAAACCTGCCAAAATGGAATAAAAGGCTTGAAGCTCTAGCCTGCTCTCATTGGACCCAGAAGCTAAAGGGAGACCTTTGGAACCAGAAGCCTCAGGCTATTTCAGCTCCACCAACTCACTACCTGACCTTGGACAAACTGATATTTCTGGACCTTGATTTTCTTATCTGACAAATGAGGCTACATCTGTTCTGCCTCATCTCCAGGACTGAGAAGAGGAAGAGAAGTGCTGTGAGGTGCCAAGCCAAGAGGATTATCCTCCTCCCGGTGGGGGACCCACAGTGCTCCCGCGTGTGCCACCGGAGGGCGCTGTTAGGCCCCTTCCAGCCTCTCGGGAGGTGGCTGAGTGGGTTTTAGGCCCCCAGCACCTGCTTCCTGCCCCATTGTCTTGGACAGGAAGGAGCCGGGAAGGGAGCTGGAGCCACTTCTGGGGCCGGATCACGGCCTGTCCTGGGGCCTGATGGGGGGAGCCAATGGCTCACCACTGTCCCACATCCCGCCCCAGGACTGAGGTAATGGGGGAGTCAGTCACCTTAGTTCTACAGTCCTTCCAGATGGGAATGGTACCCCCAGTGGTCCCCGCCCTCGTCCCAACGCCGGCGAGTTCCAAACAGACGCGCCCGGGCCATGGGCTCTGCTTCCGCCTCAGTTTATTAGCCTCCACCCAGCCCCCAGTAAGTCCCTCCAGCCTCCAGTCTCCCTACTGCCCCGCCAGCTAGAGCCAGGGGCCCTCCTCAGTGTTAGGGTTTCTAAGTCCATTCCATCGGTCCTTCGTGCGCAGCCGGGGCGGCGTCCGGGTCCCCAGGTCCACCGCAGTCTCGTCGCTTGAGGAGCAATCCGGGCGGGCGTCGGCGGGAAGCTGTGCCCTCAGTCATCTGGGGAGCAGGCCAGGGGCAACTGATCGGGGCTGCCCACGCTGCCGGTACTGGAGCTTCCATCGCCCAGGTCACGAGGACCGCAGGGGGGCAAGGCCAGCTCGGGTGTCGGCCCAGCGCCAGAGCCCCCCGAGCCGCCGGAGCCGCCTCGGGGACCCCACTCTTCGCCCAGCGCCAGACAGAGCTCCTTGAGCGCCAGGTTCTCCCGCAGCAGCTCCTCCTGGCGGCCTTCCAGCTCGGCCAGCTTCTGCCAACAACCGCCTAGATCCTCGCGCACGGCTCGGGATGCTTGGGTCCCGAAGAGCTGCCACTGGCGCGCGGCGCGCCGCCCGCGCTGGCGCTCCGAGTCCAGGAAGCAGCAGAGGTCGCGCAGCTCGCGGTTCTCGGCCTGTAGGCGCCGGTTGAGCTGCTTGAGCTCGCGGATCTCGCCCAGGTGACCCTGTAGCTGCCGATTCACCTCCTGCATGAGGCGGCCGCGCTGCACCAGAGCCGCCAGGCGCGCCGCCTCCTCCCGCCGCAGGCGCCGCACCAGCTCCTCCTTGCCCAGAGCCGCCATCTCTTCATCCGTCAGCTCCTCCAGGCCGCCCGTCTCGGCCTCCATGGCTGCCTAAGCCTCTGGAGCATCGCCTGCCCGCCGCCGCGGCCCAGGAGCCCCACGACGAGCTCCTCGCCGCTGGGGCTCAGGCACCCGCTCAGTGGACAAGCTGTGGCGGAGCTAGCGTAGGATGCAGCAGCCGCGCGGGGGTGGGCACGCGGCGGGGCGCGCGCCGGGGCGGGGCCCCCTGACGTTACGGGCGAACAGCCAATCCGAGCTAGCACCCTCGGAAAGGGGCGGGGTCCAGGCTCCCAGAATGAAGCCCTTCCCCGCCCACTTCGGACTGCGGTGTCCCTGACGCTTGATGATTCTGGGTATCCGCGTCCCCGACCTCGGTGCCAGCCAGCCCCAAACTAGGCGCTTCGTACCTTCCAATTCCAAACCGCCTCAAGCTCGAGCCCAGGCCTCTCGGCTCCCTCTGAGAACCAAGATTCCAGTGTCGACCCCCGACTCTTCTGCCCACCCTCTGACAAAATCCAGACGGATCGCCTTTCCATCCTTCCTAGCTTTGCTCGAACTGTAGAGTCTCGACTCACTGAGCATCGCTTTCAGTCCTTGGAAACTTAAGTCCAAACGTCCTGGCTCACATCATCAGCCTACTCTCCCTCTCACAGACCGTTTCCTGTCCGGTGGGAAGGGCATACAATGGATTTGTTTGTTCAGTAAACTTTTATTGTGTGTAAAGGCTATGCAGAAATAAACTTGAGTCATATCCTTATACTGTCCTTAAAGAGGTCTTGATCTGGCAGAGGCGACAAGCTGCGATGAAGAAGAAGCAAATGCAGGAAGACCACATTTTGAGGGACTGCCCCCACCCACAAAGTGCGTGCTAAGTCGCCTCAGACGTGTCCGACTCTTTGCGACTCTATGGACTGTAGCCTGGCAGGCTCCTCTGTCCATGGGGATTCTCAAGGCAAGAATACTGGAGTAGGTTGCCATGCCCTCCTTCAGGGGAGCCTCCTGACCCGGGGATGGAACCCACATCTCTTATGTCTCTTGCATTGGCAGGCGGGTTCTACAGCCACCTGGGAAGCTTTCCCCAAAGAGGTGCTACCTGAGGGACCCTGAAAGATGTATAGGACTTTGGCGAGTAATGAGAGAGCTATTTGAGTAAGAGAGAATAGCACGATGAAAGTCTGGGGACTGAAAGAGCCTCCATGCTTTAGGAACAGCGAGAGTAAACTGGTTTTTCGTGTTTGTTTTGGAAAGGCAGTTCTTAGAGAAAGTGGTAAGAGAGGAAGGCAGGCAACTAAGGTAGTCAGAAGCCAGATTCTTAAGGGCTCTAAGTACTATGCTGGAGCATTTACACAGACCAGTAAGGATTTCAGCAGGGGAGTAACATTTTTGAAAATACATTTTTAAAAAAGGTTGATTGGGCTGCTCTGTGTGGGATGGACCCCAGGGAGGGGATGTAGGCAGAAAGATTACTGAGAACAATGTGTCAGTGGGCAAGGAGAGCTATGCAGAAGGACTGGGCTTGGACAGTGCAGTGGGGGTGGAGAGGACAAAATAGATACTAGAAATATTCAGGAGGCAAATCAGCAGACCTGAATGTGGAAAGAGAAGAGTCTGGGAGAAAGGTTTCTGGTATGAGAACAGGGTGGATGTAGGGGGCTGTTCCTGAGATAGAAACACGGGGGGTGGGAGGGTGGGAACAGATCAGGAAACCAACAGGTCTGGCTGTGGGGAACAGAGTGGAAAGAGTTACAGATTGGTGGCTGTCTTCTAAGCTGTATCAGGGAGGTCATTAGTTGGAGGGGTGGAGGCGGGGCGGTTGGCTTAAAACCATGGGAGTAGGTATCCCCTGTTCAGGAGAGGGGCTCATCTGCAGGATGGACTGAGGGGCTCTCAGCGAGGGCCCTTGAAGACGGGCCAGACAACTTTTTTTTTGCATAAAAAAGATTCAGGATAGAGCCCTGTTGTTCAGTCGCTCAGTCGTGTCCTACTCTTTCGCGACCCCAAGGACTGCCCAGGCAAGAATACTGGAGTGGGTAGCTATTTCCTTCTCCAGGGGATCTTCCGGATCCAGGGGTCGAACTCGCATCTCCTGTATTGGCGGGTGGATTCTTCACCGCTGAGCCACCAGGGAACCCCATAGAGCCCTGTGGAGCTCCTACATTCAGGATACAGGTCAAAGTAGTGGGGCTCCCCGCAAAAGGGCACAGAACAACCAGGAAGATATGAGGATGAAGGTTGCCGGGATAGGGGCAACTAGCCAGAGGCCTTGGCTCTGGATGCCCTCCTGCAAACCCGGCCGGCGTGAGGGTGGGTTGGGCTGGGAACCGAGGAACCCGAGATTCCCCCTCCCGCTGGGAGGAGGGGCAACCCAACCGTCTCCGCCTCCGCCTCTTTCCTCGCGGCTCCTGCCGCGACTCGCTCTGTCCCGGAAGTGGTCCTTCTCTGGCTCCGGGTGCCGCGAGACCAAAGCCGGTGCTCCCGGAAGTGGCCCGGCGGCGGCGCGCCGGGCCCGGGCAGTGCTCGCTCCTGCCGGGGCGCAGCGGTAGCGCCCGGATCCGGGCGTCACCATGACCAGCGAGCTGGACATCTTCGTGGGGAACACGACCCTCATCGACGAGGACGTGTATCGCCTTTGGCTGGACGGTTATTCGGGTCTGTGGGGGGCCGCCTGGGGGAGCCGGTCTGGCGGAGCGGTTGTTTTGGATGGGAGAGGGAGCAGAACCAGGACTAGGCATCCTATAGGACAGTGGGCAGAGGCCGGGGAGTGTGAAATGCCTGGGGCTCGGGGCTGAAATCCCTGAAGAACCTCTAGGGTCGGCGGGGCGGGGCCTGATGCCGTGCTCGCTCCCCAGTGAGCGACGCGGTGGCCCTGAGGGTGCGCTCGGGAATTCTGGAGCAGACCGGCGCCACGGCAGCGGTGCTGCAGAGCGACACCATGGACCACTACCGGACTTTCCACATGCTCGAGCGCCTGCTCCACGCGCCGCCCAAGCTGCTTCACCAGCTCATTTTCCAGATCCCGCCCTCTCGACAGGCGCTGCTCATCGAGAGGTGCTCACCTGGCGGGTGGTGGGGACGCCAACCAGTCTGGCCATGTACCCATTTTGTAGGCTGACGATGAGGCTCGGGGACGGTCGGGACTTACCCAAGCCGGGAGAAAGTTGAGAGCAGAAGGGACCAAACCCAGGTCCTGCCAGCTCTCCTCTCCCCTCTTTTTATGGAAAGTCAGTAGTGTTCTCCCCAACTCCCCACAGGTATTATGCCTTTGACGAGGCCTTCGTGCGGGAGGTGCTGGGCAAAAAGCTGTCCAAGGGCACCAAGAAAGACCTGGATGATATCAGCACCAAAACAGGCATCACCCTCAAGAGCTGCCGGAGACAGGTGGGCACTGCACCAGTCTGCAGCCCGCCCCTTTTCCGCCATCCCTTTGGTTCCTGCCTCACCTCCAGCCCACTCCAACACCTCTGTGGCAGTGCCTTCGTTTCCATTCCGCTTTCGTTTTGTACCCTTTCCAAGACGTCCCCTACTCTTGAGTCAGAGTGACCTCTCAGAAGCCTACATTTTTACCTTAGCTTTCTTCTGCTCACGAGCTTTCGATGGCTCACATTCTTTCCTATAGCAGTCACATTCCTTGGTCTTGACCTTCAGACCCTCCTATCGTCCTGTCCCTGCCCCCCTCTCTAGACTCCCCAGCCCCTGGCTTTCTTTTGCTCATCTGCCCCTACCCCCTGTGCAAAGGTATTATTTTTACAGGGTATTATTTTAGGGCATAACTACCCCTTGAAATCTAAGGCAGGGTCGGGAGTTGAGGGGGGTGGTCATATACCACCTTCTCCAAAAGTCTTGCCAGTGGTGCCAGGAAGAAGTAACTCTTCTACTGGGCCTTTAGCATTTTCCGCTGTGACTCCTGTGAGCTCCCCAAGATGGCTTAGTATTTGCTCTTTTTTGAGTTCCTGGGGCTTAGCCAGGAAGGTCAGTTTCAGCACAAACTAGTGAAGAACTAGAGAGCATGATGCTAAAATAGGGGTGAATTTGTTGATAAGAATGAGTAAACATTTATCCAAGGCAAGATGGCAGAAGCTGGTGAACATTTGGGGAATTGATAAGAGGTATTAAAAAATAATGGGGCTTTCCAGGTGGCACATTGGTAAAGAGTCCACCTGCCAATGCAGGAGATAATAGTTTGTTGAAGGAATAGCAAATATTCCATCAGTGTCTGGTGATTGGATAGGTGGGTAAGTGACAGAAGGATGCTCACCCAACAGTTTATTGGGTGAGCAGCCTCTGACCAGTCCTTCCTCCTCCTCTAACTGCCCTGCAGTTTGACAACTTTAAGCGCGTCTTCAAGGTGGTGGAGGAAATGCGGGGCTCCCTGGTGGATAACATCCAGCAGCACTTCCTCCTGTCCGACCGGCTGGCCAGGTGAGGGGCCAGGAGAGGAGACAGCTGCCTCCCCTCCTGCTCACTCCTTCCTGTGCTCTGAGGCTGACCCTTATTTTCTGCCCCAACCCTCATGACCTCCTTGCTGTACGGGGGCAATGGTTATTCCTCTCTTGGGTTGTACTTTGGTTCAGACTGGTCTGGGTTTGAATCCCAGCCTGGCTATTCACCAGCTGGACTATTCTGAGGTGCCATGGATAAAGCCCATGATGGCACAGTCCCTGGGGCTTAGTAAGTACTCAGTAAATGGTCGCTGTTGCCCTGTGGTCTCCCACCGTGTCCCTTAGGAGACCCGGGCTGAAACCATCTCTTTGCCCAGAGGACGAGGCCCAGAGAGACGTGACTTAAAACATATCACACAGTGAGTTAGGGTAGAGAGAGGCCAAAACATGGAGGTCCCACCGATGTACCTGGGAACTGCTTGCTAAGAAGGAATTTCAAGCCCTGATAGACCTCCCACCCCCACCCCACCCTGCAGGGACTATGCAGCCATCGTCTTCTTTGCCAATAATCGCTTTGAGACAGGGAAGAAAAAACTGCAGTATCTGAGCTTTGGGGACTTTGCCTTCTGTGCTGAGCTCATGATCCAGAACTGGACCCTCGGAGCCGTCGGTGAGGCCCCCACTGACCCAGGTGCAGGCCCCCGTTCCCAGCAGCCTTTCTTCTTCAGGGCCCCTGCCCAGCCGCTTCTTCTCACGGCCCAGCGCTTCCACACATAGCTTGTCTGCACACAAGGGACCCACAGCATCTCTCTGGCTTGCGGCCAGTCCCTCCAGCTCTCTCACACCCAGCATGCTCTTTTGTCTTGTGGGGTGCCATGAAGTGTTGGGGGGAGGCTCAGATCATCACAGGAGGCGTTTTTTATCTCCCACCTCAATTCCTTCGTGGGCCCCACTTAGACTCCCAGGTGGATGACATGGACATGGACTTAGACAAGGAGTTTCTCCAGGACTTGAAGGAGCTCAAGGTGCTTGTGGCTGACAAGGACCTTCTAGACCTGCACAAGAGGTGACCCCAGGGGTCTGTGGGGCGGGGCCTGGGCGGGCACACGGGCAGCGCGGGCCTTGACCCTGTCTCCCTGCAGCCTGGTGTGCACTGCCCTCCGGGGGAAGCTTGGTGTCTTTTCGGAGATGGAAGCCAACTTCAAGGTCTGTGGCCCAGTCCAGCCTCTGTCCCTGGGGCATCTTCAGCCTCCCCGCAGCAGCTCTGCTGTTGGTCTCAGGCGGTGCTGCTGTTCCCTCTGCCTGCCCCTGGGGGCAACCAGCTCTTAAACGCTGGGGGATTACTTGATTGAGGGAGGTGGATCCGATGTGGTCTCAGCCCCCAGCCTCTCTCGGGCAGAAGGCAGAACTCCCAGGCTCCCTGCCCCACAGAACCTGTCCCGAGGGCTGGTGAACGTGGCCGCCAAGCTGACCCACAATAAGGACGTCAGAGACCTGTTTGTAGACCTCGTGGAAAAGGTGAGTTGTCCTGCTGGCTGCCCTCTGGCCTGTCCCTGGGCTATACCAGTGCTAGATGTTACCTTGGACCCACAGTTCGTGGAACCCTGCCGCTCCGACCACTGGCCATTGAATGACGTGCGGCTCTTCCTCAATCAGTATTCGGCTTCGGTCCACTCCCTGGATGGCTTCCGGTGAGAGATCTCAGGCTTCCTTACCCTGCTGGCCTCCTGCTGGGGCCCAGCCCTCCTGCAGACTCTGAGTTCCCTGTTCTTTGGCCCTGGGGTTGGAAGTCACTCTGTTGACCAGAGTCTCAGCTCCATCGCTGAGAAACTGACCTGATCTCGAGAAGTTCCTTTCTCTCTGTGTGCCTCAGTTCCTTCAGACATAAGCTGGGGGTGGCAGCAGTAAGGCTTACAGGAATCCTGTGAGCATTACACAAGTGAAGGTGTCGAGAGCACGTGGAGCAGGGTCATGGGGATCGAGTCAACATCAGCCAGCACCGTTACTGTTATCATTGCAGGCACCAGGCGCTCTGGGACCGCTACATGGGCACCCTCCGTGGCTGCCTCCTGCGCCTCTATCATGACTGAGGCCCCTCCCCCGCCCTGGCCACACTGACAATAAAGTTGCCATGACTGTGGAGGAGGCTGTGAGTGGGTACACACGTGGGTCCGCGCATGGAAGCGTGTGCCCATCACACACACGTACGTCTCTTTGAGTGTCACGGCGTATGGGGATGTATGTGTCCGTTGACCCCACAGGGACAAGGACATGTCGGAGAACGGTATCTACTCGCTCCCCACCCATTTCCCCACCCCAGCCGTGTCCGCTCCAAAGACGGGGGTCTTGTCTTGCTTTATTCAATCCCCAGCAAGAATACTGGGAGACTAGGCAAAAACCTAGGGGCGGGTGACAGGGGAAGGTAACTGGCACAGCAGGAGAGAGCCAAGGGGCAGCCAGACAGCCTCAGGGAGGGCAGGAGACCTGTTGCCGCTTATTCGGTTTGTCCACTCTGGCCGTGACCGGGAACTTGGTGATGCCGCAGGTGTTACTCCCTCGATGCAGCCGGAAATAGCCCTGAGAAGTTAGGGCCCATCAGCGCCAGACAGCGGGGAGAGGGCTGTCCTGCCCTGTCCGCCCCCAGTAGGTCACACTCACCTCCTCACCCCAGTGAGCCCCCCAGGAGTTCTTCAGGGTCCAGTATGCCATGGAGCGGCGAGGGCGAGCGTAGGATCCCAACGAGGCCGCCTTCCCCTGCCTCCCCTCCACCGACTTGGTTTTACCAAAACCCACCAGCAGGACACAATGATTCACTTGTCTGGGGTCACAGGTGGTAGGTGTGGCCTTGATCACACCCTTGCGGTATTGCTGCAGGGGCAGAGAGGCCGAGTCCGGGGCCACCTCCCCTACATGTGCCCCCCCCACCCCATTCCCTACTTTATCTCACCTGCAGTAGCGTCATATTGATGGTCACGGTGATGGGGCCTTGGGTGGCCAAGTGCCTGGCGATGCCTGGGGGCGGAAGGTGCCATCGAGTCCTGCCTCTCCTTCGGCCCCCACTCTCGGCTCATGGGCATCTCTCTCTATCTATCTCTTCCTCTCTCCCACCCTCTAGCCCCCGCCCCTAGGGATCCCTCTGACTCTGTCTATAGCCCCGTCTGTCCTGGTCTGTCTGTCCCTGGCTGTCTCCCCGCTGTGCCCGCCCGTGTCCCCATCCTGCCCGCACTCTGCTCGCAGGCCTGCAGCATTATGAAATCCTGGATCCAGGCCACCTTCTTGTGCTTCGCAGCCAGGCACCTGTGGGTTTTGCCACAGCCCTCGAATGGATAGTCCTTCTCACTGGCCAGGCCGCCTAGAGAGAAGCGAGGCCCGGGAGGAGACTCAGTTCAGCTCGGGAACGGTACCCACCCCGTCCTCCCCCTGCCACGAGTGCCCAGAGCAGCCAGGCACTCACTGTTGTTGAGGACAGTGAGGAACGCATCCCAGACGAAGCCACCCTTGCAGCCGTTCCCACAGCGGTCACAGTCGAGCAGCTCTGGTGCCAGAAGGGACAGTGTGTGCCCAGGCCTCAGGCACCCCCGCCTCCTTCAGCCCCCCGCCCCAGCCCCTAGCCATACGCTGCACGGAGACCTCCACAGACCGACGGAACTTGATGGCCCACAGGGCCTCGATGTTGCCCGCTGCCGCCATGGCCCAGCAACAGTTGCAGTTTTGCTATAGAGGTGAAAGGATGGCAGTGGTTGGGGAGGGTAAAGACGGCAGGCCCTCTCCTCCCCGCCTCCCCATGCCCCCACCCCCGGGGCTGGATTGGTCCAGGCTGCTGGGCTTGGGGTGGAGGCAGATACCTGGTTCCTGACTGGTGAGATGGTGCCAGCCTTCCGCCAGTCACAGGTCGAGGGCACTGACTCCCCCCACTCTTCAGACCCCACCTTTCTGCTCACACCGAGGGCCTCTCCAGCCACCTGGTTTCCATAAAGCTGGACAAACTCCTCCTCTGGGGACGCATGGGGCCATGAAGTTCACTGTTTTGACCCCTCCCCCCAGCACACATCCTGCCTCCCACCCCAGCCATCCACATCCTGAGCCATTTGAGTCCCTGTAAGGCCCGGGAGACAGAAAGATAAGGACCCTGAGGCCTAGAGGGAGGCCAGGTTCCTTGCTGGGGTGCAGAGCCCTGCACCTGGCACCCGGCTGCCGCCCAGGCCTCCACAGAGTTACTGCCCTGATCTCGGACTCAGGGCAAACCCCCAGGCCTCTGGCCCGCGGGAGTCCCTCTGGGGAACAGAAGCCAAGTCAGCCTGGTATCTGCTGGGGAAGATCCTGCTTCCCCGCCTACCACCAGGGCCGGGAGGTCCAGTACCTGTGAGGTCACTGAATTGAGTCACCCCAAACTCGGCCGTGCCCAGGTCCTCCTCCTGCAGCCGCTGAGCCTTGGCCAGGTTTTGGGCAAAGATGTCCAGGCGGCGGGCATGCTCTAGACCAAAAGGAGGTTGTCCTAGGCTGGCTCGCAAGCCCCCAGGGACAGGAAGCGGCCACCAGTTTGGCTTCCCACCCACACTCCCAGGTAAGCACTGGCTCCTTTCCTATGGTCCTTGCAGACCCCTCTACGGACACCTGGACCAAGGTAGTGGCTCCCCAGCCCCACTAGGGTTGGGGTTTCATTGAAGGCAGGTAGAGAGTTTCTGCCCACCCGGGGAAGAAGCCAAGTGAAAGGTCGGAAGACTAGTGACAAGGGAAAGGTGGGTGGTCAGAGACCAACTTCCTGCCAGGTCATCTCCTTCTCTACTTCACACCTCTGGCCACAAGTCTGTGGCTGGAACATGGCAGGGGAGGGTTGGGGTACAAGTCCCTGCCACAGGAAGTCGGGCTGAAAGGTGCCCACAGACCTCCCCCATGGGTGGTGAGATCCAGAGGGCAGGAACAGGGCTGGCAACGCATGGCGTTGATAGGGAATCCAAAAAATGGGTAACCCTGGGTGCTTGCTGGATGACTAGCAGTCTCCTGCTGCTGCAGTCACAGGAAAGTGGCTCTGGACGTGAAGATCCTCTCGGACCAGTCAAACCCCCAACAGTTACCACCTCCCTCCAGGTTCATAGCCAAGGAGGATCCTGTCCCCGCTTGTGCATTTGGGAAACCAGGGAGTACACTCCCAGCCCCGCGTCACTGTCCTCCTGAGTGGCTTTGGCCAAATGCATCCCCCACCCTGAGCCTGAATTTCCTTGTCTGTTAAATGAGAGCAGGGGTTTGGATTGGAGACGCACGTGCCCCGGGATACCTGCTGGATTTGGATAACTCCGGTTGTACTGCATCTGAAACAATCTGAAGACCTCTTTCAGCTCCAGCGGCTGAGGACCCGGGTCCTGGGTGGTGGGGCGTGGGGGGTGGGGGTGAGGTGAGGCATCATGGCCGGGACCACACCCCGGACTGGGGTGCAGCCGGCTCGCCGCTTCTCTCCCTGTGTGGGCCTGAGCACGTGGAGCCTCCCTGCAGTGTCAGCTGCTCCCTCTGGGAAACAGGAACAAAGCCCTGTTTCTGCCGGGGTGAGCCCCACGCCTGGGGAGAAGGTTAGGGACACTTACCTGGCCCCTGAGGGAGCCCTTGATGCCCTGAGCCAGGCCTGCCACCAGCAGAGCCAGGAGGCAGGAGAGATGGACAGTTGGTGCCATGATGCGGCAGACTCGAGTGTCTGGGGCAGGAAACTGCAGACCAAGGTGGAGGGGCTGAGAGGGTGGAGCTGGAGAAACCACAAAAGGGAAACCAGCTCAGGAGGGGGAGGAGGACCCCCACACGCATACACGAGAGGGCTTCAGGCTTCTGTCCTGGCACGGCCCCTGCCCGCCAGTACCCCACTCCACCTGTTGTCTTTACTCAGCAGAGGCTCTCTGCCAACCCTGTCCTGGGCAATCCTAAGGATGTGGAGATGGATCTGGCCTTAAGCAGACAGGAGGAGACAGATGCTAAGTGGCCAGTGACAATATAGGGCCACTGATGCCTGGAGGGGGAAACAGGGCTATGGGAGTCACAGGCCCTAATGATGGGGAGGTGTGAATGGTGGTCAGTACCCCCCAGGAAGCATTCTCGCTCATCCTACTGCAAAGCTCAGTCAGCTCAGGCGTCACCTCCAAGAAGCTCGCCTATCCTGTGGTATAACCTGCAGCCCCTTGAGCCCCCGGTGTGCCTGTGGCTACTGGGCGTCTGCATCCCAGCCACACCGGATGTGTCTGCCTTGCTTGTATCCTCAGCACCCAGGAAGGGGCCACATGCAGAGCTGGCTCAGGGGGGATTTGCTGGCTTAGTGATTAGTCATCTGTTTTAACCAGAAAGGCTCAGGGTCCAGGGGGCCGCAAGTGGCAGCTGCGACCTCCTCTGTTCTTCGTTCTTGCCACACTCTGGGGACGGGGAAGAGGTGTGTGAATGGGCCTCAGCGGGCAGGAAGATAGCAGGACTGGCACCTCAGACAGAGCCCGGCCGGAGGCTGAGGCCTGGGCAGGGCTGTTAACACCTGTCACTTGTGCCTTCAAGTGGGTCCTTGGGTTCGGGGGCTCTCACATGGACCTTCAGTCTGAGAACCAGCATCCAAGACCAGAGACAGGCACGGAAAAAAAACTGGTTTTCTGGGGTTTCCATGGGGATGGGAGCCAGGGGAAGGGATCCATTCATTCATGTGCTGAATACCTCATTTCTTCCTTCATTGGGAATCTTCCCAAAGCCGTGAGGTCCCTTTTTGCTGCACACCCCGCCACACACACATACCATGGAGTAAGCCAAGTGTCTCCCCTGGGGAAAAAAAGAGAATGATACTGACTTTATTCGGAGAAGGCAATGGCAACCCACTCCAGTACTCTTGCCTGGAAAATCCCATCGACGGAGGAGCCTGGAAGGCTGCAGTCCATGGGGTCGCTGAGGGTCGGACAGGACTGAGCGACTTCACTTTCACTTTTCACTTTCACGCATTGGAAAAGGAAATGGCAACCCACTCCAGTGTTCTTGCCTGGAGAATCCCGGGGACGGGGGAGCCTGACGGGCTGCCGTCTATGGGGTCGCACAGAGTCGGACACGACTGAAGTGACTTAGCAGCAGGTGCAGCCGCTGACTATTAAAGCGCAGTAGAGGATTTCCCTGGTGGTTCAGTGGATAAGAATCTGCATGCCCACGCAGGGAACATCGGTTCAATCCCTGGAATCCAGGAAAATGCCACACGCAGAGGAACAATTAACGCTGAGAACCTCAGCCCCCGAGCCTGTGCTCTAGAGCCTGGGAGCCAAAACTACTGAGCCCGCGTACTGCAAGTACTGAAGCCCGTGCACCTAAATGCTCTCTTTGCAACAAGAGAAGCCACGCCAATGAAAAGTCCATGCACCACAAAGAAGAGAAGCCCAGCTCACTGCAGCTAGAGAAAGCCCGCACACAGCCCCAAAGACCCAGCGCTGCTGCTGCTAAGTCACTTCAGTCGTGTCCGACTCTGTGCGACCCCATAGACGGCAGCCCGTCAGGCTCCCCCGTCCCCGGGATTCTCCAGGCAAGAACACTGGAGTGGGTTGCCATTTCCTTCTCCAATGCGTGAAAGTGAAAAGTGAAAGTGAAGTCGCTCAGTCCTGTCCGACCCTCAGCGACCCCATGGACTGCAGCCTTCCAGGCTCCTCCGTCGATGGGATTTTCCAGGCAAGAGTACTGGAGTGGGTTGCCATTGCCTTCTCCGAATAAAGTCAGTATCATTCTCTTTTTTTCCCCAGGGGAGACACTTGGCTTACTCCATGGTATGTGTGTGTGGCGGGGTGTGCAGCAAAAAGGGACCTCACGGCTTTGGGAAGATTCCCAATGAAGGAAGAAATGAGGTATTCAGCACATGAATGAATGGATCCCTTCCCCTGGCTCCCATCCCCATGGAAACCCCAGAAAACCAGTTTTTTTTCCGTGCCTGTCTCTGGTCTTGGATGCTGGTTCTCAGACTGAAGGTCCATGTGAGAGCCCCCGAACCCAAGGACCCACTTGAAGGCACAAGTGACAGGTGTTAACAGCCCTGCCCAGGCCTCAGCCTCCGGCCGGGCTCTGTCTGAGGTGCCAGTCCTGCTATCTTCCTGCCCGCTGAGGCCCATTCACACACCTCTTCCCCGTCCCCAGAGTGTGGCAAGAACGAAGAACAGAGGAGGTCGCAGCTGCCACTTGCGGCCCCCTGGACCCTGAGCCTTTCTGGTTAAAACAGATGACTAATCACTAAGCCAGCAAATCCCCCCTGAGCCAGCTCTGCATGTGGCCCCTTCCTGGGTGCTGAGGATACAAGCAAGGCAGACACATCCGGTGTGGCTGGGATGCAGACGCCCAGTAGCCACAGGCACACCGGGGGCTCAAGGGGCTGCAGGTTATACCACAGGATAGGCGAGCTTCTTGGAGGTGACGCCTGAGCTGACTGAGCTTTGCAGTAGGATGAGCGAGAATGCTTCCTGGGGGGTACTGACCACCATTCACACCTCCCCATCATTAGGGCCTGTGACTCCCATAGCCCTGTTTCCCCCTCCAGGCATCAGTGGCCCTATATTGTCACTGGCCACTTAGCATCTGTCTCCTCCTGTCTGCTTAAGGCCAGATCCATCTCCACATCCTTAGGATTGCCCAGGACAGGGTTGGCAGAGAGCCTCTGCTGAGTAAAGACAACAGGTGGAGTGGGGTACTGGCGGGCAGGGGCCGTGCCAGGACAGAAGCCTGAAGCCCTCTCGTGTATGCGTGTGGGGGTCCTCCTCCCCCTCCTGAGCTGGTTTCCCTTTTGTGGTTTCTCCAGCTCCACCCTCTCAGCCCCTCCACCTTGGTCTGCAGTTTCCTGCCCCAGACACTCGAGTCTGCCGCATCATGGCACCAACTGTCCATCTCTCCTGCCTCCTGGCTCTGCTGGTGGCAGGCCTGGCTCAGGGCATCAAGGGCTCCCTCAGGGGCCAGGTAAGTGTCCCTAACCTTCTCCCCAGGCGTGGGGCTCACCCCGGCAGAAACAGGGCTTTGTTCCTGTTTCCCAGAGGGAGCAGCTGACACTGCAGGGAGGCTCCACGTGCTCAGGCCCACACAGGGAGAGAAGCGGCGAGCCGGCTGCACCCCAGTCCGGGGTGTGGTCCCGGCCATGATGCCTCACCTCACCCCCACCCCCCACGCCCCACCACCCAGGACCCGGGTCCTCAGCCGCTGGAGCTGAAAGAGGTCTTCAGATTGTTTCAGATGCAGTACAACCGGAGTTATCCAAATCCAGCAGGTATCCCGGGGCACGTGCGTCTCCAATCCAAACCCCTGCTCTCATTTAACAGACAAGGAAATTCAGGCTCAGGGTGGGGGATGCATTTGGCCAAAGCCACTCAGGAGGACAGTGACGCGGGGCTGGGAGTGTACTCCCTGGTTTCCCAAATGCACAAGCGGGGACAGGATCCTCCTTGGCTATGAACCTGGAGGGAGGTGGTAACTGTTGGGGGTTTGACTGGTCCGAGAGGATCTTCACGTCCAGAGCCACTTTCCTGTGACTGCAGCAGCAGGAGACTGCTAGTCATCCAGCAAGCACCCAGGGTTACCCATTTTTTGGATTCCCTATCAACGCCATGCGTTGCCAGCCCTGTTCCTGCCCTCTGGATCTCACCACCCATGGGGGAGGTCTGTGGGCACCTTTCAGCCCGACTTCCTGTGGCAGGGACTTGTACCCCAACCCTCCCCTGCCATGTTCCAGCCACAGACTTGTGGCCAGAGGTGTGAAGTAGAGAAGGAGATGACCTGGCAGGAAGTTGGTCTCTGACCACCCACCTTTCCCTTGTCACTAGTCTTCCGACCTTTCACTTGGCTTCTTCCCCGGGTGGGCAGAAACTCTCTACCTGCCTTCAATGAAACCCCAACCCTAGTGGGGCTGGGGAGCCACTACCTTGGTCCAGGTGTCCGTAGAGGGGTCTGCAAGGACCATAGGAAAGGAGCCAGTGCTTACCTGGGAGTGTGGGTGGGAAGCCAAACTGGTGGCCGCTTCCTGTCCCTGGGGGCTTGCGAGCCAGCCTAGGACAACCTCCTTTTGGTCTAGAGCATGCCCGCCGCCTGGACATCTTTGCCCAAAACCTGGCCAAGGCTCAGCGGCTGCAGGAGGAGGACCTGGGCACGGCCGAGTTTGGGGTGACTCAATTCAGTGACCTCACAGGTACTGGACCTCCCGGCCCTGGTGGTAGGCGGGGAAGCAGGATCTTCCCCAGCAGATACCAGGCTGACTTGGCTTCTGTTCCCCAGAGGGACTCCCGCGGGCCAGAGGCCTGGGGGTTTGCCCTGAGTCCGAGATCAGGGCAGTAACTCTGTGGAGGCCTGGGCGGCAGCCGGGTGCCAGGTGCAGGGCTCTGCACCCCAGCAAGGAACCTGGCCTCCCTCTAGGCCTCAGGGTCCTTATCTTTCTGTCTCCCGGGCCTTACAGGGACTCAAATGGCTCAGGATGTGGATGGCTGGGGTGGGAGGCAGGATGTGTGCTGGGGGGAGGGGTCAAAACAGTGAACTTCATGGCCCCATGCGTCCCCAGAGGAGGAGTTTGTCCAGCTTTATGGAAACCAGGTGGCTGGAGAGGCCCTCGGTGTGAGCAGAAAGGTGGGGTCTGAAGAGTGGGGGGAGTCAGTGCCCTCGACCTGTGACTGGCGGAAGGCTGGCACCATCTCACCAGTCAGGAACCAGGTATCTGCCTCCACCCCAAGCCCAGCAGCCTGGACCAATCCAGCCCCGGGGGTGGGGGCATGGGGAGGCGGGGAGGAGAGGGCCTGCCGTCTTTACCCTCCCCAACCACTGCCATCCTTTCACCTCTATAGCAAAACTGCAACTGTTGCTGGGCCATGGCGGCAGCGGGCAACATCGAGGCCCTGTGGGCCATCAAGTTCCGTCGGTCTGTGGAGGTCTCCGTGCAGCGTATGGCTAGGGGCTGGGGCGGGGGGCTGAAGGAGGCGGGGGTGCCTGAGGCCTGGGCACACACTGTCCCTTCTGGCACCAGAGCTGCTCGACTGTGACCGCTGTGGGAACGGCTGCAAGGGTGGCTTCGTCTGGGATGCGTTCCTCACTGTCCTCAACAACAGTGAGTGCCTGGCTGCTCTGGGCACTCGTGGCAGGGGGAGGACGGGGTGGGTACCGTTCCCGAGCTGAACTGAGTCTCCTCCCGGGCCTCGCTTCTCTCTAGGCGGCCTGGCCAGTGAGAAGGACTATCCATTCGAGGGCTGTGGCAAAACCCACAGGTGCCTGGCTGCGAAGCACAAGAAGGTGGCCTGGATCCAGGATTTCATAATGCTGCAGGCCTGCGAGCAGAGTGCGGGCAGGATGGGGACACGGGCGGGCACAGCGGGGAGACAGCCAGGGACAGACAGACCAGGACAGACGGGGCTATAGACAGAGTCAGAGGGATCCCTAGGGGCGGGGGCTAGAGGGTGGGAGAGAGGAAGAGATAGATAGAGAGAGATGCCCATGAGCCGAGAGTGGGGGCCGAAGGAGAGGCAGGACTCGATGGCACCTTCCGCCCCCAGGCATCGCCAGGCACTTGGCCACCCAAGGCCCCATCACCGTGACCATCAATATGACGCTACTGCAGGTGAGATAAAGTAGGGAATGGGGTGGGGGGGGCACATGTAGGGGAGGTGGCCCCGGACTCGGCCTCTCTGCCCCTGCAGCAATACCGCAAGGGTGTGATCAAGGCCACACCTACCACCTGTGACCCCAGACAAGTGAATCACTGTGTCCTGCTGGTGGGTTTTGGTAAAACCAAGTCGGTGGAGGGGAGGCAGGGGAAGGCGGCCTCGTTGGGATCCTACGCTCGCCCTCGCCGCTCCATGGCATACTGGACCCTGAAGAACTCCTGGGGGGCTCACTGGGGTGAGGAGGTGAGTGTGACCTACTGGGGGCGGACAGGGCAGGACAGCCCTCTCCCCGCTGTCTGGCGCTGATGGGCCCTAACTTCTCAGGGCTATTTCCGGCTGCATCGAGGGAGTAACACCTGCGGCATCACCAAGTTCCCGGTCACGGCCAGAGTGGACAAACCGAATAAGCGGCAACAGGTCTCCTGCCCTCCCTGAGGCTGTCTGGCTGCCCCTTGGCTCTCTCCTGCTGTGCCAGTTACCTTCCCCTGTCACCCGCCCCTAGGTTTTTGCCTAGTCTCCCAGTATTCTTGCTGGGGATTGAATAAAGCAAGACAAGACCCCCGTCTTTGGAGCGGACACGGCTGGGGTGGGGAAATGGGTGGGGAGCGAGTAGATACCGTTCTCCGACATGTCCTTGTCCCTGTGGGGTCAACGGACACATACATCCCCATACGCCGTGACACTCAAAGAGACGTACGTGTGTGTGATGGGCACACGCTTCCATGCGCGGACCCACGTGTGTACCCACTCACAGCCTCCTCCACAGTCATGGCAACTTTATTGTCAGTGTGGCCAGGGCGGGGGAGGGGCCTCAGTCATGATAGAGGCGCAGGAGGCAGCCACGGAGGGTGCCCATGTAGCGGTCCCAGAGCGCCTGGTGCCTGCAATGATAACAGTAACGGTGCTGGCTGATGTTGACTCGATCCCCATGACCCTGCTCCACGTGCTCTCGACACCTTCACTTGTGTAATGCTCACAGGATTCCTGTAAGCCTTACTGCTGCCACCCCCAGCTTATGTCTGAAGGAACTGAGGCACACAGAGAGAAAGGAACTTCTCGAGATCAGGTCAGTTTCTCAGCGATGGAGCTGAGACTCTGGTCAACAGAGTGACTTCCAACCCCAGGGCCAAAGAACAGGGAACTCAGAGTCTGCAGGAGGGCTGGGCCCCAGCAGGAGGCCAGCAGGGTAAGGAAGCCTGAGATCTCTCACCGGAAGCCATCCAGGGAGTGGACCGAAGCCGAATACTGATTGAGGAAGAGCCGCACGTCATTCAATGGCCAGTGGTCGGAGCGGCAGGGTTCCACGAACTGTGGGTCCAAGGTAACATCTAGCACTGGTATAGCCCAGGGACAGGCCAGAGGGCAGCCAGCAGGACAACTCACCTTTTCCACGAGGTCTACAAACAGGTCTCTGACGTCCTTATTGTGGGTCAGCTTGGCGGCCACGTTCACCAGCCCTCGGGACAGGTTCTGTGGGGCAGGGAGCCTGGGAGTTCTGCCTTCTGCCCGAGAGAGGCTGGGGGCTGAGACCACATCGGATCCACCTCCCTCAATCAAGTAATCCCCCAGCGTTTAAGAGCTGGTTGCCCCCAGGGGCAGGCAGAGGGAACAGCAGCACCGCCTGAGACCAACAGCAGAGCTGCTGCGGGGAGGCTGAAGATGCCCCAGGGACAGAGGCTGGACTGGGCCACAGACCTTGAAGTTGGCTTCCATCTCCGAAAAGACACCAAGCTTCCCCCGGAGGGCAGTGCACACCAGGCTGCAGGGAGACAGGGTCAAGGCCCGCGCTGCCCGTGTGCCCGCCCAGGCCCCGCCCCACAGACCCCTGGGGTCACCTCTTGTGCAGGTCTAGAAGGTCCTTGTCAGCCACAAGCACCTTGAGCTCCTTCAAGTCCTGGAGAAACTCCTTGTCTAAGTCCATGTCCATGTCATCCACCTGGGAGTCTAAGTGGGGCCCACGAAGGAATTGAGGTGGGAGATAAAAAACGCCTCCTGTGATGATCTGAGCCTCCCCCCAACACTTCATGGCACCCCACAAGACAAAAGAGCATGCTGGGTGTGAGAGAGCTGGAGGGACTGGCCGCAAGCCAGAGAGATGCTGTGGGTCCCTTGTGTGCAGACAAGCTATGTGTGGAAGCGCTGGGCCGTGAGAAGAAGCGGCTGGGCAGGGGCCCTGAAGAAGAAAGGCTGCTGGGAACGGGGGCCTGCACCTGGGTCAGTGGGGGCCTCACCGACGGCTCCGAGGGTCCAGTTCTGGATCATGAGCTCAGCACAGAAGGCAAAGTCCCCAAAGCTCAGATACTGCAGTTTTTTCTTCCCTGTCTCAAAGCGATTATTGGCAAAGAAGACGATGGCTGCATAGTCCCTGCGGCATAAATAAAAAATTGAAAGATACAGTAGATTACTACAGAAGGGTACCTGGCTCCATGATTCTAGTTCCCAGTTATGTGTCCCAAGCTGGTTTTAACCGTGTGTGACCTATGACTAAGGGCCCCCTGTCACCCCCAGAGCTGGAGGTTTAAAATAACAGTTTTAGGTTCCTGCTTGCCCAGTGATTGAGAATCTGCCTGCCAGGGCAGGAGATGCAGGTTCAATTCCTGACCTGGGAAGATCACACAAGCCGCAGGGCAACTAAGCCCTCCAGCCACAACTATTGAGCCTATGCTCCAGAGCCTGGAAGTTGCAACTACTGAAGCCTGAGTACCCTAGATCCTGTGCTCTGCAACAAGAGAAGCCACCACAGTGGGAAGCCCACTCACTGCAACTAGAGAAAGCCCTCCGGCAGCAGTGAAGACCCAGGACAGTCTAAATAAATAAATTAAATAGTTTTATGAAGGTATAATTCACATACCATAAAATTTACCGTTTTAAATTGTTTAGATAATTCCGGAATTTTTCATGTATTTGCATAACTGTGCAACCATCACCACTGTCTAATTTCAGAGCATTCTCATCACCCCAAAAGAAATCCTATTCCCATCAGAAGTCATTCTCACATTCCCCTCTCCCCTAGCAACCACTATTCTAGTTTGTTTTTCAGATTTGCCTACTCTGGTTGTGTCATATAAATGGAACATGTGGCCTTTGGTGTCTGGCTTCTTTCAGCTGGTTTCATGTTCAAGATTCATCCATGCTGTAGCACATATCAGTACTTCATTCCTTTTTATGGCCGAATAATATTCTATCATCATTTTTTGTTTCTCCTTTCATCAATAGATGAACATTCCTTTGGTTCTATATTTTCAACACTTATGAAGAGTGTTCCTATGAACACTATTGTGTGTGTGTGGACATAAGTTGTCAATCCCCTTGCATATATACACCTAGGAGTGAAATTGCTGGGTCATGTGCTAACATTTTTGAGGACCTGCCAGACTGTTTTCCACAGCAGCCGCCCCATCTTACATTCCCACTCATAGTGTGAGGATTCCAATTTCTCCACATCCTCTCCAGCACTTATTACTGTCTTTTGGGTTTTAAAGACTTATTATTTTTAGCCTCCTCTCCCCCACCCCTGGCGGGTGGTGGTGCTGGGAAGAATTTGGAGGCAGGAGGGTGCTCTGCAGTTCACACTGAATCCTGAAGGCTCATTCTAGGACCCACCGGCACGTCCTCTCCTACTCACCGGGCAGGGCTGCTAATGGGGGTGACTGTGAGGATAAACAGGAGTGGGAAAGGGAACCTAGGACTCGGCATTTCCTGCACGCCGCCTGCCTCCAGGAGGGAGATCCCTGGACACGCAGCCCTTTCCCGTCTGGCCCCGCCCTGAGACGTGGGCAGGGCAAGACCCCGCCCCTTCCTGGGAGCCAGCTCCGCCCAAGCCCCGCCCCCTAGGGCTCTCCCGCTGCTTCGGGAATAGGCAGAAACCCGGGGACTGGGGGTGGGATGTGTGGGTAGTGGGGGACGCTGGCGGGAGGATGGCCAGGAAGGCGAGGGCACCGGACCCGGACCCTGGCGTCCAGCACGCCCGAGTTCAGCCCTGCCCGCCTTCTCAGGGGCTTCCATTCATTCTGGGCCAAATGTGAACTGCCGCCCCCGCCCCAAACTGATGTAGTCTCGCGGACTGAGGACTCGGAGGAGGCCGTTCTGGAGTGAAGGGACCGCCTGGCTGACGACAGCCCTGGGGATGGAGGGGAGAGGGGACCGAGATGGACAGTTCTGGACCCGGCGAGGGTCTGGAAACCCTGGACGAAGTTTTGGTATTTCCAGATTGACTGTCCAGGTGTCCAGAATCACATTCCGGAGGGTGCAGAGTGAGAATCCGGAAGTTCCACGATTATTTGGTGGGGTCCAGGTGCCCAGGGTGACATTCTGGGAGGCGCAGAGTCTGGGGCCCCCGGGTGCCCAAGAATTCCTGGGGCACAGATTAGGAAGGGTCTAGGTGCGCAGGGTGACATTTTGGGGTGCGCACAGTGAAAGCCTGCGGACTCCTAAGTGAGCCGGGGGCCTGGCATCAGGGCCAATGCCCCCAGGATCGAGCGCCGGGGGACCCTGGCCAGGCGCCGGGAGGCGGCTCCGGGCGGCGCCGCGGGGGACCGGGTGGGGGCCTGCGGCCGGCCGGGGGCGGAGAAGCGGGGGGTCGGGGTCCCTCCCCCTGGCGCGGGCTCAGGAATCCGCCGAGGGGCGGGCGGAGGCGCCGGGGTGGGCCGCGCCGCGGCGGGCGGGCGGGCGGGGGGCGCTTCCTGGGGCCGCGCGTCCAGGGAGCTGCACCGTCCGCCTGTCCGTCTGCCTCAGGCACTGCAGAAGCCAGCCGAGCCGCCGGAGCCGCGGGCCGCGGGGCCGTCGCGGGCCCAAGTGAGTGGCCGTCCATCGGGGGAGGGCGCGAGCCAGAAGTCTAGGCCGAGTCGGCGTCAGCAAGGAGCCGAGAGGCCCGCGCTCCCCGGCCGGAGCCACAGGGGGACCAGGCGGGGGCGGGGCGGCCCCAGGCGAGTGGGCCCTGAACCCCGGCCCGCGCGAGGAGTGGGCCCTCGGCCCAGGGAGGCTCCGGGGCCCCAAGCGCGGTCCCGGGCGGGAGGCGGCAGGGGCTGGGGCTCGGAGTCCTGGCACAGGGTTTGGGGGTTGCTGTGGCAGAGGCGCTCTGACCCCTGCCCACCACCTCCCAGCCCCAGGATGCTCCCCTTCGCCTCCTGCCTCCCCGGGTCTCTACTGCTCTGGGCGCTGCTGCTGTTGCTCTTGGGGGCAGCGTCTCCGCAGGATTCCGAGGAGCCCGACAGCTACACGGTGGGGACAGTGGGGCCGCTGGCCTGGGCTGGGCTGGGCAGGGACACCGAGGCCAGGATCCTGGGGTGGGTGCTGCTGTGGAAGATTGTGCCCTCCCTTGGTTGGTGGAGTAGCTAGGGCCATTGTCTGGAGTAGGCCAGGAGGGTGGCCGGGCTTGGGCCTTGGTCTTGGCCTGGTCAGTTAGAGGGGACCAGGGGTGACCACTGGCCACCTCTGTTTCCCCTTGTAGGAATGCACAGATGGCTATGAGTGGGACCCTGACAGCCAGCACTGCAGGGGTGAGTATGCTTGGGGGCTGACCTGCCCCCGAGAACTGGGAAAGGAGATCACAAAGCCCAGGTCCTAGAGCGGTTGCAGGAGCCCTGTGGCTGTCCCCTGCCCCGCTCTGCCTGGCCGTGAGTCGCCTGCTCTGGTTCTCAGGGGACCAGCTTGGCTCAGGGTGGAGAAGCCATCCAGGCCCCTCCCCCTCAGAGAAACCCGGGGCACTCCCCCCGACCCACCCCCTAGAGTTCAGAGACCAACAGAGCGCTGACCACAGGACTGGTTCCTGGACACCTCATCTAATCACTCTGCTATCTCGCTCTGCACCATCACGGCCCTGGGCGAGCAGTGCGGGGCGGGGGCACGGTCAGGAGGCCTGCACGTTACTCTTAGGCTGAGTCAGGGCCAA
The DNA here is from genome assembly GCF_049115385.1 of Moschus berezovskii. Lineage (NCBI taxonomy): Eukaryota > Metazoa > Chordata > Mammalia > Artiodactyla > Moschidae > Moschus > Moschus berezovskii. The sequence continues at coordinate 7,105,248 of NC_142484.1, forward strand.
GGCTTCGGGGAGGGATAGAGACCCTCTTGCGGGCAAGAGAATGGGGGTGACGGTGGGAACAACTGCCCCACCATCAGCCCTGGCAGGCCCCAGGAAGGGGTCCAGGGCAGGCAGCCTTAGCTGGTGGAGTAGAGAGGGAAGGCCTTGCTGGATCACACAGCTGGGCTCCTGCCTCCCCTGCCCTCCACGGCCCACCCTTGGAGACTGGCTGTGCCCAGCAGGCCCCTCTCCGCAGATGTCAATGAGTGTCTGACCATTCCTGAGGCCTGCAAGGGGGAAATGAAATGTATCAACCATTACGGGGGCTACCTGTGCCTGCCCCGCTCGGCTGCTGTCATCAATGACCTGCATGGAGAGGGACCCCCACCACCTGTGCCCCCTGCTGAACACCCCCACCCCTGCCTCCCGGGCTATGAGCCCGATGAGCAAGAGAGCTGCGTGGGTGAGTAGGCTGCCAATCTTTCTAACAGGTGTCTAGCATTGCCTTTTAAAAACTCATACCTCATGTTCCTCCCTTGCTCAAAAGCCTCCTCAGGGCACTGGGATAACATCCAGACCCTTGCCCGGGTCCTTACCTGCCACAGGTGGTCCCAGTTCCTGTGCCTGTCCCTCTGCCCAGTCCCCCTGTGGGACCCCCACCTCAACTACTGCAGATGCCGTGCAAGAGCTCTGCCCCTTGGCCTCTGCTCTGGTCCTTCCGGGTCTGGACCCCACCCCTGGGAGGCACAGACCTTGGAGAAATGCCCTGGAATCAGTGTCCCTGGGAGTATGGGCAGGGCTTTGTCTTATGTATCCCTGATTTGGGGTCTCCCAGCTTAGGGGTGCCTTTCTCTTTAGCTCCAGGCTAGTAGACTCTTATGTGTGCTGTTGGGCGATGGGTCCACATGTTCCTGTTTGGGGGTGTCAGTCACCCACACACTCTTGTGAGTGGTACCCGACCTGTGTCCTCCCACGTGGAGGAGTCTTGTCATGTTGGGTGGTACACAGGCTCCCAGACGGGGGCTCAGCAGTGTGTCTTGCAGACGTGGACGAGTGTGCCCAGGCCCTGCACGACTGCCGCCCCAGCCAGGAGTGCCATAACCTGCCTGGCTCCTACCAGTGTACCTGTCCTGATGGCTATCGCAAGATCGGGCCCGAGTGTGTGGGTGAGTCTGGGCCTGTGGCCTGGCTCTCACCCCAGCGCCTGACCCCCATTCCAACCCACCCCCGGCCACCTCTGCCTGAGTCACTAGACCCAGAGCTGTATGCGTGTAATGTGTGAGTCCTGCCCGATCTGACCCGGCCCAGCCCCCAGACTCAGACAAGACGGTGGGTGATGAGGCAGGGTCCCAGCCGGCTTGGGTGGCACCTGACTTCTGCCCTCCACCGTCCTTCCCCTGCCTGCATCCCAGATATAGACGAGTGTCGGTACCGCTACTGCCAGCACCGCTGCGTGAACCTGCCCGGCTCCTTTCGCTGCCAGTGTGAGCCGGGCTTCCAGCTGGGGCCCAACAACCGCTCCTGTGTGGGTGAGGCTGGGCTGGGCCAGGCTCGGAGTCCTGGGCAGAGGGGTATGAGTTGGGGAACTCCCTTCCTGATCAGCCCGGGTGCAGTGGGGGCTCTGGGCTGCTCCTTGGTTTTCACGCCTCCTCCATTTTCCTGGCACCCCCAGATGTGAACGAGTGTGACATGGGGGCTCCGTGTGAGCAGCGCTGCTTCAACTCCTATGGGACCTTCCTGTGTCGCTGCCACCAGGGCTATGAGCTGCACCGGGATGGCTTCTCCTGCAGTGGTGAGCGCTCCACTCCTGACACTGTTTCCCCACTGGTCTCCACTGGTCTCTGCTGGTTCCCCAGGCCCTGTGTCGTGCCTAGCTCTTGCCACACAGCCCTCCATTTGATGCCTCTAATGTCCCATCCACCCGGCACCCATGTGCCTCCTGTGTACTCCACCCCATCAGGGGGCAAGGCACCTGCAGAGCTACCCGCCAGAACTTGCAGCCTGCTGGGGAAGGCACGGAGGGGAGCAGTTAGGTCCCCGCTGAAGCTCGGTAGAGTGATTGAGCAAAGATGGAGGTGCACCCCCTCCCTGGGAGTCAGGCTGATATGTGTGCAAATCCTGGACCAGGGCAAGTCACTCTTCTGAGTCCATTTCTTCTTCTGTAGAATGGGTTGTCTTGAGAATTAAATGAGAAAACGACAACAGACAAGACCTTATACTGTCCCAAGCAGCAACGTTTTACAAAGTGAATTAGTATTTATTCAGAACCTGCCCTGTGCAGTCTGCCAACAATCCTGTGAGATTGTTCTTCTTGTTCAGTCATTAAGTTGTGTCTGACTCTTTGCAATCCCATGCCAGGCTTCCCTATCCTTCTTCACTGTCTCCTGGAGTTTGCTCAAACTCATGTCCGTTGAGCCGGTGATACCATCCAACCATCTCATCCTCTGTCACCCTCTTCTCTCCTGCCTTCAATCTTTCCCAGCATCAGGGTCTTTTCCAATGAGCCAGTTCTTCCCATCAGGTGGCCAAAGTATTTATCTCACATCCTGTGAAATAAATGAGTTTTTCCTGCAAATTGACATTAATATCTCCCTCAAGTTTTTTGGGAGGACAATTACAAAGAATAAGATAAAATACTTCAATGAAGAGAAGTGGAGTGACTTGCCCAGGGTCATATAGCTGGGGTGAGGTGCGGCCAGGGCTCTCTGTGTCAACTAGCCGTGTACCGTTTCTGTTAAGCTTTGTGCTTTGCTGCCAAGTTAAGGCCCCACTGGTACCTGGCTCGGTGCCGGGCAGCATAAAGGGCACAGAGGAGAAAACCTGGCTCCTGCCTGCGCTGCTCACAGTTGGCAGGAGGTGACTGTGCTTGGGCGGATCGTAAGTTGCAGGAATTGGGCGAAGTGTTGAAACCCAGAGCAGTCTGGGGTGCGTCAAGGGCTCATCGACCTAATTCACTTATTTACTGAAAGCAAACAGAGGTTCCTCAAACTCAGTCAGTAGGATTTAAAGCCAAAACTCTAGATTCCCAGTCCTCTCATTTAGTATCATCTTAGTCTTGGGGCAGAGACAGGTCTGTGAGTGGGACAGTCTTTTTTTTTTCCTTTTGGCAGCACTGGGTCTGTGGTGCGTGGGCTCAGTAGTTGAGCCCCGCTGGCTTACTTGCTCCGTGGCACGTGGGTTCTCAGTTCCCCAATCAGGAATTGAACCCACATCCCCTGCATTGAAAAACACATTTTTAAAAATAAATTATTTATTTTTGGTTGCACTGGGTCTTCATTGCTATGCTAGGGCTTTCTCTAGTTCTGGTGCATGGGCTTCTTGTGATGGCTTCTCTTGTTGCAGAGCACAGGTTCTAGGGTGCTAGGGCACACGTTGTGGCACATGGGCCCAGTTGCCCCGGGGCATGTGGGGTCTTAGTTCCTGGACCAGGGATCGAACTTGTGTCCCCTGCATTGGCAGGCTAATTCTTAATGACCAGACCACCAGGAAGTCCCCTGGGCAGTCCTTTCTTGAACCCTCTGTCCCCTGCTGAGCTGCAGGGTTTATCTCTTCTGCCTCTTCTTGTGCTGCGCCTAACCTGGGGCCAGGCTCTCTGGATGAGCCCGTGTAGGGCTGAGCTGGGAGGCCGGCCCGGCCCTGTCCTCAGCCCCACCCTCCCCCAGATATTGATGAGTGCAGCTACTCCAGTTACCTCTGCCAGTACCGCTGTGTCAACGAGCCAGGCCGCTTCTCCTGCCACTGTCCACAGGGCTATCAGCTGCTGGCCACGCGCCTGTGCCAAGGTACAGGTTGCCCGGGTAGAGTGGGCAGGGGGGCGCGAGGAGCTGGTGGCCTGGTATCTGGGTTCCAGCCCCTCTCCCCTGGCACAGACATTGACGAGTGTGAGTCGGGTGCGCACCAGTGCTCTGAGGCCCAGACTTGTGTCAACTTCCACGGGGGCTACCGCTGTGTGGACACCAACCGCTGCGTGGAGCCTTATGTCCAGGTGTCTGACAAGTGAGTCAACTCCACGCCAGGCCACGGGAGAAACTACAACTCCCAGAGAGCTCTGTGGCTGCCTGGCACCCATTTGGACTGGCAAGTCCTGAAAGCTGATGGGAGTTGGAGTCCTTCGTGACTAAACCACACATGCTGTTTTAGCAGAAGTGGGAAGATCCTTGATTTTGGGGGGTGGGCCAAATTTGGGGGATGGGCTAGAACCTCACTCGTGTCCCCATCTTGGGGTCTCCAGTCGCTGTCTGTGTCCGGCCTCCAACCCCCTGTGCCGGGAGCAGCCCTCATCCATCGTGCACCGCTATATGAGCATCACCTCGGAGCGGAGCGTACCGGCAGACGTGTTCCAAATCCAAGCAACCTCCGTCTACCCTGGTGCCTACAATGCCTTTCAGATCCGTGCTGGAAACTCGCAAGGAGACTTCTACATTAGGGTAAGGCTCTCCCTAACCCCAACCCTCAAGTGACTTGCATAATCCCCAACTTGAGTTCCAGGAAACCTTAAGTGGAAGATTCAACTATGCCACCATACCCTGCCTATCCTGTGAAAGTTCCCCCTAACTCCAGGGGTCAGTTTCTATAGAAAGGTAGGAGTGTTATAAATTGGTACAAACTACAGATAGTTATATGCAATCCTAGCAACGCAATTTGGCTTGAATTGCTTCACCCTTAGGATTAAGGGACTGGCTTGAGAGGTAACAGACGCAGCAGAGTGTGGGAAGGCAGGCAAGTGGAGCTGGGTCTTGGAGGGAGAGAGGCAGCAGGGGCTAGTACAGGGCCTGGGGCCTGAGACTCCAGCTCTGAGGAGGGAGATGTGACTCACAGTGAGGGCCATAAGTCTTTGTCTGGTACCAGTGCTGGTTTTCTTGTTCTGGAATTGAGTGTTTTGAAGGTGAGTCTACCTGCCCCAGATCACCAAAGGCCCCATGTTCCCAAGCATCTCAGCCCGGGCCTTGAATCATCAGCTGACCGTGGTTGACAGAAGAATAACTAGCTGCAAAGGGTGGGCAGAGCACCAGGAGGGTATTTCTTGGGGGCAGGGTGCAGATGTCAAGGGGGTCAGAGAGCTGGATGAGGGCCTGGGGTTGCAGGCTGGCCGGGGCACTCTGCACTGTGCAGCTAACTGGTTGTGGGTGCCAGACGCGGGGCAGGGAGGTGATGCAGGGGTAGGGTTCTGGTGCGTATGTCAATGCAATCCACGTGTTCCCCCCCCCACCCACTGTACCCCGCAGCAAATCAACAATGTCAGCGCCATGCTGGTCCTCGCGCGGCCTGTGACGGGCCCCCGGGAGTACGTGCTGGACCTGGAGATGGTCACCATGAACTCCCTCATGAGCTACCGGGCCAGCTCTGTACTGAGACTCACCGTCTTCGTGGGGGCCTACACCTTCTGAGGGGTGGGTGGGGGGCCTTCAGGGAAGGGGAGGTTCTCTGTAGCTGAGGAGCCTGGGGCTCAGGGATGACTGTGTTCTGCTAAAAGGGAAGATGCTCTTGTGAAGGGTAGTAGAGAGAGAAAGGCAATAAAGGGAGAAAGAAGGAGTTCTGGTGGCTGAGGTGGGTGGGTCACACTGCAGTGAACCCCAGAGCGGGGAAAGGCCAGACTCATGGGAGGCGGGCCATGTCCACCTAAAGGCGGGGCATGTTTCTGCCCAGGCTGAAGGGCCCCATTGACATGAGCTGGGAGCTGCACCCCCAAGGCTGGGACTGGCCTACATACCATGGGCACCAGAATCACCCAAGAAGGGAGGAGGTAATGAGGCTGCAGACTCCAGGCCCCAGCCCAGAAACTTGGACTTGGCTGGTCTGCAGCGGGCCTGAAGAATCCTGCTCTAGACAGTGCCAGGAGGCCTTGGGTTTCAATCCCAGCTTGGCCTCAAACTATCAGTTTGGAAAAATCCTAGCAGCTCTCTGAGTCTCAGTGTTCCAATCCATAAAATGAGGCCACTGGATTGTTAGTGCTTTATAAACCTTTCTTTTCCAAGCTACAGAACTTCTCATCAAAGGAAATTTTATTTGATCAGAGAACTCTGATGACATGAACTAGATTCAGCGTTGCAACGCCTCACTCACTCCATCTCCCTAGCAGTTTCAGTGCTCTGAGAGGGAACCCCAAGGGTCCCGAGGAGCTCAGTTTTAAAAACCGGACATGATAGTCTCCCCAGTTCCTGGATATCTTTCAAGATCCCTGGGACCTGGTATCTCCTTCTAACGCGTAAAAATGTAAACACTTAAGATTTTTACTGTAGCCCAAAGATTCTGGTTAAAAGACTGGGTGGTCTGGGAAGATGGGGGCAGATGGGGGTCTGTCTTGTGGCATACAAGCTCAGGTCAGGGGGCCATAGCTGCAGTAGAGCTGTGACAAGGTCCTGCTCAGAACGGGCCCCAGATTCCTGTGCAAAGAGAGAGGCAGGTAAGAGTCAGGTGAGCGAGGGTGACCGCAGCCCGCCTACCCCCCGCAGGCTCTGTCTCCTGCCCTCACCTCTGCAGCGGCCCACACTTGATGGTGCTCAGTAGCATCTCCTGTTCCTTCGGGGTGGCACAGGCATCATAGGCAGCCAGTAAGCTGAGGGCGGGATGGGGAGGTTGATTTTCTAAGTCTTGACAACGGCTGACTGCTGGCCCACCCTGAGTGGCTCGGGCCAGAATCATGGGAGACAGGCTAGAAGGGGTCAGCCTGGGTGAGAGGAGTCAGGACCACTGCCGCCCTTCCAAACCCAGCATTCAAGGCCCTGCTCCATCTTGCTCCCCCTCCTTTCATGCTCCTGCAAATGTTTTCCCAGAATGGCTCTTCTTGGCCCCATCTTCATGGTCCACCCACTCCTCCAGAAAGCCTTCTCTGCTACATACCAGGTCTCTCCCCCCGCCCCAATGCCTGAGATTCTGTCTGGTCTTGCGTGGCTCTGTCTTCCTCACCACCTGACCTCCATGAACTCTTCAGGTGTCAGCGGGGTCAGTCCAGCCCTCACAGCACCCGACCACCCACAAGGCACTGGTTGAGCTGATGACCATGCTGAGGGGCGGGCTGCAGGGGACAGCAGAGGACTGGGGTTCCGTGAGCACCTACCTGGCAGGGGTGCTGTACCGAGCCACCAGGGCTGCCGCCTTCTCCCCGCTCACCCCGCGCACCTGCATGAGCTGCCTGGCAAACACGTCCCGCACAGACTGGGCCTGCAGTGGGGGGGTGACATATCAGGAGTGGCGGAGGGCCAGAGCCTGGGAGAAGGAGGGGCTGGGCAGAGGCGGTACCTTGTTCTTCATGGCTCCCGCGTTGAAGTCGCTGAAGGTGAGGAGTGAGCAGAGAGGGTTTGGGGAGGGCCCGGCCTTTGATTCAGGGTCCCCAGAGGTGCCCCAGGGGCGACTGCGGAGGGTGTGACCCTGAGGGAAGAGGGCACTGAGGCCAGAGCTCTAGGGGACATCACCAGCCAGTCCATGCCCCATCCCAGGCCTCAGTGGGCCAGCCTGAGACTAGGGAACTCAGTCTCCTCGCCTTCCTTGCGGGAGCACAGTACCCAAGTAAGGGGCCAGTGGTGAACAGATGGCACCCGGTGGAGTCTGCTCACCTGGTAGAGCCTCTGCAGGCCCTGTGTCAACAGGGCCAGGTAGGCAGCCGACTCCTTAATGTCCGCTGTGCGCTTCACAAAGAAGCCATCGATGACCTGGGGACGAGGAGCCAAGGGAAGAGGCGGCTCCTGAGCGGAGTCACCGACCACAGGCTCCCTGCGGGCCCGGCCCTGCCCTCCCGGCTCACCTGGGTGTTGGTGACAGCCTGCAGCAGTGTGCTCTCAGGAAGGCTGAGGTTGTGCACCGAACCATGCTCCTCCACCATGTACACTCGGCGCCCCAGGCCACAGCGCTTCAGCCGGAACTGAGCAGGCAGATGTGGGTCGGGCAGGTCAGGCCTGGATGCTCATATGCTAGGTGTCCATCATGTCACCCTCAAAACCGTCATGAGACCCTGGTCCCACCAGTTCGCCCGCCACCTCATCTTCCCAAGCTTCTCCACCTGCCTCAGAAGGGCCTCCACACCCTGGCTCATACTGCTGCTCTCCCATGGAAAGCCCCACTACCATCTCAATGATGCCCATCCCTCTCAAGCCTCCCTTGGCCTACGTGTGGCCTCACCGTGGGGTCAACCCAGCAGCCAGCATGGAGACACAGCCCCTGTGGCCCCATCCTGGAGAAGAGAGCCTTGTCAACTCTGGACTGCAGGAGCTGGACCCCCTAGGGGTCCTTAACGTGCTCCTTAGCTCTGCCCAGAGACCCTGCACACCTACTGTGTGCCCAGAGGGGCCCAAGGGAGTTTGAGTTCAGGCCACCCTGGACCAGCTCGAGAGGGGATGTGGCCGGAGTTGTGGGAGCTCTGCCTGGAGACCACCCGGAAGTGCCCCAGAGCGGGTGGGGGCACTGAGCCTGCCGGACCTTCTGCTCCCGGAAGCGGCCATCGATGATGCTGCTGCACAGGTCATCCAGCCGCTTTCGCTCCACGATGTGGTCCAGGACTAGCTCTGCAGGTTGTGCTGCCCGGAGGCCAAGAAGGGTCCCGTTAGCTCGCAGCCCTTCACCCACCATGCCCAGCCTCTGGCCTCCCCCTGCCTGTCCACACCCCTTACCTGGGTCTCTGGGACTGGTCTCCTGGGCCACCCACACGAAGTCCCCAACATGCAGCTTGCGCACCGTGTGCATCACGCGCAGCCGCTGCAGCTCTCGGAGCAGCTCTGGCCTGCGGCCCGCCCTGGAGTTGCACGGTGGGAGACCCAAGTCAGTGTCGGCCATCATCCCCCGACCCTCTCCCTCACCAGGCCCACCTCACTCACCCCTTGGTCTCGCCGACGTCCACACACAACAGCACCCTGTACTCTCCAGGCCCCAGCTCCAGCGGGGAATGCTGGATGCTCCTTTCGCTGGCACCACTACCAGGGAGAAGAGGCGGGCGTCGGCCTGAGCCGGGCCATGGCTGCTGTTCCCCTAACCCACAGAAGGCGGGGCGGCCACAGTCAGCTGGAGCTGCTGGAGGTGGGGTGGGGTCTTGGCCTCATTTCGGGGACCCCTCCCGCTCCCCTGTTCTCCTCCTCACAGCTCAGCTGAAGCCGATTCTGGCACTTCAGGCTCCTCCCCAGGGGGCTCCTCCGACCTGCTGCCCACATTCAGCAAGCTCAGGCCCTCTGAGTCAGCCAGTTTCTGGGCCAGCTCCAGACCCTGCGGGGTCAGCGAGTACCTGGCGGGTGGAGAACACAGATCTCCCTTCTTCACTCATGCCTGGCAGGCTCTCCTGCTGGTCCCCCAGCTAGGCTGGCTTCACCCGCCTTGGCAACCTTTTACAAACAAGTCCCGGGGCTCCCTAACTTCCCTCCTTCTGGCCGAGTTCTCGCCCCTCAGATCAGCTTCCCCTGGACCTGCCCAGGGCCGTTCCTCAGGTTGACAACAAGCACATCTCTGACTGCACGGCCACCCTCAGCACGGCATGCCTGCCCCCCCGCCCTGCCTCCCGCACCCCATGGAGTTCGCCCCACCTAGCTGGCTGGTGTGTCCTGAGGACCAGGTTCCTGTAGAGAAGGGAACGGAGAGCTGGCCAGGAGCGAGCACTTCCAGGGGCCACCTGTTCATAGGGGAGGAGACCCTTAGAGAGCTCCCAGGTCTACCTTGTGCCCACTCCCCGTGCCCCATGCCAATGCTTTCTCCCAAGGGCAGCCTCTGGAGGGCTCAGGGTCAGATCCAGAGCCACTTGGCTCCCTTCTCCCCCCTGTGCTTACCCTGGGAACCTTTGGGGCACACCTCTGCAACAGCTCCTCCTTGGTGAGGAAGCCCTGGCCGCTAGGATTCTATAACCAAGACAGAATCGTAACCAACACAACGCCTGGGCAGCAGGCCCACCACTTCAGTTCCCTAACTCCCAGCTTGGTAGGCGCTCACCTGGTGTTCCCTGTACAGCTGCAACAGAACTGCTCGTGCTCCTGAGTGCCGAGTTGGCCAATAGCTACCAGGGCCTCCTGCTTTGAGCTGGGTTGGGACCTGAAAGGTACAGGGGGGCTTTGAACCCAAAACCAACCAGCTGTTGTAGACAGATTCACTGGCAGAACTGAGGTTCAGGTCCTATCTCAGCAGGTTAAATAATCCTGGGCAAGTCACTCAGAGGGGCTTTCCTGGCGGCCCAGATTGTAAAAGAATCCACCTGCAATGTGGGAGACCTGGGTCCGATCCCTGGGTTGGGAAGATCCCCTGGAGGAGGGCACAGCAACCCACTCCACTATTCTTGCCTGAAGAATCCCAAAGGACAAAGGAGCCTGGCAGGCTGCAGTCCATGGGGTCACAGAGTCAGACATAACTGAACGACTAAGCACAACACAATACAAGTCACTCAGCTATCTCTCTAGTTTTTGCAACTAGTTTGTAACTGTCCAGTTTGTCACACAGGCTATGTGATGGGATGATCTCCTGCAAACTTGGGATGAGACAGTGGACAGTCTCAGGGGATGGGATTGGGGCGGGGGTGTAATCTGCCTGGCCCAGCCTCAGTTCTAGCATAGGACAGAGAAGGTAAGGCAAGAAGACTCAACAGCAAATTCTACAACTTACTGGGTTTAGCCCCCTGAATGGCTTGATTATGGAACTCTCTCAACTGACTATTATAAGTCACTATCCACACCTACAGATAAGAAAACTAAGCATCAAACAAAATAAGTCACTTGCCCAGAGCCAGGTGGGATTAGGACCCAGCACAGCTAAGTCCCCCAAGCCAGAAAAATCTTACTCCTGGTGCTCCTGCTTTCCCCTCTACTCCCCCTGATCCTTCCTCACTGGCATGGAAGGGTCCTGGACTTCAGCAGGGGGCCTTTCCCGGGCTGGGCTCTTGGTTCCGGATGGTGAACACGGGGCATGGTCACCTGTGGGAGGAGAAGAGCGTCAACCCCGGACCCTGGAATCCAGCAGGCAGGATGCTGCCAGCTCAACTGGCTGGTGAAAGCGATCGGGCTCTGAAAGAGCCACTAGCCCCAGGTCAAAGAGCAACTTGAACTGGAGTAGACAGATGAAGCCAAGGTATCCTGGGTGGGTACAAAAGCTGCACCTGGGGGAAGCTCAGGGGATTACCGAATCCTTCTCCCAGCGCTCACCAACTGATGCTTTGTGCTGCTGGAGTCGCCGGTCCAGCATCCGGCAAAGTCCGTCCCCGAAGTGCTGGAGAATCTTAGCTTCCTTGCCGCTGCGCAGGGGCAGTGGATACCGCCTGAGGGAGCGCAGCGCCTGGCGCGGGTAGGGGGTACATGATTGGGTCAGGGTAGGCCTGGTTGTTCGTCCCGGTCCGCACCTGTTCCCCATCCGGCCCGGCCAGAACCCACCTTCTGAAACACAAATTGCGTGCGGCGCCCTCTGCTGGCTGCCTCGTCCCGCCACTCGGTTAGCCAGCGTACGAAGAGAGGGTTGGGGCAAACAGGCAGCGGGCGTTTCCGGCCCAGCCGGACGGGCGCTGCCATGAGCCGCAGACCGGGTCCTCTGGCGCCTCACGCCGGTAGGACTGAAATGCTGCTAGTTTTGGAGACGGGATTCGAACACCTGGTTCCGGCGGAGGAGGGCGGGACTTCTCTAATCACGTGGTCCCACGCGGTGCATTAACCAGAGGACGGCCTTCTGCCGCCCTCCCCGCCCCTGCACTTCTCCTAAGTGGTTGGTACCGACCGCTGTATCTAGCACCTTTCGCCCTCCCGCCGTTCCCGGACAGGACCAGCCTTTGGGACGCGCCCCTCCTCCTTTACCAGCCTTGACCCGCCTCTTCCTCTCACCACAGATTCCAGAGCGAGGGTTGTCCTCTTTGTGCAGGGAAGGAGGCGGGCAATATGGACAGCGCCCCCTGTGGCTGGGAGGTCTGGCTGGGGAGGCGCGTACCGAGGTGATTTCCGTCTCGCTATAGCGGAGGACCGTGTAGAGAACCTGGCTTGTTTTCTTTTTCTCCGCACTCACCGTACAGGTGGGGGAACAAATGCGTGCAGGTAGTTTTGTAGGAGAGACTTTAAGAATGGGTGCAGGGAATGAGGACACAAAGGTAACTCAAGAGGAGCTGAAGAACCTTTCGAGGAAGCGGTTTTCTATCCTGAGCTGGGGCTCCTCCACCCTGGGATATGGGGGAGGGCCGTGAAGCCGGGGACACGCAGGGAAGGCCTTCAAAGCTTGGAGGACAGGGAAGAGGGGACAGACAGCAAGTAGAAAGGGAACAAATAGGAGGTGCTAGATATCGGTGGCTCAGTCGGTAAAGAATCGACCTGCAGTGCAGGAGACCTGGGTTCGATCCCTGGGGTCAGGAAGATCCCCTGGAGAAGGAAATGACAACCCACTCCAGTATTCTTGCCTGGAGAATACTATGGACGGAGGAGCCTGGTCCATAGGGTCGCAAGAGTCGGGACACGACTGAGCGACTAAACCACCATCAGACATCGGGGAATGTGAGGGGCTGAAATGGGCACGCTGTTGGATTCGGGGTGGAAGCCTGGCAGTAAGAAGCTCGGACAAAGGAAAACACTTAATCGTTTTTGTGACTTGTTGGAGGTGGGGGACCCTCAGGGAGGTTAAGATGGAAACTATCCACAGGGGTCCCAGTTGAGCCCGAGTCTACTCGGTGAGTTAGAGCAGCCGTCAGGGGTTATTCCGGAAGTGGAGAGATGCAGATCGGGGGCCGAACCGGAGCGGAGCAGAGAGGCGAGCGCCGGGGCTCCAGGCCAGCCCTTTCAAGCCCCGCCCAACCCCGATCGCTCACCCGCTATCACGCTCCACACTCCCGCCTCCCGCCCGACGCTGCCTTATAAGGAGCCTGCCGCCGGCCTTCGGATTGGCCCCGCCCCCTCTAGTCTCTTGTCCTAATAAGGACATCTAGGGCATCCCGCAGCTAGGGGCGGGCGGAGCGCGTCTCCAGGGTAACTGCGAAGTCTCCCTCCCCCTCCTCGTTGCTCTAGGAAACTCCGAAACTCTAAAAAGGTGGAGCCAGTCTTATCTCCGGCTGGGTCCCTAGCGGTCGAGCTGCGGCCCCCCACTGAGGCTCCTGGGAGCTCGGTTGGTGGGCGATGCGACGGGATGTCCCCGACTACAACCCCCAGCATGCTCTGCGACGTACCCCACTCGGGTGTCGCTAGCCGGCTCCTGAAGACCACGCTTCCAGCTGTTTATTGTTCCACCCTTTATTTTGCGGGTGGGATCAATGCCCCGGGCCTCTTGTTTGGGACCTTGTTTTCTCTTCCTGCAGACTAAGAGGTCTTCGAGACCGACGAAATGTTCCTGGAGTCCCCCACTCCAGTTTGGTTTTTTTTGAAGGTTATGCTCTCACGGAACTTCTGTCTCAATTTTTGAGGATATTAATTAACCATATGCCAGGTTACGAACTCGAGAATGAGATTCAAGTCTGGTTTAATATATATTTCCTTTTTTCACTGTCTAGTAGAAAAGCACATACTCTTTGAATCGAATGCACAAAACCCCTTCTCCCTTTATTGCCTCATTAATCTGCCAAACACCTTTCGGTACAAATCTCTTATTTCCAAACATTTCCTTGTAGCTTTTCCTTTGTGTTTTTTTCCTCATTTTATTGACGTTGCATATACCTTTTCTTAGTAGACAACATGGAGGATGCTTCATGAATACTTATCGTATTGGAGGAGACTTATACTTGAGATTCTCCTTGCTCTAGGACTGGATCCCAGGAAAAAGAATAAATAGGTGCTTCAATTCAGAAAAGTTAAATACTAACTCACTGAAAATTTTCATACCAACGTATCCAGAAAGTGCCAAGATGAAGCTTAGGAAAATCGTTTCGCTACTGTGTAAAGAGCCGCGAAGCCAGAGTTTATTCTCAGGTCTTATTACCAAACGCTGAGGCCTTCGCTGAGCTCGGAGCATTTCCTAGGAAATTGGACCAACGGGTGCGCTCTCCGCGCCACAGCCCCGCCTCTCTCTGCTGTTTCGGACTACTTTTCCCAGGATGCAACGTGGCGCTCGGAGGCCGTCAGACGAAGAAGACTCTGTTACCCAGCGAGCCCGAAGACGGCGCAGGGCCCTCGGACTTCATTTCCCGTCGGCCCGCAGGGGGAGCCCCGGAAGCCCGCCCCGCCCCTCATTGTGCGGCTCGTACTAAACGGAAGGGGCCGGGAGAGGCCGCGTTCAGTCGGATCCCGGCAGCAGCTGCAGCGGCTCTCGTCTTGTAGGCTCTCCTTGCTATCGCCTTTTCGCTTCCGGAAACATGGTGAGCGGCAGGCCACGGCGCCGCGGGGGAGGCGGCCGCGAGTCGATCATCTGGGCGCGCGAGAGGGAACGGGGGCGCGACGTCGGCACCCCCTTCCCCAGCTCCCGGGGCTGGACGAGGGTCTCGTGCTGAGGGGCGGGCGGCGCCGGGACGCGCGTGCGCGCCCGCGGGCGCCGGGGAGGGCTAGCTCGGACGTCGCTCGCGCGCCCCCTGGGCTCCCTTCCCCTCCCCCACCCTGCTGCTGCGCCCGCGCGGCCCAGGGCCGTGGGGGAGGGGTCCGGGGCGCGCGCGCGCCCGTCCCCTCGCGGGGCCGCCGGAGTCGCGCGCCGCGGCGGGGCCGCAGAGAGTCGCTTCTCGGGGACGCGCGTCTCGACTGGAACACGCGGCATCCAAACCTGGCCCGGGGGCGACGGAGGAAAAGCGCGCGAGCGGTCTTGGCGCGCGCGCCCCACCCAAGGGCTGTTACTGTCTCCGCGTCACCCTCCCTCTCGAGCGGGGTCCGTCTCGAGAGCAGGTGGCAGGGATGCCCGCGAGGGGCGGGGGCGGCGCGGCTGGCGGGGGATGCGGGGGTGTCTTGGCGCAGGCGCCAGCGATTAGGGGCTTGCACCGCGCGCCAGAGAGCGGACCGCGAAGGAGTCCTCGGCCGTCCTCCCGGGCTAGCAAGCCCCTGAAGGCGAGCCGGGTTCGCAGAGTACACCCGGCGGAGACTGGGACGGCGCTCCCGGCCGGCGCGTGCGCACACGGTCAGGCCCGGCCGCTGGGCCCGAAGCCGTGGACTAACGGGGCCTTCGGCTCTCCCGGATGGGGCCTGAGGGTGGAGCCGCGTTTAGGGAAGTGACCCAGGCGGGCACCGCCCGGAAACCACCCCGTCCCCTGTGTTCGGCCCGAGGGCTGCGAGAGCCGAAGGTTGTGTAACTTGCCCAGGCCTGCAGCTCAGGGGCCCGATAAACTCGTCGGCGCAGGCGCTTCCACTGGGTTGAGGCCTTCCGCGGTGCAGCTGCCGCTGGCTACAAGGTGTTTTTTTCGGGGAGGGGGCTGACTCTAGCCGATCTGCTTTCACCGCCTACTCCGGAAGCGGCTCAATCACGTGGCCGGCTTCCTCTGCAGTTCCGGGAGCGGGGGCAGATTTCACCGTGGACCGTCACTCCCTCTCCTGGCTAGGGTGTCCCCCAACACGACCTATAAGTTTAAAGAGCTCTCAGAGACTGTGGGCACTTGGATTTGGACCACTGACTCCTATCAGCGACTTGGGGCCTGCATTTTTCCCGTGTAGGGCTTTAATTAGGGGTTTGTTGTTGCTTTGGTTTGGGGAGACCCAACCAGAAAAGGGAATACCTTGTGTAATAACTACTTTGAACCGTGCTGATGGACTTGCTAGAACCGTTGGTGGGTCCTGATTCTATAGAGATGACTAGGAGCTGGGTCCCTTTCTGCTCTACGTGAAGTTCTGAGTCAGCACTTTATGCAAAAGCTGAGACTGTAGAAAACGGGGTCAGTAGTCTGTCGGTTCTTTTAATTTTGGACTCACATCTTGGCCAAGGCTCTGCTTCTCACAGGTCGTGGATCTCTAGCCTGCAGGATGTCGGGGTGGGGAGGAATGCTGTTGAATTATGTGATCAAAGGTCTCTTTTTCTTTGGCTGCTATTCTGGGATTGTGTCACATCTGATCCTTTGACAGTGACCTGGGTGGGAAAATACTGCCACTAGTCCTGGGAAGGGGATTAATAGTAACCTCTTGGGGCTGAGGACTATACTTTGTTGGCCTCTAGACAGATCTCCTAACAAAGCAAAAGAGGGACTTCAGGGCATGTCCCAGAAACTGTCTCCTTACGAGGTGCGTGTGGCTCGTCCTCTAGGCCTCTGGTGTGGCTGTCTCTGATGGGGTCATCAAAGTGTTCAACGACATGAAAGTGCGTAAGTCATCAACACCAGAGGAGGTGAAGAAGCGCAAGAAGGCGGTGCTCTTCTGCCTGAGTGAGGACAAGAAGAACATCATCCTGGAGGAGGGCAAGGAGATCCTGGTGGGTGACGTGGGCCAGACGGTAGACGACCCCTATGCCACCTTTGTCAAGATGCTGCCAGACAAGGACTGCCGCTACGCCCTCTATGACGCAACCTACGAGACCAAGGAGAGCAAGAAGGAGGACCTGGTGTTCATCTTCTGGTGAGCTCCTCCTGCAGGCACCTTCCCCTTTCACCTGCTCTAGCTGTGCCCCACCCCCCTTTCCCAGGACAGGAAGGTCTGTGGCTCCGACTTAATCCAGACACCTGCGTGTCAGAGGAGGGTGTTGTAATAGAACGCTTGTGAATGAGGAACTTGATGAAAGCGTGAATGTTCGGGCCCAGCTCAGGGGTTTCTGGAAGTTATTTATTGCTTGAGGGCACTTGCTGGGTTTGGAGGCAAGTTCTCTTGTGTTGTCTTCCAGGGCCCCTGAGTGTGCACCCCTTAAGAGCAAAATGATCTATGCCAGCTCCAAGGACGCCATCAAGAAGAAGCTGACGGGTAAGGGCCAACATTGGTGGTGCATATGCCCTTGTGCTTGGGCCTTGGCTGCTGGGTGGGGTGGATGGCATGGCCCAGGAGATCCCTGCCCGCTGGAAGGTAGCCTGGTCCCCTCCATCTGTTCAGACTGGCTCCTTCCCAGCCACAGCAACGCCCTCCCCCACCCTTCTGCTCACAGATGCTCCCCCTTCTTCCCCACAGGGATCAAGCATGAATTACAAGCAAACTGCTATGAGGAGGTCAAGGACCGCTGCACCCTTGCAGAGAAGCTGGGGGGCAGCGCCGTCATCTCCCTGGAGGGCAAGCCTTTGTGAGCCCCCTCCAGCCCCCTGCCTGGAGCATCTGGCAGCCCCAGACCTGCCCACGGGGGTTGCAGGCTGCCCCCTTCCTGCCAGACCGGAGGGGCTGGGGGGATCCCAGCAGGGGGAGGGCAGTCCCTTCACCCCAGTTGCCAAACAGCCCCCCCACCCCTGGACCTTCCTCCTTCCTCCACCCCTGACGGTTCTGGCCTTCCCAAACCGCTTTTGATCTTGATTCCTCTTGGGTTGAAACAGACCAAGTTCCCCCCCCCCAGGAACCCCTGTTTGGGGGGGGCTGTATTTTTTTTAACGACACCCCAGTCCCCCACCTGTTCCTCCCCTTTCCCATGCTGCCAACTTCTAACCGCAATAGTGACTCTGTGCTTGTCTGTTTAGTTCTGTGTATAAATGGAATGTTGTGGAGATGACCCCTCCCTGCGCCGCCTGCTTCCCCTCCCCACTTTCCTCTGGTCACAGCCACTCATGGAAGCAGGACCAGTAAGGGACCTTCAATTTAAAAAAAAAAAAAAACACAATAAAAAGGCTCACTAATGGGACATTTGTTTCAAGGTTGGGGCCCTTGTGCGGGAGGTGGGGTGGAAGAACGAGCAGCATCCTCTGTACCCACCTCTCCAGCCCCCACACAACCTCATTTGACCCCTGTGACTGGCTGAGCCTCCTTTCCTGATAGTTCCTATTCTTTGTTTTATAGCTGGCACCAGGCTGGCTATCTAGGAGGCAGCTCAGCCAGGGTGTGTCTGCTACTGCCTGCAGGGGTCCGTTGAACAGGGGCTTCATGCCTGAACTAGCTGTTCCTGTTGCCTTGATCCAGGTGGGCAACGGGACGCTGAGGCCTGTCCTCTTATTCCCCACGCAGCCTTCCCAGATGTGGGCTGTGAGACTGCAAATCACTGGTTGCCTCCTGAGCTTGTTCTTTACCTTCAGTAGTTGGTCTTTTGCTCTGCCTTCTCCCCTGGGTGGCTGACTCATTTATGAGGGCTGGGTCTACTGGCTGCTGTGAGTCAGAAGCAAGGTTGAGCCTTTGGCCTTAAGCAGCTGTGTCTGGGGTCTAGGGTGGGGCCAGCTAGGTGGAGCCCAGGACTTCAGACCTAGGTGTCTTGGGCACCACCTTCCTAGTGTTTAAGCAGGAGGGTGTTGGCTGGAGCCTCAAGCCTCTTGCCAACTTTGCTGTGGGCTCTTTCCAGACTGTACTTTGGGTTTTCACCTGCCCCACAGGTAAAGGTGGAAGGAAGTCTTGCCCTAGGGGTCGTGGTAATGCAGGATTTATACTTCTCCCTCCACCCAGCTTCCCCATCAGCTAAAAAGCTGCCTGGAATTAAAGATTGTTCCTTGGAACTTGCCAGTATTTCTGAGAGAGAGGCAGGAAGGCGTATTCCATTTTCTAATTAGGAAATGGGTACAGAGGATTTATTAGTTTTATGTGTGGTCTGTGCCAGGGTTTATAAGGGGTGGTGGCACGCCTTGACTGCTCCTGGGTTCCAAGTTCTGGATCTTGTCTATACAGAGAGCCTCCTAGCACTCTGGAGAGTGACTGAACACATTGCAAGGGTGTCCCCCAGGATCTGGCCTCTACCGTGGTCAACTGGTAGAGGATGTACCTGGTGGGCCCTGGAACTGGAATGTCAGGACAAGCAAGCCTCCTTATAAAACCAGGTTTTTTATTTGTGAATAGGCTGGAGACAAACGAAGTTGGACCAGCAGTGGGTGGAGGCTGTCCCTCGGCCTCTAGGGAGGGGAGGTCACATTCCCTGGGCTTCCCCAGATTGGGGCTCTGCTTACCTCTGGCCAAGTGTGGTGTCCATGCTGCTCTATCTGGCAGGGCCTGGCACCTTGGTGCAGGGGTGGGGCTTGCCCTGAGAAGGGGCATGGCAAGTGGCTTCTAGGGCTAGAAGGCAGCCTGTGGAGTGGGAGATCTGGGGGCTTTTGGTAACTCTAAGGCTCCCCCTTGAGGATGACAAGGGTGCTCTGGAGAAGCAGGGTGCTGGCCTGTGGAGGAGAGATTCTTGAGGTCTCCTCCCTGCTGTTCCCCCACCTTGAATGACTCTTCTGTTCCCAGCCCTGTCCTACTGTTCACTGAGGCCTTGCTACCAATGAGAAGGGAAGGGTCTTGGTCAAAATGGGGAGCCCTGGCCCCACAGCTGGGGTGCTCAGGCCAGCCACCTCCCCCGACCCCCGCCAGGTCCGAGGCCCAGGGTGGGAGGCCAGGAAGGCAGCAAGAGGGCTCGGGGAGGCTGGAGGGCTCACCTTGGCGTGTTTGAGCTGCAGCTCAGCCAGCTCAATGAGGTTCTCGTGGAAGGATATGTGGGATTTGAAGTCCACGAGCTCTGGAGAGGAATGGGGACCCTGGCAGGGTGGCCAGTGCAGTGGCAGGGGCTCGTGGGCCATGGGGCTTTGCCTGGCTGAGTCCGAGAGGCATTCGAAGCACTGGCAGCACAGCTGTTGGTGGCTCTCTGTAGCCCACACCTCCTGGGTGCTGGTGTGGGCCTTGTCTAGCACCTTGTTGGCATTCTTGTAGTCTGCCAGTGCCAGCAGCCACCAGGGCAGCAGTCCTGGGACCGGCAAGGGCACAGGATCCCTGACTCACGGCCCTCGCCTGCCTGCCCTCCCTGGTGGCTCAGCCCCCTGGCCTCCAGCCCTCAGGTTTGCTCTGGGGCCACCTCTCACCTTGGCTGCCTGGGAGTCTTGCATGTAATATCTCAGCATGTCTGACAGCTTCAGGTCCACATTAGAGGCCACTTGGTCCTCCAGCTCCTGAAGCAAGAAGGTGGAGGCTGGGGACAGAACTGGCAGAGGGGCTGCTAAGGAAAGGGGTGCTGCTGTCCCTCTAAATACCCAACAGAGTCACCTGATAACCACTCACAAAGCAGGTGGCCTCGGATCTGGATCTTGGGGGTTGAGTAGGGGTTAGACAACAGCCAAAGGCTTTGCAGGTGTGCAAGCCAGATATGATTTTAGGGAACTTTAAGTTCAGTAGGGCTGTTGGGTGGCAGTGGCCAGAGCATACCAGGCTTAACATGCAAGCTAGGAACTCTGGGCTTTGTGTCTTGGGCAGTTCCTGGAAGGGACAAGGTCACTGAAGGGCCCTGAGCAGGGGAGAGATGAGGAGCAACGGACATTTTAGAAAGATTGGCACACTCCAGTGACTTTCTTGGCCAAGAGTTCAGGAAGTGTGTCTGGGGCAGAATGTTGGCAGCACAGCACAGTGCCAAAGGCACGTGGCACATCCTGGTAAGGGCCTTGCCAAACCCACTTCCCACCTCCTTCCCCACCACAAACACACACACTTGAGGCTGGATCCCTGACTTCACTCCAATCTTACTAAACTAGTGTGGAGAATGAGCCCAGGGCTTCATCAGGCCCAAGTTATCACTGAAAGATTCCAAAACGATCCTAGAGGTTTACCCCCTCCCAGGACAGTCTCTTCCCTGCAAAGGATCATGATCACCTTTCAACACAGAAGGTAGTACTCACCCTTAACCGTTCAAAGAACTCTGCCAATTTGAAGAAGCTCCTAGGAGGCAGTGGGGAGGAGTTAGAGCAGGGGTCTTAGCGGGTGCTTAAAGTCTTCCTGCCCTTAGGTCCCTCTTGGGGAAATCGGCTCTTTCTCTACCAAAGCCAAACAGGAGCTTCTTCACCTCCCCCTGGAGCTGATAGTAGATTTCCACACAGTGACCCTCCTCATGGACAGACACAGTATTACAGGCTTAGGGGAGAGGGGCCAGAGGGAATCTTCACGTCTTTAGCTGGTTGACTTCCTGTGATCCCAGACTGCTCAGTGCAGCTGAGATAAGCATGTAATCATCTCCCAGGCTTGCTGGGATAGAGCCCTCCATCAGAGCCCCTTGTCCACCTGTCAAGCCCCACCCCTGGTGTCTGTGGCCATGGGCAGACACAGGAAATTTCCTCTCCCCTGGGAAGTATGCCACTGGGGAGAGAAGGTAGGGGATCCAGGGCCCCTGGAATTCTGTGTACAGTCATGAGTGCATGACTCGGTCTCCCCACAGACAGGCGTCTAGATGCAGGCATGGTACTCCAGCAGGAAGGTCCGCTCATGCTCAAGGAAGTCATCCACCTCCTACGAGAGCCAGACAGGACCCACTTATACTGAGCCCCCAGAAGCAGAGCAGCTAAGGGCTCCCAAGGGTGGCACGATCTCCCCCTAGGCCAGAACCCCCAGTGGCTTCCCTCCCACAGCCACCCAGAGCCTCAATCCGTGCTGTGGACTTGAGGCCCTGGGTTGAATCCAGAGAAGGGGCCTAGGAGTCACCTTGAGCCCTGACAAGCCAGTGATGGAGGGCTTCGTCTGCAGACTTCATGATATTCCTCAGAAACCCCCCAAGGAGCCCCTTTCTGTTCTTTCCTCGGACAGTCAACTGAAACACACGTGGGGAGGGGGTCAATGTTGTGCAAGAGGGCATTTGCACCTCCCACCCCGGGCACATGCCACTCTCAGAGCTGATGAGTTGGAGGCCTGAGCCCACTTAAGAGTCCTATCCCCCACCCGCAGGGGTGACCCCAGCTCACATCCTGGCTATATTCCAAAAAGACAAAGTTGTGGTCTCGACGCAAGGTGGGGTGAGCTGCCAGGTGCTGCAGAGAGGCTTCATGGATCATAACTGTCTTCTTGAAGATAGCCAGGTAGTCCCTGCAGAGGACAGCAGGCAGCTCACAGGTCCCTCGCTGGCTCCCATCATCCTGCCCCTTCTCCTTTGGCAGCCCCAGAGTAAGGAGCAGGGTCCCTACACATCCACAGGGGGTAGTCAGGAGGGAAATCCTGGGCCTCTCTGGAGAGATTGGGCTGGGGCTTTGTCAGACAGACAAGAAAGGGAGGCAAGGGACTTCCCAGAGGTTAAGAATCCGCCTTGCAATGCAGGGAACGCAGGTTGGATCCCTGGTCAGGAAACTTTAAAGATTCCCACATCCTGAGGAGCAACTAGAGTCTGTGCCACAACTAAGGCCTGGCGAAGCCAAATAAGTGAGTAAACGTTGAAGAAGGATTGGGGGCGGCGCTCACGCTTCCCGCTCCTGCTTGACTTCGGCAGACTCTTCCCGCGTGATGGAGCGGTCTTCCTCACCCAGCTTCTGCAGTTTTTCCCTCGAAGCCTCAGAGTCTGGCCATGGAGGGGCTGAGGGGATCTGCTCAGAGGACAGAGCTGGGAGACCTCTTGTCATCAAGATGGCCATCACCCGCACCCCGAAAACCGGCCCTGCCTCCCCACCTCCCTTGAGGGCCAAGGCCAGCTCCCCCTGTTCTCCCAGGCCGTCTCCCCTCACAGGGAGACTGGTGTACCCCTGCCTTGTAGGCATTGAGCAGCCAGATGAATTCCTCATGCTGTCGCATGACGGAGAACTCAGTCTGGGCGAAGTGAGGCAGGCAGCTCCAGAAGCTGAGAAGCCTGTCTGAGGGGTCTCTCCTCCCCTGCTCCCCGCAAGCCCAACACCCACTAAGCTTCCTGCGCACCCACTTTTGGGCCAACCCCGTCCCACATGCCAGGTGAGGTCCAAGTTGGGGCTCTTGTGTTCCTGATCACCCTCAGGAGGGTGGACACGGGATGGTAGCACTTGGGGCCTTAGGAAAAGGCAGTCAGAGACTAGATGAGATGCTCTCCTTCTCAGAGGGCCAGGGGGTGAGAGCCAGGTTGAGGAGCTGGGCCCAAAGGCTCTGTTGGCATCTGCCCACCAGGTGAGCCAGGCTTCTTGGGCTCCTGAAGCCTCCTTCGGCAGCCACTGGAACCACACCCCTGCTCCCAGTGCAACGTCACCTTGGTCTGAATAGTGAATTTCACCTTGTCCTGCTCCACTCACTGACGGCATCAGAGATCTCCACCTGCAAGAAGCTGTCTCCCTGCAGGCCCACTGACATGGAGGAGGCCTGTGGGGGACGGGAGGGCCCTGACATGACTGATCACTGCCACCCCCATCCTGGCCACAGGCTTCCAGTCCTCCTGCAGAGCTGCCTCAAAGTATTATTTCCACCATGCCCTGGGGTCACTGGCTGCACCCCACACACACACACCAAAGATCCTGGTAAGTCGCTGCTCAGGGCTTCACAATGATCCTTTCCCACCCAGCCATCCTCTGAAGTAGGCAAAATTTGCCCCATTTTATAGGCCCAGAGGCTGCTCCCCCCAGAGAGGTGAAATAATGTGGCCTGAACCACACAATGTGGCAGGGCCAGATTGGAACAGTTTTTCAGTTCCACGTCCCATGTGCTTCCTCAGCTACTTGCCCACCCCTTCCCAGCTGGTTACCTCAGGTACCTCTCACCAGGTGTAAAGACGGTCCCACCCCTTTCTGAGGGCGTCCTGAGACCATTCCATTCACTACGTTTAGTGTCAAGAGGCAGACTTATAGGTCAAGCACTTGTATCTCTCCAAGTGAAAAGATCCCTGAGGCACCAAGCTACTAGTTCATTCTTGCACTGAGCTATCTCAATAAGCATTTACTGAACACCTGCGCTGTCCACACCACTGGGCCAGGAGGTACTAGGGAGAAGGTCAGCAGCCACTCTCGCTCCAAGCACAGCTCACTTCTCACCCTCAGTGGCCTCCCTGTCTCCTCTCACGGGCTTTGGCATATGTTTAGGACACTGAGGGGCCACTCACAGATTAATTTTATCTGGCCCTGCGCGTCATATATCAATGTAGTTACACAGTACACACTCGTTTGTGACCGTGTTCTTTACCGATACCCACCTGTGTCGTTGAGCATGGTGGTTCCTTTCCACTGCTGTATGGTGTCACACTATGTGACCACATCACAGTTTCTCTACTACTGTCGGTGCTCATCTGGATTACTTCCAGTCTGGGGTTATTATAAATAAAGCTACCATGAACATTCTTACATATATCTTTTGAGGGACCTAAGTACTCATTTCTGTTGGGTGTGAGAACTGCTTGATCAGAGGGTAGGCATGTGTTGAAAACGCTTTCATAGATACTGCCAAACAGTTTCCCAAGCTGACTGTTCTAATTTACACTCCCACTAGCACTGTATGGAAGTTCCAGGTGCCTTTGTCAATTATATGTGTTGTCAATATCCACAGCTCAGTGGGATGTCTTTTCACTCTCTTAATGGCTTATAATTCTACAATTAAAATTATAATTCTACAATTCTCTTAATGGCTTATAATTCTACCAAACTTTTCTTTTGTGATTCAGGATGCTTTTGTACTCTTGAAGAAACACTCCCACCCCAAAGTCATGAAGATGTTCTATTTTTTTTTTCTTCCAGAAACAGTTTTAGGTCTATGATCCATTTTCATACATTTATATGTAGATCTACTATCCATTTAATTTATTTTGTATATAGTGTAAAGTGTGGGTTGTGATTCATTTCTGCCATATAAATAGCCAGTGGTTTTGGCATTATTTGTTTAAAAACATTGTATTTGCACTTATCCATCAGAGGGAAGACACAATGAAAACCACAATCACAGAAAACTAACCAATCTGATCACATGGACCACAGCCTTGTCTTACTCAAAGAAACTATGAGCCATGCCGTGCAGTGCCACCCAAGATGGATGGGTCATGGTGGAGAGTTCTGACAAAACGTGATCCTCTGGAGAAGGGAATGGCAAGCCACTTCAGTATTCTTGCCTTGAGAACCCCATTAACAGTATGAAAAGGCAAAAAGATAGGACACTGAATGATGAATTCCCCAGGTCAGTAGGTGCCCAATATGCTAGATCAGTGGAGAAATAACTCCAGAAATAATGAGAGACAGAGCCAAAGCAAAAACAACACCCAGTTGTGGGTGTGACTGGTGATAGAAGCAAGGTCCGAAGCTATAAAGAGCAATATTGCATAGGAACCTGGAATGTTAGGTCCATGAATCAAGGCAAATTGGAAGTGGTCAAACAGGAGATGGCAAGAGTCAATGTCAACATTTTAGGAATCAGCGAACTAAGATGGACTGGAATGTGTGTGTTTAACTCAGATGACCATTATCTACTACTGTGGGCAGGAATCTCTTAGAAGAAATGGAGTAGCCATCATAGTCAACAAAAGAGTCCAAAATGCAGTACTTGGCTGCAATCTCAAAAATGACAGAATGATCTCTGTTCATTTCCAAGGCAAACCATTCAATATCACAGTAATCCAAGACTATGCCCCGACCAGTAATGCTGGAGAGGCTGAAGTTGAATGGTTCTATGAAGACCTACAAAACCTTCTAGAACTAACACCCAAAAAAGATGTCCTTTTCAGTATAGGGGACTGGAATGCAAAAGTAGGAAGTCAAGAAACACCTGGAGTAACAGGCAAATTTGTCCTTAGAGTACAGAATGAAGCAGGGCAAAGGATAATAGAGTTTTGCCAAGAGAACGCACCGGTCATAGCAAACACCCTCCTGCAACAACACAAGAGAAGACTCTACACATGGACATCACCAGGTGGTCAACACCGAAATCAGACTGATTATATTCTTTGCAGCCAAAGATGGAGAAGCTCTATACAGTCAGCAAAAACAAGACTGGGAGCTGACTGTGGCTCAGATTATGAACTCCTTATTGCCAAATTCAGACTTAAATTGAAGAAAGTAGGGAAAACCACTAGACCATTCAGATATGACCTAAATCAAATCCCTTACAACTATACAGTGGAAGTGACAAATAGAGTCAAGGGATTAGATCTTATAGACAGAGTGCCTGAAGAACTATGGATGGAGGAGTGATCAAGTGATCAAGACCATCTCCAAGAAAAAGAAATGCAAAAAGGCAAAATGGTTGTCTGAGGAGGCCTTACAAATAGCTGTGAAAAGAAGAGAAGCTAAAGGCAAAGGAGAAAAGGAAAGATATACCCATTTGAATGCAGAGTTCTAAAGAATAGCAAGGAAAGATAAGAAAGCCTTCCTCAGTGACCAATGCAAACAAATAGAGGAAACCAATAGAATGGGAAAGACTAGAGATCTCTTCAAGAAAATCAGAGATACCAAGGGAACATTTCATGCAAAGGTGGGCACAATAAAGGACAGAAAAAGCACAGATCCAACAGAAGCAGAAGATACTACGAAGAGGTGGCAAGAATACAGAGAAGAACTGTACAAAAAAGATCTCATGACCCAGATAACCACAATGGTGTGATCACTCACCTAGAGCCAGACATCCTGGAATGCAAAGTCAAGTGGGCCTTAGGAAGCATCACCATGAACAAAGTTAGTGGAGGTGATGGAATTCCAGTTGAGCTATTTCAAATCCTGAAAGATGATGCTGTGAAAGTGCTACACTCAATATGCCAGCAAATTTGGAAAACTCAGCAGTAGCCACAGGACTGGAAAAGGTCAGTTTTCATTCCAATCCCTAAGAAAGGCAATGCCAAAGAATGTTCAAACTACCACACAATTGCACTCATTTCACATGCTAGCAAAGTAATACTCAAAATTCTCCAAGCCAGGCTTCAACAATATGTGAACCAAGAACTTCCAAATGTTCAAGCTGGATTTAGAAAAGCCAGAGGAACCAGAGATCAAATTGCCAACATCCATTGGATCATCAAAAAAGCAACAGAGTTCCAGAAAAACATCTTATTTCTGCTTCATTGACTAAGTCAAAGCCTTTGACTGTGTGGATCACAATAAACTGTGGAAAATTCTGAAAGAGATGGGAATACCAGACCACCTGTCCTGCCTCCTGAGAAATCTGTATGCAAGTCAAGAAGCAACAGTTAGAACTGGACATGGAACAACAGACTGCTTCCAAATCGGGAAAGGAGTACAACAAGGCTGTATATTTTCACCCTGCTTATTTAACTTATATGCAGAGTACATCATGAGGAACGCTGGGCTGGATGAAGCACAAGCTGAAATCAAGACTGCCAGGAGAAATATCAATAACCTCAGATATGCAGATGACACCACACTTATGGTAGAAAGCGAAGAAGAACTAAAGAGCCTCTTGATGAAAGTGAAAGAGGAGAGTGAAAAAGTTGGCTTAAAACTCAATATTCAGAAAACTAAGATCATGGTATCTTGTCCCATCATTTCATGACAAATAGATGGGGAAACAATGGAAGCAATGACAGACTTTATTTTGGGGGGCTCCAAAATCACTGCAGATGATGACTGCAGCCATGAAATTAAAAGATGCTTGCTCCTTGGAAGAAAAGTTATGACCAACATAGACAGCATATTAAAAAGCAGAGATATTACTTTGCCAACAAAGGTCCATCTAGACAAAGCTATGGTTTTTCCAAGAGTCATGTATGGATATGAGAGTGGACTATAAAGAAAGATAAGTGCTGAAGAATTGATGCTTTTGAATGGTGGTGTTGGAGAAGACTCCTGAGAGTCCCTTGGACTGCAAGGAGATCCAACCAGTCCATCCTAAAGGAAATCAGTCCTCAATGTACATTGAAAGGACTGATGTTGAAGCTGAAACTCCAATACTTTGGCCACCTGATGTGAAGAGCTAACAAATTTGAAGACCCTGATGCTGGGAAAGATTGAAGATGGGAGGAGAAGGGGACGACAGAGGATGAGATGGTTGGATGACATCACCAACTCAATGGACATGAGTTTGAGTAGACTCCGGGAGCTGGTGATGGACTGGGAAGCCTGGTGTGCTGCAGTCCATGGGGTCGCAAAGAGTCGGACACAACTGAGCGACTGAACTGAACTCATTTGCACTATGATTTGTTTTGGTGTGCACCCTGGCAGAAAATCAACTGACTTCAAAAGTGATCAGTTCTGTATTCCCTATTCTGTTCCACTGATACACATCTATATTTTTTATATCACACTCTGTTGATTACTATAATTGATAGGCAGTATGGAAATAATGTAGAATTAACTTTGTCCTTTTTCAAAATCATTTTGGCTACTGTAGGTCCTTTGCGTTTCCACATAAATTTTAGAATCAGCTTGTTAATTTCTACCCCAAAAAACTTTCTGAGATTTGATTGAGATTACATTGAATCTATAGGTCAATTTTGGAAGAATAGATATTTTTACAATACTCAATCTTCTAATCCATGAACATGGATATCTTTCCAACGATTCAGGTCTTCTTTAATTTTTCTCAGTAACGTCTTATAGTTTCTCCATAGAGGTTTTGCACACTGTGGCACAAGGGCTTAATAGCCCTGTGACATGTGGGATCTTCCCATGCCAGTGACCGAACTGGTATCCTTTGTACTGGCAGGCAGATTCTTAACCACTAGACCACTAGCTATGTCCTCTCTAGCTTCTTGATATTGAAATTAGATCACTGACTTTTCAACCTTTCTTTTTTCTAAAATATACATTTGGAGGTATAAATTGCTCTCAGAATACTGCTTTAGCTACATTTATAAGTCAGCATTTTTTTTTATTGGAGGCAAATTACTTTACATTAATATATTGGTTGGTTTTGTCATACATTGACACACATCTGCCCCGGGTGTACATGTGTTCCCCCTCTTGAACCCCCCTCCCACCTCCCTCTTCCCTCCAGGTCATCCCCGTGCACCAGCCCCAAGCATCCTGTATCATGCGTCGAACCTGGACTGGTGATTCATTTCACATATGATAATATACATGCTACAATGCCGTTCTCCCCAATCATCCCACCTTCACCCTCTCCCACAGAGTCCCAAAGGCTGTTCTATACACCTATGTCTCTTTTGCTGTCTCGTATACAGGGTTAAGGTTACCATCTTTCTAAATTCCATATATATGCGTTAGTATGCTGTATTGATGTTTTTCTTTCAGGCTGACTTCACTCTGTATAATAGGCTCCAATTTCATCCACCTCAGCATTTTTTTTTTAATCTGCTCATACTTTTATTTCTTTGTCAAACTGTACTCACATTTGGTGTGAAAGTTGCTCAGTCGTGTTCGACTCTTTGTGACCCCATGGACTATACTCCAAAGAATACTGGAGTGGAGTGGGTAGCCTTTCCCTTCTCCAGGGGATCTTCCCAACCCAGGGATCGAACTCAGGTCTCCCACATTGCAGGTGGATTCTTTACCAGCTGAGCCACAATCCCATTTTTAGGAAATCTGTATGAAAAGAAATCTCTTTTAACTTTGGATATTAAAAAGCATCTTAACATACAGAATTCTGTCACATTTTCTTCTTTTTTCTTGTCATTTTCACCACAATTATTCATAAACAGACGTATTAGGGACAATCATTCTGCCATAAGTCATCCTAAGACTCCATCTGTTATTTAGTTGCTAAGTTGTGTCTGACTCTTTTGCAACCCCACAGACTGTAGCCCACCAGACTCCTCTGTCCATGGGATTTTCCAGGCAAGAATACTGGAGCAGGTTGCCATTTCCTTCTCCAATCTTATAAGTTTTGATATGTCATATTTTCAAAATAATTTCTTAAAAATTTTTCTAATTTCCATTATACTTTCTTCTTTGACTTATTATTTAGAAGTATGTTGTTTAATTTCCAAATATTCTGGAATGTAGTTATCTTTTTGTTTTGATTCCTTGATGAGTATCCTAGATCAGAGATCACACTCTATATTATTTGAGTTAAAGTTTGTCGATGCTTGTTTTCTGGCTAAATGCTAATGGATTTTGGTAAACGCTTCATGTACGCTTGAAGAGAATGTGTTTTCTGCAGTTGCAGGTTATAGAGTGGCACATAGGTCAGCTGATTAATCACACTATTTAAATCTAAATGCTGGGCTTTTTTGATCCGCTGACACTGCTGTTCAGTTGCTCCGTCGTGTCCAACTCTTTGCGACCCCACAGACTGCAGCACGCCAGGTTTCCCTGTCCTTCACTATCTCCCAGAACTTGCTCAAACTCATGTCCATTGAGTGGGTAATGCCGTCCAACTATCTCATCCTCTGTTGTCCCCTTCTCCTCCTGCCTTCAGTCTCTCCTAGCATTGGGGTCTTTTCCAGTGAGTTGGCTCTTCGCATTAAGTGCCCAAATTATTAGAGTTTCAGGTTCAGCATCAGTCCTTCCAATGAATATTCAGGACCGATTTCCTTTAGGATTGACTGGTTTGATCTCCTTGCTGTCCAAGGGACTCTCAAGAGTCTTCTCCAGCACCAGAGTCCAAAAGCATCAGTTCTTCTGGGCTCAGCTTTCTTTATGGTCTAACTCTCACATCCACACATGACTACTGAAAAAATCATAGCTTTGACTAGATGGACCTTTGTCAGCAAAGTAATGTCTCTGCTTTTTAATATGCTATCAGTTGTGCTAAAACTCTAATTGTAATCATGGATTGATTTCTTCTTTTAATTTTGTAATTCTTTATTTTGCATATTTTGAAATTATGTTATGAAGTATATAAAATTGAGGAGTGCTTTATCTTTCTGTTGAATTGACTCTTTAATATTTATAAAACATCCCTTTTTTTCTAGAATACTTTCTCTTCCAGTCTACTTTGTTTGAAATTAATATAAAGCCACACCAGCTTTCTTTTGGTTAGTGTGCTCATAGTGTACATATTCCATTAGCTTCTCAATATTTCTGTGTTCTTAAAAGTATGCCTTTTTCAAAATAAAATTATTTACAGCTGTCCTGGGTCTTTGTTGCTATGTGTGAGTTTTCTCTAGTGTGGCAAGCAGGGGCTACTCTTCATTGCAGTGCACGGGCTTTTCACTGCTGTGGCTTCTGTAGTTGCAGAGCACAGACTCTAAGTGAGCAAGCTTCAGTAGTTGCAGTATTCAAGCTCAGCTGCTCCTCAACATGTGGGATCTTCCCAGACCAGGGATCAAACCCATGTCCTCTGCACTGGCAGATGGATTCTTAACCACTGGACCACCAGAGAAGTCCCCAAGTAAGTCTCTTTTAACAGAATTAAATTGTTTTTTAAAAATCCAATCTGAAAATGTTTTATTTTTAATTGTAGTGCTTCTTCCACTTCACTATTACTGTAATTACTAATACAGTAGGCTATAAGCCTGCCATCTTGCTGTTTGTCTCCTGTTTTTTGTTCTTTTATTCTTTCTTGAATTCTGTTAGATTAATCAAGTATTTTATGTTATTTCATTTTCTCTCTTGTATTTTTACTTACTCATTTATTATTCTTTTCATCTTTCTATGTTTATAGGAGAATTTTGAAGAAGGTAATGCTTACTCTAATAGTAGATTATCAGAGAGTCTGGCACCTACAAAGGTTAGGTGCCAGTGGGCTGTGACCACAAACCCATCAGTTTGACAGCCCAGGACATCCTCCCAAAACGTAGCATTCACTATTCAATAACAGTAATACAATAGCTAACACTTAGATTTGCCCTTCCTATATGCCAGGCATTGCTCTAAACATTATATATATATAAATATATAAACTAATTTAATTATGAATATGAACACAGATAAACACTGAAACGATGCCTTCTGTTCCATTCTTTGGTCTGTCAATTCCTCTCACTTCATCAAATTCCACTTGAACCCCACTCCTCACTTGTTGGCTTCTCCAACATCCCCAGGGCAAGCTCTTCCTCTCTCCATTTGCCTGCACCGCCCACCCTACCCCCACCCCCACCCCGCCCGACAGTCTGGTTCATTGGTGCAACAGGCCCCCAAGTCCCCTGCCTCCTTCCTTGGTAACTGCTTGAGAGAGATGGGGCTTCAAAAATGGCCCACGACTGCTCCATCCTTATAGGATAAGTGGCCTTTTAGTCATAGCCCACTCTGCACATATCTCCTACCCTTAAAAGTGTGCATCTCTGTATGCCCACCCCCAACCATCCTTAGCACAAGGATGCTCAGAAACTGTCAAATGAAGTCAAGAAGAAAAAATGAAGACTGAATGGTCTTCTGATTATATGACACAGACACATATGTGAACCATTAGTGGTGAACAGTATTCCCCCCACATTAGGAAAGCAGTATTCCAGCCCCTTCTCAGTCCATAACACCCTTCCATGAAACCAGCATGAGTAGGCCCTGGGGAGGGGAGGGAGGAGTAAGAATGACGGTCCGTTTCCATATGTCGGGGTAAAGGTAAACCCTGCCTCCTCACCAGTCCCCATGCAGATGCCACCCCCTTGCTCAGATCTCTCTCTTCTCTAACTCATGTGTGAGCGTAGACAGACAGACAGACACACACACACACACACACTCTCCCACTCACTCCCTGATTGGGCATCAGCGGGTATTATGGAGGGAGGTGTAGGAATGGCAGGGGGTTTGCACCCTTTCTCTACCTTGCTCTCCTTCCCAGCTTTTAGAAGCTCCTCCATCACTCTCCTCGACTACAGCACTAAAGGATTCCGCAGGGGGTTATTGCCCGCGCGCCGCGGCAGCTTGGTCCGCGAGACCTCGCCCCGAGGAACGGACCCAGTGGGGACCCTATCCCCTAACGGAGGCGCCCTCCCCTCCCTGCCAAGGAGTCACCTGGAGCCGGGCGTGGTTCCCACGCCGTTCCCTCGCAGCCGCGCCTTGTGATTGGGTAGCAGGTTTACCGTGCGGGACGCCATTGGCTGCAACGCCTGTCGTTCCTGTGCCCAGGCCCCACCTTTAAGGGGCAGCGCGGAACTGAGAGGGCCGGGAACAGGCCACAGCGTGGAGGCGGGCGGCGCGGGGATGGGGAGCTGGGTGCTCTACGGTCGCAGAGGTCTCGAGTCCCGTCAGCCCCCGCCTCCGGGCTGGTTGATTCCGGCTCGCTGGCACTCTGGGCCGCGCCTTGCAACGGCCTCACGCGGTCTGCGCGTGCGCACTAGTCCACGCTCGCGCCCTCTAGGCGGTGGGCGGGGCGGCGGGCCGGTGGGCTGGGTGGGAGGGTGGGGAGGGTGAGGGGAATGGGGAGCTGGTGTGGGGTGGGCGGACTAGGGGCCCGGGAGAGGCGTAATGTCTTTGGAGAAAGGGGCTCCGTTTGGGTATCCGCTCTGGGGCAGGAGGGAGTGGCGGGGTAAGCCACAAAGGGCGGCAAGGGGGCGCGACAAGGCCCGCTGCCAGAGCACCCGAGGCCAGGCCGGGACCTTCGGGCGGTCGCAACTGGAACCGGGAAGCAGAGGGGCGCAGACGATGCGAGAAAAGTTATGGATGCCCTGGAACGGGCTCATCGTCATTGGGAGGAAAATGGAGCTCCTGGGTAGAAAGACGCAAAAACCTAAAACGTGGGACCCGAAGCTTGAGTCTGAGAACTGGAGACTGGAAGATGTGGAAAAGACAGTCCTAAGAGGAAAGTCAGGCCGGAGCCCGGAAAGGATGGATGTGAAACGAGTGCGCAGTGTATCTAGTGCATTACAGGTTTCGGCCGGTTTGCGGAAAGACAACTCAAAGGTGTGGGGAAAGCAAGAATTCAGACACAGAGTAGAGGCTGAATCTGAGAGTGCAGGGACTGCAGCGGGATCTCGGAAGGGGTCTGAGTTTAAAGAGAAGTCGAAGTTTACTCACGTGGAAACCAGTGGAGAGGACTTGAGATCCAGAGGATACGAAGTAAAGCAGAATGAGGAGGAGCTGAGGTCAAGTGGAGAGAAACTGAGTCCCAGTGGAGAGAAGCTGATATCGGGTGGAGAGAAGCTGGAGGCCAAGGGAGAGAGGCGGGGATCTGGGGGAGACAGGCGGGGATCCGGGGGAGAGAGGCGGGGATCTGGGGGAGAGAGGCGGGGATCCGGGGGAGACAGGCGGGGATCCGGGGGAGAGAGGCGGGGATCCAGGGGAGAGAGACGAGGATCCGGGGGAGAGAGACGAGGATCCGGGGGAGAGAGGCGGGGATCCAGGGGAGAGAATCTGGGGACAAGTGGAGAGAAGCTAGTACCCAGGAGAGAGAGGCGGGGGTCCAGGGCAGAGAGGCGGGGGTCCAGGGCAGAGAGGCGGGGGTCCAGGGGAGAGAATCTGGGGACAAGTGGAGAGGAGTTGAAATCCACTGGAGATAAACAGCGGTCAACTACAGAGAAGCAGCGATCCAGTAGGGAGAAGCTGGGGACTAGTGGAGAGATGTTGGCGCGTTCACGAATGGGGAGCATAAATGAAGAGCAAATTGAGAAAGTGGTGGAAGTGATTGGGGATGAAAAATTGATAGCAATTACCGATGCTGAGATGGAAATTCCCTTTGAAAGTGTAGAGGCGAATGATGAAGAGAATGAGGAAGGCTTGGGGGAGGAGGATATCTTGGAAGAAGAGAATGATAATAGTGATGAATCTGTTTCTATGGAAGAGAAAACAATTATAGAGGAGGAAGGAGATGAAGTGAGTGAGGAGATGGAGAATGTAAGAAGGAAAGAGGAGCAAATAGGGGACGTTTTGCAAGTCAAAGAGAAATTAGAGTGAAGCAGAATGTTATTGACCCTGAAGGGGTAAATATGAGAAAGAGCATCTGAGCCTAAGAGAAGAAAGAGTGGGAAGGAAGAGCTACTGGGAATGAAGGTGGACACCAGGACCAAAGGAAGTAAAGAAGTCTGATAGAGAGGGAAGTGGAACATTTTGGGAAGAAAGAGATTTGTTAATGTGTCGATAGCTAGAGGAAACGTGAACATTGGTTTCTTGGAAAAGAGCTGTGACTAAAGAGCATGTAGAGAAGTGCTTGAGAAATGCACTGAGGATGGGCTAGAAAGATTTAGTTTAACAGATGATTGAGTTTATGAGATATAGGAGAATGCATAGTGAGAAAAATGGACAAGTGACAGCAGGATGAGGATAGATCATGAAGGTGGTGGAAGGCGATGTGGGCTGGAGTGATCAATGTCTGATAGAGGATCCTAAAGGATGTGGAGCTCGACAAAGCAGAGATGAGAAAATGAAGAAGTGACAGAAAAAAGTAAGAAGCCACATCCCATAATAGTAATTATGTTTGTCGGATTTTAAAGTTATTTTCTTCCCTGTTTCTTTACTCTCCCCTCCCATGTAGCTAATTTTACAATGCAGTGGGACAGGCCTCTCAGTGGGCCCTGTGTATCTGGACCGAGCCCAGCCTCCCTGATCTTCCCTCTAGCCTGCAAATTGTATCCAGAATAACTTCTGGGTTCCCCTGTTTTATTTTATTTCTTGGCTGTGCTGGGTCTTTACTGCAGCACATGGACCCTTCCTTGTGGCGCATGGGGCTTAGTTGCCCCCTGCATGTGGGATCTTAGTTCCCTGACCATGGACTGAACACCCATCCCCTGCACTGGAAGGCAGATTCTTAACCACTGGGCTACCAGGGAAGTTCCATGGGTTCCCCTATTTTAAATTTATTTTTAAATGAAACGAAAAATATTTTTAATGATAAAAGGTAGAATTCACAGAGAAGATAGACATCGTAAACCATTAGCCACCGAACAACAAAGAAACAAAGATACATAAAGCAAAAATCAGAAGAAATATAAGGGAAAAGAAAAAAAGTATAATCATAGTGAGATATATTAACATTTCTCTGAGAATATACAGTTCAGAAAAAATAAGAATAGGAGCATCTTGAATGATGTCATTAATAATTTAAATATATTAGATTTCTATTCATATTAATCTTATATCCTACACAAATAAATTTAAAATTTTGTATCTCATATGTTATCAGGTGTCCATAGGACTTTTAGAAAAACTGGCAAAAAGATAAACATTACTAAATTTCAAAAATTATAATTCTTTTATTTTTGTGATTCATTATTTTTGAAATTATTTTCCATTATAGGTTATTACAAGATATTGACTATAGTTCCCTGTGCTATACGGTAAACCTTTGTTGCTTGTTACATATGTATTTTTTTAAATTAGAAATCTAGCATTCTACCTATGCTACGTCAAACAAGTGGAATCAAAATTTTTTAGGCAAAAATTCAAAAGTTTTCTAATATATATATTATACATATTATTTATATATTTGTATACAAGAGCTTTTATACTATGCTTGATAAAGGCTTGAGAAAGTACATCAAAAAAAAGAAAAGAGATGGAGAAATTGGAAAGCATAAACTAAATGAAATGGGAGCACGGAGTATGAAATAGAAGTGAAATAAACTAGATAAAAGATCCTCATATAGACCAGTTCTTTGTAAACATGGCTGCTCATTAGAAATGTATCTGGAGTTGTAGCAAAGGAAAAAAAAAAAGTAGTATGTGGGCATTTGTATTTTTCAGGAAATTTCAATATAATTCTGATATGCATCTGGATCTTAAAAAGTGATTACATGTTTTTCTATTAAATGGTAGTTTTGGTGATACAGAATTCTATTATTTTCCTGTTGACCAATTATGATATAATGGATTCCACCATTTTAATCACTTCACCATGATCACTATTTCCACAAGTTCCCCTTACCTCCACATCAAATTTGAATTGCTCATACTTGATTTGAAATTGTCTCAGTTATTTTGTATTATTATTGTTTCCATTTGACTTTTAATTATTCATCTAATCAGATGGGAGTTTCTCCCTGTGCCTGTCTCCTTTGGGGCTTTCTTTTAGGTCTTCCACTTGTCATCCAGCATCCACTGTCACCCTAGGGAATACAGGAGACTCCCTAAGTACCTAGTGTCAAAGCATCAGTATCAAGACTTGGTCTCTTCAGTAGGGACCTAAGAGTTGGTGAAAAGCAGTCATGGATAGTTAGGTTGAAAGGAATACTTCACCCTTTCTCCTCTGTATACTTTTAAAAATCTATACAATTTCTAAGGGGTAGAAACTTCATCATATCATAAGTAAGTCTCATAACAAATTTATGTTAATAATAGTCTTATTTTTTTTTTAACTGTTAAGATTTCTGGGCTTCCCTGATGGCTCAGGGGTGAAAAATTCACCTGCCAGTTCAGGAGACATGGGTTCAATCCCTGGTCTGGGAAGATCCCACATGCCTCGGAGCAACTAAGCCCATGTGTTACAACTATTGAGCCTGAGCTCTGGAGCCCAGGAACCCCAATTACTGAGCCCACACGCCCCATCTGCTAAAGCCTGTACATCCTAGAGCCTGTGTTCTGCAACAAGAGAAGCCATGACAATGAGAAGCCTGCACATCACAACTAGAGAAAAGCCCATGCAGCAACGAAGACCCAGCACAGCCGTAAATAAATAAAATTATATACAAAACATGTTGGTAAACCTTTTAAAAAAAAGTTTTATACACATCCCTTTATAATTTTCCCCAGTCTCCAAAAGATCTGTAAACTCTATGCCATATTTTTGAAATTATTTATTTATTTACTTGGCTGCACCGGGTCTTAATTGAGTCATGTGGGATCTTCCATCTTTATTACAGCATGCCAGATGTAGTTCCCTGGCCAGGGATCAAACCCTGGCCCCCTGCATTGGGACCATGGAGTCTTAGCCAGTGGACCACCAGAGAATTCCTGCAGGTATCTTTTTGAATTATAGTTTTCCCCAGATAGATGCCCAGGAGTGGAATTACAGAATCCTGTGGTAACTCTTATTTCTAGTTTTCTGAGAAACCTCTATAGTGGCTGTACCAATTTATACTCCCACCAGCAGCATAGGAGAGTTCCTTTTCTGCACACTCTCTCTAGCATTTATTATTTGTAGACTTTTTGATGATGGCCTTGCTGTTTTCTTTATGAATTTTCCTGTGTGTGAGTGACTAACAATGAACAAGTCAACTGTACTATTGTACTGTTACTGCCGTGTACAGCAAAATGTCTCAAACTGGTTATTGTAAACATGCAATCTTTTCTCTCATCTTAAAAACAAAACCTTTCATGCCCCCACATTCCTCTCTAGATACTGTCGCATTTTCTCTCTTCCTGTGCTAGGCACAAAAGTGGCCCTCCAAAGATACATTCCTTTCCTAATTCCAGAAATCTGTGAATATCGCCCATGTGGCAGAAGAATGTATGTTACTTTATATGGTGAAAGATGTGATTAAGTTAAAGATCTTGAGAGGAGGAACTTATTCTGGATAATTTGGGTGAGCCTGATAGGCCAGCACAAGTGTCCTTATAAGAGAGGGACAGAAAGAGATCAAACACAGGCAGAAGTGGAGGAGACAATGTGACTCCAGAGGCAGAGACTGGAGTAAGGCGGGGGTAAGCCCCCAGAGGTGGCGGGCACAGACTGGGTTCTTTGCTCCAACCTCTGCAGGGAGGGGGCCTCTGCCAACTCCTTAATTTTGGACTTCCGGCCCCTAGAACTGTGAGAGAGTATGTTTCTGTCCTTTTAAGCCACTCAGTTTGTCGTAATCTCTTACAAGCTCTAAAAAACTAATACACTCCCTTCACAGCTAAATTCCTCCACAAAGTTATCTACGTTACTTCTCCTCCATTCCATATATATATATATATTTTGTTTTTAGTATTTTTTTGTTTTGTTTTGTGTGCGTGTGCTGCATCTTCACTGCTGCACGCAGGCTTTCTCTCCTTGCAGCAGACGTGGGCCACACGAGTTGCGGTGCGCAGGTGTCCCGTTGAAGCGACTTCCCTTGGTGCGGAGCACGGGCTCTAGGTGTGCATACTCAGTAGCTGTGGTACACAGGCTTGGTTGCCCCTCAGCCCATGGAATCGTCCCGAAACAGGGTTTTAACCCAAATCCCCTGTATTGGCAAGTGGATTCTTCACCACTGTACTGCCAGGGAAGTCCTCCTCCACTTCTTTTTATCCAGTCTTTCTATACTGAACATTTTAATATATACAGAAAAGTTAATGATTGGGCTTCCCTGATAGCTCAGTTGGTAAAGAATCCGCCTGCAATGCAGGAGACCTGGTTCAATTCCTGGGTCTGGAAGATCTCCTGGAAAAAAGATAGTCTACCCTCTTCAGTGTTCTTGGACTTCCCTTGTGGCTCAGCTGGTAAAGAATCCTCCTGCATTGCTGGAGACCTGGGTTTGATCCCTGGGTTGGGAAGATCCCCTGTAGAAGGGAAAGGCTACCCACTCTGGTATGCTGACCTGGAGAATTCCATGGACTGTATGGTCCACGGGGTCACAAAGAGTCAGACACGACTGAGTGAGCCCTTCTCCATTCCTTTTTATCCAGTTTTTCTATATTAGACATTTTAATATATACAGAAAAGTTAATGATTAGAGCAATAGGCAATAAAATATTCTAGATTCAGCAGTTACTAAAACTGTTAGCCCTATTTGCCTTTTCTATATATATTTTGGGGCTTCCCAGATGGTGCAGTGGTAAAGAATTCACCCGCCGATGCAAGAGATGCAGGAGATACAAGAGTTGATCCCTGGTTCAGGAAGATCCCCTGGAATAGGAAATAGCAACCTATTCCAGGATTCTTGACTGGAGAATTCCTGGGACAGAGGGGCCTG
Organism: Moschus berezovskii; assembly: GCF_049115385.1. NCBI lineage: Eukaryota > Metazoa > Chordata > Mammalia > Artiodactyla > Moschidae > Moschus > Moschus berezovskii. The sequence goes on from NC_142484.1 coordinate 7,144,344, forward strand.
GCAAGCTACAGTTCATGAGGTCACAGAGTTGAACATGAGCGACTGAGCACATACAGCACACTATACGTTTCAGTGTATGTCTCCTAAGAATAGAAACATTCTCCTACATATTCATAATGCCTAAGTAAATTAAAATTTTTTCATTTAATAAATTAAAAATTAAGAATAATTCCCTAATATCATCTAACATTCAATATGTTTTCCAAAGTCCTTCCTTGTTCCCAAAATATACTTTATAATTTTTTTCCCTTGGCCTAGGATCCAAGCCAGGTTTATATGTTGAATGTGATTGTTAGCTTTTTAAAATTTACATTAATCTCGCACTTCTTTTGTTTTTTAACAACTTTGATAACTTTTAAACTAATTTGGCCTATATTCCTTTTTTTTCTTTAACATTTATTTATTTATTTGGCTGCGTCGGGTCTTTGTTGGGTCATGCAGGATCTTTTCTTGCGACACACTGACTCTCCAGTTGTGGCACGTGGGCTCCGGCGCACACAGGCTCCGTAGTTTCAGTGCACTGGGATTAGTTGCTCTGCAGCATGTGGGATCTTAGTTCCCTGACCAGGGATGGAATCCACATGCCCTGCATTGCAAGTTGTTTCTTTTTTAAAAAAACTTTTTTTTTCCAGATCATTTATTTGGCTATGCCGGATTTTAATTGTGGCATATGCGATCTAGTTCCCCCACCAGCGATCGAATCCAGGCCCCCTGCACTGGGAGCACAGACCCTTAGCCACTGGACCATGAGGGAAGTCTCTGACCCATATTCTTATAGTTGGCCAACATTCTGGATTTATTTGATTGTGTCACTTAGCCGGATCCTCTACCAGCTACAGTTCTTGTATACTCCAAACTGAGGCTTTCGGCCCTGATTTCTTTCTCTGGAATGAGTGATAGTCACTCAGTTGTGTCTGACTCTTTGTAACCCCATGGACTGTAGCCCACCAGGCCTCTCTGTCCACGGAATTCTCCAGGCATACTGGAGAACACTGGAGTGGGTTGCCATATCCTTCTCCATCTTTCTCTAGAGCATTCGTCTGAATCAGTTTTCCCTCTGCGGTTGTTTACTATCTCTCTCCACTAGAATGTAAGCTCCAGAAGGAATCAACGTGTGTCTGTTGGGATACCTGTTCCAGTCCACACTCTAACCAGTGCATCACAGGTACTCAGCATGTAGGTGCTGTGTGAATCAGTCCTTCACATTTAGTGACTTTACTTGTCTCAATACTACTTAACACCTATTGAGAAATTGCTGGAATAATTTACGCTGTTCCTTAAAATATCTCAGATATTTTGAAGCCTTGAATTCCTGAAAATGTCATTCCACACTTGTCTAGGCTCGCAGAGGTGTGGAATTTCCCCTAGCAATTTGAAGGCATACCTCTTTGTTATTCATATCTCCCTGGCCATCAAGGGTCCAGATCTATTTTATGCTTGAGTCACTGTACCCAACCAGGTGTTTGGTATATGTGGCCTGTTCTCTTCTCCTTGGATCCATTATTTCTGCTTATTTATCAGTCAGAAGTTTATTTTTTTGGCCACACCACACAAAATGTGAGATCTTAGTTCCCTGATCCCTTAGTTCAGGGATCAAATGCTCACCCCCTGCGTTGGAAGCACAGAGTCTTAATCACTGGACACCAGTGATTCTTCTAACCACTGCCCTGGTTAGAAGTTTATAGCTTGCTGTTTCTTGCATTCTCTAGGAACTCTGATCTCATAGTTAAGCAATAAAGTAGAGATATTGGGTGTGGACAGAGTTGTAGAGAGAAACTACAGAAGGCTCAAACCTGTTAGTAGGATCTTCTTAGCAAATGAGGATAGCTAACATTGACTGAATTCTTATAATAATCAAAATAATCTCGTAGGTACTGTACTGAGCACTTAACATATTCTCTATCATCTAATCTTTCCAACAACTCTCTGAGATAAGAACTGTCAATCTCTCAGCTCTACTTAACTAGAAACTGCCTGGGCTAGGCCCAGAGCCAAGGCAGCCTGAACCCAGACCCGCATGGGAAACCATTGTGCTGAATTGCTTCTGTTCTTGCTAGCTGAGCCCGACAACCTGTTCTCCTAGCCTTTCACAGCATGGTCTGCCATTCTGGCTGGGAGTCAGGGAGCAAGGTTGTGGAGCCACCTGTCCATTCATTCAATGAATGCTTGTTTTTAAAAAAATTTTATTATTATTTTTTGGCCATGCCATGTGGCATGCGGGATCTTAGTTCCTGGACCAGGGATCAAACCTGTGCCCCCTGCAGTGGAAGAATGGACTCTTAACCACTGGACCACCAGGGAAGTCCCAGTGAGTGCTTGTTGAATGAGCGCACCAGAGGCAAGTTTTTAAGAACATAAATGCCAAAAGACAATAACGTTTATTTTCTTTCTCAGACCTCTGCCTCCCCAAGATCAACCACTCTGGGCCTCCTGGTGATAGAGTGTAGAGAAACTGTTGCCCCTCTTCTAAGAGGCCTGCACAGGCACCCAGTCAAGACGGACAGTTTTCTGTTATGTGAGTCTCTCAGATTGCGCTTCGCAGTATATAAATTGTGAACTAAATCATCAAACTTCTTCTTTGGCTGAATCACATTTTCTCCTGGAATATGAGATGCATTCCACTGAGACCACAGAAAGAAAAAGTGAAGATCAAGACGCCATGACACCACTTGTGTAAGTGCAGATATTTTCAATCATCTGAGTAGCTAGAACTTTATATAATATATATATTTTTTACTAAACTTAACCAAAATGTGCACATTACAGGGAATTGTGGGCTCTTGGGTGATTTTATATGTTTTTATTATTCTTTCTTTTATTATTCCCGAAGATCCCTGTTTCTGTCTTTCTTTTTTCTTTTCCTTTTTGGCCACAAATTGCGACAGTCAGAACTTCCCTGACCAGGGGTTGAACCCATGCTCCCTGCAGTGGCAGCTTGGAGTCTTAACCACTGGACTACCAGGGAAGTCCAAGATCCCTGTTTCTAACAACAATTTGTATAAAAGTGGCGTTATTATATGGCTTTTGTTCAAGTGCCCTCTTGGTCCCATTAATTCATTCAGCCAACACTGAACACTCACCAGCGTGCTAGCTGGAAATACAACAAATATAAGGGACCAGGTTCTTGCCCTCAGCTTCCTGTCCATCTCACGCTGAGAGAGATGCCTCAGTAAGCCAGTCACCACACACTGTGAGAGGACTTGAAGGAACCTATGTACTCTGTCTGGTGGGAAATGCAGAGGAGGCAGGGTGACTGGTTAGAGAGGTGATCCCAGAAGGCTTCATGGTGGAGGTGACCGTTTGGGGCTGGACTTAGCAGGGTGAGAAGGGGGTGACATTGGGTGAGAAGAGGACAACAAAGATTCTAAGCAGGAAGAATAGTGTTGCCAATGTATAATGACCAGAAACCATGTGACTCATTGGGAAAAGGTGAAAAAAGTAGTTTGGTGTAGCTGGAACAGAGAGAGGATTATAGAGACTGGGAGGAGGTGAGCTGGGGGTGGGGGGAGCCTTGCATGTAAGAATAAGGAAACTGACCTTTGTTCTGTAGGTGACAGGGAAAAAGACTCCAGCATGTCTTTGCTTTTCATCATTTGCTGAGCAGAGAGATTGAGTCAGCTGGGAGCAGCATGGGAGTGGGTCAAAATGGGACACTAAGTAGGTCCCTGGCACAGAGGCCCCTGCTCAGTAGTGCAGGAGGCCTGTTCATTAGATCACAGGAATGAACAGTTCAGGAGTGAGAGGACGAGACTATAAACTAAGGCACAGAAAATGGGGATGAAAACAAGAGGGCAAAAAAAAAGAAAAAAGAAAACAAGAGGGCAGACTGAAGGAGCAATCCTATTTGACAGAATTTGCTGATTAGTTATGAATGATGGTGATGAGGGAGACACCAAGCTTACAACTAATCATAGCTGATGTCTTTCACCAAATGCCTACTTTGCAGGTAGATTCTTTGCCTGCAATATTTCCTTTTTCTCCCATAGTCGCCATCTGAGGGGAGTTATGTTATTGTCTGCATTTTATAGATGAGGAAGTTGGGCCCTGGAGTGGTCAAAGTGACTAGGCAGGTATATCACTTTGAATCCAAGGATTTGAACCCAAGGGAAGGGAGGAAAGCAACAACCAGGCCCAGTTAACGAGTGGCAGACTCGGGCTCCCCAGATTCACAGCCAGGCTGCCTGAGGGCCATATTAGGCCACAGATGTGTACTGCTTGGCCCATAGAATATTTTTTTTTCCAAATGACTTTAAAAGTTTTTTTTTTATGTGACCAGTTTTAAAATCTGTTGACTTTGTGGCAATATTGGTTCAGTTTTATGTTTTGATTTTTGAGGGAGAGGCCTTGCGACATGTGGGATCTGAGCTCCCTGACCAGGGATCGAACCCACATCCCCTGCATTGACAGGCAAAATCTTAACCACAGGACTGCAAGGAGAGTCACTTGGCCCACAGAATATTCTGAAAGCAGTTTTTAGAACTAACTGCTAATGTTTAAAATAGAGGTCCTTATTAAAACCTGGGTTTCTGGTTTTTCCTGAAAAGTAAGAAGCTCTGGCCACCCGGGCCCATAGAGCAACTCTTGCAGCTGGTCTGCCTTCCCTTTGGCTGTAGCCGGTGCTCTGCTGTTGACCAGAGCCCGCCAGCTTGCCTGGGTCCCTGCCCCGCTTTGCAGGTGCTCAAGTTTGCTGGTTCAGTTTGACACCAGGCTGTGCCTATTCATTTGAGCTCATGTCAAGCCCAGGCCTCCAACTGATGGCCAAATACTCTTTCTGAATGTTAGGGAATATAAGATAAAAACAGTAATGTGTTTTGCTTTGTTTTTTCTTTCGTACTGTGGGAATTGAGAAAAACTAAATACCCACCCATGCTTGAGTGCCCATAAGGAGGAGGTTTTCGTACAGGCCAAAGGTCAATGGTTGCAGTTCCTGGAAACAACACCCACTAAAATGAAGTGTCAAGTGTCAAATGGCCAAAGTAATGGGAGCTATACAAATCATGTTGTGATTTTTTGTGTGTTTAATTTGTTTTGTAATTGATTAATTTGCTTGAATTTTTTCAAAGTTTTTTTTTTTTTTTTTTTTGCTGTGGACCATTTTCAAAGATTTATTGAATTTGTTACAATATTGCTTCTATTTAATGTTTTGGTTTTTTGGCTGTGAGGCATGTGGGATCTCAGCTCCCCGATCAGGGATTGAACCCATTACCCACTGCTTAGTGAAGTCTTAACCACTGGACCACCAGGGAAGTCCCTGCTGGAATTTTGAGTTGTGAACTTTGAACATATTATAAGGAAATTTTTGGAGAAAAAACGTGTGCGTGTGTCATAGCTTACAAAGCTTGGAATTCTCTGTAGAAATTCAAGTTCAGAACATTTTTTAACGGTTTTTGCAATTTGCTAAGAGTCGGACACGACTGAGCCACTGAACTGAACTGAACTGAAAGGTTGAAACGTGTTTCTGTTCCGTTTAGTTACAATGTGAAGCACAAGATGACAGAAAGGTTTCTGTCCACCTTAACTGTCTTGTTCCATCTAAGATGCAACAAGGCCAGAGCAACCGCCAGTCTGGACAAATGATAGATTTTATGTTTGTGTGAGACGGCTTGCAATTTGTAAAGGTTTCTGTCCACCTTAACTGTCTTGTTCCATCTAAGATGCAACAAGGGCCAGAGTAACCGCCAGTCTGGACAAATGATAGATTTTATGTTTGTGTGAGACTGCTTGCAATTTGTAAACTGCACTTAAGAGACACAGGTTCAAACAGGTGCAAGGAAGAGAGAAGACAGCAGAGCTTTAGGAGTTTGGCTCCTAATCTGTGTCCTGTATGCAACCCCAGAGGGTTTCCCCCATGCTTGGCTGCCTGACTCAGGGACTGAAGGAAGGCGGCAGCTGCTGCTCCTGGGCACGGACTTTTCAGAGGCCGCTGGGCACTCCTCTGGGATGGCCACTGGGTCGCAGAGGTTCATTGTCCATCTTGCAAGGGTTATCATGTTGTCAGACCACCCTGACCCAGCTCTTAAGAGGTCTGCCCTGGGATCTTCCCCCTAGTGGGCCCAAATTAATCTTACAATGTTTGTACTGCAGATCAATTTGGTCTAAGGAGCTGTTTCTACCCTGATGAATTAAGGCTTGTGAGGTCACGCTTTGGTGCTCCGTGGACTCTGACTCCTGCCCAGCACATTCTCCTTCCTCCTTCCTCTCCTCATCAGAAATTCTCCACCCCCGGTCCCCCAATATGCATACCTAGGGTGGGGCCTGGATGTGTGTTGTGGTCAGTTCTTCCATTCTTGGCAGTATCGCCTGGAATCCATCATGTCTTGTTGATATCGTATAGACAAATGCCCGTATTAGGTGGTTGGCACCATGTTGAGCCAGGGACACAACAGACAGGTGCTCTGCCCTTGGGGACAAGAGGAACACACCGACTCATTCACGAACAACGTGGCATTTCATCACAGTGCTGTAACAACTGGTACTTTATCTCAGTCACATTATAATTGGCTCAGTGGTAAAGAATCCACCTGCCAACACAGGAGATGAAAGAGATATAGGTTCGATTCCTGGGTCAGGAAGATCCCCTGGAGAAGGAAATGGCAACCCATTCCAGTATTCTTGCCTGGAGATTTCCACAGAGGAGCCTGGAAGGCTACAGTCCATGGGGTTGCAAAGAGTCAGACATGACTGAGCACACACACATATTGAAATTTCATTTTTGCAGTATCACCTATAAAGCCTAGACTCCCCCAAAGATCCAGACAGGTTCTTGGTAAAATTCTTCTACTTCTTCATTCCTTGACAAGTATTTCTTCAGCACCTATCAGGCACTATTCCAGAAGTCAGGATTGTAACAGAAAACAAAACTGACAAATATCCCTGTTCTGTTGCTTATGCTGTTGTGGAAGGAGACAGAAAACCTGTGTCCATATGTAATATGAGCTAAGAATTTTGAAGAAAAACCAAGAAGGGTAGCAGAGAGAGAATGACAGAGGGGAGTGGCACAGTTTGGAGGACTGTGTTTTTTAGAGAAAGTCGTTAGGGAAGGCCTTTCTGATGAGGTGACTCTCCAAGTCAGGCCCAGAAAGGGGTGAGAGAGAAGCAACTGGTTGGAGGAAGTCCTTTTCAGGCTGGAGGCCGAGGGGACAGCGCCTCCCAGTGGTGAGCGCTCCTAGTCCGTCTGAGGAATAGGAAGTCACTGTGGGAACATACGGGCTCCTCGGTTTCCTGCTGGGCAAGTTCATGGACCTGGTTGAGAAGCACAGATGAATCATTTACGTGGAGACATTTATGTAAATCATCAAGCACTGTATCAAAGTTACTCTCTTTATACTGACTTCATCAAATATTTGTAGAATGTCTAAATCATCATGGATCATAATTATTTACGATTCTGCCCTTTCATTTTTTTTTTATTATTGAGGTGAAATCCACATAACGTATAATTAACCATTTTAAAGTGTATGATCCAGTGAAATTTAGTGTCTTCATGTGATTGTGCAACCATTACTTCTATTTAGTTCCGAAATTTTTTCATCACCCTGCCCTTTCATTTGTAAAAAAAAATTATTTATTTGGCTGCACAGGAGTCTTAGTTGCAGCATGCAGGATCTTCAGTTGCAGCATGTGGGATCTAGTTCCCTGACCAGGGATTGAACCGGGGCCTGCTGTGTTGGGAGTGCAGAGTCTAGCCACTGGACCACCTGGGAAGTCTCTCATTTTTAATATTAGTTTGTCACCACTCTTTTTTTTAATTTGTAATTAATTTATTTGACTGCGCTGGATCTTAGCTGCGGCATGGGAGATCTTGAATTTTTGTTGCCGCATGTGGGATCTTTTTTTTTTTCTTTTTCAGCTGTGGCATGCAGGATCTTTAGTTGTCCTATGTGAAATCTAGTTCCCCAACCAGGGGTCAAGCCTACGTCCCCTGCATTGGGAGCATGAAGTCTTAGCCATTGAACTACCAGGGGAGTCCCTGTTAGCACTCTTGAAAAAGGATTCCCCCCCCCATATCTGACTGCACCCTTTCTGGCTTGCCTTCACCAGTTCTTATGATTCATCTATGTGTTTGTTCAACAGATATTTATCGCACATGTGTTGTGCAGTAGGCACCGTGCTGGTAGGTAATACAGAAGACACCCAGGTCTCCGAACTTAGGGGACTCATAATCCAATGGAGGATTTAGACACTAACCATAAATTATCAGAAAATTGATTTAAATCATGATAAATGCTTTTTAAAAAAAAGTGCTTCCAGAATTACACTTAAAGCATTTATGAAGTTACTAAAGCTACCAGAAGTAAGGTGCCACTACCTACTAGAGCTTTGAATAACATGACTAAATTGTTTTGATGATTGTGCGCTTGGTTCAAAGACACTGGAGAGAAAGATCACCTCAGGAAAGTGACCTGGATGTTGTCAGGGCAGAGAGCAGAACGGCAGGCAGAGGTGGAACACGGTGGTACTTCATTCATTTCCTCCTGGTAACAGCCCTTTGCAAGGTCAGATACTGTTACCGACCACTCCCATTTTATAGATGTGGAAACTGAAACTTAGAAGGTCCTGCCTCGCCTAAAGCCACCTGGCAGGCCTTATAGCCAATGTTTCCCTCTAGCCGTCTGTCCGGTAAAGCTGAAAAACCTTTTGTCCAATAGAGGGCAGTCGCGCATCTGGTTGGAAGAAGGCAAGCACGCCCGCGCCGGGTTGGTCCGTATCTACCCGGCCCAGATGGCGTGCTCCCAGACTTCCAGGAGAGGGCGCTGCTGGGCTGGCCTCGGAGTCTCCTGGCGGGACCTCCCTGGGTCCTGCCCTCCTGCCCCCTACCCGCCCACCCTCGCACCAAGACGCCTGACCCAGCAAGCCCTCAGCACCCTCGGGCCTTTTCTTACACACTGATGTGTGCATCTGTGTTTTCCTAGATGATTGTTTCTTAATCACGCTCTGGAATAACAAATCAGTAACCCAGTCACCTCAAGTAGCTAGTGGTCACCAAAACATGGGGAATAGCCCCCTGGGCAGGAGCCACAGAAAATGCTAGCGTGGTCCTCGGGGCCACGTGGTACAGCAGTGCCACCATGGTGCCACCGCGGCACGTCCGTCATGTAGGAACAATTGTGGGGTTTTTTTTTAGGCGGGATGACCTGGCAACATTTCCACCCCACCCACAGCTAGTTTCGCTTTCCTAATGTTGTTAAAAAGTACCTTCTAACTGAAGTAGGGTGGTTGAACAAGTTCCAGCATTTTACTTAGCTTTTCTATGTGATCATTGAAGATTTCTTCCTTCTAGTGGGTCTTTTTCCTGCTCTCTCTCAAAGATGCCCGGGACTGTCACCTTTGGCATTTGTCCAAAGTCCAGGTCCTAATAGCTTTTGGACTGAGGGTTTTGGAAGAATTGCTTTTTAATCTGGAAAGTGCCAGCCTTATACAGAGCAGTAACTCATCCTGCCAGGAATCATCAGTAGGCAGAGCTATGCTCATGTTCTGCTGACCTATCTCTTTTTAAAGGGGAAGGGGGCTGATTTGTTGGGGGAAAAAAATGAAAATTGTGGATAGGTCAGTTTGGAGGATTGTTTGAACCTTTGCTTTCTTCAACGTGATAAACTCTGGTTTACCAAAAAGAGCGGGCAGTGAGAGGAAATTGAGAGGTGAAACGATTGCAAGATCCCTGCGTTCACCTACTAAGCTGAGTACGGCAGAGAAAGACTTCTTTGAGCTGTGCTGTGGGAAGCCATGTGGCATCAGCTTTTGGGACAATCTCAGTTTCTGAGGCAGAAGACACTGGCCCTTTGCTGAGTGCATCAGACTGCCACCAATTCTCAGTTCTGAAAATGTGGCCATCAGAGAAGCCTGTGAGCAGCACTGTGAAACAGTTGTTACCTGCTCAGGAATGACCTTATCCAGGCCATAAGCTCCCTGCAGGATTCCTCCACCTCCCTTATAATGCAAGTCTTTTGGTAATAATCACCTGCATTTGTAGGACCTTAAAGAATTTTTGATACAAGAAGATACAAATTGGTTATCGACCTGTCTTTTTTTCAGTTTAAGCAACAAACCTCTTCTTTGGTTATAAAAAAAAAAATAAAAAATGAAAAGAAAGTGGAAGATACAATGGAGATCAGTTCTAGAATAAAAGAATTATTTGTGTCAGCAGTCCCAGCTGAGGCACGCAAACCCAGGAAGACTTACCCTTTCTACAGGAATAGTCTTCTCTTTACCAGAGATTCATGCTTGGACTTATTTAAATATGAGACTCTTCTGGAGGATGTCAGGAGGTGGGAGGATAGAAAAACCAGAGGATAACTATCCAGAGCTGTTACCAGTGGAGGATGTCTTAAGTGAAAACAAAGGGTCTGATTACCAGTGAGTCGGAAAGGGCTGAGATCTGCATTTAGAAGACCCTGAGCTGTGCGTCAAGCCGGGTTTGCCAGGCTGGCACGGTCAGCCCTGCAGCAGCGCCTCAGAGCAGAGGCTGTGGCCTTTAGAGCACCTGTCCGTGGCGGTTTCTCATTCACAACACTAAGTGATTGTCAGACCCACGTGCTGACTGCTCAGATCTGATGCATCTATAAGGAGAACGATCCATCCACTCATGCCCCAATCTGGTGCCGAATCAGAATGTGGCGCTTCTCACCCCTCTTGCCTCTGGAAGAGGACTGAACAAGAAGAGAGAAGGCAAAAGTTTCACATGCCCAGAGGCGAGCAGATGCTGCAGAGATGAATTTCTTAAAAAAGAAATAAAGCGGGTTTAATCTGGGAGTCTGATCACCACTAAGAATGTGTTTCTATTTCATCACTCGGTTTCTAGTTCCGCCTTCCAGCTCAGACCTGTGTGTGCAGCAGCGTCTCCGGAAGCGCCTTCATTCTCAGCCTGTCTCCTTGCCCCACCCCGCCCCCCGGGCACAGTTCCTCACTGGCACCTGGGCTGCGACCTTCAAGGACACCCCCCTTTCCTGAGTCCTCCTATGAACCTGCCAAAGACAGAGAGATTGGGCCGGCACTCTCAGGTGGTGCTAGGCTTCCCGAAGGTTGTGATCACCCCTCAAAAGGACTTCTGCTTGGTGATATTTCTGAGGAGTCCAGGGAGGCACCCGCTTGGACACTGATTCAGTTGGCAGGGAGGCAGCACAGCTTTTCGATGCCTATCTAGTCCAGCTCAGTCAGCCTGGGGAAGGGCAGGTGTCTCTGGCTGCTGTGGGAGTGAGAGCGTGGCTTTGGTAACTTTTGCACCAAGAATCCTTAGGATGTTATGAGGTTTCTCCTCAGTTCCCTCATCTTAAAGTTTACCCACTCATGCAGCATCCACAGGATCGGGCCTTCTCTTTTGTCTTGGTTATATGTGTCTTCTTTTTACAAATTACGTTTTTTAAAAACAGGTTTTATTTATTTGTTTGTTTACAATTTCTTGCTGTACCCTGCAGCATGTGGGATCTTAGTTTCTGGGCAAGTGATTGAAACCCGACTCTCTGCGTTGGGAGGCAGAGTCTTAACCCCTGGACCGCCAAGCAAGTCCAGTCTTAGTTATATTCTCAAAGGAAAACTCACAAGAATGACAGAATCTGAAAAATATCAATGCAAAGAGGAGGCTCAGGCTGTCAGGTCAGATCCCAGCGTCCAGCTTGGGGGCATAAGGAGAACAAATCTTCATTATTGGCCAGTGAGGAATTCCCTCTAAATAATCTTTTAAAATAAATATCATTTCCTCCTTTCACTTACTTACTTATGGCTGTCCTGGGTCTTTGTTGCTGCGGTTGCTTTCTCTGGTTGTAGTGAACAGTAACTACTCTTTGTTGAGGCGCGTGGGCTTCTCATTGCAGTGGGCTCCGTAGTTGCGGCTCTCGACACCGGCTCAGTAGTTGTGGAGTCTGGGCTTAGTTGCTCTGCAGCATGTAGGATCATCTCAGACCAGGGATCGCACCTGTGTCTCCTGCACTGGCAGGTAGATTCTTTACCACTGAGCCACCAGGGAAGCCCCTCACCCAAATAATCTTCAAAAGGAGTGGAACCAAGGGATAAGTCAGAGTATATGTAGCGGCCCTGGTTAGGAGGCTGTCTGTCCATCTGTTAACAGATAGTTCCATGATGGGGGCAGTAAGGCCTGACTACTAGCAGTGCTCTGTAAAAAGAGCTGACAAGGTATTCAGCTACAGACTTGCTCTGTCTTCTTGTCCAGGCTGGCATGTGCCAGAAAGAGAGTAAAATATTGAAGGGGCAGCACAAGTGTGAGTTCCACAGAACAAACCGCCTGGAAAGGGAGAGCACCTTTAGATCCAGCAGGGCAGCGAGGTCCCAGATGAATGACGTTACCCACGAGTGCCTCCCTCCTGGGGAGCCCCGAGGCTGAGGCTGTTTTGGGCTCAGAGTCACACATGGGACAGTCCTGCTGACAGTGTGGTTTCCTGCCCTACACGTACCCCGTCAGCAGGATACCGTTGACATGATTTGCTTGCTGAATTATGGCACATTATGCACAATATCTTTTAAGTTCAATGAAATTAATGTTTAGAAATACCGTAGGTAGAAGAGGCCAGAAAAGCACTATAGTAAACAGTGATTACTGAGATTAGAGTGTGTGGAACTTTAGCACCTTGTGGATTTGTAGGAGTTATTCAGGACAAGTCCCCGGCTCTTCTGGGAAGCAGGTAGGTTCCTGAAGGAGATCAGTCCTGATTGAGGTATTTTAGGTAGCTCAGGGCAGACTAAGGAAGGGAGAAAAGAGATAGGGCATCAGAAAACGTCTCTGAATACCAGGAGTTGTTACCTCCCTCTGCAAAAACACCGCGGGTTGAATTGTTTGGATCAGTTATACAGGAAAAAAAGATAGACTGAGGCAGAAACCCTGGGCGCAGACTTTGGAGGCCACGTTCAGGGAGGAGAAGCCCACAGCCGCCTCTTTGACTTCACAGGTGACGTAGTTGAACCCCAGACCTCACTGTAAGGTGTGGAGTCACTCCAAATTTATAAGCTTATTAAACTTGCGTGTTTGACTGTCTACACAGTCCTCCTTTAGAGAAAACACACAGAATGCTTCCAGCCACACCTTCTTAAACCACTTGGCTGACAGTTTTTTACTTCTAATTACTCTAGTGAGCGTCTCTATTATTTACAAAGTTGGAGAAGGCGGGGGTGGGAGTGTAGAGGGGTCAAATTCAGCCCATCTTTTGGAGTCAGTCTGAACTGTCAGAGACCAGAGTAGAGGACCCCTGCCTCCCTCTCTCGATTTCTCTCTGTCACACACACATACACACGCGTGCACACTCTCAACTATCTGATTTGCTGTGGCCCTGGGGCCAGGGTCAGGGTTTTTGAGTTTGTTTACACTTTTTCGTTGGCTTTCTGGTTCACCCCAAAGCGCCCCCTCCCCATTCACTTAAAAAAAATTTTTTTTAATTTATTTGGCTGCGCTGGGATCTAGTTCCCTGACCAGGGATCGAACCTGGGCCCCCTGCCCTGGGAGCATGGAGTCTTAGCTACTGGACCACCAGGGAAGTCCCTCATTCACTTTTGTTTCAGTACAATGAGAAGGCTGCTTCTTTTCCTGTTTTTCTTTCTTTCCTTGGTTGTTGGCCAGATCAATGAGACACTTGTTATAAAGTAGTTCGTTAGAAGCATTTCAAGAAGAGCACAGCCTGACTCGCTGTTGCACTTGTGTCAGTTCACAAATCTCCACAGTCCAGGGTTCCTTCTGTGGCCTCGGGGATGGGGCCCAAGAGCAAGGAGAAGACGCTCTGGACACGGCCCTGGGTGGTACTCTGGGGTGGGTTGGCATTGCTCCTTCCTGACCTTGGCCTTGACACTCAGCCCCAGAAGTGGGATAAGTGGTGATTTGACACCTCGTCAGGTAAGACCTCTGCTACCCCTGCATGACTTGCCAGGCCGCCCAGTTCCCACCCGTGTTCCAGGAACAGAGCCAGAATGAGAAGATTGTTTCTTCCGATGCAGGTTGATAAGATGTTTTCAAGGATGAGGCAGCCAGGAACTGGTGAGCCCTGCTCCCTTGTGTGTAGAGGCTTCAGAGTTCTGGCAAGAGGGCACAGGGATACCCCTCCTTCCTGGGGGCTCTCGCTCAGCACAGCCAGTTAGGCAGCCAGGGGCTGGGGACCAGGGACCATCAAGGTAAACTGCAGGCCTCGTAAGCAAGATGCTGTTGTCCCTCCTGGGCTGGCGACACCGTGGCCTGCTACAGCGGGAGGGTGACTGAAGGGCAGCTGTGCTGGGCAGGCGGCCCTCCCCACAGCAGCTCCCCTGGGTCGTGTCTTCACTAAACCTGTGCTGTCTGTGACTGTCAGACCTCTTCCAAACTACCTTCCCTCATGGGTCATGAGGAGTTGGGTTTCTTTTTTAATTAATTTATTTTGATTGGAGGCTAATTACTTTACAGTATTGTGGTGGTTTTTTGCCATACATTGACATGAATCAGCCACGGGTATACGTGTGTCCCCGCCCCGGTCCCGAACCCCCCCCATTCCATCCCTCTGGGTTGTCCCAGTGCACCGGCTTTGAGCGCCCTGTTTCATACGTTGAACTTGGACTGGTCATCTGTTTCACGTATGGTAATATACATGTTTCAACGCTATTCTCTCAGATCATTCCATACTCGCCTTCTCCCACAGAGTCCAAAAGTCTGTTCTTCATATCTGTGTCTCTTTTGCTGTCTCACATATAGGGTCATTGTTACCATCTTCCTAAATTCCATATATATGCGTTAGTATACTGTATTGGTGTTTTTCTTTCTGGCTTACTTCACTCTGTATAATAGGCTCCAGTTTCATCCACATCATTAGAACTGACTCAGATGTGTTCTTTTTAATGGCTGAGTAATATTCCATTGTGTATATATACCACAACTTTCTTATCCATTTGTCTGCCGATGGACATCTAAGTTGCTTCCATGTCCTGGCTATTGTAAACAGAGCTGTGATGAACATTGGAGTACATGTGTCTCAATTCTGGTTTCCTCAGTGTGTATGCCCAGCAATGGGATTGCTGGGTCATATGGCAGTTCTATTTCCTGTTTTTTAGGGAATCTCCACACTGTTCTCCACAGTGGCTGTACTAGTTTGCCTTCCCACCAACAGTGTAAGAGGGTTCCCTTTTCTCCACACCCTCTCCAGCATTTATTGTTTGTAGACTTTTGGATAGCAGCCATTCTGACTGGCGTGAAATGGTCCCTCACTGTGATTTTGATTTGCATTTCTCTGATAATGAGTGATGCTGAGCATCTTTTCATATGTTAGCCATCTATAAGTCTTCTTTGGGAAAATGTCTGTTTAGTTCTTTGGCCCATTTTTTGATTGGGTCATTTAAGCAGCTGAGTTTCTTATGAGAATTCGATCCGCATCCCCAGAGGAGGAACCACTGAGCCCAGGACAGCCTCAGGAGCTGTTCTCAGGAGCCTCAGGAGAGCCCCAAGGACACAGGAATCTTCTGGAGACAGTGGGGGTCGGGGGGTTTGTAGACGTGAGCCCACAGTCTAGTGGGAGCTCATTAAACCCTGTTGAGAGGAACCTGGCAATTGTTTGAGGAAAGGGAGATAGACAGAGCAGAGGCTGAGGAGATTGTGGAGCTGAAGGACGACAGGAGGAGAGGTTTAGTTATGCTAATTAATTAGACTCACTGGAAGGGAATAGAACATTCATTGGGTGGCCAAAAGGAGTTCTTAGCAGAAAAAAGTTGCGAACTTCTGAACTGGGGATTGAGAAAGGTGTGATGGGCCAATGTCTTAGAAAGGAGGGAGACACGGAATCCCCACCAAGTGGTTAGAAGTAAGTGCTTTCACTGCTGAAGTGAACTGAAAGTCGCTCAGTCATGTCGGACTCTTTGCAACCCCATGGCCTATACAGTCCATGGAATTCTCTAGGCCAGAATACTGGAGTGGGTAGCCTTTCTCTTCTCCAGGGGATCTTCCCAACCCAGGAATTGAACCCAGGTCTCCCGCATTGCAGGCGGATTCTTTATCAGGTGAGCCACACAAGGGAAGCCCTTCACTCCTGAACCAGGGTTCAATCCCTGGTCGGGGAGCCAGTCATGAGTGGATGTCTCCTGTGTTTCTGCCAACAAAATGTGCCATTTTGATGTCAAGTGATACTTAAGTGTTTTTGTGTGCATGTGTGTGGTTGTCTGCTGAGCAATTCTGAGTTTTAAGAAAATGTTGGTGAAGTCTGCAACCCACAGTTCCTGTCACTGAGGTTCCATCCAGGCCATGCTCAGGGAGAGGGGCCCTTGCTCCCGGCCCCTCGCCATGGAGCACATCCTTCTGTCAGGACCCTTCCTCCAGGAGAGCTGGGCTCCGGCCCTGGCGCGCGGGGCGGGGGCGGGGGGGGAGGCGCAGGAGAGTCCTCTCCTCTGTGGTGTCGTTGCCACCAGTCCTTGAAGGCTTTGTGCTGAACCAAGATGACGTAGGGTTGACACCATGTGCCAAGAGCGGGAGTTTGCTTGCCTCGAGTTACAGGAGCAGCGAGAAAGGCTTAGTTCCGGTTGGCACCATCAGCCTCAGTCAGAGGGTGACGAGAGCCTCAGAGGCTGGCTGGATGTCTGCATGTAACTGTGCTCACTTGGACGAAGGGACTGGCTCTCTGGGAATTAGAGGCACAACTGGGGCTTTGACTAGACTTTAAAGATAAAATTGGCAAGGACACAATCCGGAAACCCAGGTTGCCGTTTTAACCCCAAACTGCTTCCTCTGGAGAATAAGCACAGCCCGCGGCTGGGACCACAGACTGAGGCTCTTTGCTGGTGGCAGGGAGCGCTCAGGGCTCAGGTTACAGGCAGGTGGTGGGTCACCTTTGTATGCAGAAAACAACCCATTTTCACTTGTGCAAAACACTGACCCATTTCTCTGTGTTTGTTCTCGAGGCTGCTCCTGTCTCGGGATCTCTTTGGCCAGAAATCCACCCCTTCTCTCAGGGTTGGGGAGCTAAGCTGGGAGGGACTGGACACTTCGGAGCAGAGTGTTCCGTGGGCTGCTTGGAGAGAATGGCCCAGACTCAGGCCAGATCCTTGGTTACAGCACCCCTCTATGCCCCCCTGGGGGAGGAATACGGCCGAGTTGACATCAACCTTCCAGCCAGTCCTTGTTCGCAACTTGGAGCCAACTTGGTTCCCTCTTTTGTGGGAGATAAGGCGAGAATAGATTTGTTTGTCCAGGTGCAACCTGTCCAATGGCTGTTGTGGGCACAGGAGTGTCTTCAGGGCGTAGTGTCAGATCCAGGCCCCCCTGACATCTCTATTTTCGATCTGGGTGTGCGCTAAACAGCGGGTTGATTCAAAACTGGGAGGTGTCGGGAAACCCCTTGGGCAGGAGATTTCGAAATGAGATTTGGATTAGAAAAAAACAGTGGGGTGAGGTTCTCAGGAATGAAGACCAGGAGAAACTCCCATCCTGGCACTTGGCTGGATAGCGGGGACAAACAAAAGGCTGAGAGAAGCCTAGAATAGGAGGGAGGCCGCCTAGCTGAGCAGGAGCGCGGGACAGTCTCTCCCCGCTGCTTTTGCCTCGGAGGCGAGAGGCTGTGACTCTGTTCACCAGGCGAAACCGCACAGCCAAGAGGCGCTTTCAGTCTAGGCATGTCGGCACCAGCAAGGCCTGGATACATCAGAGGCTCCCGCAGATCAGATCGGGGAGGGGCCTGGGGGCCAGGAAGTAGGGCTGGCAAGAGTATCATGAGAAAAAGTCAGAGAAAGATTTTAAATAGCTTGTTGGATAATTGAGGAAAGGCCTAGTGAGGGGGCGAGGAGAAATGTGCATGAGCTCTCAGGCTTTGTGGCCCCGGGGGGACGGGGCACCCCCCCCCCCCGGGCTGCCACTACTGACCAGTGGCCATCTGTGCAGCCTCAGCACGCAGTTGTCCTCTGTGCCATAGCTCAGGCATCGGGTGACTCTGAGTATCTGTGACACGAAGAGCACAGGTGAAGGTGCCGGCTGAACCCAGAACCAGAGAGAGGTGGGCAAGGGGAGAAGGGGGGACACTGAGCATCGTGGAGAGGAAGAGCAACCAAACTGACCCCAAAGAAGAAAAGGGGGTGAACAGAAGGAAAGGCATCCTAATAGGAGCGAAAAAGCAAGAAAAGAAGCGTGAAGATGGAGCACTTCATTTGGAGGACTTGGGGAGGCACAGTCAAGAAGGAGTCTCCAGGGACTTCCTTGGTGGTCCCATGGCTAAGACTCCGCGCTCCCAAGGCAGGAGGCGTGGGTTCGATCCCTGGTCGGGGAACTATGATTCCACACGCCGCAGCTAAGACTCCCCACAGCTAATTAAATAAAAATGAGTACTAAAAACAACACTAAGTCTCCAAACAGTGTTAGAAAGCTTGTCAGCAATAAATCCCCTTCTTCTAGTGGGATGAAGAAAGCGGTGCTCTTTGGGGATGTTTGCGGCTACCCTGCATGAAAACCGTGAGAGGCGCTGTAGGAGCCAACTCCCCAGTTCTGAACAAGAGGGGCTTGTGATTCATGGGCGTGCCCGCCACCTCCACCCACAAGCCATGGCTTCCCCCATCTCGTGCAGGGTGGGGACCCATCTAACTGGAACCACCACCCAGCCTCTCCCAGTCTCCTTAGATGACGAGTGTGGCATCCTTGGTCCACCCACCTCAGCCCCCAAGCATTTTGCCAGAACATCAGTAAACAACTCTAGGTGAAGGGGATCAAAGACCTCTTACATTTTCTTCCATCTTCTCCTCCTTTCCACCGCCAGCACCAGACTACCAGGGAGTTCTTATCACTTATTATATATTCTTTCCTCAAAGAGTAGACAGTGAATCCCTGCACACTTTCCTTCAGGCTCATTTTATTTTCATTTTTACATGCTATGACTGGACTGGGAAATCCAAGAGTTTTCCTGAACCACGTATGGACACTTGCCCCTCAGTTCCTGCATGTTCAGCGCGGCCCTGACGGCAGCAGCTGGCCAGCTTTCTTGCTCAGGCTCAACCGGAGGTGAATGTTATAGCTACAGCAGCTAACATTTGTTTAGGGCTTTTGTGGGGGTGGGGTGCTCACTGCGAGGCAGGTGGGTTCTTAGTTCCCCAACCAGGGGTCCAGTCCATGCTCTCTGCAGTGGAAGTGCAGAGTCTTAACCACTGGACCACCAGGGAAGTCCCTGTTTAGGGCTTTATACCTTGCAAAGAAAATAATCATCTTATTTGGTCCTTACAATATCCTACATTACTGTTACTTCCACTTTCTAGACATTGATTTTCAGAAAGATAAAGCGGCTGACTTTGTGTCAACTGGTGGACCTGGGATCCACTCACATTCTTTACCTCCAAATCCTCTGTGCCTTCTGTCTGAGGCCGTGGGCCCCTGGGGACTTCAGAGCACCTTCAGAGTTGGCATTCCTGGATCCCTTTCCTGACCCCCAGCTGACCTTGGGTCTCAGCCTTCCTCCCCCTATTCCCATCCTACCCCACCTCTGTGATCACCAAGTGGGAGAAGACTGTCCACTTGTTGGGGACGAGTGTATACAGAAAGCAACAATTCTTACATCTCCTCGGTGCCAAGGACCCTTCCAAAGTCACCAGGAAGGTTTCTTTTCATTATAATAGTGATATGGGATCATTGTAGAAAAGTACAAAATACAGACACAGTTGGAAGAAAACAAAAGTTATTCCACCACTGAGGAATAACTTAGTGTTGTGAATGTCATGTTGTTTGGTCTTCCATAGCTTTTATGATGTGTACATCAGCCTACCTGTGTTTACAAAAATGGAAAGTGCACCTACCCGTAACACTGATTTTTAAACTTAATATATTGTAAACTTTTTCCCTTTAGTTAATACTTTCATAACATCGTATTTAATGGATACACAACATTTCATTATAATTTTTGATGGTAACCTAGGGGTAAACGTTTGGATTTTTCCTACTTTTTCATTGAAATAATCAGTTTTATGATAGACTTCTATATCTGATTTTAATTTTAATTTTTCTTTACTTGATTATGAATGAGGTTTATTTTTTTACATGATTTTTATCGTTTGAAGCTCTTTCATAAACAGCTCATGCGTATTATGTCCCAGTTTTCAATAGTCTGTATTTTCTTTTTCTTGTTGATATGCAGGGATTATTTTAGGGCTAAAATTTTATCTGTGAAAATCATTTTTACACCACATCTTTTTTCTTTTCTTCTTCATTATTTTTTAAAATTATGTATTTTCCTTTGGCTGCTGGGTCTTCATCGCTTTGCTCAATCTTTCTGTAATTGCCGTGAGCAGGGGCTACTCTGCGTTGCTTCCCATTGTGGTGGCTTCTCTCGTTGCGGAGCACAGGCTCTAAGCACACAGGCTTCAGTAATTGTAGCAAGAGGGCTCTGTAGTTGTGGTTCACGGGCCTAGTTACTCTGTGGCATGTGGAATCTTCCTGGGCCAGGGATCGAACCTGTCCCCTGCATTGGCAGGTGGATGCTTATACATTGTAGTGCCAGGGAAATCCCTGTCTCTCTTTTTTTTTTTCCACACTGTGCCTGCAGGATCTTAGTTCCCTGAGCAGGGGTTTGAACCTGCACCCCCTGCAGTGGAAGGGCAGAGTCTTAACCATTGGGCCACCAGGGAAGTCCTCGACCCCACATCTTCATGCGCCATTTCAGGTGGGGGAATGTGTGGATTCCCCCACATCTCCCAACCAGGCCAGGGATGCTCTTTCTCCTCTACTGTCTTATTAACAAATTCCCCAGCAACAGAGCAAACTTTGTAGAGGGCTCCTCCTCCAATGCCCACCCCCAGAAGCACCCTGGCCTCCTTCAGTTCAGTTCAGTTCAGTCACGCAGTCGTGTCTGACTCTTTGCGACCCCATGAATCACAGCATGCCAGGCCTCCCTGTCCATCATCAACTCCCGGAGTTCACTCAAACTCACCTCCATCGAGTCGGTGATGCCATCCAGCCATCTCATTCTCTGTCATCCCCTTCTCCTCCTGCCCCCAATCCCTCCCAGCATCAGAGTCCTTTCCAGTGAGTCAACTCTTCGCATGAGGTGGCTAAAGTATTGGAGCTTCAGCTTTAGCATCAGTCCTTCCAATGAACACCCAGGATTGATCTCCTTTAGAATGGACTGGTTGGATCTCCTTGCAGTCCAAGGGACTCTCAAGAGTCTTCTCCAACACCACAGTTCAAAAACATCAATTCTTCGGCGATCGGCTTTCTTCACAGTCCAACTCTCACATCCATACATGACCACGGGAAAAACCATAGCCTTGACTAGACAGACCTTGGTTGGCAAAGTAACATCTATGCTTTTTAATATGCTATCTAGGTTGGTCATAACTTTCCTTCCAAGAAGTAAGCGTCTTTTAATTTCATGTCTGCAGCCACCACCTGCAGTGATTTTGGAGCCCAAAATCATAAAGTCTGACACTGTTTCCACTGTTTCCCCATCTATTTCCCATGAAGTGGGAAGGCCATTCCTCTTTGCCTGGGCACCAAGCCCCGATCCCTCCAACCCCAACTTCCAGGACATCATCGACTCCTCCTCTTTCACAGGCTGCTTCCTGGGGGTGATGGTGGGCCCCTCAGAGGTTCCATCAGAAAATCCAGCTGTGAACTTCTCAGAAGCCTGGAGGATGGTGGAGAAGAAGACCGTGTCAGGGTATTAGCATCAGGGTCCGGTAGGGCAGGAAGTAGTGATCAGGTCTGTCAGGGCAGGAACAGAGAACCTGACTTTCTGAGGGCCCCTCTTGCTTCTGAGCCAGCCCCAATGCAGGCCCTGGGGCTGCCAGCCTGCCCTCCTCTTCCTGAGCCTCCGGCTGGCTTATTCCTTTGCCCTGTGATTACTGCTGCAGGTTCTGCCTCTGGCAGAAGGTACGGGAGTCCTACCAGTTCTCCTGGCCAGCTTCACCAACTCACCTGCGCGTGGGGAGAAGGAGGCGCCTGGGCCTGTTGCCTGGAGTCCCCCCAGAGGCGGGGGAGGCCCGGAGGAGCGGGCTGGACTGGACAGGCCGAGGGGGTGAGGAAAGGATGAGTTTCTTACAGGCCAAGATCACTACCTGTTAATCTGGGTCTACAGGGAGAAGGTCAGGGCAGGCGTGGGGGCAGGTGCTGAAGTTCCCTTGAGTTCCTGCCGGTTTGGAACATCCTGGCTCCCGAGCATCTCCTTACCTGTCCTTTCTCCGGGTTTGGAATATCTGAAGATGGCTGTGGCTGGAGCTAGACCCCGACACCCTTGGCCCTCTTGGTCTCTCACCGAGGACTTCTGGGCTTAGAAGTTTCTGGGACCTTCTTTTCTTATATTTTCATGCATTTCCTAGGAATACAGTGTGCCGCCCATCATTGAGAGGCTGGGAGGCTCCAGCCAGGTGCCTGCACAGTGGTGGCTCTGCCAGGTAGCCACTGTGAACTTGGCCTCCTGTTAATGTTCCTAGGCGTCACTTTCCCAATGGCAACTCACTCCAGTATTCTTGCCCAAAAAACCCCATGGACAGAAGAGCCTGGCAGGCCACAGTCCATGGGGTTGCAGAGAGTCAGGCATGACTGAGCACGCAGGTTCAGTTCCTCACCTGGAGAGTCCAGACCCTGGGGCTAGGGCACAAATCACCAGACAGGCAGCCGTGGGGGCTCATCCGTGTCAGGGTTTCTCCCACCTTTCTCTTTCCCCAGCTCTGCTGACATGGGGTTGCCCCTTCCTGCTCCCTGGCTCTCATGCGCTAGTGCGACTCCGCCAGGGCAAGGTGAACCCCAGGGCGCAGGGACCTCATCCCCCTGCACCCCCAGGACCTCAGCACAGGGCTCGGCACAGAGTAGGTGCTCATGGAGAGGAAAGGTTCTCCCGCCGCCTGATCGTGAAGGGCTGGAGAGAAAGGAGTCCAAGCCTGAGAGTCAGGCCTCAGACTGGAGCCCATGTGACCCTGAGCTTCATCTCCCTGAGCTTCCATTTCTTTGTCTAAAAATAGGAACAATAATAGCCACCTCCTAGAGTTGTTGTGGTGGTTAGCAGTGATGTCAGAGGGGAAGCACAGCGCGGTGTGTAGTAGGAGCTCAATAAATGCCAGTGGTGATTAGCTACTATTAAAGGGCCGGTGACGCGGCCCCAGGAGTGCCAGGCTCAGCAGTGAGCACCACCGGCATCTCTCAGTGCCCAGAGCCTCTCCCGGTTTGGTCTCCCGCCTTGAATGCCATGGTTCGTCTGTCCACCGATGGGCAGTGTGGACCCGCAGCCTGGACACAGAGCTCACTCACTTGCTCTCTGCCCTGGGCTGCCCTGCCCTGGCTTCCTCTGTGTGGAGGTGGGAGTGGGGGGTATGCAGGCAATCTACCCTCAAAGGTTAAGTCACCAGAGAATTCTGTGGACAGCTGCGTGCTCCCACTTGAGGGTTCGGCAGGTTACACCGTGCAGCCGGCTCCCCGCCCTTCACATCTCTGAGCGTGTTTCTAGATGCCTGATGTGTTTCCTACTGTGAAAGCTTGATGGGGAAAAAGTCATCTCCTTCATTTTCTGCGCAGAGAACACGTGGGGAAGAGAGGGCCTGGGTCGCTTGATACCCAGCTCTTAAGTTTTCAGGAAATAGAAGCTGGAAGACGTCATTGTCAGGGTCCCACTTGGGCCAGGGCCAAAATCTCCACACCTGACTCACGTCCCCTCCAGCACTGGCATAGGACCTGAGCCCCCACGTGTCAGCAAGCCAGCCGCCTGGGGGCAGGGGGCTGCCAGACAAGGAGGGCCATCCCTGAGGGAGATGACTGGTGGGTTGATGGATGGAGTATCAGACAGACTAGCGGACTTCCCTGGCGGTCCAGTGGTTAACACTCCATGCTCCCAGTGCAGGGGGTCAGGGAACTAAGATCCTCCATGCCATGTAACACAGTCAAAAAAGAAAAAATTTAAAGCAGAATTCCCTAGGAACTGGGGAAGGGGGCTGGGAGTACAGGAGTACAGAAGGCAGGCTTGTCTCGGATATGAAGAGGGTGGGACATCCTGGGTCAGGTGACTGCCCCCGCCTGAGGGAGTGGGCTCCTCCTGGGTGGCCCCAAGGACCAGCCAGGGGAGCCCTTCTCTTGGCAAGACCACCCAAGCCTAGGCTCCCAACTGGTCTTCCCCATCCAGGGTTTCCTTTTCCATTCCATTCTCTTCACTCTCATTTTTTGGGCTTGGAAGTCATGACCACTCTTCAACCTCTTAGAATTCCATGGGTGGAAGTCTTGAAGGTTATTTTGTCCAGCCTTCAGCTCCCCCACTTGATTCCCTGCAGAAATTCCTGACAAATGGCTTCCCAGGCCCAGCCAGCAGACCCCAGGCACACTGCCTGGAGGTGCCTCCCTCCTGAGCTGCTGCCCCAGGGCTCCCCACAGTGGGGGTCTGCACCCCTCTGATGCTCACCTCTCTGCCCAGGTTCTGCCCGTTGGATCCACTGGAATGAGCCTTTCCCCCTGCTTCAAGTTGGCAGCCGTGTGGTTGATCTTCCCCACTTGCAGGACAACCTTCTCAGCCTTCTGCAATTCCTCCTTTCCACTGCAGTTTGTCAGTGAGCTTCTTCAAGGGTTTTATTGAGATGGGGGCCTAGAGACATGAAGTTGTTAGGACAGAAAGGACCTTTCAACTTGGGGGCCCGCCTCATTTTATAGATGAAAAACAGGGGTTCGGTTGCTTGCCCAAGGCCCCGCAGACAGCCAGAGGCAGGGCTGGGCCTCAGGTCCTGTGTGCTTAGTTGCTCAATTGTGTCTGACTCTCCGGGACCCCGTGGACTGTAGCTCACCAGGTTTCTCTGTCCCTGGGGATTCTCCAGGCAAGAATCCTGGAGTGGGTTGCCATGCCCTCCTCCAGGGGATCTTCCCAACCCAGGGATTGAACCCAGTTTTCCCCATTGCAGGTGGATTCCTTACCATCTGAGCCATCAGGGAAGCCCTGTCTCTGCTCTTTCCCCGCCCCCACCGACTCCAGGGTCACACTGGCACTCCTTTGGGCAGCTCTGTCCCCAGTGATGTGTTGAACTTCAAGTTGACTAAAAGCCCCAAATTGTTTTATAACTTAATTTTCTTCTGATTATAAAAGATAATATATATTCATTGTAAAAACATTAGAAAATGCATACAAATATACATTCTCAATCTTCACCGCACTTCCTGGTGTTGTCAAGTTCCCTCTGCCCTGCACTTGGTTGCTTTGCTTTTAGCTGTATAAATAGGACTCTCCCTCCATCCTCCTTTAGGCCAGACTTCTTGCTAGGTCCCAGCCAGCTCTTCTGTCTCTCAGAAGAGAGAGTCTGTCTCTCTGGTTTTGTTACCAGTTCTTATTGGCACCTGGGCAGGGCTCAAAAAACACCCGTGGTGTGGCTGAATGAATGACAGCGTCGGGACTGACAGTGGGACCGGTGAGGACCTCCGCCCAGCGCAGGGCGCACACCTCCTCTCTTCTGGGTCTGATCCTGCCCTCGCCCTCCCAGAAATGCCTTCCCTCCTCTTTTGTTCTCTTCAGACCCTCCCATTTTTTCCGGCCCAGCTGAACCCCACCTCTTCCGAGAAATCTTCTTTCAAATGCAAAAGCCTCCTTTTTGGGTCCCACCGCCTTGGTCATTGGTTGTCCAGCCGCACCACTTAGCCGTAGTTATACATTGACTTGCATTAATCTCTCCCCTCTGCCTGGCTGCGGCCTCTTTCCCCGTCCACGGAGGCTCACACGTGGTAGCCATCCTGCAGAAGCCGGAGATTATTACGGGCCCTCAAAATATGACTGTCTGGCCTGACCTTGTCAGGTGGTCTCCCACCCGCCCCCCCCACCAGCCCTGCTGAGAAGGGTGAGAGAGCAGAGCCTTGGAGGGAGCCCTCCCCCCACCCCCACCCCTGGCTTCCGGGAAACCTTGCTCCTGCTAAAGTTTACATAGCAGTTAATCATCTGGGCTTCGACAATGGGCTCTGCTCATCCTGGGACATGGAAAAATGGGATTTGGTTTGCCTTTCACATTGGGAGGCTTCTAGAGATAAAAAGAAATCCTCTGTGCCTGGCTATTTAAAGAGACACAGGGAGGGCTAGGGGCCCTTCCACCCTCTGCCTTCACACGGAAGAGCCGTGGAGGTCAGATCAATGTTTTCCTTTCTCCTCACTGCACCAGGGCTACCAACCCTCCTCCCAGAACGTATGCCAAGGGCCCAGGCCTGGCAGCTGCCTCCTCCATCCCTGGCGAGGCTGTGATGGAAGAACACTGAACAGGCACTCAGACACCCGGGTCCCAGAGCGATCAGGTCTCCCCAGTGATCCTAGGTAGGTGATGGGCATGGCCAGGTGATCTCTAAGTTTCCCTCTACTTTGAGTTGCCTAGAGGTGCCATGCCATCTGCCAACCTCCCCATCAGCAGTGTGCGCCCATCCCAGAGTGTGGCTGGAAGGTCAAGGGTGCTAATACACAATGTGCCTGGCCTGGAACAAAGGCTATGTGGGTGTGACCATCCCCACAGCTAAGTGTCTCACCCAGAAATGACAAGAACTTCATGCCCCACTATTTAGGGAATGCGGCTCTTCCTCCTATGCTCCTGGCAGGGTATGGGGAAGAGACTGGACCCTGTGGCCACCACGGAGAACAGAACGGGGCCCTGGGGTCAGCAGGCAATGACCACTTAGACCATGGGCAGGCCACTTAATCGAGCAGGTTCTTGTCTTGACTCGAGGGCCACTGCTACCTATAAAAGGCTAAGACTTTGAATAGAATATATCCATTGTTTTGATTAATTTCCCAGTAGGTGGAAAAAAGAGGCCTATAAAACAAAAACACTGAAACACAGAAAATGACAGTTCTTTTATTTTGCTAGCTGAGGGGAAAGTTATAAAATAAAACAGACAACACAGAGCTTTGCAACTTCCTTGGATAGGCAATGAACACAGAGATGAACAGTGACCAGGCAACGAACACAGGGATACAGACATGTAAATAAGACAAAACTTCCAGAGAATGTTATTTTATACATTACTACTCCAAAATACAGCAGCTCTTGCAGGCTCTAAAGTAAAATGAAGCAAGACTCTTCCAAAACCATCCACACACATTCAGAGCTGTGTCAGAGAAGGCCCCCTCCCGCCTCCTGGGCTGTGTGGAGGCTGCAGGAGAGGCCAAGGCTGGGTCCACCCAGGCTTTGGCTTTGCAGGGCGGCTCCACCTGCTCCGTGTTCTCTTTCAAGTTTGCCTTCTCTTTCTTTGGCAGACTAGCTCCAGCCCCTGCCTGTCTCTCCCTTTTGACCCACGGCCATTTCCTGTTCTTAGTAGGAAACCCGGCTAAAGCCAGGGAAGCCTGGCCGAGTCCTTCTAATGCAGCAGCTGGTGCAGGGGTGGCTCCCTCCTCAGGGGCTCAAGGGCCAACCCTGCCGTTAGAAAAACAGCAAAAAGGCTACAAAGATAAGTGGTTAACCATCTCATACTGTCCTTCCTCCAGAAGCTTCTGATATGTCTGTCCAATTTTTTTGCTCCTGTCCTAGGGTTTTTGACTCAGCCAGGAAAAGAGCAGACCTTGCAGCCTGGCCCTGTACTCTTCTTGTTACTGCCAGCAGTGGACCCCTGGGCGCATCACAGACTCATCACCCCACCACCGGTCTTAGCCCCGCGGCCCCAGCCAGACAGACCCTCGGCCTCTAGAATGGTGAGTTATTCCGCCCATGGTCTGTCATCAGGAGGCCAGGGGGCTCTCAGTCACCCAGAGGCTGGCCTTGAAAGGATGTAGGAAGGAGGCAGAATTCTGAGGGAAGAGCAGAAGCTGTGATGGGCTGTCCCATCAGGAGGAGAGAACGGGGCACAGTGCACCCTCCCCCAGGGCTGGAGGGAAGTCTTCGATTAAATATCTTGGGAAAGATGAGGGTGGGTGAGGGCGGCCACCCCACAGCCGAGGCACGGGGAGGTGTGAAATGTCCAGGATAAATAGAACTGCGTGGGGAGGAGAAAAGCCAGCTCCATCCTCTCTTAAAAGCAGTCGCCATCGGCACCAAAAATATATTAATATCTGTACACTTGTCATCTTTTAAAAAAAGAAATAAAATCTCCTTGGCACCAGTAGTTGATCTCTTAAAAATGAGGTGATATGTGGCAAGGCCTCCCGTGTACGCACGTCCACGGCTGTGCACACGCGCGTGCATCTCCCTGTAGACGAGCAGAGCCCTGCAGCCCTGAGCAAGAGGAACACAGCCGGGTGGGCCATCACCAGCTCCTCCACCGCTGGTGTTTGCCGGGATGTCCTGTCAGGGCACCCGACTGCCATCCACGGGGAACGAGCCGCCCCTACCCTGGGGCTTCAGAGGCAGGGACAGAGAATTGCCTTCCCGAACCTCATCTGGGAAGGAAGTTCTGGACCCAGCTGCTGCACAGGAAAGGCAGTCCTGGCCTCACCCTGCCCCACACGTCTGCCCAGGCTCAGAGCGGCCTCTGCCCAAAGACACCAGTGCAAATACAAACAGAGGTCAGTAGTGCCAGCCTGAGCGAGCATGCGTGGCCAGCTCCAGGTCTGTCCTCGGGTGCTCCGGCAGGAACTCGCAGAGGGCAGCCTGGTGGGGCAACAAGGAGGCGGCCCCTGCCCTCTCGGGGTGCCGCCGCTCAGACGTGGTGGGCGCCCTGCAGCAGGGAGGTGACGGTGTTCTGCAGGGCCACGGCCACCTTCTTGGAGGTCTTGCGCAGCAGCGGGCTATCGGGGTGGTGCTCCTTAAGGTGGAGCACGTGGCCCTCCTGGCTCTCAGACGTGCAGCCACACTCCTCGCACACGTACAGCTTGGCCCGCCGCTCCTTGTACGCGTACTTCTGCTGCACACCGTGGATCTTCTTGAGGTGGGACTCCAGAGAGCAGCGCTGCGTGAAGGCCTTATCACAGAGGCTGCACTTGTAGGGCCGCACGCCTGCGGAGAGGGTAGCACAGGCATAAGGGACCCAGCTCTGGGGCACAGGAGCCCCAACTCCCCAGCGGCCCGACGGAGGGGACGAGGATGTCCGCCCTGAACACCATGGCCCCCCATGGCTGCATGGCTGCTGGGCCTCGCTGCCAGGCGGGCCCCTCTTACCTGTGTGGGTGCGCACATGCCTCTTGAGGTCGAAGGTGTCGTTGAAGCCCTTCCCGCAGTAGGTGCAGAGGTGCCTCTTGACGTCGTTGTGGCACTTCATGTGGCGGTTCAGCATGCGCTGGTAGGTGAAGGCCTTCTGGCAGATGTGGCAGGTGAAGAGGTCTCCACTGGGACTGTCCCCCAGCGTCACCTGTGGGCGAGGGCGGTGTGTGTGACAGACACCCAGGAGCTGGGGCTGCAGATGGCAGATCGGGAAGACGCCCCGCGCCAGCCCCCGGCCCCTAGGAGGGGCACTGCCCACCCAGGGGCCACAGCTCTGGGCCGCTGGCTCCCGGAGATGGGGTGGTGGGGCCGGAAGCTGCCTTGGGTCCTCAGTCAGCTTCCTGTCAGGCTCCTGAGTCCTTCTGCGAGGCCCTTCTTTACCATCTCTAGAGACAGGCAGCCAGCTCCCAAGAGAAAGAGGGCAATTCTCCCTGGCAGAGAAAGTCCCCCCTTCGCTAAGCCCAGGCATCCTCGAGCTGCTGCTCAGCTCTCAGTCTGCGCCTCAGGACGGGGAAGACTCCACAACATGATCGTGGTCTCTGCGCCGCCCTCCCAGGCTGAGGCCACAGCTGGGGGCCTGGAGCTCCCTCGCCTCACGGGTCAGCCCAGCCCCGGCCTTTCTTGAGCCTGACATGGTCTAGTCTGGGTCCCTTTGCCACCCTGATGACTCTCTTTCTAAAGGTTTTTCATTTTCAGGGTAACTGTGGAACACCTCGGACCTGTTCAGAAGTGGAGACGTGGTCTCCGGGCCCTACCTCTGAACGCTCTGAGGTTGCTTGTGCTTCCTGGTGGCCTTGTTGCCAGCCACTCTGCACAAGCTCCCCGGGCCTGAGGTGCCCCCCCGTCACCCATACCGCCTGGCCCTGCGCTGCTCCTGGCACCGGGTAAAGGCCGTGTTGCTCACTGAGCAAGCTGTTTGGGGTCAGGACTCACTTCTCTGCCTCGTCTACGGTCCTGTGCCCTCTGCTTTCCCTCCACGCGCTCCCTAGCTGCTGGGGCTCAAGGGCTGGGAGGAGAGGCCCTAGGGGATCAGGGCGCCGTGTCAGCTCCCCTGTCAGCCGCCCAGCACATTTCCTGGTAATTCCCGGCGGGTTACAACACCCAGCCTCCACGGGTGAGAGAGGAGGAGCAGCCTTTCCCTGCCTGTTTTCTCCGGTCTCTTGGCTCACAGGAACCTCCATGAGAGCCCTTCCACTAGATCACCACTGGCAGGTGCTTCCAGGTTCCAGAACTTTCAGGAATGCAGGCCTCATGCTCCTGGAAAGCAGGGACGTTTCCACCGCCCTGTGCTTCTTCCTGCCTCGGCTGCTGAACCCGGCTTCACCAGGCCCCGCCCCAGATGCAAGGCCCTGGGTTGGAAGAGTACACTTGGGCGAGGCTGAGACTGCCAGGCACACGTCTCAGTTGGACAGCTGACCACCGAGCAGACCCCAGACCTCACTCTTGAGGCGGCGAAGATGTGGGCTAGGCCAGGGCGCAGAGCCGGACTCACGCCTCCCTGCTTTTCCAAGGACTTCTGTGTAAGGGCTACCTCCTCTCAAGGCCAGAAACAAAACTAAACAACCCCCACAAAGGACTCCAAAGGGCTGGACATCTCTTGAACCTCACTGCTTCTCCCCAATGCATGGCATTCTCACTTCAGACTCACTTTTCTTTCCCACCCTGTCTATGCCCCAGGGAGGTTCACATCTGTAGAAATCTGGACCCAGATCCAAGGCCAGTCTGCCTAGTCTCATTTGGGCCACGTCTCATGGGCGGTACCCACGTGGACCCATGTGCCCCTGGGCCTCAGGGACATTGTGAGGGTCAGTACCTTCATCTTGGTGCGCAGAAAGCCATGGTCTCTGCTCTGCGGGCCTGCCAGGCGGCTCATGTCTTCGGAGGGCAGCTGGGCCACCACGCAGGGCCCAGGGGTCACACTATAACTGGAGTTCCGAAGGCTCATGTCCAAAGCCAGGGGGCAAGAAGGGGGTTCGGCCACCGACGGCTCTGGTTCCTGGTAGGGCTGTGGTGGACAGAAGCCCAGGCTGACTGCGAAGAGAAGAGCAGCAAGGTGAAGGGCTTGGAGGAGAAAAGGGGACTCTGTGGGGTTTCAGGAGGGCTCCCTGGCAGTGAGCTGGCTGGAACCGCGAGCCACTGTCCCGCCCCTCACAGGCATGTGGCAGAGCAGGGCTGCCCCCAGCCCACTGCCCGCCGCACCTCCCTCCCACCCCATTAAGGTAATTACAGGTGACGCTAGCCAAGCACCGCGGCCCACAGGCCTGCCTGCTGAGTAATTTGTGTCTTAGCGGAACTGGGAGGACCAAACCTGTGCTACCAATTATTCCTCCTGAGTTGTCTGCCAGCCCCACCTGGGCCAGTCCCCCTGGATTCCAGGCCTCATCCACGCTCCCGCAGGGACAAAGGGCACCACGGGAGGCCCAGGGTCCTGGGACTCATTGCAGCCCCAGAAGGGTCCCGGTGGTCAGGGCCACTCAGGGCCTCTCCTCCAGGCAGATTTAGCCACTGGCTGTGGGGAACTGCGTGGTCCTAACCCCTCCCTCCTTCGGGCCAGTCTATCCCCGATACTGCAGCTGTTTGGGGCTCCAGGCTCCCCACTCTCGCGGGCCCAGCTTGGCAGGCAGACAGGTGGGCGGGGCGGAGCAGGGAGGAGGTCAGGGAGCAGCAGGTGGATGCGGCCTAACAGTCTCCTGGGCAGCCTGCCTGCTTGTGACGCAAGCCTCCCCTGCAACAGGGACCGCTCCTTGCCGCTCCAAGCTCAGTTCACAGTGGCGCCTAGAGGGCTTGGGCTCCCACCCTGGGCAGTGACACCAGCGACAGCGAGCAGACACCTCACACACAGGGGCTTGGACCCCGTCCCGACTAGAGAGGAGGGGAGGTCTCCCAAGTGACAAAGAAGAGAGGGGCCTCACACCCCCAGAGCCGAGGCAAACAATCTAATGTTTCAACTTAGTGTTTTTCCCCCGAAGAGGCTAAGCTAGGAACATTCTCCAAGCCTTAGAAAGAAAACTCAAGAGGGGCACAGGGAGGAAAGGATGAGTGGGCCTCTGGGAAGTGGACTTAGGGTTTCAGAACCATGAACAGACCCCCCGCGCCACTGCCCCCTGGCCGGTGAGACAGTGGATGGGGATCTGGGGAGGGGCGGCCCCAGCAGGACGCAGCAGGCGAGGCTGGAAGCAGCGGGCTGGGACTCGAGGGGGCGGAGGACACAGTGATGGAGGAGAGGCAGCTGTGGAGGCACCCCAGTTTCGGGAGAGGCCTCGGCTCTCGCCCCCTCAAAGTACAACAAAGGTCTGACAGGGGTAAGAATGTGCTTGCCCGACACCCAAACCCGTTCGGCTGGCAGTGGCGCCGTCTGTCTGTCTGTTCGGAGATTCTAATGAGCCACCTCATTCTGGGAGTTGATTCACCAGCGCCTGGCCCCGGTCTGGCCTCTCTCCAAGCCCTGGGTGGCTGGACGTCAGGCCGGAGTTCTCAGGGGTCCCCCCAGTCTTCCCACAGGGACGGGGACTGCTGAGGGCGGGTGTGTCTGAGAGCTGGCAGCTTCAGCTGATGCCAGCTTACACGGCTATTGGAGATCCTGCCTGGGAATTCAAAGCTGAATGACAATTTCCATTTCTCAATCCAGGTTGAGGTAAACAGGAACCTCTACCCTCTCTATCTTTCAGTATCGGGTAGCGTGAGCGAGGCTCCCCGGCGCTGGAGCCGGGCCACACCGCCTGCACACGGAGCAGTAGACGGAGGAGTGACAGCAGGTAAGGGTTAACCGGTTTGCACCCCAGTGACTTGTCACCCTTGGCTCTCTTGCTCCAGTCAGGGTCGGGGAGGGGGGTGGTCCGAGGCCAGGGTTCTGAGATCTCAGCCCGTTTGGGGAGAGACCAGTGCCTGCCTCTCTCATTCCACAGAAACCCCGAAATGACGGTGCCAGGGTTCCGGGGACAGGGAGCGGGCCTGCCTGGCCTGCCTCCGTGCCACTTCTACCCCAAGCCAGGGGCAGGTGAGGCCATCAGGGTGGGGTGCTCTCCTCCTCCTGCCTGCCCCGCCAAACCTGTCTTCCCGCCACCCCCAGGAGCGTGTCCTGCTGCCGCCGCATGCCCAGGGAACGCTCGCCCGCGTGCCGCTCCTATGGCTGGGTGTCACCGAGTGGCAGGAAGCAGAACTGGTTGGGCCCTGCCGGTGCTGCTCTCTGACCCTTAATTAGATGTTTCCGGCAAGGTGGCGGCCGCTGTGGCTACTCATCGCCTGCCCACAGCTGAGGAGTGTGGCCAGGCCGCACCAGCCAGGCCCTCTCCCCGCAGCCTCAGGGGTTCAAGGGCTTCCCTTCTGTCTGCCCAGTTTGCCTCCACCTGGATGAGGCGTTCAGAGCAGCTGCCCCTACCCCCCTAAAAGGCCTTCTCCCCCCTCCTCGGCCTTCAGCAAGTCCCTCAAGCTCCTGGCCCAAATACCAGACAGGGTGCTGGGTCCTCCCCATCCAAGGCCTCAGGCCAGGGCCGGGCTCTCTAGGCAGAGCAGCCGAAGGAGGCGTGAGGACACCCAGCCTCCGCCTCCCAGAGGCTGGGGCTGTGCCAGCCTGAACTGGGGTGGAGGGAGCCCCATGTGTCCACACGGCCCCGGCTCCTGTCAAGCGGCCTTGCACCCTCATCAGGAAGGGCAGGGTCCCCCGCACCCATCTCCTCCCGCCCCCAGGTCAGCTAGCAGGGCCTGAAAGGAAGCCAGTGAAGCCAACTGCCCGAGGTGGGCAGCCCTGGAAACACAACGGACCCGTCTCTCAGCGTGTGGTTCCCATCGTGTGAACGCCAAGTGTTCCCCTCAGGCGGGATCAGATCCCCCCTCCGCCAACCATCTTTCATACTGAGTCCACAGCAAAGGTCACCCAGTGCACCCCAGCCCTCACTCCCGGGCGGATGCCGCAGGACTGGGCAGTGCTTGCATGCTGTCCATCCCCCTCCCGGGGCAGCACAGGGACCCCCCTGTGGGAGGCCACGCAACCCCGGTTGAGTATGAACAGAGTTAAAGAGAAAACCTGCTGTTAACAATGGCCACGCTTTGCTCCTGTCCTCCCTGTGCCCAGAGGACTCGTCCTCACCTGCTCTCTTTCTGGGACAAACAGTCTGGCAGGATTCTGCCTCAGGTCACCCAAGCAAGGGACAAAGAGCTAGGGCAGCTTGGGTGACGGCACCCCGTGGGACAGCCAGGGAGCCCACCGAGCCCACCCTTCCCACCCATGGGCTGGCTGCCTACCTTCCCAGCCTTGCTCCACGGGGACCTCACGGACAGCCCTCCCCAGGAATTAGAATAATTAGCATCAGAGGCACAATCGAGCCGCAGCTCCACTCCGTCCCACCCCAACGCATGTACACGGGCCCCAAGCTGCCTTTCTCAGCCTTCCTCTCTCAGCCGGCCAGAAAGAGAGCTGCCCAGCAACCTGCAACGGCCTCGTCAGAGCCAGGCTGGGGAAGCTCCAGTCTCCCCACATCAGCCTGGCTGCCTCCCTGGGGAGGGCACATGCTGGGGAACTGGCAGAAGGGCCCACAGACGCTGTGTCCCAAGCTGGGGAGAGGGGAGAGGCCCCAGGATGCTCATGGCTGGCGCGTGTCCTTCAGCTTCCAGGCTGGGTCTTCCCTTCCAGGGCCTTCCCGGCCTTTGCCTATTCCTCTCAGCAGGGGTCAGGAGGACCCCCGCTTCAGCCCCATTCCTCTCTGTTCCTGGAGCTTCCTCTTTGGTCCAGGAGATGGAATTTAGCTCCTGGGTACAGGTGCCTGAGTTCACCCTCAAGAAACCAGCAGCCCTCCCACAG
The DNA here is from genome assembly GCF_049115385.1 of Moschus berezovskii. Classification (NCBI taxonomy): domain Eukaryota; kingdom Metazoa; phylum Chordata; class Mammalia; order Artiodactyla; family Moschidae; genus Moschus; species Moschus berezovskii. The sequence continues at coordinate 7,179,124 of NC_142484.1, forward strand.
TCAGCCCTGACACAACAGGAGAAATGCCGGGGAGATGGGGGCCGGGGGGCCCAAAGAGAGGGCTTTTTAACCATGAGCCCTTGCAATGCTCCCGGCAGGAGTGGCACCGTCTCCCACGCCCACTGCCTTCCAGGCCCTGTGCCCACCTCTGGGCTTTTCCCTCAGCTTTGAGGGGGGACTGAGGGTGGGAACCTCTAGAACTGTGCCTCAGAGAATAGGCTGGAGTGCTGGTCAGCCTGGTGCCCTGAAGTCAGAGCTGCCAGGCCGGGGGCCAGAACCTGCAGTCAGTAAAGCCCTTCTTTCCAGGGATTCTTTGCTGCTCTGAGGGTCTCAGAGGACTGGGGTGGGAAGGTCAGACCTCAAACGCTTCGTTCCCCAGCCCTCCCAGTGCCTTGCCCGGGTGGGGGGGGACCGGACGGGGTCAATGCTTAGCTGGTCACAACGTGCTGAGTCTGTGGGGTGGGGTGAAGGAAACGTGCCCAGCCGGCTCCTGGGATCACGGTCCGCTGGTGATGGAATGGCCCAGTCAGGGGACAGGCCACCACAAAACACACTCCCCACTCTCTAGCCATCTGAGGCGCCCAAGCGTAGCCCGAGAACATTTGCTTTCTCATTTCCAAAAACTGTGGGAAAACTTGCTAGTGGGCCACATGGCTTTGAGGGGCAAAAGTCAGTTCTTTGACTTCTACTTTTTGCTTGACCCCACAGGACTTTGCCTGGCAAATTCTCACCTGAATCTCCAGGTTAGACCCCACCCTACGTCCAGGGTGGTCCTGCAGGCTGAGCAGCTCCCCTCACCTGGACAGCAGCAGCAGGTGGCACAGACCATCCAGATGCCCTCCTCTGCACCTGCTGGGCCTGCCCCCGGGTGTAAGTACCCCCCACCCCCCACCGCCACTCCCACCACGGCCACCAGAACTGCGGTGGGGAAAACCACTAGGACACAAGGCAGCCAACGATTTGAACAAGCGGAATTTCTTTGTCCTTTGTAAAAGTCAACACATGACCTGTTACTGATTGGGATGTGAAATAAAACTAAAAATAACAGCACACAGAGTCTCGAGCAAGGCTCTGCTCACCTTTAACACAGTCCAAGTTCAGTTTATCAGATTCAAAGGAGCAGCTAAGCAGCAAGTCAAACATAGGTGAGGGAGGAGCAGGAGCAAGGAAGGGGGCGTGTGGCCCTCACCCTCACCCCTTCCCGACCGGAAACACCATCAACTCCCTGGGGAACTTGGAGAAGCAAGAAACGGCACAGAGAATCCTGGGCTTGCTCACTTCCCTTGATGTCTCCCCACTGGGACCATCAGGACTTTTGGAACATTCCCTCGTCTTAAGGAGGCTGTAGACAGGGGCCAAGGCCCTTGAGACAAGGCTAAGCTGTGAAGCAGCCTGCCAGCATCCTAGGCCATAGGGTCCTGATACCGGTCAGGCCTCCGCGCCAGTCACTGTCTCCATCCATGCATTCAGAAGAGAAACTGAGGCAAGAGCCCTCACAGGGCCCCTCACCGCCCTCATTTCGCCACTTTCCTACAAGGCCTGGGGCGGTGCCGGGGAGCCTGCAGATCAAGGGTCAAAGTCGGTTGGTTAATTACAACCTCTCCCCCCTTGGAGGCGCTGGGCAGGGTGTTCAGCGCATCCCCCGCCCCACCCCCTAGGCCTGGGGAGGGGGAGTTCCGAAGGAAACCGGCTCGCTCCCGACCAAAGATTCTGTTGGGGGTGGGGCGGACAGAAGGCTAACAAGGAAGATGCCGCCGGGGCAAGAAACGACTGGGGTTACTCATTCCAAGTTGACTCCGACGCTGTCAAGGCGTCTTCCGAAAATAAACTGGCTGCCCCAGCTTCCCCCGGGCTGGTCCCTGGCTGTGGGATGGGCTCTTTAAACCCCCTTTCAGCTCACTGGTGTCCTCTTCTAGGCTGAAGAAGGCGCGTTTCTAACCGAGGTGAGACCCGATCCCACCTTTGTCTTAAGGGCTGGTGGGGTGCAGCCGGGCGCCTTCCCCGCCGTCTGGCGTTCCCCACGGCCTGCCCGACCCCCACGGGGACTTCTGGCCACCCGCGTTGTGAGGGAAACGGAGAGAGCAATGAAGGTGGCCTACGCTCTGGGTCTTCTCTTGCATTTTTGCACAAACCTCAGCCCAAACTCCAGCTGGCTCCCGGCCCCCCCAAAGTGACACCGCTCCAGTGCCCTCCGCCCGCCTCACAAAAGCCCCGGCTTTCTGGATTTACGACGCGAGAGTGGAGGGTCGCCGGGGCAGTGACACACCCCGTTGCTCCCCTGCGCCGCGGCTCGGGCCGGCGGAGGGGAGGGCGGCCGCAGGCGCCCCCGCCGGGCCTGGAAACCGCTGTCCCCCGCGCCCACCCCCGCCCCCACAGGGCCGCTCCTTCCGCCCGCCCCGCCCACCTCCCCCCGGCGCCCGGGGTCGGCCGCGCCCGCGCGGGCTAACGGGGCCGCGGCCGCTTAAACATTAAATCGGGCGCCGCAGCTGCGCCGGCCGCCGGGCTCCGCGCCACGGCGCCCCGCACGCCGGCCGCTCGACGGGGCCCGCCGTCCTATCGGCGGCGCGGGGCTCGGGGCGCGCTGGCCGGGCGCCTCACCTGGCACGTAGATCTCGCCGCGCTCCTCGTCGGGGAGCTCGCTCCAGTTCCTCTTGCACGTGGAGACGCACGGCTTCTTCACCAGAAACGCGCGGGGCATCTTCGAACCCTCCTCGCGCGGCACGGGCCGCTTCCGCAACTAGAGCCGGAGTCGTCCCACCGTTCCCGGGCCGGGCTGGAGGCGGGCGGGGGGTGGGAAGTGGGGCAGGTCGGAAAAGTCGCCAAAGCGCCCCGCGTTGCGCCGGGAGGCCGTGCCCTGACGGCGCGCGCCCGTTTCGGCTCGGCGGAGCTGTTGCGTCCTGCGGTCCCAGGGAGGTCCCCTGCAGCCAGGTGCAGCGGGCGGCGGGGAAGCGTCTCCCGGCGCGACTGGCGTCCCTCGCGGCCGCTCGCGGAGTCTTAAAGTGCGAGCCGGCCGGACGGGTTCACGCTTTATTGGCTCGCGGCGGTGTGTGTTGGTGGCTGGGGCGGGGAGGGGGTGCTTGGAGCTAATTAGCTTGGAGTGGCCCGGGAAGCGACGGCGCATGCGTTGGGAAATAACGGTGACAACCCACCTATTTGTTACCTGTCGAACCGGTTTCCATTCCGCTGCCGGTGAGGTGGCCTCGCGGCCTGGGCGGGGTGGCCGGGCGGGGGCGGGCGCAGGGCACCCGGCTGCCGGGCCGGCCCGGTTGCCGCCCAGCGGGAGGGCTAGCGTTCGCCAACCGGAGTTTCGGAGAGAGAGCCGACGAGCAGGGGAGGGAGGGGAAGGGGCAACGTTATCCGGCGCTCGCACGCTCCGCCGGTGATGGAGTGAAACTCGCCCGACGGGGCCCGGCGCGCCCCGGACGCCTGGGGAGGCGCGAAGCCGTCGGGCGAGACTGGGCGGCCCGGCCCACACTTGTTGAACCGGGCCTGGGCCCAGGCGGCCCCGGGTCTCAAAGGCCTGGCTGAGCAATTCGTGGCTCAGCCCAGAGGTATTGGCTGGTCGCCGGCTCCGTGCGGAATGGCACGCGGGGCCGCAGGAGCGCGCAGGCCGGTGGACCCGCAGTCCAGGCCGTGCCGGCCGCAATACAAAGCGGAGAGCACCCGCCGGGCTCGGGGCCGCCGAGAGCCCGTCTTTCGGCCGGGCAGGTGTGGAGGGCTTCGTGGAGGAAGGGTCGTTTAAACCGCTCTGAGTCCGCCGCCTTCCCGAAAGACCCCAGCGCCTTAGCCATTGGGGCTTACCCCGCGCCCCACCCCCAAAAGCCCTCGTCTTTGTCCCAGATGGCCCGATTTCGGGTGCAGCAAGACTGGAGGGGAGCGGATGGAGGACCAACTTCCTTCGCCTGGCTGCAGCCAGTGTCCTACCCTGGGCTCAGGGTCAGCCTGGGACCCCTCACTCCAGCCATTCACTATGCCCTGCCCAGTCCCCCGGCCCAGCCTCCTGGAGGGAGCCCCCCACCCCACCCCCCGCCCGGCCATCCTCAGAAGCACCTGGTGGCCTCCTTGAGGCACAGTAACTGTGACGCTTGGGCCCCTGGGCTTCTCTTACCAGCTGACCAGTAAGAGCAGGGGTGGGACCCCTTCCTCCTTTAGCTCCCCCCGCTCCCGCCATGTAAAATAAACTAATATTTCAGAGTCCCGGCCACACACACACACCTTTCTCACATATTAAATGTTTGCTGAAACAGATTAGGAGGAAATGAATCTGATAAATGAATTCACACAGTTCAAAAGTCAGGAGTCAGAAAAGGAGCAGCCTGCCTATGGTGGACTTTCAGGCATGTAGTGGAAGAAGGTAGTTTTTCAAGACGGAGATTCCAGAGGCCCTTAACATCCCCCCAGAGGACTTCTGTGGAGCACACCCTGGGTGGGTGGGGAAAGGGTGGACTTAGGATCCAGATGGGCCTCCTCCTCTACACCTTCTTGAAACCAGGGAGTCTGGCCGGCGGAGGAGCTTTCCTTTCCAGCCTCTATTGTCCGTGACCTGAGAATCCCCCTGTCTACCTCCTGGGGCCGTGTTGATGATGATGTGAGATCTGGCAGGGGCATTAATGTTTGCCCCCTTCCCCTTCTTTTCCCAAGACTCTGGCTTCCACAGCCCACACTAAGCCTTGTCAACCATCCACTCTTACCCTGGACTCGCAAACATCCGATAAATGTTTATTGAGCACCCTGGTTGTACCAGACCTTGACAGGGGCTGGGACACAGTAGGGACTTCGTGGAAACTCTGATGAAGTCTTCATGGATAATGCTGAACACGGGCAGTGCTTCTCATGGGGGAAGAACTCAGATGTCTTCACTTGTGGAAAGAAAGTTTCCCAGGGTACCCAGTGTATAGAATGAGGCCCCGGGAAGGAGAGAGATTTGTGTTGTCCACCACTGTATCTACAGCATCTTTAACGGTGCCTGGCACATAATGGGTGTCAATGAATATTGAATAGATGAATAGCATGTGTTTCTTTAAAAAAATGATTTATTTATTGGCTGTGCTGGGTCGTTGTTGCTGCTAGGGCTTTTCTCTAGTTGTGGGGGGGCGGGCTTCTCGTTGTGGCTTTTCTTGTTGTGGAGCACAGGCTCTAGATGCTCGGGCTTCAGTAGTTGCTGCACATGGGCTTAGTAGTTGCGGGTCCCCGGCTCTAGAGCACAGGCTCAATAGTTGCAGCCTACGGGCTTAGTTGCTCCGCGGCATATGGGATCTTCCTGGATCATGGATCAGTGTTCCACTGGCAGGCAGATTCTTTACCACTGAGCCACCAGGGAAGCCCCTAGCCTATGTTTCTTGACTCATGTGACACAATCTTTCATGTTCCAACTTTTGCTAGAGACATAAATGTAGAGCTATTTTTCTTTATTATTATAAGGAAAACTATAATGTCAGTTCAGTGACAAAAGTCAGCTCTCGGAAATTGGAGGTGGCGTGGAGAATGTAACTAGAGTGCCAGTGGCGAGCATGTCATTCAAGCACAGAAACCCAGTGGTCCCACTTTTGTCCATTTGGGAACTGGAAATCGAAATTTGTGTGTGAAATCTACCAATTTTTATCATTTACTTATTTACGGCTTCTCTGTGTGGCTTGCAGGATCTTAGTTCCCTGATCGGGGATCGAACCCAGGCCCTCAACACCAAAAGCTTGGAGTCTCAACCACTGAACCGCCAGGGAATTCCTTGAAACCTACCAGTTTTAAAACATTGACTTCACTTAAAAAAAAAGAAAAAGAAATGGGTCAAATAAAATACATTTGTGGGGCGGATTTGACCTATGGGCTGTCAGTGTGTGGCTTCTGGTTCATGGTCTCTGGTTCTGGTTCGTCTAGAACTAGACGGTATATGTGAACTTGGGTAAACACTGAACTGTGTGAACTGTCCATAAGGGCAAGCACCTTCTGCGCTGTTTACACAGCGCCGGTTCAATATCATCCTCTTCTTCCTTAACTCAGTCAACAAATGTTCATTGAACACCTACTATATGCTAGCACTGGGTATCCTGTGATGCAAGGCAAACAAAGACAGAAACGGTTAGTGTGGTGCAGGACATTCAATTAGTGGTGGATGGTGACAGGCAGTTCAGTTCAGCCACTCAGTTGTGTCTGACTCTTTGTGACCCCACAGACTGCAGCAAGTCAGGCTTCCCTGTCCATCACCAATTCCCAGAGCTTGCTCAAACTCATGCCCGTTGAGTTGGTGATGCCATCCAACCATCTCATCCTCTGCCACCCCTTCTCCTGCCTTCAGTCTTTCCTGGCATCGGGGTCTTTTCCAGCTCTTCGAATCAGATGGTCAAAGTATTGGAGCTTCAGCTTCAGCATCAGTCCTTCCAGTGAATATTCAGGACTGACTTCAGGTGACAGGCAAGGGGCACTGAGATCTGAATGAGAGGTAGGAGCCAGCTGTGCAGAGCAGGGAAGAGCGTGAAGTGTAGATGGATCAGATAGCTCAATGGCCCCAGAACAGGAGTACGCCCCGGGTGTGTGTCTGTGTGTGATGAACTGAAGGGTGGCTGGATCGTGAGGGGATGGGAGGGTGTAAGGTCTGAGCTTGGAGAGGCAGGTCTGCCATGTCATGTGAGGCTCAGGGAGATGGGCAGCCTTGGGGTCTGCGATGGCGAGAGGGGAGTGCATCGACAGGGGAGGGGAGCTGAGGGTGGCAGCAGGGAGATCAGCGGGGAAGCTACTGTCATGGTCCAAGCAGAAGGGGATGGTGGCCTGGGCTGGCTGCAAAACGAGCCGTGAGTGCTGATTCCAAGTGTCCTCAGCAGACCTGTCTCTGGTATAGTGGACAGGGGTGTGAGGAGACAGAACCCCAACAGGCAAGTGAGGACCATGCTCCCCAAAGACCGGTGGCTGGCACCCACCTTCAGTGCTTGGTTCCCATCCTGAGCTGCTCTGGGGAGCGCCAGGGCAGGAATCGGGTGGAGAAGTTTTAACCCCTTCCTGTTCTCAGAGAAGGCTTCTGGGAGGAGCTGGGGGTGGTGAGGGTGGGGCTTAGGCTTAGAAGCATGGCGGCTGGAGATGGAAGAGCTTCCAGGAGCTGTGATGAGAAGACAAGCAGAACACTGGTCCTGGAGTCGGGCTGCCCCAGCCAGGGACTTGGGCTCAGCCACGCCTGTACGGAGGGCTCCAAGTTCCAACTCTGCTGTGAAGAGATGCTTCAGATTCACTTTGGCTGGGAAGACGAGCAGCTCTTGAGAATGAACTCGGCCTTAAAGCAGGCTGCTGGTGCCCGGGCCACTGAGACCTCTGCCTGGCTCAAATAGTGGCCTTTCCAACCCTCTTTGACAGGAGCCCCGTGGACGCTGCAAAGGCCCTGACAAACTGTGAAGTGCTGTGGGCAACACTGATGCTGCCATCGCTTGCTGAGTTTTGTCCTGTCAGTTCCCAGGGCACCTGGAATCTGCCCACACCTCACTCTCCGTGTTTCCCACTCTGATCCTTGGGAACTGAATGGAGTCCTTGGGGCCCAGAGTGCTCTGGCCCCGCTGGCCTCCTGACCCCGTTCCTCTCCCTTCCTGCTGGTTATTTGTGTGCCCACCACACTGTTGGCTCTCTGGCCACTGAACTGGCCAAAGCTGGTTCCCAGCTCAGGCCTCTCCTCCACTGCTCCTTCTGCCCCAAGGCGTTTCCCCGCTTAATGACTGGCTGTCTCTCCTCACTCAGGTTTCAGCCAGACATGCCCTCTTCTAAGAGGCCTCTCTGAGCGCCCCAGCTAAATCCTTGTCCCGCCAGTCACTTCTGTCCCATTACCTTATTATTCTTTTTTGCAGCATCTCTTTCCATGAAATTTTGATTTGTCCATTCCATTCTCCCCCAGTGTAAGTTCTGTACATGAGGACCTCTTTTAACATCATTTTTAGTAGCTGTATTTAGATAGAGTTCACATACCCATAAAATTCACCCTTTCAAACTGTACAAGTCAGTGAGTGGGGTTTTGTTTTGTTTTTGGCCATGCTTGAAGGACCTTAGTTCCCCCAGCAGGGGTTGAAACTGCACCTTCAGCAGTGAGAGCACGAAGCCCTACCACTGGACCAGCAGGGAATTCCCAATTCATTGGGTTTTAGTATCTGCGCAGAGCTGTACAGTCGTCACCACTGTCTTCAGAAACACTTTCATCGCCCCCTAAAGAAACCCCCTACCCGTTAGCAGCCACTGTCCATTCCTCCCACACCCCAGCGTGGTACCCATGGCTCCCTGGTACCCATGGCTCTGCTCTCTATGGATTTGCAGATTGATGTGCTCTTTTCTTACATAGTTTTTTATATTTTTATTTTTTAACGGAAGGATAACTGCTTTACGGAGTTGTGTTGTTTTCTGTCAAGCCTCAGCGTGAATCAGCCGTAGGTATGCGTGCATCCCCTCGCTTCCAAACCTCCCCAATGTGCTATTTTTAAAGCGCCTCTGTATCCTTAGTGCCAGTGCTCTCCCATTTCATGGATGAGAAAACCGTGACTCAGGACCCCTCTGGAAACGGACTTTCCCTATTTTAAACCTTGTGTCTCATGTCTCCCCAGAACTGGGCTGCCCTGAGGAGGATGGAAGCTTAGCAGAAAGAGAAGAAATGAGCGGGGCGGGGGGAAGGAGTGGGGAGTTCCCTGCTGCAGCCCCCACCCGGGGCCTCTGGGCTGGGAAGTCACTCTTAGGGGTGGGCTTGCTGACTGCAGATTCAATGCTGGTGGACTGAGCTCAGTGTAATGCCTGGCCGGTGCCAGGGGCTGTACCAGCAGCCCCTTCCCACAGGAGCAGACGCCTGGGCAGGCAGGTAAAGGCGGAGAGTAGCTGCCCTGAGTGGCAGGCCAAGTCAGGGGAAGCACGGGGCTGTTGCCTTAAGGCTGGACTCCACCTTTCAGGAGCTCGGTGACTTTGAGCAAGTGACTACACCCGGCTGGGCCTCCCTTTCCTTCTCTGTGAATGGACCCCATCCTCGGGTCCCTTGGAGTGCTGTGAACCTCTGTGAATCCAGGCGGATGCTCCCACCACAGCATCCAGAAGCACAGCGCCAGGAACTCCCTCCCTTCAGACTCTAGGCCCCAAGGAGCCAAGGCTCTGAAAGACTGGCGGCTGTCAGAGGCCGAGCGGGGGCCAGAGCCAGTATATCGTATTTCCTGACCCTTTGAAGCCTGGCTCCTCCACTGTAAAAAGGGGCTTAATAATCATTCTTCCCTCCCTGTAAGTGGTGAGGGCTGGGGATGTGCAGTTATCAGCACCCTCTGGGCCTCAGACAGGGAAACCAGACAGGCTCCTTGTTACCCCCAAGCTGCCTTCCCTCCCAGGGCTGCTGTCATCCTGGCCTCTTTCATCTTAGACTTAATTAGCCGGCAGCCCCACCCCGCAGCCTCCCCGGCAGGAGTCATCACTCCCATTTTATAGGTGGGGAAACTGAGGCACCTAGAGGGAAGTAGTTTAGGGCTGCCGCCTGTGAGTCAACTGTGGAGCCAGGGCCTAGAGGAGCTGGGACTAGGTTTTCCAGCTGGACTTGTCCCTTGGGGTGGATCCGCCTGGCACCCTGGGCACCCAGAAAGCCTCTTCTCCAGCTCTACCTCACCACTCCCTACCACCTCTCATCTGGAGGGCAGCGGGATGGGAATAGGGAGGGGCCTCCCAAGCCTGGGGAAAGGAGAGAAACCAGTTGGCAGCGGCTAGCATGGGGGCTCAGGCCTGTTTCATCTTCAAAGCAGGCTAATTAGAGCCTGGGGCGTTTCTCAGGCCGGTGGGCTGTGGGTGTGGGGTCTGGACACCTGCGGTTCTGTACCCTGGAAACCAGCGGTCAGTGGGGCCTCTGCAGCCTGGACCCTGGACCCAGGAGGCTGCTAGGTGAGCCCCCGGCTCAGCCTCCTGAGTTCCCCCAAAGAGCCCTGGTCCAGCCCTCTGGAAGTCAAGGTACTGGGCTCGGGCACTGCTTGACCCCAGATCTGCGGCGGCAAGGCCTCGGTTTCCCGGTCCATGCTAAGCGTCCCGGGAGCCCCGTGACCCGCCGGGCCTTGCCAGTCCGCACGTCTGCATCCCGTTGTCTTCCTGCTTCATTGCAGATGGTGACTTGGCCCCGCCAGCTTTACCCTAGCCGACCGTCAGCACGGCCTCCGGCAAAGGTCACCCGCTTCCGCCTGCCTCGTTCACGGCGCCGGCTCCGCGCCCCCAAGCGGAGCGGGTGGGGGGCCCGGGGCTGGCGTCGGGGAAGCGAAGCCAAGTCCTGCGGCGCCTGCCGGACCGGTTCCGCCAGGCCCGCGGCCGCCCGCGACTGCACCTCGCACACCCCCCAGCGGCCACACCGAGAGCCCCAAGTACTCATGATCCACCTAACAGCCCCCGACCCCCCGGGCCTGCGGGCGCTGGACTAGGGTGCGCTGCGCCCAGGCGCCGCCGCGGGGCGCGCGGGTTGCCATTCTCGGCATCCCGGCAGGCGCGCGGGCCCCCGGCCGCTGGCCACCCGAGCGCCCTGAGATTGCAGTCGGCGCGCCCACGGGGACCCGGGCACCGGGAGCCCGGGCCCACCCAACTCCACCGCCTCTGCCTGGGCCTGCGGCGGTTTCGGGGAAGGGGGGCCTGCGCAGAGCGGGACAGTTACTCAGCGCCAGCGAAACCGGCGAGTCGGCACCTGCCGGCCGGGAGGGCGGGGGAGGTGGTGCCCCGTTACGGCCCCGCCCCCGCGCGGGGCCCGCCCCGTCTCGGCCGCCCACGCGCCGTGCGCCCCGCCCCGCGCCGCCAGCCCGGAAGGAGCCGGCCGGCCCCAGCTCCAGCGCCCGCTGAGTCAGGCAGGGTGAGAGGGCCGGCCCGTTACCGCGGGCGCCGGGGGCCGGGGCGGTGCTGCGGTTTCGGTGCCGGTTGCGGGCAGGCGGCCTAATGAGCTCTCGGCACGCACCCCGCGCCAGCGGCCCGCCTGGCGCCCCCGCCCTTGCTCCCCGCGGGGACCCTGGCGGCCCGCCCCAGCGTCACCCCCGAAGCCTCTGGGTTTCATCTCGGGACCCGGGTGCGGGGTCCCCGCTGGTGTCTGCGCGCGGCCGGGGTCCGCGCAGCGGCTCGCGCGCCCTCTAGCGGCCCTGGGGCCCCTGCGCGGCCCTGGGCCGCACGTCTGAGCCTCCTCCCTCGCCTCTCTCTGCAGGAATCTGTGTGCCCGACCATGGGGCCCCTCGGCCGGGAAATCTGGGCCCAGCGCCTGGGCGCCTTCCGGGCCAGCCCGTCCGCCTTCATGGCAGGTCCCGAGGGTGAGGATCTGGGTCGTGACCTGCTGAGCGACTTGAGGAGTGAGAAGCTGAGCGAGCCGATGAAGGTAGGCCCCCCTGCCCGAGCCCTGCTCCCAGGTGGTTATCCCAGCCCACCGTGTCCTGACCCTCAACTTCGTGATGCCCACCCCACGCCCTCCCCCATCTCCAGGTTGCCTTGCTGGCTCTGAGCTTGGAGTACCCAACCCAGCTGTGGCCGGACGCCCCTGCAGCCGAAGCAGCCGCCACGTCTCTGTTGGACACTCTGGTCCTCCTACCCCCGCGGCCCTCAGCTCTGCGGCGGCCCCTGCTGCTGGCGGCCACCACAGCCTTGGCGGCAGGAGGAGCGCTGAGCCCCGCCTCGGGAGCCTCCGGTCGGCTCCTGCCCCTGCTGCTGGGCTTGGCCTCGGGTCGCGATCTGGGGCGAAGTTTCGGCCCAGCCTCAGAGCAACGCCCCCTGCAGGCCACAGCGTGGGAGTGCCTGCGGGAACTGGAGAGCTGCCGGCCCGGGCTGCTGGGGGGCTGCCTGGGGCTGCTGCGGGCCCTGCTGGGTCGCGAGGGCCCGGCCCAGCCCCTCAGCCTGCTTCTGGCACTTGCTCTGCGAAACGCCTTGGTGATACAAGTCAGGGCCGGGACCGGCCTGCAGGGCCTGCTCACGGCTGGGGACTCTTCCATGGAGGGTGGTCCCTGGAACTGGACGCTAGCTGAGGAGGGTGATGTCCACCTTCAACCCCAGGCACCCAGTTGGCCGGTGGCTGAGGAGGGCGAGTGTGGCCTTGCGGTGCTGGAGCTCAGTCCTGAGGAGGCCCGGGAGCTGCGGGCCACTGTGGCCCAGCTTCTGGACGCCTCCTACCTGCTCACTCCTGTGGCCCAGGCCCAGCTTCTGTGGCTCCTGGGCTGGGCCCTGCGGGGTCTTCGGGGACAGCCACCTGTGCTCTTCAAGCCACAGCTGGTACGGCTGCTAGGCACAGCCCAGCTGACGCTGCTGCACGCCATGCTGGCTCTGAAGGCGGCCTTCGGCGAGGCCCTGTTCACGGCCCAGGACGAGGCCTTGCTGCTTCGCCGGCTAACCTTGGCTGCGCAGCACCCGGCCCTGCCCCTGCCCACCCATCTCTTTTACCTGCATTGTCTCTTGAACTTTCCTGAGAACTGGCCGCTGGGACCCACAGGTGAGGAGGCCGCCCCACTGTTGCTGGGGTCCCAGCTCTGCCGTGGCCTCCTGCCCAGCCTCCTGCATGAGCCGATGGCCCTCCTGGCCCGCTTGCACCTGCTGTGTCTGCTCTGCTTGGAAGATGAAGAAAAGGAGGAAAAGGGCCAGGATCGGAGTCCCCGGCACTATCTAGAGGAGCTCCTGGCTGGCCTGCGGCAGAGGGCAGCCCTGGATGGTGGCCCCCGAGCCTTGGCTACTCTCTGCTTCCAGGCATCATACCTAGTTGCTCACTGCCTGGCTGGGCAACCTGTGGTACTGACACCTTTGACCCAGGGACTGGCCCAGTTGTACCGAACCCGGCCTGCACTGGCTCCCCATTTCGTAGATCTCTTGGATCGAGTGGGCCCTGAGCTGCAGGAACACTTGAGGGTGGCCTTGCGGCAGGAGGTGGTGTCCAGGCCGGGCAGAGAGGAGGCCCTCCGTTGGCACCTGCAGATGCTGGCCAGGGTGGCAGACGGGGATGCCCAGAGTGCCACCCTCAGCTTTCTGCAGGCTGCAGCCACCCACTGCACGGACTGGGGCCTCCAGCAGGCCCTGCTGCGGGTCTGCCGGGCCCTGCTGCGGGCAGGCGTTGGGGGAGGCCTGGCGGATTTGCTGCAGGCGCTGGCCAGGCAACTGGAGGACCCTGATGGGCAGGACCACGCGCGCCTCTACTACATCCTCCTGGCCCACCTGGCAGGGCCCAAGCTGGGGGTGGCCCTGGGCCCCTCCCTTGCTGCACCTGCACTGGCCTCCTCACTGGTGGCCGAGAACCAGGGCTTTGCTGCAGCGCTGATGGTGCAGGAGGCTCCAGCCCCGATTCAGCTAAGCGTGTGTCCTCGCAGAGCCGGGGGCCCAGTCCCGGTGCTCCGGCTCCAGGTGGAGGTGCTGGAGCCGGTGTATTCTCTGGAGCTGCGCTTCCGTGTGGAAGGACAGCTCTACGCACCCTTGGGGGCTGTCCACGTGCCCTGCCTGTGCCCTGGCCGCCCCCCCCGCCCTCTGCTCTTGCCTCTGCAGCCTCGACGCCCAACTCCTGCAAGGCTGGCTGTGCGTGCCCTGTATAGCACACCCAGCGGCCTCACCTGCCACGCTCACCTGCCACCCCTGCTTGTGACCTTCGCTGACCTCTTCCTGCCTTTCCCCCAGCCTCCCGAGGGGGCCCAGCTGGACTTCTTTGAGGAGCTCTGGGACTCCTGCCTGCTGAAGGGCACCGAGAGTCGCTTGTGGTGCCCTCTCGGGCCAGAGGGGCTGGAGGCCTTGGTGTCCCGCCACCTGGAGCCCTTTGTGGTGGTGGCCCAACCCCCCGTCAGCTACCTTGTAGCCATCCGTCTGCCCCCGGACTCCCGGTTGCTGCTGCGGCTGGAGGCAGCCCAGGCGGATGGAGTGCCTGTGGCCCTGCGGACTGACGACTGGGCCGTGCTGCCCCTGGCGGGGGACTACCTCCGTGGGCTGTCAGCGGCTGGCTGAGCCCAGGAGCCAGGCAGGGGCAGGGGGGGTGCAGGACTGTGGCTTTTGCAGGCTTTTGCCCAGGAAGGGCTGCTGAGAACCAGGATGCAGCACTGTGGCTCCTTTCTTTAAAACACACAAAAAATTACATTTGCTAACAGCACTGACTGGTTTGTTTCCTTTTGGGACCTGGTTGGGAGCAGGCATCTGGGATGGGGATCAGAGGCTGTAAGAGAGCTTCCAAGTTAATGGAACCCCCAGACTGCAGGGCATCAAACCTCCTTCCTGCCCAGATATGCCTAACATTCTCTAGAATCCCTGCCCAGGAGGTAGAAGAAAAAAGAGCCACATCTTTGCTTCCCAGAGAGGGAAAACCCTTGCCGCAAACCACCCACCAACTTAGGAATGGAAATGAAGCTGAGCTTGGACCTGACCTATGAGCCAGTGCTTTTCAACTCCAGAGCTTTGCAAGGTCACTGCACCCAGAGCTTAGTTTAGCTAGGATGGACCAATGGGAGAAGCAGTGAGAGGAAGCTGCAGCACCCTCGTGGTCCCTACCCTAGGGAAGGGGGTTTCTAGGCTGTGTTGATTGGAGCCAACTCGGAAGGATCTGCTAGTAAGGTTTGGGGGCTGATGGAACGGACCTCCCATGATCTGGGCTGAAATTAGGATGACTTTTCCTCACTGCAGCCTTCCAGGCTCCTCAGTCCATGGGATTATCCAGGCAGAAATACTGGAGTGGGTTGCCATGCCTTCCTCCAGGGGAAATTCCCGACCCAGGGATAAGCCCACTCTGTGGACCTAAGAATCTTCCCAGGTAAGGAGACAGTTCCCCTAGTCCTTTTTCCAAATATGCAAGATACTTAAGAGTTCAGATGTATTGAGGCCAACTCTGCTACTAGTCACCAAGCTGTTTTCCACACACATTGCCTCACTTCGTCCTTGCAACAGCTCAGCAGGGCCCCACAGATGAGGAAATCTGTAGGCCAGAGGGGTTGAGTGATTTTCCTACAGTCACCCAGCTGGTTGGTAATCGTGTTTTGTCATCGTGGAGCAGGTTTCCATTATCACAGGGTCGTGTCCCCACCCCTCCCTGCCCTGGATGTCCCCCAGAGGCTGCAGGAGCAGCAATCATGAATGCTGGGTGGAGAATGGCCAGAGGCTTGGGCCTTACTGCTCTGGGGAAAGGGGCTCTTTGGCCCCTGCCTCTTGGGCACCCAGTCTTCCCCCTACTGTTTGGGGTGGGCAAAGGAAGGAAAGAAGAACTCGGGACAAGTGGGGCTGTTGCAGAGCTGGTCAGGAGGAGGTCTGTCCCAAGCTGGAGCTGGGGCAGTAACTTGCCATGTGATCTGGGCAAGCCATTGCCAAACCAGTAAGTGTTCAGTTCCAGGAAACAGAAGCCAAGTCTGCAAATGTTAACGAGTGTCTGGAGTAGGTCAGAGCTTGGACTAGGGAAAGAGACTGGAAGTTGTCTATAGGATTTTTGAAACACGACCTTTGAAACACGTTAATTCTGGGGAGCAAAGAGATGGAAGGGAAGGAATTATGCTTTGACATTTGAGTATAAAAGGGGAAACAAATGGAGAAA
Organism: Moschus berezovskii; assembly: GCF_049115385.1. Classification (NCBI taxonomy): domain Eukaryota; kingdom Metazoa; phylum Chordata; class Mammalia; order Artiodactyla; family Moschidae; genus Moschus; species Moschus berezovskii. The sequence goes on from NC_142484.1 coordinate 7,194,596, forward strand.
TTTCACAAGTTCTGCAAGACAAAAGAACAAGATCAGAGGACCCACGCTCCTCCCCCACTCAAAACAAACAAATCCTTCAAAGTGTCTGGACTTCTCAGTGTTGACAGAAGAGGGCGCACTAAACTAGGGCTCTTAAAAAACACCCAGCCCCACAGGACAGAACAAGAAAAAGATTAACAGGTTCATACGGAGTTATTGCAAAATATGAGAAAATCAATTTCATGACATATCTATGAAGCCAAATTCACACACATTCCTGAACAAAAACAGCCACGAAGCAAAAGAAAGCTGTAATATAACACTCAGAACTAAAGCATTTGAAGGCATGCAAAGGCACCTGAGAAATTTAAAAACCCAAGACGAAATGAAAAGAGAGTTGATTGAACTGGAGGCAGGAGGTAAGCA